>NC_134239.1:49103010-49728010 GCF_965152275.1 Natator depressus | reverse complement strand
CCAAATGCCACCCTCTGTGAGTGCTCAGCAAAGTAAGCTGGTTCAGAGCCACCCAAAAGCAAACCCTTCTGTCCCTTTTGTGGTTTGCAAATGAGTCAATACTAGTTTGCCTAAGACAGGAAAGGCCTTGTGAGGAAACACTATCCATCTCAGAGACTTGTTCCATCTTTGATGTTTGCATACTTGCATTTATTTCTTCATAAGTAAATGCATGCAGGTGATGTTAAATAAAAAACCAAAAACCAATAAAACCAAAAACACGGAAAAAACCAAAACCTGTGGAAACAGAGTTAACATAATAGTAAAATGGTGTCAATCTTGTTACATACAGCATTAATTTGATGGTCTCAGCTATGTAATCTTTCTTTTGAAACATAGAACATTACTGGAAGAAGAGAAGCTAATGCTATAACAATTGCCTATATGGAAAAATATTATGCAAGTATTTACTTTTGGCTTTCTTCCAATTAGAGCCAATTTTGTAAACCCTTTTTTTTGTCAATAATATCAATTGGTCAAAACCAAAACTTTTCATGGCAACCTATTAGTTTTGACAAAGCTTTCATTGGAAAGGTTGCTCAGGTCCCGGATGGAATTTTGTGGAAAGACCAAGACTGAGCCACAGAATAGCCTGGTGGTTTAGGCCCTCACTAATTCAGAGCAGGGACTTGAATCTGAGTCTCCTACATCCCAGGTGAGAGCGTGAACCAACAGACTATTCCATATGTCCGTCTCCATCTCGGCTGACTCTCTAGAAATTAGGCGAATCTCTTAACCTCCAGATTATTCTGGGGAGGATGTGGGGGAGAGTGGTCTCTGGTTTTACACCTAAAATTTGAAAGGTCTCTGTTTTGTCCTAACAAGGAATTTTTGAAATCTTCATGTGATGGAGAAATTTGTGCATGTCCAGCTCTACTTGCAAGAGAGTTAAGTGCACTAATAGTTTTCAATTAACACTACAGGATCAGCGGACCACTGGTGGTCCATGGGCTAGAGATTTTGAACCACTGTTCTCTACCATTGTTCCAGGCTGATGATGCCCTTTTCATAACTCTAATTTATGTTACCTTGTAATAAGATGGTATGTGTAAGATTTCCTTTGAAAACTCCATGATTCACTAAATTTGATCATCCCTTTAGTATCTTCTGTGACTAAGACAATTCACCATAATCCTAGTAATCTTTGTCCTAAGAATCGCCATCTAGGCTGTAAAATTGTACTACCAGCGGTCTTTTATTTAAAATCCATAATTCCAGAAGAACCAGGGAATCACTACTGCAAGGAAGTAGTTTTATTTCAAGCATTTTGTGCCTATTTCAAGAGAAAAAACTTCAAATACTTTTTAAAAAATTGTCGTTTTTCTGTCTAAAGAAGAACTGGTCTTCACCTCTCTTGGGCTCTCACAGGCTAACACTAAAATTTCAATAAAATTAAAATCTGTTTAGAATTAAGCAAGTCTTTTTTTCCTCCCCTCTTACTCTTAAAAGGATTTTGCAGTGGTCAACAAAGACCACCGTTAATTTTGTTTAAAAAGAAATTACTTTGTTCCTGAGCTCTTACTATCTCTCGTTAGTATCCTTACCATCTCCTATCAGTAATCATAGTGAATCTTACCCCCCCAAAAGAGGTCATAATGCTATTTCTTCAAATTTGCACAAAAAAGTACTCAAGATAATCCTTGTTTCTTCTGATATTAGCCATCACCTTGCATTGTACCTAACTGCAGGTTTTGGTTCCTAAATAGCATAACTTGGGGGTACATTTCAGTCTCTGTACCTTAGACAGGTTCTGCTCACGATGAAAGTTGCCTACAGAACTAATTTGTTTTAGTTTTTAGCTTCAAAACTGCACCAAATACTGTGTAGGACAAAGGGAAGTTCTGGACCTGCTTCTGAAGACCACATATTGGAAGGGCATCCTCCTGCAATGCTTACGTGATTAGTTGCTTTGAAGATATTGTGGAAGAGATGCATGATCAGACCATTCGGCTTTGATGGTCCAATTTAGGCCTTGGGTGTGAACCTCTAAGGCTTAGCCTACACTTAAGTTTTTTGCTGGTATAGCTTTACTGGCATAACCCTCTTAGTGTAACCACAGCTTATACTGACCTAAAAATGCATTTGCCTGTATCGCTTATATTGGTTCCCCAAGCAAAATAAACTATACAGGCAAAAGCACTTTTATGATGGGATGTCTACAATGGGATTTTTGTCAGTTTAGAAATGTTGCAAAAATCACTTCCCTAACCAACATTGCTACATTGGCAAAAGTTTCCACTGTAAGCCTGGCCGAAAGCTTTAAAAGCTACAACTGGGTAGAGAACTGAGGCATGACTTCTGGCCTTCATCAAATCTGCTAGCTGTCTTTACTCCCCATTTCACTGTAGCAGGAGCAACACTGCTTCAGTCAGAATTATACCTATATTGGTAACATTTTTCCTTTCGGTCTAAAAGGGTTTCTTATGCTTACTGCGGGGGGGGGGGGGGGAAATGATAGGCATGTATACATATTTTGTGGGAAACTGAAAAAATACTGTGTTGTGCCATGAAGAGTGATATGCTTCTAGGGTAAATTCTGGTTTAAGTAGGCAAGGTTCCCAAAATGAACATATGTACGTGCTGCAAAATCAGTATCCATATTATGGCTGGTATCTGAACAGATCCTGTGCTCCCTGCATAGATTGTTCCTGCCCCCTGCATGTTGTTCAGGGTCCATTGTTGGACTAGGAACAACAACAATGCAGTCCACATCCTCTGACTTTGAAGAACCACCCTCTAATGTCCTTCCTTTTGGGACAGTATATGGCTTTTCCACAAAAGTTTTATTCTGGCAGTGGGAACAGAGAGTGCGTGGTGGATGCCTTCGCTCCCTATCTCTGCCAGATACTTGCTTTCTGACAGACCTATGCACAGCACCTGGCCCAAAGTATGGAATGTCTGTGGTTACATATCACACCTAAAAAAAATATCCCAGATACCCAAATGAGGGGCAAAAATGTGCTTAGTGGGGCGGCACTAAGCTATTGAATTTATTGTGGCCAGCTAATCAACAAAGAAGGATTATAACTCCATGAGTGGCAATTTGGAATGGCTATGTTAGCTTGTTTTTTGGGAAACACTTCCATACAGCATGCAGACCTATTTCCCCCTACTATAAATTAGCTCGTTAGCATACAACCAAAGTCCTAAAAATCTTTCTAGCAGGGCGACACTTACAATCATAAATGAAATAGTTTAGTAATATAACCTGACTTTACAAATAAGTCACATTGATTAATGGGGATAAAGCATCTGATGCTTTGGGTTGTCTCTAATATCACAAGAAAGAAATGAAGTCGTCTAGTATTTACTTTCTTTATGCATCACGTGCACATGTCTGCCACTCTAAACTCTGCCCACAACTCTGGCAAGCAGTCTGACAACATATCCAATCAATGATCAACCCACAGCAGTTTCCTAGGTAACCAACACACAGCTGTTGAAATGCACTGCTAACAGGAGAAGGGGGAAGAAAAGAAAGGGAAATGCTGCATGTTTTTTTCACTATTTTTTAATACTCCAAAACCATTTAAAATGTAGAAATCTATTAAAAATATAATACTCTAATAGGACCAGTTTGGCTGACATTGGCTGCTCTGTGTCATAGGGACATCCCAGTTAAGGGATAAGATCATTCTTTGCTCCCTAGGCAAACACTGCTGTGAGTAATAGGACTGTCTCTTCTTGGTATGGAGGTGGGGCAGCTATGGAGGAAATCTTCTGGCCCAATGATCAGGCTAGTATAGTGGGAGTTCCATGTGGAAACCACATCCATGTATCTCCAGTTGAAGGACTGCCTCTCATTGGGTGGGAAGTGGGCCAAAAAATTCTCAGTCCACATATCATCACAATGAATACCTTCATTTCTTTCAACCTGTATGCTAGTGACATCATACTGTCATTTGTCTTTATACTGCAGCATACCAGGGGTATCTGTCTTGAGCAGTAAAATCTCCCCTTTACTAAATATGGGCTAAATTAATCTAAGTTTGTACCACATCTATCCTGTATTATGAGGATCTCATTCTTGGTGCAACTCTATGGGCTTCAATGGACTAGGCATAAATTTGTCATGTTATTTTATTCCATACAGGCTATTACACTTCCCTTTATCACCATACTATCTGAGAGCCTTCCAGAAGTGCATTAGAAGACATGAATAACAGCTGTCGTGGTTTTTTTTTTTTTTTTCTTTCTCTCATGTCCTTCCCAAGGTGAAGAATGTGTGCAGTGTTGTGGTTTGGTAGGTTTCTATTGTTTATATGTATATGCTTCTGAGTACTTGTATTAGAGAGAGAACAATCAATGAAGTGCACCTTGCACTAGAAGGTGAGGAGGCTTTAGATGGTTCTTTGTTCTTGTGGAAGTTTGCTCCACAGACTGGGACCAACCCCCAAGAAAGCTCTGCGTCCTGCACAGAGGAGCTTTTACTCTTGCAGTGGACATTTTCTAATGTGCCTGAAGAATGGAGTTATCGACCACTGTCCTTATCCTGGAGCTTTAGACAACCTTTTAACTTTCCTGTGTCTACCAACATAATTTCTGTATTGCTGAGATTCCGCTTGAACCAGCTGCTGTTCATCCATGAGCTGATCACCTCTGAGCAAAGGGCTATCTTGGTTATGGTAGTGTATTCTTATGTAGTGAAGGATAGGTAGAACTGTGTGTCATCTGGATATTGCACACTCTTGACTCCACGTCATCTTAGTGGTTCTCCTAGTGCCTGTGTAACACCTACAGACCCTGGTCATTGGCAGGCAGGATTGAACCTGGGATTTCTGGAGCTTAGTGCATGAGCCTCTACTGCATGAGCTAAAAGCCATATGGCTGTTAGCTAAGGCTGTAGAGCAGACTCATTACTTTAAGTGGTCTCGGTGCCACTAGATGGGACAGAACATCACACCCAGAAGGTGTGTGGGTTGCATCTGCATATAGTTAAGTGTAGGATTGGTGAGAACTGATCCTTGTGGGATTCTACAACTGAAGGGTCGAGTTTCCTATCCCATCTCTTCCCTTCCCTTTGACTCATCCCTCCAGGAAGGATTTGAATCATTTTAGCATGTTCACTGGACTCCTGCAAGACCTCTTAGGTGGACAGCAGTATCTCATGATTGGTGGTGTTTAATGCTTCAGAGAGGTACATGAGGATGAGAATGGATGTCTGCCTTCCATCCATTGACTGCATGGGGTAATCCATCAGTGCCACTAAATCTATTTCTGCCCCAAATTCTGGCCTGAATCCAGAACAATTGTTTGTTGTGCAACTACTTAAGGTTTTTTGTATCCCTTTCATTCATGTACGGAAGGGAGAGGAAGCTGTGTTTTTGGGGGCCTCCAATTTATTGTGGTGACTGCTTCCTTCTCTCTCTCTTTGTGGATTGTTATTTTGTTGATGCTGGCTAATAGGGTAGACTGGATTGTGAACAGGGATATATGTAAGGGGAGGACGGGTGCCACAGAACTTCAGGGCTGACGTATCCACCCAGGAAATTGAGTTCACCTTGTCCATAACATGTGTCTGGACTCTGGGATGGGAGACTAGTAAGTCTAAATGTTTCCCCTAGGAATTCAGTATTCCTTGTGAATACACTATTGGAAGGCACAAAAATGAAAACAATAGACTACTGGTTTGCACATACTGGAGTAGTTAAACAATGTAATCTGTTACTGCATTTTGCATTTCCTCCTATCTGCTTTGGATATGTTGATAGAACAGCGATATCATGCTGTAGAAAACAGTTTCCTGCAGCAGCAGCATCTGGCTCCTTAAGAGACTCAACTAACAGTATTGAGAGCACCAAAATTTTCTGTTTTGTCCTGTTTTCTGATTTTTATTCTCTCAAATTGGCTTTTGAAACAGGCTCGTAACACATTGTAAATGGGATCTAAGGATAGATTTCACATGAAGTCTCACTACCTTTTGATATAATTAGTGTTTTCTGTGATGTTCAGTACAATTTCCAAAAGAAATCTGCTCATTGGTATCTAGGCCATGTTATAGGTGGGTCACTTCAAAGTTGTTCTTTGGGGAAGTTTTCAAGGTCACTGCAGGTCATCAACTACATAAGCTAACAAGTACACCTGGGGGCAAATGCATAATACATATACATCACACATCCCTTACAATAGTGTCTTGTTCAGATGGTACACACCTGTAGCTTATTACCAATACACTTGAATATTGTGTAGCTACTTCAAATCCAGCCTTATAGCTTTGGGCAGTTTATTTTGTAGGCTAAGCTCACAGCTTTTCCTCTGTGAAAGGGGAATGCATCTTCCTCAAGGCTTTTCCTCCCTACCTCCATCCCCAGACCATGCAGCTAACTTTTTGGGCCATGGTTGAGCCTGACGTGTATTACTTGCATCCTCCTCTCTCACACAGGAACCAGTGGTGAATGCCACTGAAAAGTGAATATAGGCCTCTTCAGTGAGGCCTTCTTCACACTGTCGGTTCCAGTTTCAGAGGCAGGTAAAAGGACTGTTGGGATGAGCGTGATACATATAGCTTTGGTAAGATCTATGCATTGTCTGGTGAACCACCAACTCATGTTGACCTGGGAGGAGACAAACACCAGGCCCACCAAAACAATTTGTTGGGAACTGTAGGGTCATGGAGTTTTTCTCCTCTGTCACCATTCCACAGGAAAGGGACAATCTGGCTATCTGTTTATATGAAACTTTTCATATCTCTTTATGGCCTACTTTTCATACATATATCTTGTGAACTGGTCTACCAGTGTACAGAATCTATTTCATTCCTTTTTCTGTTTTTAGAAGTGTGCTACATTTCAAAATGCAGAGGCAGCTGTGTATAGGTTTACTTGTTTAGCTTTTAGGATAGTTTGAATTTGAAAAGCTTTTTTTAAATCAAAGCTGAATCCACCTAGTAAGTGCTCCCAGGAATTGGAGTTTCTACATTTAGTGCTGACAGTGTTTGGTCAAAGTTTAGCCCTTGACTATTTTTAATATGGTACAGAAATAAAACCTGACTAAAGAGTGTTTTCTCAAGTCTAAGTACAATAAATGATCACAAATATCAAGGACAATCTTTCCTAAAAAGGAAACATAATCTAGTGGTCAACTTGCAGGACTATGGGCTGTATGAAGCAACCTTAGTGAGCACTGAGGACTTGGTGGTCTCAAGTTATACAGAAACTCTTGTATTGAATTTGGGTGACAGATTATCAAATCACTGTAATCTGGTGGTAGTTTTAGGGACAAGTTTAGGGAAACCTGAGGGATTTTCCCAAACCAAACTGTAGTGACTGGAAATCACCCAAAAGTGTTTCATGTCCAAAATATTTGTCTTATTTGGAATTGGGAACTACCCCAATGTATTCTGGGGATAACAACCATGCTGAATACTCTAAAATTGTTCTGTAATCTGATATCTCAAAATGTCATCTTGACAATCATTCCATGACATGATTTTTGGTAGGTTATGCTGGTTGGCTGTGGACGATCACAATGGCCTTTGTATCCAGAAGCAAATGACCCAGCCCTCTGGAGCGGAGCACATTTAAAAAAAAAAACAAAAAAAAAACCTCTCATTGCTTAGAAAACAGCTACCATTGTTCTGCACGAGGCTGGAGAATAGACTGCCTATTCTCTAGATCATTAAAATTTTGTTTTATTTTAGAGAGCTCCTAGGAAGTTATGTAGTTTCCAAGAGTTGTGAATATTTTGGAGAAAAAAAATTAACTACATACAGATATTTTTGTTCTTTCTGAAAATAAATATGGCAACAGATAAACACTTACCCAATACCTCTCCACAAAGATGAGTCTCCTAACTTCTTAATTACATATTTTGGTAGTTTTTGAATATTTTATGACTTGCATTCAGTTAGAAAGAAACTAACTGGTGGAGGCACTAGGGATTGCTGCAGTTCTTCTGCAGGTGTGGCTTGTTGATACTTTTGCAGGATCCCTGACTTAGAAGTTGAGCTATGAGATTTCCTTTTGGATCACATGTGATTTCAGATCCCAAAATGGTGATAGATTCCAAGGCCAGAAGGGATCATTTTGATTCTCTAGTCTCATGTCCTGTATAACACAGGCCAGAGATCTTGCAGAAAATGATTGCTATGTCATATCTTTTCAGAAAAACATCTTATCTTGATTAAAAATTGTCAGTGATGTAGAATCAGTCACAACCCTTGGGTAAATTATTCCAATGGTAAATTAACCTCTCTGTTAAAAATGTATGCTTTATTTCCAGTTTGAATTTGTCAAGCTTCAACTTCTAGCCACTGGATCATGGTATACCTTTTCTCTGCTAGATTGAAGAACTTATTACTAAATATTTGTTCCCCACGTAGGTACTTATAGATGTAATTAACTCATCCCCTTGACCATCTTTGTTAGACTCAGAGATCAATCTATTTGGTTTATCACTGTAAGGCATGCTTTTTAATCCCTTAATCATTCTCGTGGCACTCTTTTGGACACAGTATTCAAACAGCAGTCACACCAGTCCCAAACACTGAGATAAAATGATCTCTCTACTCCTACTCAAGATTCCCCTGTTTACGCATGCAAGGATGGCATTAGCACTTTTGGCCACAGTGTCACACTAGGAGTTCGTGTTCAGCTGATCATCCACCACAATCCCTGTCATAAATATAAAGGGAAGGGTAACCACCTTTCTGTATACGGTGCTATAAAATCCCTCCTGGCCAGAGGCAAAACCCTTTCACCTGTAAAGGGTTAAGAAGCTAAGATAACCTCACTGGCACCTGACCAAAATGACCAATGAGGAGACAAGATACTTTCAAATTGGGAATGGGGGGAAAAACAAAGGGTTCGTTTGTCTGTGATGATGCTTTTGCCGGGAACAGATCAGGAATGCAGCCTTACAACTCCTGTTAGTAAGTAATCTAGCTAGAAATGCGTTAGATTTCCTTTTGTTTAATGGCTGGTAAAATAAGCTGTGCTTGATGGAATGTATATTCCTGTTTTCGTGTCTTTTTGTAACTTAAGGTTTTGCCTAGAGGGATTCTCTGTGTTTTGAATCTGATTACCCTGTAAGGTATTGGCCATCCTGATTTTACAGAGGTGATACTTTTATCTTTTCTTTAATTAAAATTATTCTTTGTTCTTAAGATCCAAGGGTTGGGTCTGTGTTCACCTGTAAAAATTGGTGAGGATTTTTATCAAGCCTTCCCCAGGAAAAGGAGTGTAGGGCCTGGGGGGATATTTTGGGGGAAGAAGTCTCCAAGTGGGCTCTTTCCCTATTATTTGTTTAACATGCTTGGTGGTGGCAGCATGCAGTTTAAGGACAAGGCAAAGTTTATACCTTGGGGAAGTTTTTAACCTAAGCTGGTAAAAATAAGCTTTGGGGGCCTTTCATGTAGGTCCCCACATCTGTACCCTAGAGTTCAGAGTGGGGAAGGAACCTTGACAATCCCCAAAAGTTTTTGAGTCACTGCTTCCCAGGATGCAGTCCCACATCCTGTAAGTATGGCCTATGTTCTTTGTTCCTAGGTGTATACATTTTAGCCATATGAAAATGCATATTTGCTTGAGCCCAGCTTACCAAGTGATCCAGATCCCTCCTATGTCAGTGACCCGTTCTCTTTATTTGTGCCACTCCCTCAATTTTTGTATCATCTGCAAACTTTTAGTGATGATTTTGTTTTCTTCCAGGTCATAGATGATAGTGTTCAATAGTCAAGAATTGATCCCTCCAGGGCCCCACTAGAAACACACCCACTTGATTCTCCATTTACAATTATATTTGAAGAGCTATAATTTAGCCAGTTTTTAATCCATTTAATGTGTGCCATATTAATTTTATATTCAGTTTTTTAAATCAAAATGTTGTGTGGTACCAAGTCAAATGCCTTACAGAAGTTTAACTATATTACACCAACACTATTACTTTGATCAAACTTGTAATCTCATAAAGGTATCAAATT
Organism: Natator depressus; assembly: GCF_965152275.1. Lineage (NCBI taxonomy): Eukaryota > Metazoa > Chordata > Testudines > Cheloniidae > Natator > Natator depressus. The sequence goes on along the minus strand of NC_134239.1, from coordinate 49,718,052 downwards.
AGGCTGATATAAACCCATGTTGATTGGCATTAATTATTACCACCCTCCTTTCTGTCTTTATGAATTGAGTCTTTTATGAGCCACTCCATTATCTTGCCCAGGATCGATGACAGGCCTATAATTACCTTGGTCATCCCATTTACTCTTTTTAAATATGGACGCAACATTAGCTTTTTTCCCCTAGTCTTTTGGAACTTCTGCAGTGCCCCAAGACTTTTTGAACATCAACATTAATGGTCCAGCAAATTTCTAAGCCAGCTCTTTAAGAACCCTGGAGTGCAAGATATCCAGACCTGCTGATTTTTTTTAAAATGTCTGACTTTAGGAGCTGCTGTATAGTATCCCCCTGAGATACTAGTGGAATGGAGAAAGTGGTATCCTAAGATATGACTATTTCACCTTTTTCCCAAATAGAGAACAGAAATATTTATTGAACACTTATCTTTTCTGCATTATTGTTGGTGATTCTACTATTTCCATCTAGTAATGGACCAATACCATTGTTAGGATGTTCCTGATATACTTTTTAAAAACTCCTTTTTATTGATAGGTTTTGCTGTACATCTTCAGAGAACAACTACACATTATTTTGTATATGTGATGCTAAATTTAAACCTTTACTTAAACTTTTATCAACATTAAACCAATGTTAATCTGATAATAGGGTCTGGAAAAGTGGAAGGGGGATTTATTTGAAAAAAGAGTTTGTGGTCTTGGGAATGACAGCATCAACCTCATCTCCATCTGTAGGGTTTATATATTTTTCACAGAAGTGTCTCCCAAGCTGTAACATGGCTGACTTCTTTTTCAAATGGCTTTTTGGCAGGTATATTGCTATACTTCATCCCTTTTTGAGTCCTTTTGTATTCCAACAGTGTTACCCCTGTATAGATGTAAAGGGAGTACAAATTCCACGCCAACGTTGTTTTCTTTTGTGATTTGTTTGGCAATGATGGATGAGAGCACACACATCTCTTCCTGTGCCTCCATTTTCTTACTGCTAGTTATGAATTATTCAAATGGTTTTGATTTTGGTCTCAAAGTCCAAAATTACTATTTTGCATGCATGTTGTTTACTTGTTTACTTGTTTACTAAAAAGGGGTTTGGTATTTTTAGTCCAATCTAGGGGGAAAATCAGATTGGTTGTCAGGAGCTTCCAGGTGGTGATGTGGACAGCTTTGTCAAGTAACTTGCAACATCTGATCTTTCTGAGTAAGGAGAATTTGTTGTAAGTGATGCACTCGAAGAAAAATTACTGCTAATTTTGTACTCGGGGTGTGTGTGTGATGTGGAATATCTATATTTTTATCATTTGCAAAATTAACATTTTTCTCACCTGAAGCACTTGAGACCATACTTTGAGGTACTTCCAGTGGTTTGTATTAATATAAAACAGAGAAAATAATATCTGTTTTCAAATTACAAATAAAAAGAGCACTGGATTATTTTTCCTTCTGTAAGTATAGAAGTATTAAAAGTTTTTTGTATCTTCCATCTTTACGCAGAAACTCGAACGGATAGAACAAAGAAATTGTTTAGACACTACACAGTTGGATCATATGACAGCTTTGATGCTTTAAGGTAAGATGTCTTCCTTTTAGCTAGCAATATTCGGATTACAGAAGTTTGTTTTATGCTTAAAAAAACTAATCTCTTTACATCTTTTGTAAATATAGGATTATATTAACATATTATTCAGGTAGGAACTGGGTCTTCAAAACTCAGCCAGAGCAACTGAATCTACTTTAGTGCTGCAGCCTCTCTAAAGACGGAGAATTAAGGCCCTATTCTATAAGGGGCCAAGTATTCCCAACTGCCACGGAAATCGGTGGAGTTCAAGACACCCAGTGCTTTGCAGAATTGAGCCTTTGATGATGATCTTTGCAGTGTAAATGGAACACTATCTGTTTACAGGACCACAAACCCTGGTAAGAGGGCCATGCAATAGGTTCTCATATTTAGTTGTTTTAAGGGGTGATTCTCCATCTGAAGCAACATTGAGTAGAAATCAATTTAACTGTAAATTGTGGGATTCTTTTTCTTGCTGTTTCTGCTGAGTATCTGTTTTTGTTTTTTAAACAGGGTTTCCCCTCCCCCACACACCATGAGCATGACCAACTTCTGGCAGGGAGGGTGATCTTGCAGCACAGAAACTCAATCTTATCTTTTACCATAGCATTGGGATAATAATGGTGGCATATTGAAAATGTTTATTTTTTCCCTGGTGTGAAGGCTCTCCACTCTCCTGTCCTGACTATCTAATTAGGATTAATTTTTTTCAAGAAATATGCACTGCCTAAACCAGTGTATTCATAAATTCTGAAATGCTGTAATTTAATGAAGACACAATTTCATGCAAATATTTTAAAAATATTTGCTAGCAACATAAGATGACACACACAACTTTTAATATCCTTGTCCTGAAGATTAGTGGATAATTTTGCAATTCCTAATGAAGCTAGTTAAGTGACTGGTGGTGAGGTGTTTTTTTGTTTTTGTTTTAAGACTTCCATTCACCAAGATCCCATCCTACTCTCCCTCAGCAGGCATGTGCTGCTGAAAAGGCAGTGGGACTAGTGGTATTCCACTGCACATGAGAACACAGAATAATGTTTTGGTGACATCATTGGTGGACATGCAACTATGCGGATTGACCTCTTTTACCTCACCCTGCATGTTGCTGCTGCAGTCTACTATAGCCAGTGTGTGGCAGGTCACAGAGCAGCACCCTTGGTACTCTGATTTAGCTGGAGAGGAACATATTTTGGACCTTCACATAGCTTCTTTGTGATCAGACCCATTAGTGGGGCTTTTTACAGGAACCAGGACTGCACCTTCATGGTTGCAAAGATGCACAGGATAAAGTATACTAGGTAGACTGTTGCAGTAGGGGAGGTTTAGGTTGGATATTAGGAAAAACTTTTTCACTAGGAGGGTGGTGAAACACTGGAATGCGTTACCTAGGGAGGTGGTAGAATCTCCTTCCTTAGAAGTTTTTAAGGTCAGGCTTGACAAAGCCCTGGCTGGGATGATTTAATTGGGGATCGGCCCTGCTTTGAGCAGGGGGTTGGACTAGATGACCTCCTGAGGTCCCTTCCAACCCTGATATTCTATAGACTTCCATAGTCTGTACGCTGTGAACTACATAAAACTACAACTCCCTTGATGTAGTATGAGATGCTACATATTTAAATATTTAAGTGCCCAATAATAGATTTGTTTAAAGAGTGTGGTCCTTTATTACTCTGTAAATCTCTAGTGATGGGGCTATTTCATCTATAAGGAATGGAGCTGTTCTGGTAAAACAAGGAGCTATAGCCACCCCACCCCGTTCTACAAGCATGTTTTCTCGGAGTTCCTAAATGCTTATGTTTTGTCAAAGGAAATATTCTATAGAACCTAAGTTTTTGACAAACCAAGTTTGTCATTAAATAATGAGCCACATTCTTTGTTGGCATAACTGCGCTGACTTCAGTTGAGTTCTGCCAACAGAAAATTTGGTCCTATTTGTTGAAAATAACTATTAGTACAACACTTCTGTGGGTGAGCAGAGCTTAATTTGAGGAAGAAGTGGAGGAAAAGTTTCCATTGCTCAATTGGTTTAATAAATATGGTGAGAGAATTGAAGGAAAGGGTCATCATGTTACCCTCCATTAGGAATTAAATATTAGAGCATTTCTCATGTAGATCACTTCACTGGCTTCACAATGAGGTATGTTAGGAGGAGAAGGGAGACAACAAAGTTTTCCTGGGCTCTTCCAGGCTAGCTCAAGTATGGAAGAAAAATAATGATGCTTAGGTTTTTTTCTCCTCCAGGTACTAGGTTACCAAACTGGACCCAGTAGGTGTAGTAATGACTACCAGGTTGTAAAAATGGAGGTTGAGCTAATAGGAAAAAAAAGTTGTGGGAACTATAATAAGCCTTATCAACAGACACTGAAGAATCCACTTAACCTATATGAAATAAACACACTTTCTCTATATAAAACTAAAAATACATTATGTAGAAACACTGTGCCGTTAGTTTATTTAAAATGAATTAGCTTGAAGAATAAGATGTGTTAATTTCACCTGTATGCAAGAAACTAGTTTTTGTGTATATTATGGAACAATTCTATCAAGAAAGGCAAAACTGTTTCTTTAGCCCATGCACTTAGCGGAGGAATGCCCCCATTACTTTTTCTGTTCTGCAAAATGGAGTAGATATCGGGTCTGGTTTAAATAGGTCCTCAGTAGACCTAATTTCCTTGAACCTGCAACACTAAACACAACTAGATGCTTAAGCAGCTGACTGGTTGCAAATTCAGTACATCTAAACCAGGGGTGGGCAAACTTTTTGGCCAGAGGGCCACATCTGGGAATAGAAATTGTATGGCGGGCCATGAATATTCACAAAATTGGGGTTGGGATGTGGGAAACGGTCAGGGCTCTGGTTGTGGGGGCAGGCTCTGGGGTAGGATTGGGGATGAGGAGTTTGAGGTGTAGGAGGGTGCTCTGGGCTGGGACCGAGGGGTTCGGAGGTCAGGAGGGGGTCAGGGCTGGGGAAGGGGTACAGGTTCTGTGGTGGGGCTGGGATTGAAAGGTTTGGCGAGCTAGAGGGGGTTCAGGGCTGGGACAGTGGGTTGGGGCATGGGGAGAGGCTCAGGGATGCAGGCTCCAAGTGGCGTTTTTCTCAAACGGTTCTCGGAAGCAGTGGCATGTCCCTTCTCCAGTATGGAGGTGCGGCCAGGCAGCTCTGCACGCTGCCCCATCCGCAGGTACTGCCCCTGAAGCTCCCACTGGCGCGCATAGGAGCTGGAGCAGGGCCATGCAGCTGCTTCCAGGAGCCAAGTGGTGCAGCCCCGGACCCAGTGCCCCAGCTGGAGTGCTGGAGCAGGGCTGAGCCACGTGGTGCGGCCCCTGATGCAGCACTCTGGCTGGAGCGCCAAAGAGGGGCAAGCCCCGGACCCCACTCCTCAGCGGGAGCTCACGGGCCAGCTTAAAACGGCTCGTAGGCCGGATCTGGCCCACGGGCCGTAGTTTGTCCACCTCTGATCTCAACAATGACATCAATTTTGTCTGTCATCTGTGGGTGCAGAAAAGGAGCCCATATTATAAACTGGCCCATAACGTAGACATTTTTTGCCTAGGCCCAATAGATTTAGTCCCCAAGTTAGGAGCTCCCCACAGGGAAAAGAATAACTGAAAGGAAGAGAGATGTCAAACTAATACAGTTCTGGAGTAATGTTCTGTTCTTGTTCCCAATGAACTATTTCCAGATTTGTACCTTGCTTTGATCACTTTCTCTGTCATGAATCCTGGCACTGTAAGGGAAGACTATAGTGCAATGACTAGTTATTTTCAAAGTAATTGCTGCTTTATTAAAGTTGTTGCTTTTATAAGATAATCAGGTTGTTGTGGAAGACAGGATTGAATCCTAAGCACTTTGATTTAACTCCCCATTCAGTTCTTTTTCAAAGGTGACTTGGTTCTCACATGTGTCCCTTTCAGTTTCTTGAATACTCTACTGAAGAAGTCCCACCTCTTCTTTTTTTTTTTTTTTTTAACCAGAGCAAAAAACACTGAGCAAAAGTTAGTACATGATTTAAACATTCATATTAATAGGCTGATGTATTTGAACCAAACATCCTGAATGTGGCTTTTTTCATTTTAGACAGGTGAAGTTTAGTAAAACAAACATTTTTGTGATTCATTAAACCTCTTTTCAACTGTGAAGAAGAGGTCAGGTACCCATTATGCCCTTACAGATTCATAGTTTATAAGAGGAAGGGGATATATGCTGAATAAGGTCACCATGTTTACCAATCCAAATCTATCTAAATGATTTGCAAAATGTGACAAGTGATTTTTCATGTGAGGTTAAGCAGGTATACCCCACACACACACTCTCTGCTGTAGTGATGGCTAACAGAAGTGTTATGCTACCATCTGTGCCTTATTCTGTATCTGTGATACATAGCACTTGGCATTTTAGGTTTCTTACATGATACAGAAGCTTGGATTACCATGGTTATGGGATTATTTTAATGTTGTATTACATCCCACAGTGATTGAGGGATCTCTTTCAGTGATCTTGAGCTCTAACTTTTCAGTGACTACAAATGGTGTAATCCTTTATACTTGTATTAAGTGTGTGCTACAAGAAAAACAATTTACCCTAAGAGACCAAGCTGATTTTGTATGTCTATACTGCAATTAAACACCCACAGCTGGTCCCTGTCAGTTGGCATGGGCAAAGGTGCTGTTTAATTGCTGTGTAGACACTTAAGCTCAGGCTGGAGCCCAACCTCTGGGATCCTTCCCCCTCACGGGGTCCCAGAGCTCCTGCTGCAGCCAGAGCCAAAACAGTCTAGAGGATGGATCTAGACTATTCTCAGTGCTAGCAGATGACAGGACAAGGAGTAATGGTCTCAAGTTGCAGTGGGGGAGGTTTAGGTTGGATATTAGGAAAAACTTTTTCACTAGGAGGGTGGTGAAACACTGGAATGTGTTACCTAGGGAGGTGGTGGAATCCCTTTCCTTAGAAGTTTTTAAGGTCAGGCTTGACAAAGCCCTGGCTGGGATGATTTAGTTGGGGATTGGGCCTGCTCTGGGCAGGGGGTTGGACTAGATGACCTCCAGAGGTCCCTTCCAACTTTGATATTCTATGATCTACTCTGCAATTAAACAATCCCTTAGCCCGAGTCCCATGAGTCAGTCAGCTGACATGGGCCAGCTGCAGATGTTTGTTTACAGGGTAGACATAGCCCTATAGCCTTGTCTCAGGTGCTTAAACTGGATGGATGCCTTTATGGGAGGTCTGGCCATAACTGATGCTGGACAGGGAGTCAGAAAGGGCATTCTCCTTGATCGCAGTGTGGCGAACCGTGCATTTTAATTTAATTTAGGTGGTGAATCCAGCATTCCTCCATGCATGGCCCTAAAGGGAGGAACTTGTGTCAGAAGTTCACTTAGCCCTGGTCTACACTACGGGGTTAGGTCGAATTTAGCCGCGTTAGGTCAATTTTCAAAATGAATGCGTCTATACAACCAGCCCCGTTCCGTCGACCTGAAGAGCTCTTAAAATCTATTTCTGTACTCCTCCCTGGCGAGGAGAGTAGTGCTAAAATTGACCTTGCTAGGTCGAATTTGGGGTAGTGCAGATGCAATTCGACGGTATTGGGCCTCCAGGAGTGACCACTCTGGACAGCACTTTGAACTCCAATGCACTAGCCAGGTACACAGTAAAAGCCCTGGGAAATTTTGAATTTCATTTCCTGTTGGTCAGCATGGCGAGCTCAGCAGCACAAGTGACCATGCAGTCCCCCCAGAATTGCACACGAGCTCCAGCATGGACCGAAAGGGAGACACTAGATCTGATTGCTGTATGGGGAGAAGAATCTGTGCAGGCCAAACTCCAATCAAAAAGAAGAAATGCTAATATATATGCCCAAATCGCTCAGGGCATGGTGGAGAGAGGCTACAACAGGGACACACAGCCATGCCACATGAAAGTTAAGGAGCTCAGGGAAGCCTATCAAAAGACAAAGGAGGAAAACGGTCGCTCCGGGTCAGAGCCCCAGACATGCTGCTTCTGTGATCAGCTGTATGGCATTCTAGGGGGGGACCCTACCACTACCACTGTCCGTGGACACCTGCAAGGGGGGAGTCTCACGTAACAGGGAGGAGGATTTTGTGGAGGAGGAGGAGAATGCGCAGCAGGCAGGCGGTGAATCCTTTCTCTCTGGCAGCCAGGACCTTTTCATCACCCTAGAGCCAATACCCTCCCAAGGCAGGATCCCCGACCCTGAAGGCGGAGGAGGCAGCTCTGGTGAGTGCACATTTGCAACTAAGGTACAGGGTTTAAAAGCAATAGTGTTTAATGTTTGATTTGCCCTGAAGAATTGGGATGCATTCACGGCCAGTACAGCTACTGGAAAAGTCTGTTAATGAGTCTGGGGATAGAGCGGGAATCCTCCAGGGACATCTCCATAAAGCTCTCCTGGAGGTACTCTGAAAGCCTTTGCGGAAGGTTTCTGGGGAGGGCTGCCTTATTTCATCCTCCACAGTAGAACACTTTACCATGCCAAGCCAGTAGCAAGTAGTCAGGAATCATTGCAGCACAATGCATGGCAGAGAATGGTCCTGGGTTTTGGTCGCATTCAAGCAACATTTGGTCTTTATCTTTCTGTGTTAGCCTCAGGAGAGTGAAATCATTCATGGTCACCTGGTTGAAATAGGGGAATTTTTATAAGGGAACAGTAAAAGGACCCCGTTAATGCTGGGTTGTTTGCACTTGGCTAAAAGGGATCATCCCAGACAATAGCCACGCGACGGGTGAGGGGATCATCCCAGAGAATAGCCACACAGCGGGGTGGGGGTAGGTGTGTGCTGCACATCCACCTGAAAACCACAGCCCCTCCTTTTAAATGTGAAACCCAACCGACATTGCTTGCTATGGGAGAGGATTGCGCTGCAGTTTGAAACCATTGCCACATGTTATGAAGGCATAAGAAGCCAACCCCATGTACCAAAAGGCTTACAGTGGCTGCCTGGAAACCGAATTCTGTTGCCCAGCCGTGTGAGTTGTGTCACCATACCGGCATGTGCTCAATATAAAAGGCAAAATGTGACCTTGTACCTAAAGCACGTGTGCTGTCTGCTGTGAATTGTTTGATTCACTGTGAAAGAGTCTCCCTTTTTTGTTCTCAGAAATGTACCATCTTAAATTTTACTCTCCCTTTTTCCAGGTGCAAATGTTTCTATGCTCCTCCTATCATCTCCGTCCCTGAGATTATCGCAGATTAGAAGGCGAAGAAAATGCACTCGCGATGACATGTTTTCCGAGCTCATGCACTGATAGGGCACAACTTAATGCATGGAGGCATTCAGTGGCAGAGGCCAGGAAAGCATTTAGTGAGTGCGAAGAGCAGAGGCAGGAGGTTATGCTGAGGCTAATGGGAGAGCAAACGGACATGATGAAGCGTCTGTTGGAGCTGCAGGAAAGCCAACAGGAGCACAGACCCCCATTGCATCCATTGTATAACCACCTGCCCTCCTCCCAAAGTTCCATGTCCTCCTCCCCCAGATGCCCAAGAACGCGCGGGCGGAGACTCCAGGCACCCAGCCACTCCACTCCAGAGGATGGCCCAAGCAACAGAAGGCTGTCATTCAAACAGTTTTGATTTGTAGTGTGGCTACAATAAGCAATGTGACCTTGTCCTTTCCTCCTCCCGCACCCCACCTCACCTGGGCTACCTTGTCAGTTATCTCACTTTTTTTTAATTAATAAAGAGAGAATGCATGGTTTCAAAACAATAGTTACTTTATTTCCTTTGCCAGCTGTGATTGAAGAGGGGAGGGTGGTTGGCTTACAGGGAATTAAAATCAACAAAGGGGGTTTGCAGCAAGGAGAAAAACACACAGCTGTCACACTGTAGCCTGGCCAGTCATGAAACTGGTTTTCAAAGCCTCTGATGCACAGCATGCCTAGCTGTGCTCTTCTAATTGCCCTCGTGTCTGGCTGCTCAAAATTGGCCACTAGGCAATTTGCCTCAATCTCTCACCCCACCATAAACGTCTCCCCCTTACTCACAGATAGTATGGAGTAAGCAGCAATAACAATGGGAATGTTGGTTGCGCTGAAGTCTAACCTAGTCAGCAAACAGTGCCAGCGAGCTTTTAAAGTTCAAAGGCACATTCTACTGCCATTCTGAACTTGCTCAGCCTATAGTTGAACTGCTCCTTACTACTGTCCAGGCCGTCTGTGTACGGCTTCTTGAGCCATGGGAGCAAGGGGTAGGCTGGATAACTATTGGCATTTCAACATCCTCAATGGTAATTTTCTGGTCTGGGAAGTTAGTCCCTTCTTGCAACTGCTCGAACAGCCTGGAGGTCCTAAAGATGCGAGGGTCATGCACCTTTCCCGGCCATCCCATGTTGATGTCAGTGAAACGTCTCTTGTGATCCACCAGTGCTTGCAGCACCATTGAGAAGTATTCCTTGTGGATTACTTACTGGTTGGCAAGGTGGTCCGGTGCCAAGATAGGGATATGCGTACTGTCTATCACCCCACCCCAGTTAAGGAACCCCATTGCAGCAAAGTCATCCATATGACCTGCACATTTCCCAGAGTCACTGCCCTTGATAGCAGAACGTCAGTGATTGCACGGCTACTTGGATCACAGCAGTCCCCACAGTAGACTTGCCCTCTCCAAATTGATTCCCGACTGATCAGTAGCAGTCAGGCATTGCAAGCTTCCACAGGGCTATCGCCACTTGCTTCTGAACTGTCAGGGCAGCTCTCATCTTGGTATTCCTGCGCTTCAGAGCGGGGGAAAGTAACTCTCAAAGTTCAAGGAAAGTGGCCTTATGCATCCAAAAGTTTCGCAGCCAATGTGAATCATCCGATATCCGCAACAGTCTGTGTTTGTTTGCCGGGCCCAGAATTGGCATTCCACTGTATCAGCCAGCCCCACTGCCACCATGATGTCCCAATTACCACAGCCCATGCTTTCAGGAACGTCTGTGTCCATGTCCTCATCACAATCGTCCTCATGCTGGCTTCTCTTAGCCCAGTTCTGCAGATACTTCAGGATAATGCGTGAGGTGTTTACAGTGCTCACAACAGCAGCGGTGAGCTGACCGGGTTCCATGCTTCCCGTGGTATGGCTTCTGCACGGATAACCCAGGAAAAAAAGGCACAAAATAATTGTCTGCTGTTGCTTTCACAGGGGGAAGGAGGGGCGACTGACAACCCAAAACCACCCTTGACAATGTTTTTGCCCCATCAGACATTGGGAGCTTAACCCAGAACTCCAATGGGCAGCGGAGACTGCAGGAACTGTGGGATAGCTACCCACAGTGCACCCCTCCGTGAGTCGATGCTAGCCATGGTATTGAGGACACACTCCGCTGACTTAATGCGCTTAGTGGGGACATACACAATCAACTGTATAAAATCGATTTCTAAAAATTGACTTCTATAAGATCAACCTAATTTAGTAGTGTAGACATATCCTTAGTATGTACACCTATCACTGGCAATATAGTCAGTGGTTATTAATAAGATTTGCAGGATTGCTTTGGCACTATCAGTATCTTAGAGGTTTTGCACTCTGCACTCTCATCTGGGTTCCCCAGGTCTAGAGCAGAGTGAAGCAGAGGCTGGCAGTGTAATTAGCCAGCAGTATGCTTTTCTGGGAATACCTTTAGTCAAATCTGTCAGTCAGATGATGTCTATTCCTCTTTATGAATTTTTCATGTTAAGTGTAACCTATATAAGCAGTACACCCGAACTCGATTGTATCTGTTATTCTGTTCTGTTTCTGGGACAATTTTATATTTTGCATATTTTTTTAAACGATTCTTGGTTGCAGGCATTGGGTTTCAGACACTCTGTCTCCTTGGTGGGGAGAGATGGGTTATCTCACTATCATGATATAGTTGGGGATTCCCTCCATATTCTTTCAGTTGAATTTGGTTTGGCAGATGTTAGGCACTTTTTATCATCAAGGCTGCTTGTGACTGTAGTTTGTGTATGTGCATTTATTCATACAGAAGAAAATTTCCTTTGGTGTGCTAGTGCTGAAATTTAATGATTAAGATAGACTTAGCCATTATGCATGCATGTACATCTAAAGCATGGACAATAAGTAGTTAGCAGCAGTTATAATGAGGAAAAAATGTTAGAGCATGTGAAATGCCTTGGGGTGCGGGACAGTTCTTCAGTGTTTAAATAGTTAGGCATTGGTGCTTGTTCTGAATTGTTTCACTCATTTGTAGTACACTAGTCTTTTTTTTTAAAGGGAAAGTTATCTTTACGTTTTTAGATTACAAGTAATGCAGCCGTAAATGCTTTTGCATTGTAGAATATCCTCCTGTCTGAACATTACCAATACACTCCACAGATAGTTGAAAAGTTGGTAGAGGCGTCACGTGATTTGTCACTCATCCTTCATTCAGTGTAAGAGAATGGTGGCATTTCAGTCATGTTACTGAATTAGCTCTTTGCGGGTTCTTGAGTGATTCTCTCTTGCTTCTGTGGAATTAAGATGGATTATGCCTTGGTCTGCATTTTGTGGGCTACAATTAGTGATTTTTATTTGGAACTGTGTGTCACAATGTGATTTCTTGGATTATTAGATCATAGAATCATAGAATATCAGGGTTGGAAGGGACCTCAGGAGGTCATCTAGTCCAACCCCCTGCTCAAAGCAGGACCAATCCCCAATCAAATCATCCCAGCCAAGGCTTTGTCAAGCCTGACCTTAAAAACTTCCAAGGAAGGAGATTCTACCACCTCCCTAGGTAACGCAGTTAGATGCCCTAATTTGAATTGTAATATGAAGATGTCATATCTGATCAATTCAAAGATGTAAAATTTAGTTCTAAAAATATGTTGTTTCATATATTGTGTACATTGTATTCTCATACAGTGATTCCGAGGCTAGGACTAGATCATGATTTGGTCCAGGGCTCACAGCATATGTTAAAGCTGTCTGAAAACTGTCTTAGTTAGAAGGGTGTACATCCAAAAGTTTGGCATTTGGGTTTGGATCAGATAAATATCCAAAAATTGCTTATACCAACCCATGGGTCTTTGAGCTTCAGAGTCCCTATGCTAAGAGGGTAACACTTATTTTGGGATCTCTGAATTCCTATGGAAGGTCTTTCCATCTAAATCTTGCAGACTTGGGTGATTGAGATAGTCTAAACATTTTCAGGACTATTGATGTTCCCAATGAAGCCAATGGAGTTTTGCCATTCCTTTCCATGGGAGTAGAAGCACACTTTTGGGGACCTCAACATGAGCTGCAAAGTCGCTATTCATGTCTTGAAGCATGCGCGCGTGTGTGCGTGTGTGCGCGTGTGTGCGTGTGTGTGTGTGTGTGTAGCATCTTCATTCAGTGCCACTTAAAGTAGCTTTCACACAGTTGTGTAATAAAATTATTTAAAAGAACCGGAACTCTTCAGACAGCTTGAATTTTTAAAATGGCTCTGAAAGGTCTAGAACTTCTAAACAAAATTCTTCCTCTAACTTATGACAGGATAATTAATATTTTGATTTAGTGATTCTGTAGAAACTTGATATAGTCGTATTACTTTCCATTACTTGGTTATTTTAAATATTTTGAGGTAAATTTGAGTTCCTAGAACTGACTTCTACCACTGATAAAATTGGATTTAGTGTAGGTAGCAAGTGTAAGTTACAACTTTGCTAACAGGCATCAATCCCAACTTGCAGTATCCAGTGCTATTTGGTAACTAGCTTATCGTAAGAAGATAATTTGCCAAATTTTTGTCATGTTATCCATTGTAGCCTAGATTTAAGATCTGTGATGACTACTTGTGAAGTTTTCCTCTATTCTGTAGCAATAATGATAACCATAGGAAAGAGAGTTTATAGCTATCAACTTGTTTTATATAGGTAACTTTATGTAGTCCTTCACAACATTATTTTTGGCATTCTTCTTGTGCTAAGAAGGTACCTGGCCTGCTTGCTGCAGACTTTGTGTAACGTTGAGGGAGCTGGAAATGAAAGCTTGTGTGCTCCAGTCATTTGCCATATCTGTCCCTCTAGCTGAGCAAGGAGGATCTAGTACAGTAGTAGGAGAGGCAGCACTCTGGTGAAATGAAATAATGTATCATGGTGGTTTCAATAGTAATTGCTTTGAAAAAGACCAAGTGCTTTAATAGCCAACTTGGTTTCTCAATCACTTTCTCAGCAAGAGATGAAACACATTCCTAGATAAATAAGAAAATAAAATAGTTCCAAATCTCTTTTTAAACTAAGAACCTTTTCCAGATGGCTAAGCAGTTAAAATAAAAAATATAAACACCACCTTAGCTTTCCCAGTTGCCTCATGTGCAGCTATTTGTTGGGAAACGGAGCCAACCCACCCCAGACATCACCTGACACTCTCATACATGCTTCCCTTTTCAGGTCTTTCCTTTTGCAGGCTTGCATTATCTCTACTCTGCTGCTCCAGATGACAAATCTCTGAACTGAAGTGCTTTACTCCCTTGCTTCTACTGTTGTAATATAACTTAATCGGGACTCTAAGGCCCCTTTGGGGATTGGAGCACCATTTGTACAGGGCCTAGCACAATGCTTATAAAGACAAAGTCCGTACTTGGGAAAGCTTACAATATAAAAAAGTGACAAATCAGTGTATGGGTGGGGCAAAGCATACAAACGTAGTGAAGAGGATGTTATAAGGCATATATTCTGTTAGTTCCTTGTCTTTTAATTGTTTTATTTAATTCTTTATTATTATAAAAGCTCTGGGTTATTTTGGTGGGAAGACACCCAGAGTTAAGTTTAGGGAGTTGAAAGGATTCTGTGTGTAAGAAGAGAGTCGGTAAATGTGGAGGAGTGAAAGATGGGTGAGAATTATAATGAACAGGGAGAGTGAAGGTGGGCAACTCAAAGGTTGTATGGGTTGTGGGGAGGTGAGACAATGTTGGATGAACAAACAGCAACACAGTAAATGGGGGAATACAGAGGCAAAGTTTCAGAACTGAATAAATGATGTCAGGGGACTGCGAATGTTCATCCCAGCTGCTGCTTTTTGATGTGCAACAGAGAGCAAAGACCACTGAGCCCAGCGACCCAACTTGGTTCTTATGGGACTACGTGCCCTTGGTGTGATCTTAATCAATTTCAGTCTCCGCCCATGCCATGAGCAAAGTGCATCAGTTTGGAGCATGGTGCCACATTGACTCTGCAGATGCCAGCCATGGTTGACTGGCAGAGAAAAGATGGGGAATGACTCTGGGACAGCATTTGTCCCAGATTCCCTGTGGTGCCACCCTGCACCTGCTAGAGGCTCAGGGGCAACACCAGCCTCTTCCTGGTGGAGGGGCGAGGGTGGGTGAGGTGGGCCTTAGTGCCCCTTCCCCTCTTCTGCCCCCCCCCCCCCCCCGGCCATGAGGCCCTGCCTCCTGTTCTCCTCTACCCTCCAATGCCCTGCCCCAGCCAGGCCAGAAGCCAGAGTAGTATTGTAGTAAGAGTCACCCGGAGAGCCTGAGCCACTGTCGGGAGCTGTGGACCCTCTACCTGCTATGGGCAGCATGCCCCCGGGGGCAGGGACATGGGTTGGAGGCTGCTTTTGCGTATCCCAGCACCCAACCCAGGGTAGATGGAGAGTCCAGAGCTCCCCACAGGGGCCCGGGCTCCCTGGGCAGCTCTTACCACTGCCTGGCTCCGCCTTCTGGCCTGGCCAAGGGGCGGGGTCTTGGGGGAAGAGGAGAAGCAGGAGTCGGGGCCACAGAGCGGGATGGGGCTTCTGCACAAGTCCTGTTTTCACATTTTGAAAAGGTGGTCACCCTAGATGCCGCGTCTATAATACTTGAAAACAAAACTTTTTGGTTAATAATGAAAATGGTTTTGCTTTCCAATAAACAGCTTCTGCAGCTGCTAAAGCACATTACCTCTTACACTGTCATACATGGTACTGTGGCTGAGCTTTTACATTTATGATTGTAGAGAGCATCCAGAGAAACTGCTGAAATAGGAAGTAAAAAGACAGGTCTGTGATTTCCAGGCAGCATCTTTTTTTCTACCTCTGTAATATAAACGTACAGCGGGGCATACTGGAGACTATTAAAGAATGAAATTACAATCAGACTTGAGGCTATACAATGAATCCAAGCACCCAAAATTAGTTGACATTTTTGGCATTGGTCTCTGTGTCTCAGTTTCCTTTGTGTATCTTTCTTAATGCGGAACCCAATACATTTCAATAGCAAACATTATATAAAGCATGTATGTTTTAGTCTAAATAAGGTAACAATCTTAACTCTTTTTTTGTTTTGCTGGGCTGGCATATCCCTTTCACTAGGAATAAGAAATAGGAACTACATTTTTAAGTTCTTATAGTTCAGCTATATGTGGCATTAACAATTTTCTGGGGGTAAACTGGTCAGGCAAACAACTTCAAGGGGCTTGTTTGTAATAGACCCCACGCGAGCTATAATGCTGTAAGTTACACAAGAAAACTGTAGGGGACACACATGGTAAGTGATCACCCTGGGTAAATGCACCCACTGTGTTTGGAGATTTAAATTATAAATAAAGGATGGAGTAGGGGTTAGGCATGGACAGAAAAGTGGGAATCTCCATAAGGAAAGCAAACCAAAATAATGATGTAGGAAACGAAAATGTGGAAACTTGTCTAGGATGTCTAATGGATGGGGTGTGCAAATTAGATTATATCCCTGGCATATCTAACTTATACAGCAGGCTCAACAGACAACCCAAGGTGACACTGATTTGTCATTTGTCATTCTTACAGGAGCAATATTTTCATAATAGTGCTTGAGTAATTTCTTCTGTGTGTTAGATCCACATGCTTTCCATCAATGCCAGACCAGAGTTTTCCCCTATTTTTCTTTTTATTGTAAGTCACACTTATAAAATTGCCAATTCACAAGCATTTTATTGTTTTCTTGCTGTTCTGCCATATCCTTTTTGTAGCCTTTTGGAGAGATGCAATTGAATAAGATCTTGTGCCAAACAAAGATGATTAAAACGTTGGGGTGATTTTTTTGGGTTTGGTTTGGTTTTTTTTGGCGGGGGAACCCACCTTACCCTCTGCCCAGATCCCACAACACTTTGGTCATGTTTGGAAACAACCTCAGCCCAAATATATTTGCAGCTCCCCTCCATGACCTGAGTTTCAACACTGCTTGGAACCAGAAGTGCAGATACACAATCTATACCCTGAGTGAATGTGTTCCTAGAAGTTTTCCACCCCAAGTTTCCTGATAAAAGGTTTGATAAGAATCCAAACCAACCCCTAATGTGGTGTTCTTTAGTTACCTCTGTTACAATTCCCTTGATTAGTTTTCTTTATGGCCGCGCAAGCATAATGGATTAACCTCTTTAGGACTGTGTGTTTATACATAAAATATAAAAATGTGATCTCCTTCGTAAAAATAAAATTTTGATGCCAGTTAACCTAGTGGATAGGACACTGGACTGGGACTCAGGAGATCTGTGTTCAATTCCTGCCTCTGCTCTGCAACTTTGAGGAAGTAATTTCTTTCCCTGGGCCTCAGTTACACTATCTGTAAAATTGCAATAATGATGATGCCCTCCTTTGTAAAAGTGCTTTGAGATCTATTGTGCTATGAGAGCTAGATATTAATAATCATCCTTATTTTAGTGTGTTAAGATGATTCAGTAGAAATTCCCCTTTCCTCATGGTTTAATGGCAAGAGCAACAGTGGTTATGAAGGCAGCTGTTTTCAGGTAGGAAGAAATACCAATATCAAAAGTAGATCAGGTAAGTGCCCATGTCTATTTAAACCAGTTGGTCCCCATATGGTGGTTTTATACTCTTGGAGTCATCTTCTTTGCTCAGGATGACAGTGCAGGAGTGGACAGCTCAGACAATCGATAATTAGTTTTCTAGCAGTAGGCCACCTGTTCTAATCAAGATAGAGAGTAGTAGCTAAAAGTTGCAATGGTCTGACTGTTTGCGTGATATGTATGAATTGATGGATTCTGTCTATTCTTCACTGGATCGGGATCTGTATAATAAAATCATCACATTAGGTACTACTAGACATCCCGTATACTGCATCCTTGGTTCATAGCTGTGCTTCATGTATGGCACTAGAACTGATGTTGATAGCATTTAATGGAAATATTTCAGTTCAAACTCCAAACTCAGAGGAATTGATACTAGAGCCCTATAAGTAATAAGGATACTGCACGTAATGAAGCAACTGTTCAGTGGAGAGAAGAGGGAACTTTGTGTCCTGGTTTCTCCTTTTCCGTATATATTTTTAAGTACATGCATAAATTTTCACATCAGGAATATCTATAGGTTTACAATTTCAACATTATTTTCTTCAATTTGCCCTGTGTTGAATATTTGTCACAAAAATAAAATTGGAATTTTAATGTGCAATAAATCTTGTGGAAGTTGATAGATCAGAATACTTTGTCATACTTTTCCTTTCTATTTTGGTGGACAAAGCATTGCATTGCTTTACCATAGGTTAGTGAGGTTTATAAACAATGGTAATTGGGGGGAGGAGAGGAGAAACCAATATTAGTAATGTCCAATTCAGCTGATACTCTTCCTTCATCAACATGGCAAATCACAAAGATATTGCCTCTTTTCATATTGAGCACCACCAGTATCAACACTAGCTTAATCCTTCAGATGGTCTGGCTGGATGTTCAGTTTGTATCTGTCATTGGTGGTGGTCTTATGCCACAAAAGCTTTTGGCAACCATTTGATTGTCAGCTGTGTAGCAGCTGTCTTTTTGGTAAATGCACTTTGTAATTCCCTGTATCAGAAAAACTGCTGAAACTGGACCAGAGCTGATGGAGGCAGTTGCTGGGGTTGTCTAAGAATATCCTCATTTCTGATCTGTGTGAAGTGGCAGGACAAGAACAGTTGACAAAGCCCATGAGAATCAAAAATGTCAATCATCCATTGTTTAGTGTTTCGCAGTGCCCACGTTTCACTGTGATACAATAACATTGATATAACCGTGGTTCTTTAGATTCACAGCTTCATAAGAAGCTTGATGTAATGACTTCTCCTGAGACACCACTGAAGGACCCGTAACATGATGGCAGCTGCTATGAAAGTGTCCATATCTTTTGAACATACTCAAGCACTGTCTCTGATAAATGCATTTTGTAATTCATTGGTCTTCCATTCAAATATGTCAGCACCAAGTATCTGAGAATTGCCACCTGCTTGATATTGTGTCTGGGCAGGTTAATACTGTACTGTGTTGGTTGTAATCTAGAGTTGGAGGCTGCTTAATGGTAATGGCTGGGGGGGGGGAGCACTAGTTGTGGAGTTTTGTTTTGTTTTTTTTAAATTTTTTGTTTTTCTTCTGAATTGATAACCAAATCAATACATGCTAACTTTTGCCTGGTAAGATCAGTCATCAACTGCAGTAATTTATCAAACTGAACCAATGAGGCAATGTCACTGGTGTATTTTGAGGTTTCCAAGTAAAATGGTGTTCAACTCAATGCCACCAGCAACTGCCTCTTCAAGCTTATCCGTCAGTCAGTCAGTGCTGATACTGAGCAACAATGGTGATGAGACAGCCTTGCTGAACTCTTGTGGGAATAGGAAAATGTGCTGGGTATCTACCATTAATTCAAACACCACTTTCTGTTCCCCAGTACAGAGAGCTCTTCTATTAATAACACTATATCTTCCCAGGGATGGCAAGTCACCTGATCAGATGATCCCACAAGTTTGCTTGATGCACTGAACCAAAGGCCTGATGAAAACCTATTTTAAAAGTGCTATGCACAGCTTATTAAATTCAGCCATCTTCTCAGAAAAGCTGTCTCAAGGTAAAAATCTGGTCAATAGTGGAATGGCCCAGTTCTAAAGCCACACTGACTAGACTGGCCTTTGCTTCCATGGTAATATCTTGAATCGGTGATGCACTTTTTGAAAAGACTTTTCCCCTGTGAGTGACAACAACGCAATGCATTTATAGTTGCTACATTTGACCTTGTGGCCCATTTTGAACAGAGACAGAATAATGCCCTTCCAGTCATCAGGTATGATATTAATGTGCCAGATGGTCTAGCACAGCCTATGCAACGATGGAAAAATAGTAGTCGCTGTCTTTAGCAATTTGGGGGTATCATTACAAACTCCTGGTGCCTTCCCAGATTTCAACTTATGGATGGCAAACCAGATCCCTTCTTGCTTGAAGGAAGGTGGCTTTATCGGAACTCACACCTATACTATAGTGGGAAGAGGGAAAGTAGGCACCAGACAATTGAGAAATATCTAAAAATGATCTTCCCATTGATGCTAGTGATCTTGCAGGCTGGCTAATGCCACCATCCCAATTCTTTACTGGGCAAAATGGTGCCACCTTCCTCCACAATCAGTGCAAAGTTGAATGGAGGCTGCTGAAATTGTGCCTGGCAGCTGCCTGTACTAACATGGCTATCTGTGTTGACCACCAGAATTCTTTATCTTTCTTGCTTAGGGACTAGACAACATTCCAGTGTTGAACTCATTCAGCTGTTCCTTTTTGCTCTTGACAAATGTGCTCAAACTGGTGTGATCAATGGTTGATATTTGAAGGGCTAAGGATTCAGTACCAAGCTGGGAGTTATCAGCACTGAGGTATTGAAATAATGCCACTCCTCAACAGATGACAGAGGAAGTGAGACTGCAGTCTCTAATTCTTCAGTGACTTTGAGAAGTTCAGAATGGAAAGCCATTTGATAGTTCATTTCTAATTAGAGCTTCAGCCCATTAACTGGCTGTCATTGAAGTCAAAGGTGCACTTTTGTCAGCAGGAGCCACGAGTCAGTGTCAGGTTCTGCAAATATGCAAACTCATACATCAATGACTGGTGTCTGCCAACTGTTACTGACAAGAACATGATCACAAGCCTAGTGAAACCAACTTGCAGACTTGGTATAGACTTGTGAATTTTCAGGTAAAGGAAGAGCGAGCCCATGATCATCATGTCATTGATAGCTTCAAATTCCAGCAGTCACTACCCCTTGTTCTTTTGCTCAGCACCAAAGTTCCCCACTGTACTTAACCACTCTGGGAATCCTTTCTTACCTGTACATTTAAAATTGCCCAGGGTCATGATGTCTTGTCTTGTCTTGAGCTTTCATTAAAGACTACCTGCAGTTGCTGGTAAAACCTTCAGCTTCATTGTTAGCCATGGTGTTGGTGGGATCATACACAGTGATGATGGTAAGATGCCCACAGCCAGTACAGAATCAGACATTGCTGAGTTGCTCATTACTCACCTGCCAACTCTGCAATGCCCACTGAACAATAAGTGAAAGTACAATAGCCAGCTTTTACTGGAGCAACCCATTGGGGCAATCTGAGAAAGAAATAGTCCTCAACTTTTGTTTTCACTGTTTCTTTGCCAGCATACTTCAGATAAGGTGCAGCTATTGAAGCTCAGGCTCTTCAGCTGCTTAACAAGGACAAGTTTAGCCATTTCAGACAGTGTTTGAATGTTCCAGGCACCAATTTTACATTTGCCACAAACATGTAGGATACCAGGGTGGCCTTGTCACAAGGTTTCATTGATCATTTTTGCCTCAGTGGCTGGCACAAACTGTTAGCCATTTCGGCTGCAAGAACAGTTGAACAAATTGTTGCAGGTAGCTGGCTTCAGTAGATGTGAATGTACCAACTCCAGGTTGTTGTTTTTAAGGTATTACAACTCTGGTAATTTATTCTTGTGACAAAGATTTGATTAACTTCTCCTCTGTCCTCCCTCCCAAACTGGATTACATAAATCTTAGTTTATGACATAGATGACTACAAGAATGAAAGAGAGAGACATTTATTTTATTTACACTTTTTTTCTCTATGGAAAGCAGTGTAATTTATATGTTCGACTTTGAGTGACATAAAGATGAAGGGGAGAGAGTCCAAGTTTCTCTTTAGAAAACTTTATAGTGAGAGAGCTGTCCTGCTGTATTTTAAAAGATTAATTAGTGAAAATATGTAGTCTTTAAAGACAGGATCACTTTTTACCACTACGGTTAATCTTATTTTCCTTGCAAATTTACTAATCATAAGGTTGGAAACAATAGCGCAACCTCCCCTGCTCACCAACGTTCATCAAATGTTTTTTAAAAGCTGTTAAAGTTGTAATTTATAGTAAAATGCAAGTCTTTTTTTTTTTTTTTTTTTTTAGTATGTGACAAATACCCCAAATCTTCAGCTAATCCCTCTTGGTTCCTTTTACTTGTCCAAAAGTTTGATGTATATTCCTATATGGAAGAAGAGACGACATTCCTTGGACATCTTATTGTAGTACTTAATCTCTGTACAGTGTTTAGAAGCTGTGGTGACTAGCAGTGAATATATACTAACAGGGTAGTTGTAATATTAAACACTTTTGGGGCAAGAGGGCTAGAAGATGGGCATGTTGCTATAGGTAAAGCAGTGAGCAGCAATCTGAAAGCATTCTGCTGTTTCTCACTACTACCTTACTTATCCCTAACATACACACTACTTCTGCAGCTGACTAGTTCAGGAAACAGCTCAGTTACAGAAACAAGTGGTTTCTCACAGAATATCTGTGGACACCCTTTCTATTCTAATCAACATGAGGCTTTTTGGTGAGTTTTTGGGGCATGGGAAAGGAAGTCATCAGGGAAGGTGCAGTTTAAAAAAAAAATGTGGGGGTGGGGGGAAGGTACAGTAAACCAAGAGGTCAGAAAGGGGGAAATAGTTGGGTGGTTTTGTTTTGTTTTTCAATAAAATAAGAAAAAAATCTACTGAAAGTGTCTGCTGAAAGAAGGCTAGCCAGGCCATCACACAAGGGGCACTGGTATGGGGGTGCATCACTCATAGACTTTAAGGTCAGAAGAGACCATCGTGATGATCTAGTCTGACCTCCTATACATTGCAGGCCACAGAACGTCACCCAGCCCTGAAATAGACCCCTAACCTCTGGCTGAGTTACTGAAGTCCTCAAATCATGGTTTAAAGGCTTCAAGTTACAGAGAATTCACTATTTACACTAGTTTAAACCTGGAAATGACCCGTGCCCTATGCTGCAGGGGAAGGTGAACCGCCCGCCTTCCCCCACTCACCCCCCCCCCCAAGGTCTCTGCCAATCTGATCTAGGGGGAAATTCCTTCCTGACCCCAAGCTCAGTCTGAAAGCCAGTTAAGTGTTTTTCCTCCTGCTGCTCGCCTAGGAAGGCAGTTCTGGAACTTCACTCCTCTGGTTAGAAACCTTAATGTAATTTTGAGACTAAACTTGTTGATGGCCAGTTTATAGCCATTTTTTCTTGTGCTTACCTTAAATAACTCCTCTCCCTCCCTAGTCTTTAACCTTCTGTTGTATTTATAGAGAGCAATCATATCTCCTCTCAACCTTCTTTTGGTTGGGCTAAACAAGTCAAGCTCTTTGAGTGTCTTCTCATAAGGTAAGTTTTCCATTCCTCATATCATCCTAGTACCCCTTTTCTGTACCTGTTCCAGTTTGAATTCATCTTTTTTTAAACATGGGAGACCAGAATTGCACACGATATTCCAGATGAGGTCTCACCAGTGCCTTGTATAATGGTACTAACACTTCCTTGTCTCTACTAGAAATACCTCACCTGATGCAGCCTAGGACTGCATTAGCCTTTTTCACGCCCACATCATATTGATGGCTCATAGTCATCCTGTGATCACCCAATACACCCAGGTCTGTCTTCTCCTCTGTCACTTCCAACTGGTAAGATCCAAGCTGATAGCAAAAATTCTTAGTCCCCAAATGAATGAATTTGCACTACTAAATTTCATCCAATTTCTATTACTCCAGTTTACAAGGTCACTGGAAGTTGCAGGTTCTCTGCAAGCACCTGGCAGGATCAAACCCAATGGCTGGCCTTAGACATATCTCAGTTATCCTTTCTTTTAACATTAAAATCTCTTTCTAGCTTTATTTATCACTCTTAAGTTGAGACAGCTGTTGGTGTTTTCCATGTTTTCTATATATTATTACAGTTGGTTTTGTTAGGATAGCTTTAGAATTCCAAGGCCAGATTATCTCCTGCATTCTTGATGATACTCTTACTCATCACCCAATGAAAATAGTTGCTATTGGAAAATGAGTTTATGAAGCCTCCCTTAGCTCTTGTGGGAGGAGTCTTCAAACTAATTTTTGCCATCCTCAAATAAAACCGATTCTTCTCCGTCAAGGTTCCACAGTAAACACAAAGCAAGCCCTGAGACTTTTTGGAGAGGATTCACAAGAGGGTTCTTTGTGAGATACCCCAAACTTAAATTGACTCATTTTACATAAAAACTGTATGTATGTGGAGGAATGTTTAGGTCATCACCCAATCACCTATTGCAGAATCTGAACACAGATAATTGGTTTTGTTGGTTTTTTTTTGTTGGTTTTGTTGTTTTTTTCAAGAGTATCACTAATCTGTGCAAGGAAAAGGAGAGAAACTTTTTTAGATGAAAGCTGATATTCTCCTTTTGTTTCTATTTTGCGAATCCATGAATTCCACAACTACAGTTGTTATTGCAGAGACCAAAGGACAGCTTTAAAAAAAAAATTAGTCTTTTCCCTTCATCCCGTCGTCCTCCGACAGTCCAACTAGTGTACCATCAACTTCTTTTACTGTCTAGTCCTCCTGTAAATGGTGGTAGGGATGTTTATTCTTGTATCTGAGGAGGGTTTTCAGTCCAGTTTCCTGAATGTGTCCCAATATTTTTATCCTGATAAAAGGTTACATTTTCCTTCAGTGGAATCCATGTCTTGAAAAGTAATATGTGCTACTGTCCATACAGAAAATTGATCACTGTTAAAGATCCTTAAGTTAAATTTTCTTAATGCCACCTAAAAAATTTTGCTCTTAACAACAAAACGGATTTCTGCTATCCTATATGAAAGGAAGAGTTCAATATAAGTTAGAATTTGTTTCCCCCTTTCTTCCTTGTAGAAATGACAAACTGAAATGGTTTTAGCAAGAGTAGACTTTTATTCTGTTGAAACCATGTGTGAAGTGTTTGATACATGGGGGGGAGACAAACCTTAGTCATGCTTTATATTTTAATAAAACTTGCTTCTGCTGGATTTTATTCGGTTTATGGCAATTGCCTTGCAAAAGCAAATAGTACTAGAAGAAATAAAAATACATAACAGCCATACATATATTCTGCAAAATGATAAAAACAATTTTCATAGAAATAAAAATAATAATGCTAAAACATATCCAATACTTAAGGTCATGAGGGCAGTATACATATAAAGACTACACAGTAGAGAGGTTAAAGAATAAATTGCAACCTGAGATGCTATTTCCCAAGCTTCTGTAGTTCTCATGCCTATCATATAATTATTTTTCAAAATAAATAACCAGAATTTAGTATCAGCATGTACTTATAAATAAGCATCAGCACAATCAGAGGTCTCTGCATGGGAAGTACTGCAGAGAGACTACTAAAAGTTTGATAAGTGTAACACAATATCAGGCTGGTTCTATTTGGATTGTAAGCATTTTGGGACAGGGACCATTTGTGTATCTTCCCACTTATTCTGTATACTGCCAAATGCACTCTTGCCACTTGAAAATAATTAATAGCCGCTCAACGAATTATTCTATCTCTACATTTTGCTACAGTGAATTGCACAGCTGGATGATCAATGGCCAGGGAAATTCAAGCGATCAAATGTCGTCTCTTCATTAATCTTGACGTTCTTAATTACTAGAATCAGCTTCTCATTCCAGAGCTTGTTACAGTAAAGGAGATACCTATAAATAGTGAGACAGATTGACCCATCCCAGCAGTGGCAGAACCTGTACTTCACTGGAATTTCATTAAAAGAAAAGGAGTACTTGTGGCACCTTAGAGACTAACCAATTTATTTGAGCATAAGCTTTCGTGAGCTACAGCTCACTTCATCAGATGCATACCGTGGAAAGTGTAGAAGATCTTATCTTATTATATACACACTTTGTGTGTATATAATAAGATCTTCTACACTTTCCACGGTATGCATCTGATGAAGTGAGCTGTAGCTCACGAAAGCTTATGCTCAAATAAATTGGTTAGTCTCTAAGGTGCCACAAGTACTCCTTTTCTTTTTGCGAATACAGACTAACACGGCTGTTACTCTGAAACCTGGAATTTCATTGTATCTTGCAATAAAATATACTGTAGGAATTGCCTCAAATCTCAGTCATATCAGTGAGCTGCAATTTGGGATTCCTTGCATTACTCAAGCAGTATTAGAATTCAAATGTAGCTGCCTACATGGACCGTTAAAAAGAATGGAAACTGGGAACCCACGCTGAGAGCTCCTCTAGAATGGATAAAAGCTAGCTTTTCTCTACCCTGGGAGAGATTAAATGTGTACAAAGCAGCCACTTGCATTTCTCTCTGTTGCTTTGGGCAAAACACCTAACCTCCCTTCCTCAGTGTCCCAGTCTGTAAGAATCTCTAATTTTTGCATACCTCACAAAATGGTTCAGATTTAAAAGGCATTACATAGATGTAAAAGAGTATGTTTTATATAATAACTTTTTTCCTTCAGTGGTGTGGTGGTCTGTTTTGCTAATCCAGCAAACACCAACAGATTTAGAATTAGGAACCTTTTTTTCTTTCTGCCAGATAATAATAGTTCAAAGTTAGGGGCTGACAAACTGTTATGGGGGAGTAAAGGGGCATAGGTTAAACTGCCCATTTAGGGAAAAAATGTTATATAAAGCAATGGCCGGCACTCTATAACAGATGGTCTAATTACATTTCATCTTGTATATAATGTATGTCAGGTTTAACCAGTCCAGTGGTAAGGTAACTAATGCCCTGTATCAACAATAACCTATCAATTTAGTACTACTAACCTGACAGCCATAATCTAATAGTGGAAAAACTAACATTACCCTGTGAATTCCTCTGTTAAATGCCTGTTCCTTAATTTCAGTTCAAAACAGGACAAACCTAAATTCCCATTTTTTTACCTTCTGGAGTTTGGTGTATAGTCAACATCATAGCCAGGACCACTCAGTCTCATGTGGAGCCATATTTTCTACTCAAACAGCCTGTGGAAAATGTTCCTTTTATCTGTTGGAGACCAGCCCTGTGTGTGTCTTATTCGTCATTGGTAGTTAAGGCCTTATACGAATACCCTGTAGCTAAGTATTCACACCACCTTCAGGATTGAGGGAGTGCTACCAAGGTGGCTTGATCCATGATAATTTGACCTAGTTATGGGATGGGCACCATTTAGTCTGCTAGACCCAGGTAAACTGTAAACAGGCTCCCAGCATGGTACACCCAGCATAATATTAGATCAAAGAATCCTGTTGGGACAAAATAAACTAAGGAAACTATATTAGAAACAATTTATGCTTAAACATTTTGTCGTTTTAGGGGATGAAAAAATGAGCTTGTTGCCTATTGATAGCTTCCCTTGCTCATTCTGCCTGCTATTGGATTCCTGGCTCTGCAGCAGTGAAATCATCAATTTATGCCTACTCTGTCCCACTTTTAACTTCTGTTCTGAGACACTAGTTGACAGCCATAAGGTCAAGGCAAGTCCCTCCTTCCTGCAGGGTAGAGGAGGGAATGGCCACAGATTCATTTTCTCAAATCTTTTTGTTGCTTTCTTGATGTTTGGGTATTCTTAAAATGTAACCGCATGATTTACATTATTGTAAATAGTCATAATCCAGTGTCTTTAATATGGGTTATTACAACAATCTGTAACCCATTAACCCCACTTTTTTGCTGTCTGGCTGCAGAGGTATTAACAGGCTACTTAGCCTTGAATGGTCTCTTTAAAATACGTATAAACTACTTATGCTAAACAACCTGTTCCACCTTGTATTTAGCTATGACACTCTGAGTACCTTTCCTAGAGCCGAAGTGTATCTCAGAAGTTTGTCTTTCACCAATAGAAGTTGGTCAAATAAAAGATATTAACTTCATCTACCTTGTATCTCTAATATCCTGGGACCAACACAGCTTATCCACAGTGCAAAGAACATTACTTCTGGGGAAATTCAACTAGTTGCTTTGACACTGGAATATTGATGGTGGGATCGAAAATGGAGAGAGGGTGGGTTCTAAATGTCACGTCTGATACTTACCTTCATCATCATTCTACCTGAAGTGCTTGTTAAATGGATTTCTCTAAAGTGAAGCTGAGCTATAAGAAACTGTCTGTAATATATGAATGTGCTAGAGTTTGGAAGGTGTCCATTGGTGTTAGTTCTGGGTATTTTAGCCCTGGTTTGCACTGGGGGGGGAGTCGATGTAAGGTACACAACTTCAGCTATGAGAATAGCGTAGCTGAAGTTGACGTACCTAGATCGACTTACCGTGGTGTCTTCACGGCGGTGAGTTGACTGCCGTCACTCCCCCATCAACTCCGCTTGCGCCTCTCGTAGCGCTGGAGTTCCAGAGTCGATGGGAGAGCACTCGGATCGATTTATCGCGTCTAGACTAGACGCGATAAATCGACCCCCGATATATTGATCGCTACCCGCCGATGCGGCAGGTGGTGTAGACCTACCCTGTAAGTGTCATGATGCAATCATACATCTCTATTCAGAGCTTTAAATATGCAGTTCCCACCATTTTTTCTTTATCAGAGTTCATCCCTCTCTGGGTTCTTTTTATAATAGTACCAAAACAGTTTGACTCTCTTTCAATAATGAATGCTTTCTTCTCCTCTGCAAAAGAAGCCTTAGTGACTGGATTCTATAGGTGAGCAGTAACAGCCAATTGTGCTGTTTCAAGTCTCCTTCAAGCATCTCCTTTTTGAAGTTGATCTGCATGTATGGAACAGAGAGAATTATAATTCACTCCTAGTTCATATTTACTTCCATCTTTACTAGTAGTGTAGTTTTAAGCCCTGCAGCATTATGTGTCGTAGTACATTTTGTTTGTGGTTAGTTATTTAACCTCTAACCTTGTCCTTATTTAAAAAGTGCCATGCAGCTTTTATTGGGCAGTAGTATCTGTATTTGATAGCTGTGCTTAAAATTGTTTGGTTTTCTTACCTTGTATTCACTTCTTATTAACCTAAGTCTAATTACCTTGTACTGATGAAAGAAAGGTGAGGAAAAAAGTTCAGGCCACTTAAATCTTTGTAGCTAGGCTTGCACATTTTAAAAAATATCCAAGCTAAGCCTGTTTTTATTTGCTTATTTTGCAAATCTGCATTTTCTTCATCCAAGTGTCTACTTTTTTCTTTGACAATGTGATAAAGAATCTTAAAGCTACATTTTCTTTAAGTGAATACTGTCTGCACAGAATCCTTTTCACTATCTCCCTGTTTTATAGCATTTATCTGTTTTGCAAGGAATAGGAAATATTTTTAAAAAATTTGTTTTCATGATTGCACTTGCCTTGTTACTATTTCAGTTATGCAGATTCTTGATGCTGTGGAGATTTGTGCTTGATGACGCCAAGGCAGCTGCACGTTGTTAGCATTGTAGGTTGTCAGATGATCATGTGGGATTCTTGCAGCATGCAACATTCAATAGGATTGAAAAAGGGCTTTTGATGCAAGGCATAGCTTTCTGACTATATATTTGTGCCTTTTTAGCTGGCTAATACAGAAAACAGATCTAATTTAAATTTTAAAATGCTGCCTCATTTTTCTTCTGGTTGGTTTCATTTTGGCTTCACTAGAAGATGCATCTGGTACATCCATGATTGAGGAGTTTATTAATGATATTGTCATTCAGCTCACCTACTTTCTTTTCTTTTAGAATCCTAGCTAACCCACAGATGACATGATCACACATCCATTCAGTCATTCATATAGAACACAAACCACCATGCATGATTTCTTCCTCTTTCTCTCCTCTCTCTGCCTTTTCATTCCCTTTAAGTTGCATTGTCATGTTCTCTTTTACCATTAAGCTTTGTCTTTTGTCTTTCCCCCACATTGTTTGCTGTTGGTTTGTTTTTTTGTTTTGTTTCCCCATGCTTGGTTACTGCAATATTATTTGATTAACTGGCTGTGATGATGATGAACCTGCACACTGGAGGAGCAGCTACTACAGTGGTGATGAAGGGATGTAATAATGGTCGCTATCCTCGGAATTCTCTCTACAGTGACTGCATTATAGAAGAAAAGGCAGTGGTCCTGCAGAAAAAAGACAATGAAGGATTTGGATTTGTGCTCAGAGGGGCAAAAGGTATGTATTTTTCTGTGTGTGTCTGTGTGCATGTGTAAAAAAATATATATACACACACACATCTCTAAATAAACAGGAATTTATTCTTGGTGCACTTGGTTGCTAGACAACAGTGTTTGCTGTATGCTGTGCTACTCAGATGGATTTTAGTGGTTTCTGTTTGAGCAGTTTGGATTTTGTACAGAGCTGTCTCATTATAATCTTTCTTGAGGAAGAAAGTTTTAGTTTTATTTTTATTTCCAGGGCGGTTGCAACATTTTGCCATGTACCTATTCTGTTATCTATCTAAGCTAAACTACAGGTGTCTTGCTTCAGAGGAAAAAAAAAACTTACCTTCTGTATTTCAAATGTCAGTCTATTAAAATTATGTCTATGAATAGAAAATAGAAAAGGCAGGTTAGGGTTTTGCTTAAAATAGGTGTGGACCTTGTGCAAGGTGACATTGGTACAGTTTTAGTATGAAAATATGATCCTTTTTTATATCTTCAGAAGCTGCACATATGTTGCATGGCCTGTAGTGTGTTCTAAAAATTGCTTTTCTTCCTATGTTAAAATGTTAACCTTTTTCTTAGAGTAAAATCTACTTTTAGAGGATTCTTAAGAGTAAAGCCTTACATTTAGTGCTCTGCTTTTTAACTTCAATGACAGTAAATTTTACTCCTTTTATGTTTTAAAAAATATATTGATGGTATGTCCCATCTCTTGCTCCCCCTCAGTTTTTCTGTGGGTTCTCCCTTGCCCTGCCTGGCTCCAAGGCTTGCCCACATGTGGTCATGAAGGATATTCCACACCCTCATTCTGGGGACACCATTTTTTATCTTCCCTCACTAAAATTATTAATACGATCTCTTTGTTTTAATACCAGTAAAAGGATTTATTCTGTCGTCCTAGTTAAATGCATGTGTGTGGGAACCCCCAGGAAAGCCAATGTCTTTATCAGTTTGTTGATTAACTGGCATGAGTTGTCTATGCAGCAAACAGAGGTTACACCCTCTGTGGAAGCCCAAGTATTTCTCAGTCACTCTCATGCTCTCTCTCACGAGAGTCTGAGTTCCTCAGGTAAAAGATCCAGTGCCCTTACTAATCCTAAATCTTTTCTGATACAGGGCTGCTACTAGGGCTGCTGTGCCTTCTCTACTATAGAAACTGATATCTCTTCTGTTCATGTTTTGAGATGCATATAAATATAAAGAATAACTTAGCTTGATTTTTACATTTTCATTTAATGTTGGTAAGACTTTTCCTTACAGCTATAGATCATAAACCATGTTAGTCAGCTCTTTCAGAGAATGAGATGGGCATTTTAACATATACTACATTTCCAAAAGGCCTTGACATTCACTATCAAAATTGAACTATTATTGCACATTTTGATTGCTTTATGTGGCAATAAAAGGAAATATACTTCTCAAAAATGGAGAACTGTAGAGTACCAAGGCCAAGGGATTGCCTGTATCTAGATTATTTGTGCGGCAGAGGCCTAGTTTACTTTCAGCACCTAGTATGTTTTTACATAAATCATAATGATAAATAGTCTTTTTTCAGTAAAATTATATTTGCAAATATTGTGTTGTTTATTTGTAATATGACATTTATTTTCAAAGCTGATACACCTATTGAAGAGTTCACCCCAACTCCAGCCTTTCCTGCTTTGCAGTACCTGGAATCTGTGGACGAAGGGGGAGTAGCATGGCAAGCTGGCTTGAGAACTGGAGACTTCCTGATTGAGGTAGGAAAACATGGAATTTGATTGTGAATTCTGATGGGGGGGAAAACCGTGTTTTATTTTGAAAAACTTACCTTGAAGAACTGTAAATTATGCTTATGACCAGTAGTGCAGAGGATGCTGCTAATATATTTTATATTAACTATAGTATTTTGGTTTCATGTATCATTTTAGGAAAGTAATAACACAGAGATTCAAATGTTTCGGGTGGAGCTTTTGGTTTTAGTTTGAAAATATACCATGAGAGAAACTCCTGGTGGTTGATTCTACTTCTGATTTGGGGTAGCTGCATAGACTACTCATTCTGTGACTTTAAAAAAATATATTTTGAAGGGTCGCTAAACTTAATTTTTATAGCATTTATATTAAGCCCCTTTTTGCAATCTTGTGTCTGGTAACAGTGGGGAATAAATGAAAGGACTTCAATAGCACAGTATAAATTATTGGTGACAACATATTCTAAATGCAAATTAATTTCTAGACAGTAAAGAGATTTTATTGATGTCTGAATTAATTTTATACTAAAGGTAAACTACATTATGTCCTTTAATTGCATCCACAAAAAAGCCTCCATGCCAGATTTTATATTTAGTAGATATGGCCAGATAGCAGAGGATTGTTAAAGACCAGTAGCAAGAAGTACTGAGTGGTTGGTTGGTTTGTTTGTTTTTTTGACTGATTTATTGCTGTAACACAGGCCATGATAGTTTGGAGGATGCTTCCATAACAACTTTTGTTTCAAATAGAACATCACTTGTTATATTGTCAGCACAGTTGATGCTATGTTTCCAGATATGTTTTGCAACATGAATCTACAAACTAAAAACAATACTGTTCACACAGTATATGCATATGTATTAGTGTTCAGATTTTCCTTCTGATGTTTTGTGTTTCTGTGCTGATTTATCTTTTTTTCCCCTCTCAGAGGTGCGTTTGTATTTGTCAGACTTTTAAGTTGGAATACAAAACAAATTCTGCATAGATGAAATGAAAGATATAGGGTTCTAGTCTATCTTGAATGTAAAGACAATTTAAGTTTGTAACTCCCATAGTCATGCAAATATGCACAAGAACTCCCTATGTATCCATGAAAGAATAGACTGAATAGATTTTTCAGGATACACAACAAATGTATATGCCCCTCTGAGCTTTAAGTACATTTTATATACTGTATATTTACTTGAGGTATGTAACTACTATGAAACCTAGCAGATCATTGACTTCTAATTTACAGTAGTAAGTACATATCAATTTATATGCTTAAACATGCAAAGATACTTTAAAAATGAGAATTACTGGTGTGATGGGTCTTTAGCTAGTTTGTTTTTAAGATTTTATTCTGGTAGTGCTAGGCATATGGAGGATAACCTGCTATTTAGAGTGCTTTTTTCGAAGATCTGTAAAAGTGTCAGCACTAAATTTTCTCTAAGTGACAGGTTTCAGAGTAACAGCCGTGTTAGTCTGTATTCACAAAAAGAAAAGGAGTATTTGTGGCACCTTAGAGACTAACCAATTTATCTGAGCATAAGCTTTCGTGAGTGAGCTGTAGCTCACGAAAGCTTATGCTCAAATAAATTGGTTAGTCTCTAAGGTGCCACAAGTACTCCTTTTCTTTTTGTCTTTAAGTGGTCAATTTTCACAGGGGCTATTCACAGGCAGTTTTGATTGATCGTGAACAATGGCTAACTTCCTAAAAGGGAGATAACAGGTTGAGAAAATGACTTAAAAGAATTGCTTTGGAGATTTTGAAGAGGTGTAATAACTGTAGGATAAGTAATACTGTACAAAACTATAACTATAGTTATAACTATAATTTTGGTTTCTTAACCAGCTTCATAATGAGTTAAATCAACTTCTAGACCCCAGTTCAGTAAAGCACTTAAAGCATGCATTTAAATACTGCCTTGAAGAGGGAGATTTCAGAGTAGCAGCTGTGTTAGTCTGTATTCGCAAAAAGAAAAGGAGGACTTGTGGCACCTTTAGAGACTAACCAATTTGAGCATAAGCTTTTGTGAGCTACAGCTCACTTCATCGCATGCATGCTGTGGAAAATACAGTGGGGAGAGTTATATACACAGAGAACATGAAACAATGGGTGCTTCCATACACACTGTGATCAGTTAAGATGAGCTAATACTAGCAGGAGAGCGGGGGCGGGGGGAACCTTTTTGTAGTGATGATCAAGGTGGGCCATTTCCAGCAGTTGACAAGAATGTCTGAGGAACAGACTCCCCCATTGTTCCTCAGACGATCATGTCAACTGCTGGAAATGGTCCTCTTCTGATATACCACAAATAAAATTGAAGGAAAAATGCAAGAATGACCTTTCAGATTGAGAACAGGCAAGAGCTGGAGGTTATAATGTACACATTAATAAGCACTTGGGTAGTCTAGATTTCACATAACTCTTGTTAGCATTGATAATCCATCAGATAGGGAATTTGTTTCCCATTTGGCTTTTATAATTAGAGGAATACTGTGTAACTTGTCCTTTCAATTATTCTTACATTTTTGATATCTGTATGCATTATTACACTGTAGTACCTGCCCAAGTGGAAAAAATGAATAAAAATAGAGCAAATTACTAATGTAGTAAGGCATCAAATGATGTCTGGATAGTTTTCCTCGGCACCTACAGCTAAGTCATAGTTCCACAAGTAAACCTTCTCAGTGATCAAGCTGACTTGATGAGTATGATTATATTGAGCAATTGGATTTTTACAGCACTTATACATTGATTAAATTGTATACATATTTATAAACACGAAAAAATTGCTTTTATGTATATGTTGGAGGATTGTAAATCAATATGTTTGCAAGAAAGAGTCAGAACAAGGTACTTCTCTGTTCACCCTCTCACTGACTTGCTGGGTGACCAAGACCCCTAACCCTGACCTCTCCGCCTTTGTTTCCCCTGTGTAAAATATAGGTCACACCACATCTGCTTGATAGGAGGGTTTCAAGGTTTAATTTTCTTAATGTATAGTGCTCTGAGATCCTTAGATGGAAGATGCTATAGAAACACAAAATATAGTATCTAGTGTAATTTACTCATGCTGATGCCATTAGGAAGCTATTTCCTTGTTCCCATATCTGGCTTGTGTAATAGTTCTCTTTTATGGCTGTTAATTTTGGTAAAATAGGAGAGACTAACATCAAGAATTTTCCCTTACATTTAAAACAGCTTCTTATTTTACTGACTGATACTTAATCCAAAGATTCTCGGATACTGTATTTATAGGCTTATTTTTGCTACTGGGAACTTTTAGGAAAATGTGTGGCAATTGTTCTTTTAGTAACTTCATTTTCAAATAGAAATAGATCCTTTCATTTGTATAAGGTATAGTTCTTTATCAATACATCTAGGGTATAGCCTCTTACATATTTTTTTAAATGTAACCCGTGAACTCTTAATTAGGGTATAATTAAAAACTAGTTTAACGAGGCATAATTACATTGCCAACTTTGTAAAGGTTTAGCATAGAAGTATAGATTTTTAAGGCCAGTATGAACCACTGTGGTCCTCTAGTTTGACTTCCTGTTCGACTTTTTTTTTCCTAGTTTGACTTTAGTGCAGGCCACTAAACTTCCCCAAAACAATTAATATTTGAACTAGTGTGCGTATGTGCATGTGTGTGACATATCTAATAATGCATCATTGTAGTGGCAATGTCATCATTAAACTAAAGTATACCTACTATAAAAATGAAACTACGTCTGGAACGTTTTACTAAAATGATTTTATTCGTTCCTCTTTAAGTGATGTTAAAAACTTGCATTTTCAGGCAGATTGAAACGTTATTATTGGAGTACTGATTGTTTTATAGTCCTAACTGGAATTCCAAGTTGGTAACTAACAATCTAGTGTTTTATTGTTATAAAAAGAAGAAAGCAAAATTCAAGGTTTGATAGAAAGATTTAAAATTAAGTGAATATTTCAGTGGGTAACTATGAAAAAAACCAACAATTCTGAATTGATACATAGAAAGGAATCCATATTAGATTTATGGAACAGTGGTTTCTAGACTGAGAGATCGTAATAGGAATCCTTTCTCCATTTAATAATCTAGTTCGTACTTAAGAGTCTGTAGCACATTCTTGCCTTTTTCTTCAGTTGTTAATTGAAGATTTATTTGGTATAAATTTGTGATTTAAGTATGGATGAAATGGAAGCAAATCATTTTATTTTTATTGTATATGGCTTCATTTAATATTTACATTAGATCAGAATATCTATTCTTTTGAGTGTAGATACAAAGAGAAGAAGTAATCATTTTGATCAAATTTTAAAAGCTGTATAATCAAAGAGCTGATTTTAGAGTCACAGGTTTAGCAGTAGAAGTTCTTTTGTTTCTTTATGGTATATTTTAAGCTTTGGTGGATAAGAACTGCATACAAGAATAATGCAATATTAAACTGATTTGACTAGCAACCTTTTATTGTTGTAACCTAGATAGTGTAATTCATATCTTCATTTTCTGAAAAGTATAGTGAAGCTTCATTTTTAATATCTGCATTGGAATATCAGATTTGTGTAAATTAGGAAAAATAGTAATTTAAATATTTTGTGTGCATGCAGGTAGTACTTACTGCTGTGTGTACTTTAAGAATAGTTTATTTTTAAATAGAGCTGTTGTTTACAAACCTAATCCTGAAAAGGTACTAGTATGACTAGCTTTCTTCCACAGATATGGCTGAAATTCACCCTTGTGCAGGAGGCCCACACAATGTCTTAAATCCCACTTAATCCTTATTTTGAGAATGTAAGTGGTGGGAAAGCCTTATGCTGTCCCTCTGCACTGAGGGGGATTTCATTCATGTGTGGGAGGAAGCGACTTGAAGGAGTGACTTTTTTTGTAGGTTCAGGCCCTATGTTCATATCCAAAAAACTTCATAACATTTAGTTTTAGATTTTAAAGCAGCAGGGACCATTACAATCATCTACCTTGACATTCGATATAACATTTGGCCATAGAATTTCACCTATTTCAAGCCCACAAAACTTCTGGCTGACCTATGGCATTACTTAAAAATTCTAATCTTAATTTAAAGACTAGAGCCCAGATCCTCAAAAGGAATTAAGTGCCAAGCTTCCATTCAAATCAGTAAGAGTCAGGTAGCTAAATGACAGAGAATCCTTCACATCCCTCGGTAGGTTGTGCCAGTGGTTAATTACCTTCCTTGTTAAAATTCTGTCTGTCTTCTAGTCTGAATTTGTCTGTCTCCTTCCAGCCATTGGATCTTGTTATGATTTTGTTTGCAAAATTAAAGAGCTTTCTACTATCAAAGATCTTTGCCCATGTAGGTACTTACAGATCATAATCAAATCACTTCTTCACCTTCTTTAGCATAAATAGAATTTCTTTAGTATCTCCCTGTAAGGGAGATTAGACCTTAAATAATTCTTAGATTTTTTTTTCCCGAACCCTTTTCATTTTGTCAGTATTCTCTTAGGTGTGGACAAGAGAACTGGACATAGTATTCCAGTAACAGTCTCTCTAATATTGTATTCTGTAGCAATAATTTTTCCCTACTCTTATTCCCCACTCCCTTTATTCTGTATTCCCCTGCATATACAACCAAGGATCATGCTAGCTTTCTTAGCCATCATGCTGCATTGGAAGATCATGTTCAGCTAGCTGTCCACCATGAACCCTAAGTCCCTCTCAGTAACAGTCCTCTCCAAAATACAGTCCACCATTCTGTGAAAGTACATTGCATTTTGCTGTATTAAACCACAGGTTGTTTAAGTGATCCAGATCATTGTATGGAATTAACCTATCCTTATAATTTATCTCTCCAACAACTTTTGTGTCATCTGCCAGCTTTACTTGCATATCATTGATAAAAATATTGATTAGCATTGGGCAAAGAGCAGACCCCTGTGAGGAACCACTAAAAATATTCCAATGATGATCATTCCACGTTTACAATTGTTTTTTAAATCTTATCAGCCAGTTTTTAGTCCATTTAATATGCGCTACACTGTTTAGGTTTTTTTAATAGTGCTTATTTTATGTTCAGAAAGTCATGTCACATGGCACTAAGAAAAATGGCTTAGAGAAGTCTGTCTATATTAATGCAGTTGCTTTTATCAACCAAACTCTTTCTTGTCAAAAAACGATGTCAAGTTTGTTTAACAAGACCTATTTTCTATAAGACTTTGTTGACTGGCATTAATTATGCTGCAGCCTTCAATATTTTGATTGAATCCTGTATCAGCCCTTCCCTCATTTTTGCCTGGGGTCACATCAAACTAATTGATAACTACCTGTAACTTCCATTTACACAGTTTAAAAATTGGCACAATATTAGCTTCTTTCCATTCCTCCAGAACTTCCCCAGTATTCCAAGATTACTTAAATAATCAACCTCAGTGGCTCACAGAGCATCTTGATCAACTTTAAAAACAAACAAAATTCTTGGGGGCAAGTTGTCTGGTACTTCGGATCTAAATATGTTTAACTTAGCTGTTGCTGTTTAACATCCTGCCTAGTTATTGTTGGAATAGCAAGTATTTTATTATGATAATGAGTAGTGACTACATCATCCAGCTTCTTTCCAAAATACAGAACAGAAATTTTTATACTGTATAACACTACTGCTGTTTTTCTGCATTATTATTGACATTTAGTTCATCGCTGTCTAGTAATGGACCTATTCTATTTCTAGATAATTTTTTTTTATAAATCCCTTCTTTTCGTCCTTAATCATGCTGGCCATAGAGTTGTTTGCATTTTTCTTATCAATTATTTGTATTTATTATGGTTAATTTATAGTCATTGCTATCAACTTCCCCTTTTTCCCATTTGAGATATATAATAATTTTAAAAAATGTTCCTTTCATTTCCATTTTTAACCAGGATAGTTTTTTAATAGAAGAAGCCTTTTTTGATAGTGGAAATGATTTGAGTATCTAGTAGAACATTTTGAAACAGCTCCCAATAATCATTCATGCTGTTTTATGTTTCCTTCTTGTCAATTTTGTTAATCGTTTTCAACTTTGGGAAATGGACTCTTTTTAAAGCTGTGTGTGTGTGTGTGTATGTATGTATGTATGTATGTATGTTCTTACTATATGTTTCATTCCATGCATCCGATGAAGTGGTCTGTAGCCCACAAAAGCTTATGCTCTAATAAATTTGTTAGTCTCTAAGGTGCCACAAGTACTCCTTCTTTTTTTTTTTTTTTTTCTTTTTTTTTTTAAGGATAACCCTTAAAAAATTTTCTAAAAAAGGGATGTCCTATTATGGTCTTGAGACTTATCTGGATGCATAGTACATTGCACTGAAAAAGTAATCTGGTACTGGAAGGCTAGCAAGAACCTCTGTGTATGCAGTATCTCGTAGCAATAGTTTAATTTCCCAAACATATAGATCAGACACTAATGTCTCCTAGGTCTGTGCTCAAAGAAAACTGAAATGGGTTCTGGTTTGACCAGCAGTTGGAGGTTTTAGGAAATCCCTGAGTACCAATTAGTCACACAATTCTCTCTGACTCTGGTGCCTCAGTAACACACTTTGTGAGTACAACATTCCTGATGCTAGATGGAATAAAAATTTCTACACCCCCTCCCTTTGGTCACAGTCCATAAGAAACTTTCTGTGAAAATTTTGGGTTTACACCTCTCTTACTTTTAAATCCTGTAGGTGTTGGTATCAAGCTGGTATTGGTGTGACTGTAGGAATAAAATAGGAGTGATTATGCTTATGTTGGTGTTAGCCTTTGGGAATACCCACTGTTTATCTCAGCTTTTACAAACCTGAACAGACTCGGACCATGCTGAGCATTTTTGCAGTTAATGAGAAGGTTTTTGCCTTCTTCCCTGACAAACCTGACACCTCAGAGCTTATTAAACATTATATGGTGTTAAAGTTGCATGAAACCCAACGTTGAAACTATTGTTCATCAGAGTCCACTGGATTTGCAAGGAAACCGTGCAGAAAAGTGGCACCTGATTAAGACCCTTCTCTGAGTACTGCAAACAAAGCACTTTACCTGTAGGCAATGACACTACTCCACATTGCATGTCTAGATTTACTAGTATGAACATCTCACATTCTCAGCAGAATACCCACAGAGTAACATGATAGATGAGAATGCTACTCAGGCTCACTGACTGTGACCCTAAAGATCAGTCACTAGTTTTGTTGGATCCTAAAAATACATTAATAAAAACTAGCTTCCTCACCACAGGTGCAAATGGGTAGATTAACAAGGACTTGACTTCCCACAAGACCTCAGTTATTCAAACCTAAGCAAATAACTCTCTTAAAAATACCACTGAAAGGCAGACAAAATCATTTGGCTGTTGTCCGGCATACAAAACCATTGCCCAGAATGACATCCAAGCAACCAGTGTGCTTCAGAACAGATGATAGCTAGAAGCTGGTATCACAGGTTCAGGGCAAGTATTCCTCCTCCATGGTCCAACCAGGGCACCCAGTTTAAGCTTCTGGCTCCCAGCCATCACCTCTCTTTGGTGACCTTGGGACCAGGGTTTTTCCAGGCTGCAAAGTTCCCTGCTGACTCTGATATTCTCAGCAAGCCAGACTGCCTAAACAGGCCAGTATCTTTGCTTTCTCTCTAGAGGCTATGAACAGTGTAATTGCCCACAGACACAAGTTACCACACACCTTTTGTTAAGCAAGCACGTTTATTCTTGAGGCGAAAGCATTACAGAGAAAACATTTAAAAACAATAAAAGATCCTACACGTGCTAAAAAGCTTACCAAATGTCACCCAAACTGAACCTCAAGCTCTGGTTTGTGTCAGCCCTTCAAAACCCACAGCTGGCTTTTCTTCATAGTTACAAGTTCATAACTGTCTCCAATTCTGAACCAGAGTGCAGGCTGGGCAGTTCATCTGTTTCTTTATGTAGCTGGGGCCTTTGATCTAGTCTCTGGGAACAGGTAATCAGCAGGTAGTGATGCACTTTTCAGGGCATAGCTTCAAAAGGCTTGTTGGGGAAAGTGGGGGGAATATGCATTAACCTCTCCCTATGTATTCCCCAGAAAATCCACTTCAGACTTACTCCCAAGAGCCTGTGCTTGTCTGACACATTTTCAATATAGTCTTGTGAACTCCGAGGCCTCACATCACGTCTCCCCCTAGAGAGGTTGCATGAAATTTCAGCCCACAAAAATGCATGCATTTTGCATTTACTACAACAGACTCCCAAAGATACTTAAACTTAGTTAAATAAGGTCTCCAAAGGATATGCAGGAAATTGCTATATATGTCACCGATGGCAAATGTCTTTATCCTGCCATGGCTTTGCTGTATTGTGGAGTTGGATAGTCCCAAAGTACCTCAGACATTACTCGTATTTACTTGAAATACCTGAGATATCATAGATACCTGCTTGATGATAAAGTAAAATATGGAAACGTACTTTCTTGGGAAAGAGAAGGGATTGAAAGAATGTCAGTAATTATTATAACATCCAAAGGCTTCAGTCAAGATTAGCACCTGGATCTGTTGGGCACTGTGCTAACACAGTTTAAGAGATGGCCCCTGTCCTGGAACGTTTGCAATTTAAGGGCCAGATTGTGATGTGATATTATGCAAGTTGAATACTGCCTTACGCTAAGAGTAGTTGAAACCACTAGGCGTTACTCTTTATGAATTTATTCTTTATGAATAAGGGTACTACAATGTAGTCATCCTATAAATATTGTACCCGTGCCAGAAGAATAATTAGTCACAAGCACCATCAAAGTTGCCAATACAGAATCACTATGCACCAACGTCACTAACGTTGCTTTAGTCTCCCAAGGATATGCAGGAAGTACAACCAAGCCAAAGGCACATTTTGATCAGCTTCTGGAGTAGTGGCCTTGCCCTAGGAGAACCAACCTGCATGCATACATACAGAACCAAAGGTATAACTGCATAAGTTTCTTTGACAAGAATTTCAAAATCCATTGACCAATTTATGGTATTGGCTTTTGTATGTTTGAGATCTTTATCTTATACTGTAGATTTCTGTGTGTATAAATAACCATTTCTCTTGCCTTTTAGTCACATTTTCCTTTCAAAAATCAAATTGTAGGATGGATAGTCAGTCTTTGAAGTTTAAAGGTGGATATATCACTGTAAATCACAGCTATGAATAGAGTCTTTGTTACTTTAGAAATCTATGAATCCCCTCTTTTAAATGATTTAATGCTTAAGTTGTTAAGTTCTGAGGCTAGACCTTAAAATAGTGACCTTACTATGTATAGGAAAGCTATTTTAAGTAAACTTCAGAAGTTTATAAAATATATTTTGTAAAATTTCCTTGAGTCCTGTACCTTTGGTCTCATGGTACCATGGAAGCCTAGCTTTATGGGTTGAGAAATAAAAAATAGCACTAATTTATATTTTTTCTAAAATATGAAGTACATACAAATGCTATAAATAAAAGGTGGTGCCGCAAAGTTGAGGAATTGTATGGGAAGGAAGCCAGTGAAGCTATATCAATCAAAGGTGTAGTAAATGAACAAAACTCACATTGGCCAACATTCTATCCCTGATGAAGCACAACTGTAATATGTGGTTTGGGGGTTGTTGTTTCTTCTCCTTCCCCCAGGTGGTGGTAACATTTTATGGTAAGACTTTCTCTTGTCGCCGTATTTGGGGAATGATACAGCTGGCAGTATGTTTTATGTTTAGTAAGCTGTCTTCTCAGTGATGTTGCTTATTCTGAAAATGGCAATTGATTTTGTGGCTATGTAAAGATTCTAAGCCTTCCAGTAGTGAAGCATTGAATGCCTAGTTATCTCTTTTTACAAGCTTAAAGACTGTCTAGAATTTAGAAATGATGTTCTTTGGTATATGAAAAACATGCACTACAGGAGTCTTGATCCAAAAATAGTTATTTTTCAAGGAATATGATCACCTTCTAAATATCTGTCAAATCAACATCCAAATATTGAAGCACCTTTGCAGTTAACTCACATATATTAACATGGTCTAGACATTTTTAATTTCTCCTTTTTAAGTTTGGTTAGTAAGTTCCCTGTTACTGAAAAGTGCTTGTTAATATGCTAGTGTGTTCAATGAATAAAAATCTTAGAATTAATGTAATGTTAAGACTGCGGTCACTCAGGTCAGGAAATTTGCACTATTGAGGTTTTCCTGCTATGCACATTGTGCAGTCTATATAATCTCTTGTGTGTGCTGATAAACATTAATATATTACTCTTAAGAG
This sequence comes from Natator depressus, assembly GCF_965152275.1. Classification (NCBI taxonomy): domain Eukaryota; kingdom Metazoa; phylum Chordata; order Testudines; family Cheloniidae; genus Natator; species Natator depressus. The sequence goes on along the minus strand of NC_134239.1, from coordinate 49,675,493 downwards.
AAAGAGGGATAGAAAATACAACCGATACAGGCAGAAAATACAACAGATACAGGGAGAATTGCAGGGGGCAAGTTGTCAGAGCAACCATCTTTTTTTTGGAGTCTTTTTACTTTTGAGTTCAGTATTGCGGACAAAATACTGCTTTAATTTAATTACTGATTCTTTTGCATTTAATTTCTAATGTGTTCTCAATAAATAAATTAATTCACAGGAGAAGGTCCTTTTCCATGCTATTGTGCATATGGGATTCAGAACCAACAGCAAACTTGTTGCAGTCTTTCTTCTCTCCTACTGTCATCATTTCAATCTAAATAAGGGCACTTATGTAGCAGTTGTCTGTTAACAGAAGGATCTAGCTTCCACACTAGACCATGGAAGTGCTTAAACACTGCCACTGTAGTGTAGAACCTAATTCTTTTTTTCAAATCACACGTGAGAAGCTGCTTCTCCTCTTAACTTTTAAAGACCTAATTCCTGTACTGGATGGCCTGATCCAAGATTGTTTTAAAGAAAATATCTGGCTCATCAGTCTTGATGACTTACCATTCTTACCTGGTGTTGAGACAGAGTTATAACTGTTGGGAGGACAAGGTTTATGAGGTGAACATGGTGAGAAGAAACTGTTTTCACAGGGATTACAAATGCTATTCATCTTCCTCAATGAATAACCTGTGCATTTTTTTCCTGAAAATGTCCAAAACTTTTGTCCTTCTGAATGTGGGATTCTGCCTTTTTTACTTTTCCAGAACCACAGATGTATCAGGAAAACTCAGCAAAATAAACTAAAGGTCATGAGCTTAGATCCCACCCTACTGTCTGAAAAGTTTTTCCCTACAAGTGTTACTTTAACACCAAAGATTATTGTAAATGAAAAAGATTACAGAAGAAACAGTATTTCTCTCATTTTTCAGTGTTTTGTTTTTGACAGCAAATTCATGATGTCAGCGGCCATGTTTCCCTTATATAGTCAGTTGCTGCTTTTTCCTGTTAACGTTCCCAATCCAGTCTCATAGCTGTTTGTCTTTCTCCTTGTGTCCTTGAGATAATTGGAACTCCTAGACAGCCTTTGTGACAAGTAGCAGGTTCCCTTTTCTCTTGATGCTGGAGGTGATTTGGAACCCAAGGTCTGTAAGGGCTGACTAGCCTGTGCAGAGAAATCTGGCAAGTAATTGCCATCGTAGGTCTATCATAGGTCTAAGGTTTTGTTCTTGAAAATTTCCATCAAACAAAAGCTTAACAGGAAAAGATCAGGTAGCTAAATGCATCTTTCTTGGCTGGATTTTTGTGGCTAGATCTGTAGACTCAAATGTGGTAGCCCACAGGCACCAGGGGTTGGAGATATGGAAGGTGGATGTGCTTCTACACACACACAATCATTCAGAGCAGCCCATATCAGAAAGTGTCAGTTCTTAATCCAGTATCACAGCTGGTTGCTGAAACAAGGAACTCTCAGTCAAAGTAGTATGACAATTATAGATAGAATAACTCATTGTGGAAGAAAACTTAAGATGGAGCATGCATTTGCAATATCATTTGGCTCATGGAAAGTAGCTGGTATCAGAGTGCTCAGAAATATATAATATTTCTCCCCTAGAGCTGCAAGTAGTGAGACTAGTACTGATTCATATCAGAGACCACATAGCTAATCCTCATGTATTATTGATTTAGGCTAACATCTTGAGTATATGTCAAGACACAGGTGAAGTTCAAGCTCTGTTTTGCCCCGGAAGCATAAATTCATAAAAGGCATAACATCTGAAGTTCTGGAATAGCATCCTAGAGATTTATTACCTATTGTCCTTATTATCTCCCCATGTCATAAGCAGTTCTTTTAAAGCAGTTGTGTAGCATAAGATTCCGTAAGAGCACAGGAAGCTTTTTAATGAATACATAGGAATGTAATACCTAATTTCTCCAGAAATTACAGTCTGTACTGTTGACAAAAGTGAAGCCTCACTCATAATCTTTTTCTTCGGTTAACTTACTCTATAACATGTTCTGTTCCTCTAACAAAGTAAGTTATTCAGTCCTGGGGCTTAAAATCACACTCATCTTCCTTATTTCTGTAATGATCGTGACAGGACAAAATGACGACTTATTCTCTAAGGTGCCACAATACTCCTTTTCTTTTTTAAAACTCTGTTAGTTTAACAGATCATTTAGTTTTAACTAAAAGGTGGATCATTATGACTTTATTTCAGTTACTAGATGCAAGAACAGCTCTCTTTAAATGAGTACAAAATATTTGTTGCAAGTATTTCTGAAAGTTTATTATGAGAGTTCTAAATATTTTTGGATTTTCTCTATATATAATCACTCACAAAAAGCATCTGAGTAATGGGTCTAAGCAATGTCCTAGAAATATTAGTCGGAGATAGAAATGTGTCCTTAAATCCAAAGTTAAACTCTGTCTCTAAGCGGGTGTTTTAGTCCTACAACCCACTATTAATTGAGAACTATCCCTCAAATCGCTTAATATGTTAAGAAATGCTTACTCTGCTATCTGAGTTTGGGCTTTGGTGAGACTGGAAGTTGTGTGGACCTCTTCGTTCAGGGGTGGGCAATAGTATTGTCCTGGAAGCATTATTCCTTTTTCCACCTTCCTCCTCGTCCCCTGTTGAGAGTTAGTGGTTTTCCCTTTTTCCTGCTCCTTCCTCATTGTGTGGGTAGGCAGTGATTTGTGGCATGTCTGGGTACTTGGGCGTCTCCCACCCACCACTACTGCCAATAGGCAGTGGAGGTGATGCAGGTCTGTGTTACGGACTTCGGGAGGGTGAAAGGAAAGTATGGGAAGTTTTCCAGGGTATGGGGAGCCATTGCTGACGCACTGATTCAGCCCCCCTCTTCCCATCTTTATATCGGGTTTCCTGGATATCCTGGGATGACGGGAATGGCTGATCACCAGTTATAGGTCTAGAAAGGCTTTTTCTCAGTGACAAAATTAGCGAGCTGTTGTGTGGGACCACTGCATCCAAGAGGTCTAGTTGTGGGGAGGGGGAGAAGTTGTTAGTTAAATTACGGTTGTCACAACTTTAGGTTCCAGTGTTGTTTGCCAATTTAGTAAGGTTCATTTGGGAGTTCTGTATCCCAGTGGGTTGTTCTATCATTTGTCCTGGGCACTCGCATGGCATGGTAAGGTGGCATACCTCAATGTTTGGCACAGCTTGTGACTCTTCTACCTCTGGTGAGGAGAGGAGAGGTCAGGACTATGGTATCTTGACAGATTCCTTTGGCAGGCCTTAGTGCAACTGCCTTCACCCTCATCATCTGGTTAATAATGCAACAGGGGTCATTGGTGCCCGTTTGAGATCTGCACTGAAATAGCCCTGCTGAGTAGTTTGGGGTAATTTGCCCCAGTTAGGTATTTGTTAAATAAACCTGCAGCCTCCACACTTCCATATAATGTCATGTGCCTGTCTTATTGTTTCCATGTCCACATCAATTAAAGTCAACACCTTTTAATATAATGAGTCAGGCAATCACTTATGTGCATTTACCCTCCAAAAATGTCAAATCTAAAATTAAAGATCTTCTATAAATTGGCAAATACTAGGAAATTCAAATACAGCTGAAACGCTGTCCTTAAACCAGCACGTTCATAGATACACATGGTGTCGTCTTTAATATAGCCACAAATGGGTTATGCATGAAATGTCTCCTTAAACCCTCTTTTTCTATGACATGGTGAATTTTAGCTTGTCTCCAGAAGTTATTTTCATTTTTTTAATCTTCTTTTCTTGTTTGGCCCAAATGTTAGATCTGGAGACTCTGGTTGGAACTTTTAAACCTGTCTAGGGGGGATCAGATGCATTTTCCATTAATTTTAATTTTTTCTTATAACTAATGAAAGATGTCTAAACTCACTTCAACAGCACTTAAAATCCCAACCTAAAGCACTTTACCTATTCACAGAAGTGTTGTGACACAAGCCGCAATGATGTAAACATCACACACATTGACCTTGCCAATGTGTCTAAACTATGTTTGGAAAGGACCACCCCTGGGCAAAAAGTAGTTCAGTGTCTATGTACATTAATAATACCTAATAGCACTTTTTATCAGTAGATCTCATAGTGCTTTACAAAGGACTTACCATTTTATAGATGGGGAGCTGAGGCACAGAGGTGAAGTGACTTGCCCATGGTCACCTGCACCCTAGTGGCAGAGCTGGAACCTAGATCTCCTGTATCCCAGTCCAGTGCTCTGTGCACTAGGCCACAGTCTTCAGTTTTTGTACTTTATTTTTCTACCAAGAGTGCCAATTGTGCTTTCTTTTATTTATTTATTTATTTATTTATTTTAAAAAAGGGTAGATATTTGTTCATTGGGAACTAGATTGAGGTTACCAGCCTATTTCATATAGGCTACTGTATGGTACTGGTCACTACCGATCTTGGCTAGATTTGAACCAATAACTTATCTATATGTTTTCATGTCTCATAAATAATTCTCCTAAATCTTCCAGGATGTATGAATTTTGTGTGTTTAATAACTGGGAATATGAAAGGTATGACATTTTATAGATTATTTATGACAACTGGCACAATTTTTGTAATCAGGAATAGTACTTTTTAAATTTCTCTTTTCTCTGCAGTCAATAATTAATGATCACAGTTGCATGTTAATTTGCATGGTAATCCTGTTTATAATTTTAACGGCTAAACAAATCACTATTTATAACTTAACAAGCCTTCCAGGGGGTTATATATAAAAGCTGTGTTTAGGCCAGCTTCCGTTTTGAACTTTAATGACTGTGTCAACAGACTTTAGTAATCCTATTTAAAATATTCCTTAACAGTTTATTACTAGGCTCGTTATACAGTGGAGGATGGAAGTCTCTTAAATTCTACAGTAATTGATTTGAATTCAAATCAGGTATAAAAAAAATGGTCACAATGCTCTGTTGGCAATTTTCGGTAAAGAGAATTTAGTACAGTTCAGCACAATTGCTGGTTGTTCAAAATAGCTTGAGGTCAATGTTCAGATGGCTGTACATGGCAAATTTATTTGTTGTCCCCTCTTAAACATGAGCTGACCTTCAGATTGTCAGAATGGTGCAAATCCATCAACTTGGAGAGCTCAATTAATATACGACAAATTAAATACCTAAAAATAGGGCCAATAGCCATATACAGGATGATACCAAAATTAAAGTGACCATCTAATCATAAATCAGATGAAACCGATTATCACACTGCTATAAAAAGTGCCTCAAATATCAAAAGGGGGGAGGAAATTACCAGAAGAAACTGATGGAAAATAGTTGGCCAGAGTAGTATTCCATTTGCACAATATTATCCTACGTTAATAAGATCCCATTCTCTCCCCACCCATCCTCAGAATTTATCATTTTCATTTTGTGCAGAGATGGGCTTACTGAAATCCGGCTTAAAAACTACTCTTAAATTGGCATTCAGGAAACCCTGAATGCTTCTGTTTTTATTGTATGTTTTGACAGTACCTTTATTTTAAATGCATAATAATATTTATCTTAAACCTAATGGTTACTTTTTGTCTGAATCAGAGCTTTGCAGCCTGGTCAAGGCTGTGCAAAGGGGGTTCAAATGGTTCCAGTGGAACCAGGCTTAGTCCACTCAGAAGCCCATAAAGGGCCCTGTTTACTTCTTGCTCTTTTCTCCCACCCTGGGGTCCTTGCCTTTTCTGTAACAGCTGCCTTCACTTGACCTCATCTGCATTCCTGAGCTCTGGCTCATTAGTTTCCCCTGATGATATAGCTCTGATTTTCAGAGAGATTATGATTTTTTTACTTGATTTCTCTGAATTTTTCATGGAGACATTAGTTAGATCTTTCATCTGCTACTGCAGTCATTCCAAACCTAGCAGTTCATTAGTGAAGAGCTTGGTAGGTGAATTTTTAGTCAACTGTGATTTCCACCATGAATACCAACAAGCACAAGAATAGTGCTCAAAAGCGCAAGCTGCAACAGGCCTGTGGAAAAGAAGAAACGTGAGTGGTTTACAGAGTTTCTTGAACCCTGCAAAGTTCAACCATTTTTCTGGTGAACAATCTATGGATGGTTCCGCTACTTGCAAATGCGAAGGGAGGCGGGGTATTAAAATTGCAGCGCTTTGTCAAAACTCTTAATGGGGAATTATGCCAGAAATCTTGATCGATGTACTGGTCAACTCTTGCCTCCTTGTTCTTTTTCTCTTGTTTACTTTTCCAAATTCCTCATCTTACTTTGTAAAATTGGGTTCACGAACTTTTTCCACTTTAGTGAGTGAGTAGCTAACATGAACGTTAGAAGGAACATATGGAGGCAATCATTCATTGGATGGAGCTTACACAATAGTTGGAAATGGTTTGCACAGCTAACAAAGGTTTTCAAACCTGCTATCAGATGCAGGACATATGGCACAATATTTTGTGTTATCTCGTGGATATTTTGCTTAGGTCAAAGTTGTTTGGCTTTGAGAGGTTCAGATGAGAAACTAGGCAGTCCTCATAATGGTAATGAATTTACTTGAATTGCCTGCAAGGTATGTTAATGTGTTGTGAGATCATGCGGAAGCTAATAAGGATGGTACCATGATGGTGATAAACTTATGAAACCAAATTCAAAATAAATTTAGCAATAGGAGTGCAAGAAAAGTATGGCAGGCTATTTTTGACAGGGTTAGAAAAGCTAAATACGTCTCTTATGTTTGACTGCACTCCACACAACATCTGAGGCATTTGTTCTGTTCAGGAGGGAAGGTATGTTGTACAGAGAGAGAGGTTGTTGAGAGCTTTGTAGATTTCATTGATGTGTGTACCAAAATAGGAGGGATGTGTTATGGAGATAATTTTAGAGAAGCTGAAAAAAGTCTGTTTTTTTTAAATATGGCTGATTGCAAGGGGCAAAGCTATGACAATAAGCTAGCATAGTTGCAGCATATAAAGGTGTTCAAAATCAAATTCAGTAGGTAAATTTAGTATGCATCTTTTGTCCAGTGTACCGTCCACTCACTGAACCTTGTTGGCAAAGCTGCTGCAATGGTTGTACTCCCAGTTCTATTTTTCAGAATTGTTCAAAGATTGTATATCATTTTCTGTTTCTACTAGTCATTAGGATGTGTTGAAAAAGCTTAGCAGCATTACATTAAAATGTCAAAGTTGGACATGACAAGATGGTCAGCCATGGTACAGGCAATCCATCCGCTATGAAGTCAGGTTGAGGTTTTTAATACTTTAGATGAGATCAGGGCTTCACATAATCTTATGACAGAACTTAAGTCAGAAGCTGACAGCTTGCAAACAAACATTTTAGTTTTTCATTACTGTTCTAAAATTTGATTCACCTATTCCAACTGTCCATCCGTTTGGGGATGAAAGGCTGTGGAGAGATGTAGTTCAAAGTCTAAGGGGTGAAAGTGCTCCTCTGAAAAGTGGGAGTCAAACTGTGGTCCGTGATTTGACATGATGTTGGAGGGCAACCCATGAAGCTTCAAAACATGTTCAAAGAAAAGGGCTGTCACTTCTGTGGTGGGGATCTTGTGGCAGGGCACAAAGTGGGACATCTTGGATAGGAGGTCATTGACTGTGAATATAGTGGTGGTGTTCTGGGAGTTAGGGAGCTCCACAATAAAATCCATTGATATGTATTCCGAGTGTCAGGAAAGAGTAGGTAGGGGACTTAGGGTGGGGAACCTTCGTATGGCAACATACCTCACGTCAGTTGATATAAGATCTCATGGATGTGTGCAATCTGAGCAACCAGAAATATCATCCAAAATGATTGGCCTGAGATGAGTCATGGCAACAGTCAAAGAACTGCCAGGCAGGATCGGCCTTCGGGCACATATGTGGTCTTTGAACAGAAGTACCCCATTTCTAACAGATACCTTGGTCGGACTTAGCACTGGGAGACATCTGTTTAGTCACAAATAGGCAACTTGGTAGAGAGGATTTCACGAAGGCTAACAGGTCTGTGTTCTCTTGCACATGGGTGAAATGGCGGGGCTTCAGAAAGGTGGTGGGGTCTGATCATCCTTCCTTGCCATTAAGGTACTCCGGGAGAACACATCAGGCTTCCCATTGCAGCCTCTGGGCCAATAATGTAGTGAGATCTCTAAAAGAGAGAAGAGCAGGGATCGTTGGATCTGGGAGTGGTTGTGGGCCTTCATGGATTGCAGGTGTTCTCCGTTTTTATGGTCCATGAATACCTAGATGGGAGAAAACGTGCCTTCCAAGTAGTGATGCCACCCCTCAAAGGCAGTCTTGGTGACTAGCTGCTCTTTGTCATAGATTTCATAGTTGCATTCGATGGGAGTTAGCTTTCTAGAGTAAAATGCACGTGGATGGAAAATGCTTGGTGACACCTGTGCCTCTGGCAATATCTCTCCAATGGCATAATTGGAAGCATCTGCTTTAACAACAAAAGGCTTGGACAGGTCTGGGTACCTCAATATAGGTGCAGCGACGAGGCCGCCTTTAGTTGCTCAAAAGCCCATTACATGGAATTCTTACGGAGGAGTTGGATAATTGGGCAACTACTCAGGAAAATACCATGATGAACCTCCTATAAAAATTCATGAATCCCTGGACACACTGCATATCATGGGTGATCTTTAGTAAGGTGTAGTTCACAATGGTGGAAACTTTCTGTGGATCCATACTGATCCCATCAGGTGAGATGACACAATCCAGGAATTGACAGTGATGCAATTGAAATCATATTTTTCCGGTTTGGCATACAGGACATTTTTTTTCAGAGGTGTTCCAGCAGTTTTTGGATGTGCTGGTCATAGAGATTCTGGTGCTCTGAAAAGATGAGGATGTTCAAGTATTTCGCAATGAACTGGTCTAGGACATCTCTGAAGATATTGTTCATGAAATGTTGGAATGTAGCCAGGGCATTGGAGTGGCCCAAGGGCATAACCAGTTACTCATGGTGGCCAAACCTGGAGTGGAAGGCTGTCTTCCACTCATTGCCCTCTCAGACGTAGACCAAATTGTATGCACTGCGCAAGTTGAGCTTGGTAAAGACCTTTGCTATGCTAACCCATTCTAGAAGCTCTTTAACCAGCAGGAGAGGGTATTTGTTCTTGACAGTAATACTGCTGAAGGCCTGATGATCAACACAGAGGTGCAGTGTTCTGTCCTTTTTTAACTAACAGGATGGGGGCTCCAGCTGGGGACTTGGAGGGCTGGAGGAAGTTCTTAGCCAGATTCTAATCCAAATAATTTTAGGGCCTTGAGTTTGGGTTCTGATGAAGGATAAATACACACAACAAGGATCTTTGCCTCTTGCTGGAGGCCTATAGGGCAGATGTAGGGTTGATGTGGGGGTAGGACATCTTGCATTCTTTTTATCAGACATATCCTTGAGGTAACTTAGCCAGACATATATTTGGTCAGAAACAAAGAACCCATCTCTCCTGATGCTGATATAGTACCAAGCAGGGAGGATGCTTTCCCAGGGGCCAGTTTAGTCTCTTCTCCCCCCCCCCCCCCCCGACCTTACTAGGCACCACAGCTGGCAGAACCAGGAGTTTAACCATACCTCCCATGCCACCCAGGAAATGCCAAATATGATCCAAAAATGCAGTAAAAGGATCAAGTTGAACTGCATAATTTGCTGGTTGTCCCAGATCTTGAGGTGGAGAGGGGCTGTCTCGTAGGAAACAGGCCCGGAGGACAGCATACTGTGTCAGTAGTTTCTATCTGCTGTGGGACAGGCTTTCTCCAGATTGGCAAATGGCTGGCATGAGCAAAGGCCAAATCTATAAAGGTACTGGACACCCTGGAGTTGATCAGTACTAGTGAGATTCAGGTTACTTTGGGTGTTGCTGGGGCCTGGAGGCAGAGGAGAATCTGCAGATGTGGTTTGTAGGGCTCCGCCAGTGCAGAGGTACATATGGACTTCAGAGGGAATCTGTTTGGGGAACTTGCTCTCCTGGTTATGTCCAGCTGTGATGACTCTACTACGGCTGGATAGGGTGGTTTCCTGGCAGCATAGTGGGTCTGGGTTTGTGGAGAAACTTTTAAGGTGAAGTGACCATCTTTTCTGCAGTGTAGGTAGAGGACATTTTTGGTACCTCTACTCTGTGGTCTGAGTGTTCTCTCCTGGAGGACTCTGGTCCAGAACTGGGCAAAGGGTGGGGCCCTTCCAAGAGGGGCGAAACAGTCTTCTAGAGCTTCTCCAGACAATAGACTGGTTATCAGTCCCACCTTCACCTCATTGTTTGAGTGCAAGGATGGCTGCATCAAGAACAGCAAGCAGCACTGGTTAATAAATCCCTTGAAACTTGTGGTGGTTGCCATTGAATCTCTCTGGCAGGGGGATTTTCAGACCACGCTCCAGGGCTGCTGCTATGGGAGGGCCCAAGGAGAGAGGCATTCTCTAACTAAGCTGGTTCTAGAGTAGGGATGCTATCTCCTGTGGCACAGCATCCCAGTGCTCTATCTGGGCCCTGAGGTTCTGGGCTCTGTGTGTGTGTGTGTGTGTGTGTGTGCGTGCGTGCGCGTGCAAACTGTCAGGGTCTGGGCTCTAAGTGGTCAGGCCTGGTGGTTGAAGCAGTGGTTGGGAACCAGTACCTAGGGTTGAAGCTGGACATAGTCAGGACTGGGCTGAGAGCGGCGCTGAAACTGAATTCCGGGGACAGGTCAAAACCGGGGTTAGAGTCCATATACAAGCCAAATCAGAATCATAGTTGGAGTCTGGAGGCAGGCCAAAGGTCAGAGCTGGGCTGGAATCAGTCCAAGGGTCTGGGGATCAGGAAGTGGGTGCAGTGATGGGGTAGGTCAGGAACAGGGCTGGGGAAGGATCAAGGAAGTTTGTAATGCTGCAAGGTAGCAAAGGGTTCCTAGCTGAGTGGTGCTGTTGCACAGACTTACTTGCAGCTCTGGCAGTGAGGGTGCAATACCTGTGCCTTGGAGTCATGTGACCGGGGCCTACCCTGGGATAGGCTGCTGCAGCATGCCTGAGGGATGAGTCACTGCAGGCTCTGCTTGGGGGATGAGCCAGTGCAGCTTAGTGAGCAGCCCTGGTCTGGTTGCAGATTTGACTCACACCTAGTTCCTCTGCTGTTTTTTAATATGCTTAAGTTTAATTCAAACTTAGATCCCAAAATACTGGAGTAATGGTGTGATGGGTTGGGTCCTCCTTCTGGGATGCCACCTGCTATACTGCGATTTCACTGAGCCTCTCCTGCTCCACCAGCCTAGGTTCCTACTACCTGTTTTGCTGAATTAGGCTCTCCAACCTCTTGCAATGCACGCAGGTAGGGCCACACTCAGCTGCAGCCACAGACTAAAGTCAGCTCTGTGTGAGAGGACTTCCCCAGCACTCATGTGCACACCCCTTTCGGGAGATAAACCCAAAATAATACTGTCTTGCACTGTATAGACAAATCTGCACAGCGCAAGCTCATAAAAATCTGCCGTCTTCCTCAGTGTGAAGAGATGTGCAGACTTCTTGCCCCCTCCCGTTAGAAATTACATAAACTGGGTTTAATAATCCCACAAAATAAATTTATTAACTACAAAAGGTAGATTTTAAGTGGTTAAAGGGATAGCAAACAGAACAAAGCAGATTGCAGCTTTTGTTTATTTACTAAGGTAAACAAAGTTTAACACACTAGATAGGTAGGATACAAATTAGCAAATTCTCACCCTGAGTGATAAACAGGCTGGCAGATTCTTAAGGTATCTTAAGTTGCCTTGGCTTTCCCAGGTTTTCTTACACAGGCTAAAAATCCTTTCAGCCTGGGGCCGTCACTTCCCACAGTTCAGTCTTTGTTCCTCAGTTGTTTTCAGGTGTGTTGTTGTAGGGAGAGTGAGAACCCCACATGTTGTCATTGTCCCTCTTTTATCTCTCTCCCTCACCCCGCCCCCACTGCCCCAATTGCTGGAAAGCTTTTCTGCTGTGATCTGGGTCAAACAGTTCCCAGTGTGTAGATCTGTCTCTGAGAGGTTTCTGTTGCACACAGTTCCTGGGGTAATCCTTATGCTTGTCTGCCTTTCTTCAATAAGTCACTAACATTGTTTGGCCTCATCCAACATAGCACATTTGAAATACAGAGACATGGTCAATATTCTCAGCTTTCACATACAAAAATGATACATGCATACAAACTGGATAAACATATTCAGTAAATTAAGCTGTAGCTCACGAAAGCTCATGCTCAAATAAATTGGTTAGTCTCTAAGGTGCCACAAGCCCTCCTTTTCTTTTTGCAAACCTTTCCAATGATACCTTGCAAGACCCATCTTGCGTAATGTATATCTTAGTTATACCATATTCATATCATAACCATATTTCTATGAAGAATATGGGGTTTAACATCACAAATGCCTTGTTTATTATGAAGATCTTTTTAGTATTAATGTGAGAAGTACATCTGTGGCATTAGTTAAAAGCACACAGTTGATCCCAACCTTGGAAGGCAATTCTTTCATTTCAGGAGACAAAAATCTCAGCCGTACCATCTGATGCTCGCTTGTCTTCCATTCATAGATATTTAGGTCAGAAGGGACCATTATGATCATCTAGTCTGACCTCCTGCACAACGCAGGCCACAGAATTTCACCCACCACTCCTGCGAAAAACCTCTCACCTATGTCTGAGCTATTGAAGTCCTCAAATCGTGGTTTAAAGACTTCAAGGAGCAGAGAATCCTCCAGCAAGTGACCTGTGCCCCATGCTGCAGAGGAAGGCAAAAAACCTCCAGGGCCTCTTTCAATCTGCCCTGGAGGAAAATTCCTTCCCGACCCCAAATATGGCGATCAGCTAAACCCTGAGCATATGGGCAAGATTCACTAGCCAGATACTACAGAAAATTCTTTCCTGGGTAACTCAGATCCCACCCTATCTAATATCCCATTACAGGCCATTGGGCCTATTTACCATAAATATTTAATTACCAAAACCATGTTATCCCATCATACCATCTCCTCCATAAACTTATCGAGTTTAATCTTAAAGCCAGATAGATCTTTTGCCTCCACTGCTTCCCTTGGAAAGCTATTCCAAAACTTCACTCCTCTGATGGTTAGAAACCTTCGTCTAATTTCAAGTCTAAACTTCCTGGTGGCCAGTTTATATCCATTTGTTCTTGTGTCCACATTGGTACTGAGCTTAAATAATTCCTCTCCCTCTCCGGTATTTATCCCTCTGATATATTTTATAGAGAGCAATCATATCTCCCCTCAACCTTCTTTTAGTTAGGCTAAACAAGCCAAGCTTCTTGAGTCTCCTTTCATAAGGCAAGTTTTTCATTCCTCGGATAATCCTAGTAGCCCTTCTCTGTACCTGTTCCAGTTTGAATTCATCCTCCTTAAACATGGGAGACCAGAACTGCACACAGTATTCCAGGTGAGGTCTCATCAGTGCCTTGTATAATGATACTAAAACTTCCTTATCCCTACTGGAAATACCTCTCCTGATGCATCCCAAGACCACATTAGCTTTTTTCACAGCCTTATCACATTGGCGGCTCATAGTCATCCTATGATCAACCAATACTCCAAGGTCCTTCTCCTCCTCCGTTACTTCTAATTGATGTGTCCCCAGCTTATAACTAAACTTCTTGTTGTTAATCCCTAAATGCATGACCTTACACTTCTCACTATTAAATTTCATTCTATTACTATTACTCCAGTTTACAAGGTCATCCAGATCCTCCTGTAGGATATCCCTGTCCTTCTCTAAATTGGCAATACCTCCCAGCTTTGTATCATCCACAGACTTTATTAGCACACTCCCACTTCTTGTGCCGAGGTCAGTAATAAAAAGATTAAATAAGATTGGTCCCAAAACTGATCCTTGAGGAACTCCACTGGTAACCTCCCTCCAACCTGACAGTTCACCTTTCAGTAGGTCCCCTTTAACCAATTCCTTATCCACCTTTCAATTTTCCTATTGATCCCCATCTTACCCAATTTAACTAATTCCCCATGTGGCACCATATCAAACGCCTTACTGAAATCTAGGTAAATTAGATCCACTGCGTTTCCTTTGTCTAAAAAATCTGTTACTTTCTCAAAGAAGGAGATCAGGTTGGTTTGGCACTATCTACCTTTTGTAAAGGCATGTTGTATTTTGTCCCATTTACCATTGACTTCAATGTCCTTAACTACCTTCTCCTTCAAAATTTTTTCCAAGACCTTGCATACTACAGATGTCAAACTAACAGGCCTATAGTTACCCGGATCACTTTTTTCCCCTTTCTTAAAAATAGGAACTGTTAGCAATTCTCCAATCATATGGTACAACCCCTGAGTTTACAGATTCATTAAAAATTCTTGCTAATGGGCCTGCAATTTCATGTGCCAACTCCTTTAATGTTCTTGGATGAAGATTATCTGGACCCCCCGATTTAGTCCCATTAAGTTGTTTGAGTTTCTCTTCTACCTCAGATATGGTAATATCTACCTCCATATCCTCATTCCCATTTGTCATGCTACCATTATCCCTAAGATCCTCTTTAGTCTTATTAAAGACTGAGGCAAAGTATTTGTTTAGATATTGGGCCTGCCTAGATTATCCTTGACCTCCACTCCATCCTCAGTGTTTAGCGGTCCCACTTCTTCTTTCTTTGTTTTCTTCTTATTTATATGGCTATAGAACCTTTTACTATTGGTTTTAATTCCCTTGGCAAGGTCCAACTCTACTTGACTTTTAGCCTGTCTCACTTTATCCCTACATGTTCTAACCTCAATAAGGTAGCTTTCCTTGCTGATCCCTCCCTTCTTCCACTCCCTGTGCTCTTTCTGCTTTTTCTTAATCACCTCTCTGAGATGCTTGCTCATCCAGCTTGGTCTACAACTCCTGCCTATGAATTTTTTCCCCTTTCTTGGGAGGCAGGCTTCCGATAGCTTCCGCAGCTTTGATTTAAAATAATCCCAGGCCGCCCCTACCTTTAGATCCATAAATTCTTCAGTCCAATCCACTTCCCTAACTAATTTCCTTGATTTTTGAAAGTCAGCCCTTTTGAAATCAAAAACCCTAGATGCAGATTTATTTTTGTTAATCCTTCCATTCAGTTTGAACTGAATTAGCTCATGATCACTTGAACCAAGACTATCCCCTACAACCATTTCTTCTATGAGGTCCTCACTACTCACCAAAACTAAATCTAAAATGGCATCTCCTCTAGTCGGTTCAGCAACTACTTGATGAAGGAATCCATCAGCTATCGCATCTAGGAAAATCTGAGCCCTATTATTACTAGCACTTGTCCCCCAGTCTATATCTGGGAAGTTAGTCTCCCATGATCACACAGTTTTCATTAGTATTTACTTTATTAAAAATATTAAAAAGGGCTCTATCCATATCCAAATTAGAGCCCGGCAGTCTATAGCACACCCCAAGCACTATTCCAGGGGAGGCTCTAATAGTTTTCTTCCCCAATGTAATTTTTGCCCAGACAGACTCAGTCACATCCATTTCATCGCTTCTTATTTCTTTACATTCTACCTCATCATTGATATACAATGCTACTCCACCACCTTTACCTTTATTTCGGTCTTTCCTAAACAGCACATACCCTTCAATACCTGTAGTCCAGTCATGACTACTATTCCACCATGTTTCTGTTATCCCTATAATATCTGGTTTCACTTCCTGCACAAGTAACTCTAGTTCCTCCATTTTGTTACATAGGCTCCTTGCATTGGTGTACAAACATTTTCATTTTTGCTGTTTGGCTTCGCTCACATTCTTTACCCAATTAGGCACAGACTTTCTACCGCCAGTATCACCTATTAGACTGGTATCTACACTACCCTTCCTACTTATGTCCCTTCTCCTACCCACGGCTGTATCCTTTCTTATTGCGTTTTCTTCCCTCTCAATGTTAAAATCCGGCGTGGAGATTACCTGGACATCTCCCAACCATCTCCCCCAGATTCCTAGTTTAAAGCTCTCTTAATCAGTTGTGCCAGCCTCCATCCTAGAAGTCTATTTCCTTCCCTACTCAGATGAAGTCCATCCCGAGAGAACTGTCCTCTGCCCATGAATGCCTCCCAGTGGCCATTCATCCCAAAGCCCTCCTTATAGCACCACTGCCTAAGCCATCTGTTGATAGTCATAATCTTGTTACACCTTTGTTGCCCTTCTCTAGGAACAGGCGGAATCCCACTAAAGATCACCTGAGCCTCGATTTCCTTAAGCGTCTTCTCCAGCCTAGCATAGTCTCCCTTAATACTTTCCAGCGAGAATCTAGCCGTATCATTTGTTCCCACATGAAGGATAATTAGGGTATTCTCTCCCGCTCCCTTTAGGATCCTTTTCAACCTCAGGTCTACATCCCGTATCTTAGCACCTGGAAGACAGCACGCCCTCCTATTCTCTGGATCAGCTCTGGTTACAGACCTGTCTATTCTTCTCAGTAAAGAGTCCCCAATCACATAGACCTGCCTTTTCCTGGTGATGGTGCTATTCTCCAGTCTATCCCCTGTTCCCTCTGGCTTCAAGTTCTTTCCATTCCTATTCTCCCTTGTAATCCTCTTAAACCCATCCTGTATCCTCCTGGGGCTCATATTTGGTGTAATCTCCATTATCTCTTCCCCTTTTCCGTTAGGACTAGCCGCTCTTCTCTTCTTCCTTGCCCTTCTATCTTCAGTGACTACCTGCGGAACCCCTTCTTCATTTTCCAACTCTGCAAACCTATTCTTGAGCTCTACTTCTCCTTCACTAGCCCGTCTTTTCCTCTGCCTGGTTCTTTTAGTCACATGCTTCCACTGACCACTTTCCTCACCCAGTCTCCCCTCAGAATTCCCCAGCCCTGCTTCCATCTGCAAGTCTGAGCTTTTCCCTTCAGATACCTCATGTCTTGGCTCCATAATCTGCTCAAACCCCTTCCTAAACTCAACCAGACTTTCCACCTGCATCTCCAAACCTTGGATCTTTTCCTCCATCAGCTCTATCAGACAGCACTTCATGCAGACAAAACTCTTACCAGGTGCCCCCTCCAGGGTCATGTACATACCACAGCTTCCACATCCAGTCATCTTGAGTGTGTTTTCCACGACATGGGTCACTCCCACTGCTGCCTTATATCTGTCATTGCCTTCCCACCTAAATCCTGTTAATCTGGGAAACACAAACCACACCAAAACACCACCACCCACAGCAAAAACAAACCCCAAACAAGCACCGCAATACAAACTCCCCGTTCACAGCTCTGTTTGCTAGCTCCTGTGCCGCTGCAGCTGTCTGTGCCGCATGCTCTAACCCTTAATGTAGCAGGCAAAATTTCATTGTAGACATATGTGCCCCTTGGAGTATGAGGGAGACCATGGAGGCTTACCAGAGGGGTTCAACAAGGTAGATAAGAGAACAGCTTTTGCAGGCCCACGTTATGGCCTATCAACCACATGAAAGTTGTTCATGGAGAGGTTTATTTCACCTAGTACTGGCTTCTCCTCCACTGCTGCTGCTTCTACACATGTAGAAACAGATTGTTTTGTTGAAGAGTAAATGGGTGTAAGAGTCCAAAGCCACCAGCAGAAAAAAAAAACTCATGAGTCACCAACCAGGAACTCCCTGAATGAGATGCCTTGAGGTGAAAAGAGAACAGGAGAGCTGGGCAGAAGAAACAAATCTGTGCTGTTTCCTGTACATACACAAATGCACTAAATAAGTTGACAGAGGGATGGTGTGGGATTATTTTTCATCAGTCCATGTAGGGTGGGAGGGGAAGCAGGGGAAAGAATTCCTGGCTTGGAATATCATAGATATTAAAGTCAGAAGGGGCCATTATGATCATCTAGTCTGACCTCCTGCACAACGCAGGTCACGAAATCTCACCCACCTACTCCTGCGATAAACCTCTCACCTATGTCTGAGCTACTGAAGTCCTCAAATCGTGGTTTAAAGACTTCAAGGTGCAGAGAATCCTCCAGCAAGTGACCCATGCCCCATGCTACAGAGGAAGGCAAAAAAAACCCCAGGGCCTCTTCCAATCTGCCCTGGAGGAAAATTCCTTCCTGACCCCAAATATGGCGATCAGCTGAACCCTGAGCATATGGGCAAGATTCACCAGGCAGATACCCGGGAAAGAATTCTCTGTAGTAACTCAGATCCCACCCCATCTAACATCCCATCAAAGGCCATTGGGCCTATTTACCGTGAATATTTAAAGATCAGTTAATTGCTAAAATCGTGTTATCCCATCATACCATCTCCTCCATAAACTTATCGAGTTTAATCACAGGAGTGGGTGGGTGAGATTCTGTGGCCTGCATTGTGCAGGAGGTCAGACTAGACGATCATAATGGTCCCTTCAATTGCAGCTGTACATACCTGTTAAGTTATCATATCAGTGATAGTTTACAGCTGTTGCTCCTGAATATAGTGACTTCAGTGGTTTTTTGTCTTGTGAATATCTATAACCATAGAATAGGTCAGAAAACTATACATGATAGTGTTTTTACTTTCTATATTTAAACTTCCTAAGATGCTGGATGATTTTAATTACATACTGTCCAGCAGAATAGCGTACAAGTTATAAACACAGGGGAAGGGGGTGTATTCTTTCATATAATTGCGGGAAAATGGGTTTGATATCCAAAAACCACATCATGACTAAAACAGGTATGCTTAGAATAATGTCAGTTCAGATGAATATCTAATCTGGGTTTTTGTTTGTTGTCTCATAAACAGTCTGAGACTTGGTAATGACAAATGTTCAAATTTATTTTTTTTTTAAAAGTATATAGATATTGCACGTAAAGTTAGTTTGTTTTGCCATCACACCTCTTATTCATTGCTTTTATTACCAAAAAAAAAAAAGTGGGGGGAGAGTTGTGAAGGGGAAGAAAACAGCCAAATTAACTACTACATTTGCTCCTTTTGAAGAAAATCGGAATTTAGTTTCTTTACACTCTCTCTTTTAACATTGTAACATTTTCAAACCTTTGGTAAATGCTTGATTTAAAATAACTAGCACAGTGGGCTGCCATGCATCTTCTGCTGGTCACTCCCAGCCTTCCCCATGTCGCACTGTCTCAAGTGGCTCTATCCTCAGTTTCATCGGGTTCTTTCTTCTTCTTGATCCAGAGTACCCCAACCTTACTTCATGCTCATGTTGTTCTTTCTCAGCTTCCAGGAGCCTCAGTTGAACCAGTTCTGCTGCAGCAGCATCTGGGGCATAGCAATGCTCAGGCCCCACTCTTTGGTCAAAGTTTGAGCAAAGTTCTCAGTTCCTGATCTGAGGCTTTTTACAGGATAACCCCCTTTCTTTATGTAATTTTTCAAGGTTGTTTGTGTCAAGACCCTCACATAACTGACTGATTCACTGTAACTAATCTTTTAACCCTTAACACACACAATAACAAATTAAAACTTTTAATAGCATCAGGTTATGATCTTTAAGCCCTATTGACCTGTGGCATATGAATCCTGCCATGACTGTCCACTGTCTGGAGTGGCTCACCGCTGTGAGTGCACACCTCAGTGCAGACTATCTGAAAACAGGGCAGACACCCCAAACTAGTGGTCTGTTCTATAATTTAGATTTTGCCAAGCCAGTAACAAATGTGAACTCCTAGATTACTGTACCAGTCTTATCATGGAGTCAGACAGTCCCCTTAGACTCTCCAATCTATCTTGTCACCAAGACAAACTGAATGTAATGATAATGGTGACTTAAACCAAAAATCACACCACATCAGGTTGCATCAGTCCCAAGAGACTGGTTACTTACCCCAGATCAATTGGTACTCCAGGTCTTACACCAAAGACAACACTGGCAGCCAATTCTATAGTAAAGTAACTACAGGTTTATTAGATAAGAAAAGGAAATGAGAGTTATTGAGAAGTTAAAGCAGGTAAAATATATTAACAGGTGAGTCAGAGTTTGTAATTCCAAGAGCTAGCAGTCATGTAATAAATTGCTAGTTTTCCAAAAGTCTTTCAGGGTACCCAGACTGTCTGAGGATCTCCGCTTTGAATCTGGTACACTTCCCCATAAGATCCCAACAGTCCAGAGATAATGGATCTTTCTTTGAATCCATATTTATAGTTTAACACAGAAAGCCAGCTGACAGTGTCTCTACCCACTGGACTTTTCCTTTGATGATGGTAAGTGAGGAATGCACTTTGTTTTTTGACCTCCAACCATCATACATAATGACCACTTGCTTTGAAATTAGCATTTTCTGTTAAAGTCCTTAAGTCTTTCATTAGCATTTCTCAAGATTTCTCTGACCTGGATCCCAATAGGACAAGATTTCTCTGATGGATGATTTAGTTACAGGGGTATACACAATGTAAATGTTTTCTATTACATTATAACAGGAACAAATAAGTGAAAACAATGCAAATAACATCCCATTAGTTGTCATGAAGTTTAAACACCCAATGCACACTTGTACATCTAACAATTTCTTGTATCTATACTAATACACAAGCGAGTTGACCTGAATACACTCTAGCATGACTTGGTCTGCCAGGTTCACACTTAGCTCTTGCTATTTATCACAAGTCTCATAGTATTTGTTGCCCTAAGTCCTGCAGTTACCACCATATAAGAACCTTGGCTTTTATTTTTTTTTTTAAAAATTTATAGCCTTTATGGTTGCAGAGAGAAGTTTGAAAATGTGAACTCTAAAGCTCCAAAAGCCAGGAGGCAAAATAAATGAACTCAAAACATTTTTTTTAATCTTTTTTTTTTTCTTGACTCATTTTTGAAGACTTGACGAGTGGAAATACTGTTACTACAAATAGTACTTAGAACTTAGTCCAGTACTGTACTCTACTGTAATTTGAGTTAGCACTGGGAAGTAGCTCCTTAGGTACCCTGTTCTTTTTATTCGCTGTCCGTGATTCTGTCAGTCTGTTTCTCTTACTAGCTGGCTCCATGGTTGGAGAGTGTTTGATTTCAAAAGGTGTTTGACAATTGTTTGAAGTGCCTATCCTCGCAAGACCTTATAGTCGGCCACCCTGTGGTGTATTTTTTTCTCCTAATATGCAAGTTTCCTTTTTTAATGTAGATCAAGAATGCTTTCTGCTTTGGTTTTGACCGCCAATACATATAGGTTCTTAATGAAGTACAGCAACTGTGTTCAATACAATTTAATATGTTTACATGGTATCTGCAGTTATTGTTCTGCAATGGTGTCTTTGAATGCAATAGCTTTTTTGAATTACAATTTTAATTAGGTTTAGTTTTGGTTTTGTTATTGCTTTTCCCTGTGTTAGCTAGAAACTGTCTTGTAATGAAGGAGTTTGCTTTTAAAATTGCTATTTTATATATATGCTCTGAAGGTACAGATTGGGTACTGCAAAGGCTGTTATGTACAAATTGAGTGAGTGGAAAAGAAAAGTTGCAATCTGATGATCTCTGTTACAATTCCCCTATTCCCATGGTTATACTCTGGCTAGGACTACTTTGAGAGAGAGGAAGGATGTTAAGGCTACGGACTGGGACTTGGAAGATTTGGGTTCAACTCCCAACTCTACCATAGATTAATGACTTGCCCAAGGTCACACAAGAAGTCTGTCTGTGTTTAAGTTCCCCATCCATAAAATGAGGATAATGAGACTTCCTTTCTACCACCCTTTGCATATCTTGTCTGTTTAGACTTTAAGGTTTTCAGGTTGGGAACTGTCTCTCTCTCACGAATTTGTTTAGATGAGAAAAGTCATCAAGGTTATATCAGATTTAGTGAACAACTAGATTACATTAATACAGGGTTTTCCGAGTCTAGATAAACCTATGTTTTTCTAAAACCAGGGGGGCTCAGTCTCAATTGGGGCTTCTAGATGCTACTGTAATATCAATAGGGTGGCCGAGGAAATGTCCATGTAATGCTTTATTATTAAAGCAAATATCTTAATAGTAATTTGTTCTATTTTTTGAGAAATATCCATTTGAGCAGTGGATTAAAGAGGCGCTCAACTCACTTAATGGCTGTCAAAGTAGTGGCAACTGCAAAGTTATTACTGTTCTGTTATTACTACCAGAATTAAAACAGGTTTGAGGCATGACCTATAAAAGCAAATAAAGAAGCGTACTAGAGTCACAGATCATTTTTGCTCTGTCTACAAAGTTAAAACCCTAGGTTATGCTCCAAAATATTAAAAAAAAAAAAAAATTGAAAGGAGAGAGAGAGGAGATCCTGCAAAAGAACTTACATTAGGGCTGATGGATGCTTTTTTCCCTTGCTTATCTGTCTTAAGATCTTCTGATTCAGCTGCTGAATGTGTAGCATATTTGTGCTGCTGTTTAGAATTGTTCCTGATGCTTAATGGAAAAATTCAGTATTCAGATGCCCATTTAAAAAAAAAATTAATCATAGTAGTTTAAACACTTTATTCTCCATGGGAGAGTTGATAATTCTAAAAAAACGTATTGAACAAATGTTTTTGTAAGTTGGATATTTAGAACCTGAAATGGAAGAATATATTGTCTGTTTAAACTGTCGGGGGTAGCCTTGTTAGTCTGGATCTGTAAAAGCGGCAAAGAGTCCTGTGGCACGTTATAGACTAACAGACATATTGGAGCATAAGCTTTCGTGGGATGCCTTGTTTAAACTATAATTATGAAAATGAAGTTTCTAAAATGCTGTATTTATTAAGGCAGTCATAACTCTAGCAATTTTTCTCTGAAGTGCTTGTCTTTGGTACCTGAATAACACATTTTTGTAAGTAATTTTTTAGGTTTCTTTTTTAAATTAAGAAGATAAAACCAAATTCTGTTTATGTATAACTGTAGCAATGCCTAGGGTTGCCAGGTGTCTGGTTTTCAACCGGAACGCCAGGTTGAAAAGGGACCCTGGTGGCTCCAGTCAGCACTGCTGACCGAGCTGTTAAAAGTCCAGTCAGCGGAGCAGCGGGGCTAAGGCAGGCTCTCTGCCTGCTGTGGCTCTGTGCAGCTCCCAGAAGCAGCGGCATGTCCCCCATCTGGCTCCAGTGTGTAGGGGCACCAGGGGGCTCTGCATGCTGCCCCTGTCCCAAGCACTGGCTCAGCAGCTTCCATTGGCTGGGAACCATGGCCAGTGGGAGCTGTGGGGGTGTTGCCTGCAGACAGGGCAGTGCGCCGAGCCACGTGGCCGCACCTCTGCATAGGAGCCCGAGGCGGGGATATGCCGTTGCTTCCGGGAGCTGCTTGAGGTAAGCGCCAGCCAGAGCTTGCACCCCTGACACCCCGTGCCCCATCCTCTGCCCCAGCCCTGATCTCCCTCCCGCTCTCTGAACCCCTCAAACCCAGCACAGAGCACCCTCCTGCACCCCAAAGTCCTCATCCCCAGCCTCACTCCCAAGTCTGCACCCCCAGCCAGAGCCCTCGCACCCCCAGCCCAGAGCCCCCTCCAGCCCTCCAAACCCCTCCTCCCCAGAGTCTGCACCCCCAGACAGAACCCTCACCCCCTCACGCATCCCAAACCCCCTGCCCCAGCCCAGTGCCCCGTCCTGCACCCCAAACCTGTCATCCTCAGCCAGAGCCCTCACCCCCTCTCGCATCTCAAACCACTGCCTCAGCCTGGAGCCTTCTCCTACACTTTGAACCCTCATTTCTAATCTTATCCCAGAGCCTGCACCCCCAGACGAAGCCCTCCCTCCCTCCCGCAACTCAACCCCCAAACCCCATGAAAAAGAGCGAGCGAGTGAGGGAGGGTGGGGAGAGCAAGCGAAGGAAGGGCAAATAGAGTGAGCGAGGGGTGAGCCTCGGAGGAGGGATGGGTCAGGGGGTGGGCAAGGGTGTTTGGTTTTGTGTGGGTAGAAAGTTGGCAACCCTAGCAACTCCCCTTCATCATGCATCATCAGGTTTTTAACCCTTAACATTGAGTACTGAAACTGCCACTTGGTTCCTTCTTACCACCTAAAAGTTGTGAAGGAACTCATTTATGAAATTGCAGCTCTAACCACTCTGGTATTTAACATATCATTTAAATCAGCATCTGTGCCAGATGACTGGACGATAACTGATGAGATACCAAGTTATAAAAAAGTCTTCATAGGCAATCCTGGCAATGACAGGCTGGTAAGCCTAACTTCAATACCAGGTAAATTGGTTGAAACTGGCGTAAAGAACAGAACGATCAGAGACACAGATGAACATGCTTTCTTGGGGAAGAGTCAACAAAGGGTAAACATGCTCACCAATCTATTAGAATTCTTTGAGGTGTCAGCAAATATGGACAAGGGTGATCCTGTGCATATTGTGTCCTTGGACTTTCAGAAAGCCTTTGACTAGGTCCCTCACCAAAGGCTCTTAAGCAAAGTAAGCAGCGATGGGATAAGAGGGAAAGTTCCTCTCATGGATCAGTAACTGGTTAAAAGACAGGAAACAAAGGGTATGAATAAATGGTCACTTTTTAGCATAGAGAGAGGTAAATAGCGGTGTGTCCCTCGGGAATCTGTTACTCGGACCAGTGCTGTTCAACATATTCATAATGATCTGGAAAAAGGAATAAACAGTGAGGTGGCATAATTTGCAGATGATACAAAATTACTTAACATAGTTAAGTTTAAAGCAGACTGGGAAGATTAACAAAGGAATCTCGCATAACTGGGCAGATGAAATTCAATGTTGGTAAATGCATAGTATTGCACATTTGAAAACATAATCCAAACTATATATATATGAAATGATCAGGTCTAAATTCACTTTTACCACTGAAGGAGGAGATTGTGGTGTCATTGTGATTAGGTCTCTGAAAACATCTCCCCATTGTGCAATGGCAGTGAAAAAAGCTAACTATGTTAGGAACCATTAGGAAAGGGATAGATAATACAGCAAATATAATGACACTATGTAAATCCATGGTACACCCACACCTTGAATACTGTGTGCAGTTCTGGTCACCCCCTCTCAAAAAAAGATTTATTAGAATTGGAAAAGGAACAGAGAAGGGCAACAAAAATGATTAGGGGTATGGAGCAGCTTCTATATAAGGAGAGATTAAAAAGACTGGGACTTCTCAGCTTGGAGAAGAGACAACTAATGAGGGGATATGATAGCAGTCTATAAAATTGTGAATGGTGTGGAGAAAGTGAATCGGGAAGTGTTACTTACTCTTTCACATAACACAAGAACCAGAAACTAATAAGCAACAGATTTAAAACAAAAGGAAGTACTACTTCACACAACACCCAGTCAACCTGTAAAACTTGTTGGGATGTTGAGAAGGCTAAAACTATAGTGGGGTTCAAAAAAATTAGATAACTGCATGGAGGATATACCCATCAATGGCTTTTAGCCAAGATGTTCAGGATGCAACCCCATACTGTACGTATCCCCAGCTTCTGATTACCAGAAGTTGGGAGTGGATGACGGGGTGGATCACTTGATGATTGCCTGCTCTATTCATTCCCTCCAAAGCACGTGGCATTTGGCCACTGTCGAAAGACAGGATACTGGGTTAGATGGACCATTGATTTGGCCTAGTATGACCATTCTTATGTTCCTATGGCTGTACTGCAAGACCTGACTTTGAACTAATAATCTCTCTGTATGTGTGTGAAAGCTTCAGAAATGTCAAGGAGACATATCTGGAAATATTTAACTTTTTGAAGTAGGGTATGGGTGCCACCAATTTAAACCTTTAAATGTTTTACCTGATGTAAAGGACATGCAGAGTGTATGAAAGAAGCAAAACTATCTTGTTTTGCGGTCTTGATATGGACAAGATATAGCTACTTATAAATCATTTTGATATTATTTAAGCAAGATGAAATTGAATATTTTCCTTTCTGACAGTGTGTCATAGAAGTTTGCAATGTGGTACATAAAATATAAAGTGCTTTAAAAATAATAGTAAAATATATTCCAAGTAAAATTCAGTACAGATAATTATCCGTGTAGTATCACAATGTGTATCTAAATGTAACTTTCATACTAAATATGATGCATGAAAATATATCAGCAAGAATAAAATACTGTGTAAAATATGTCACTAAATAAATAAATCATTTAAACTGCAAGTGTGGGGAAATAATATACTGATTGGCCAACAAGTAAAAATGTCTCCTTAATAGAGCTATGACCAATATTCTATGCTCATAGTGCTATTTTCCATTGCTAGTTGAGTTGTAACTCAGAGCAACAGCCTCCTAGCAACAATCATTGCACTGTGTCACTAGCAAGGATGTAAGACTTTCAGAGGAAAAAAAGAATGAGACAGCTATTACAGCTTTTAATGCTAGCCATTGAGTTTTCAGATTATCTCTGTGTGTTTTGAAAACAGAGAGCCCAAGGTCCCCGCAGAATTCAAAACCGCTTATTACAACGAACTCAGTTTTGACTAATTCCTTCTGCTGGTGAAAAAGTTACAAATTGTTTCATTAGGACAATTGGTAGATGAGCAAAACTATTGCTGGAATCATACTTACATATCTCGTTACATCAGCATCCACGCAGATACCTCATTTGTGGAAAAATTGCTATTTAGAAAATTCTTTTAAGTGCAAGCAAGTTCTAGCTGAAATTTCCAAATAAACTGCTGTGCTTGGAAACCCAACTACAGGTCTCACCGGTGCAAATTTAATGTAATTCATGAAAATAGATACTCATTCACTGTACAAAAGGGACCCACAGACACCAATCTCTTCCACTTCTCCCCACTTGCACTGCAAATGCAGTGTCAGCGTCAAGGTAACAGCACCTGGGTTCCCCCTCTATGGTCCTTTGAGGGCACCCACTTAAGGTTTCTGTATAGCAGGCGTCTCCTCTCTGGGGCACAGACGCACATCTCTCCCTCCTGACTGGTGTTTTTAAAACTGCACGGGCCCTGTGCCCTACTCCATGATATCTCCAACAACCCAGTCTGCCTAAAGGCCAGCACCTGTGCTTTGCTTTCTCTCTGAGGGCTAGAAACAGTGTATTGCCAGCAGTTACAAGTTACCACACACATCCTTCTAAGCAAGCACATTTATTCTTAAGGTTAAAACATTACAGATAAAACAATAAAACTTCCTTTACACCTGCTAAAAGCTTACCAGAGGTCACCAGCAGTTTTTGGAGCCCTAATAGTCCAAAGTCTTTCCAACCCTTCTGCAAGGGTTGGGGCCCTTGGACAAAGGGTCCTGTCTGTTTGTTGGATCAGAAAGAAGGCCCCCAAGTCAGTTTAAACATGACCTTTTTGTGCCAAAAGTCCTTTATTTGTCCATTGGTCTCTGGAAAATCCAGTTTGAACCAGTGTATGCAGGGGATGGTACCTCTCTTAGGGGGTGTTTACAACCTTCACCATCACCACCACCCATTGTTTTTGGAGGAGCTGAGATAACCTGCCCTCCCGCTATTGTGTACAATCCCTGGCCCACAGGGATACATAAACTTAAGACAATATGGTCACCAAAGATACTGTATGTGGCTGCAGTATCTGTCAGTCAGCATGCCTCATCATTCCCCTTGTCTTCTCTTACAAACAATGCCATGCCGTTTTTTATGCCACTCTTATGCCTGGAATATCCCCTCTCATCCTGCCTGCCAAGGAGCTTCACTCCCCTTCTTGTGGTTTTTTTTCTTTAAAACAAAAACTGTCTTCCCGTGTTGACTTGGCCCTAGCTGAGCGCTTCTCTGTTGTACTTACAAAGCATTAAATGTATTGTTTAAAAATACAAAAGTAAATATAAGCTGTATTCATAAATCATTTTACTTTCTGTACTCCAGTAGCACCCAGTAGGTGGTAGGCACTCTCCAACTGTATAGGAAGAGGCAGTCCTTGAAGTCTAAACAAAAGAACTAACAAGATATGTATGGAAAAAAAAGTATCTCTCATATCTAAGTGTTGTAGCCCTTGTCCTTCCCATACACTTGACCCAGTGCTTTGCTATCACTCACTGTTACGCTTCTTTTAGAACCCAGTCCAACTCTTCTTGAAGCCAAAGGAATCTTTCAGTTGACTTTAATGGGACATTAGACTAAACTCCTTGGGGCAGGGAATTGTAAACTGTCAAACACATTGTTATAGAAATGAAAGTAGGTATAAAAGCTAACAACTTAATTTATTCCACAAAAGGGAAATTCAACTAACACTTTCATTTAAACCAGTGGTTCTCAAACTTTTGCATTGGTGACCCCTTTAACACAGTAAGCCTCTGAATGTGACCCCCCCCCCTTATAAACTAAAAACACATTTTTTATATTAAATGCTATTATAAATGCTGGAGGAGAAGCCGGGTTTGGGGGTGGAGGCTGATGGCTTGCGACACACACACACACACACACACACACACACACACACACACACACACACACACACACTAACCTTGTGACCCTCTGAAGGGTCACAACCCCCAGTTTGAGAACCCCTGATTTAAACCATATGTTATGATTGTCAATTTGTGGAGTTTTATAAGTAGATGGCAGACCTGTATTTGTTTCACATATGATCTTATAATGAGCTTTGCATTGACCAAAATTTACAGTTAAAATTTGAGAAAATTAAATCCTGGTATGTAGCAGGAGGATTGGAAGCAGCTCAAGATATGCAAAGCCTTAGCAGGCTAAGGCACCAACTAATCAGAAGCTAGGTGAGGTGATTTTAAAGAGAGAGGAAAATAAGGGGACTTTTCCCAGGGGTGAGAGCACTGTTCTTTTACTAGTACTGTTTCCTCTTGGGCCATATCTACACTAAGGATTTTATCACATTGTTCTACTGGTGCATGAGAGGGAGCTTAGTATGGGACCTAAGCATCGCTTGTTGAGCTATCAGCCCATTACAACTAACACCTTTCTTGAGAAAGTATCAAGTTCAGCCTCCTTTCTGCTGAACAATTGCCATGAGAGAAACAAAATATGCCAATTGCAATTCCTATGGGTTTTGCAGACCCAAAAAGGGGTGAAAGCTCACAGCCTTTGAAAATGTTTGTTTGCTTGGGGTTTTGGTTTCCCACAAACCTGAAAATACAAGTGAGACACTTTTCCCAGTAGGTCCCAGGGGCTCCCTCACCATACATTAAAGTCTTTCTGGAGGACTGTTTGGTAGGTTGTAGCATACTGTGACAAAGCTCTGTCCTTGTCTCCATGGGTCCCATGCTTCCTGGCGGATTTTGCTAGCCTCAGAGGCTCACTGTGACCCTCCATGTAGCCCTCTCTTTCTACAGGCAATGGTCACAGCCTACTGAGCCATTTTCATCATAAGCCAGCAAGGGAGGTGAGGAGAAGCAACCCTCCCTCGCACAGTCTCTGTTGTCTCCCAGTCTCAGTGATTAATCGGGGAGGGGAGAGGGGAGCCCGGGCCCACCCTCAACTCCGGGCTCCAGCCCAGGGACCCTAATAGTAGCAGCTATGGTAGCTGACTTTTTGGAAATAGGACGCATACAATTCCCTGGCCCACTTCCCCACAGCAGCCCCCACTTCCTCAATATCTACTTCACTGTTACCTCAGGGCCTCCTTCCTTGCAACTGAAATGGTTTGTACTTCTCAGTTCCTCCAACAGCACAGCTTCCTCCTACAGCTCCTGACACGCACCCAACTGACTAACTGGGAGGCTTTTAACTAGTTTCAGCCAGGCCCTAACTGGCTTCAGGTGTCCCAATCAACCTAGCTATCTTCCCTGCCTTCTGGAAAGATCTTAATTGGCCCCAGGTGTCTTAATTGACCTGGAGCAACTGCCATTTCCTTATCCTGGTAACAGGGATTTGTTTAGCCTGGGGCTAATATATCTGTCTCCCACTACTTTTCTATAGCCATCTGGCCTTGCCCCGTCAGAATACACACCGCTTTCTGCTTCCTGGAAGAGGTGACCGATCTTTCTCAGGATTGGTAGAGGTGAGAAGTGACCACCAATAGCTTTTTGTTTCCATGAAGAGAGATGGAGGATTATCTGATATAGTTGCCATCTGCACCTGCATTTCCCTAAAATCCTAGAAAGTGGTCTGGGTGAACTGGAGTCTACAACCTGTTGCTAACAGCAGAGGAAATTTTAGGCCCAAAATGTCCCAACATTGCTTGGGAAACATCAGGGTGTAACTGAATGCTTTATGGGGCACCTTAGTTGCCAGGCTCATGGTGCAGGTAGTACCAGTACAGTTTCAGGTACCAAATATAGTTTTCTTGTCCTGCTGGTCCCTAGTGAAATGGATGTAAAAGTTGCAGGCAGCCTATGCCTCCTCCGGCCCCTCCATTAACAGTCACTGTGTGCAACCTGAAGATCCTGTAAAGACAAGCGGAGGCGGTTGCACATCCTTGCATTCCTTTGGGAGGACCTGGACAGGATGGAGAAGGGAAGAGAAGAGGACGGCAGCTGTGAGGACAATGGCAGAGAGAGCTTGCTGCTGTGCAAATCCCTGAAATGTAGCCTACGTTCTAAAACCTTTGTGGCAATTCTAGGCTGATATAATTTTTTTTCCCTAAAAATGTTTCACACAGGTTTAATTATCTCACACTACAGCTCCTTATTTCCCTACTAATAATAATAAATATATCTTATGTGTTTGGCTACATGGAGACATCCTGGAAAATTCATCTGAAATAACTAGATACCATATGTCATGAACAGGTTTCAGAGTAGCAGCCGTGTTCGTCTGTATTTGCAAAAAGAAAAGGAGGACTTGTGGCACCTTAGACTAACCAATTTATTTGAGCATAAGCTTTCGTGAGCTACAGCTCACTTCATCGGATGAATTCAGTGGAAAATACAGTGAGGAGATTTATATACACACACAACATGAAAAAATGGGTGGTGTTATACACACTGTAAGGAGAGTGATCACTTAAGATGAGCTATTACCAGCAGGAGAGTGGGCTGGGCGGGGAGAGAAAACCTTTTGTAGTGATAATCAAGGTGGGCCATTTCCAGCAGTTAACAAGAACATCTGAGGAACAGTGGTGGGGAGGGGAATAAACATGGGGAAATAGTTTTACTTTGTGTAATGTTCCTCAGACTACAAAAAGAAGGATTCTAGGTGGACTCCTCCTGAAGGTCGAAACAACAGACTGGACTTCTACATAGAGTGCTTCCGCCGACGTACACGGGCTGAAATTGTGGAAAAGCAGCATCACTTGCCCCATAACCTCAGCCGTGCAGAACATAATGCCATCCACAGCCTCAGAAACAACTGACGTCATAATCAAAAAGGCTGATAAAGGAGGTGCTGTCATCGTCATGAATAGGTCGGAATATGAAGAAGAGGCTGCTCGGCAGCTCTCCAACACCACTTTCTACAAGCTATTACCCTCTGATCCCACTGAGGGTTACCTACTCCCTGAAAAAGCACAAGAACAAATCCGCACAGACACACCCCTGGAACCCCGACCTGGGGTATTCTATCTGCTACCAAGATACATAAACCTGGAAATCCAGGACACCCCATCATCTCAGGCATTGGCACCCTGACAGCAGGATTGTCTGGCTATGTAGACTCCCTCCTCAGGTCCTACGCTACCAGCACTCTCAGCTATCTTCGAGACACCACTGACTTCCTGAGGAAACTACAATCCATCGGTCATCTTCCTGAAAACACCATCCTAACCACTATGGATGTAGAAGCCCTCTACACCAACATTCCACACAAAGATGGACTACAAGCCATCAGGAACAGTATCCCCGATAATGTCACAGCAAACCTGGTGGCCGAACTTTGTGACTTTGTCCTCACCCATAACTATTTCACATTTGGGGAGAATGTATACCTTCAAATCAGCAGCACTGCTATGGGTACCCGCATGGCTTCACAGTATACTAACATTTTTATGGCTGACTTAGAACAACGCTTCCTCAGCTCTCATCCCCTAATGCCCCTACTCTACTTGTGCTATATTGATGACATCTTCATCGTCTGGACCCATGGAAAAGAAGCCCTTGAGGAATTCCACCATGATTGCAACAATTTCCATCCCACCTTCAACCTCAGCCTGGACCAGTCCACACAAGAGATCCACTTCCTGGACACTACGGTGCTAATAAACGATGGTCACATAAACACCACCCTATACCAGAAACGTACTGACAGCTATTCCTACCTACGTGCCTCCAGCTTTCACTCTGACCACACCACACGATCCATGGTCTACAGCCAAGCTCTGCGATACAACCACATTTGCTCCAACCCCTCAGACAGAGACAAACACCTACAAGATCTCTATCAAGCATTCTTACAACTACTATACCCACCTGCTGAAGTGAAGAAACAGATTGACAGAGCCAGAAGAGTACCCAGAAGTCACCTACTACAGGACAGGCCTAACAAAGAAAATAACAGAACGCCACTAGCCATCACCTTCAGCCCCTAACTAAAACCTCTCCAACGCACCATCAAGGATCTACAACCTATCCTGAAGGACGACCCATCATTCTCACAAATCTTGGAAGACAGGCCAGTCCTTGCCTACAGACAACCCCCCAACCTGAAGCAAATACTCACCAGCAACCACACACCACACCACAGAACCACTAACCCAGGAACCTATTCTTGCAACAAAGCCTATTGCCAACTGTGCCCACATATCTATTCAGGGGACACCATCATAGGGCCTAATCACATCAACCACACTATCAGAGGCTCGTTCACCTGCACATCCACCAATGTGATATATGCCATCATGTGCCAGCAATGCCCCTCTGCAATGTACATTGGTCAAACTGGACAGTCTCTACGTTAAAGAATAAATGGACACAAATCAGATGTCAAGAATTATAACATTCATAAACCAGTCGGAGAACACTTCAGTCTTTCTGGTCACTCGATCTCTGACCTAAAAGTCGCAATATTACAACAAAAAGACTTCAAAAACCAGACTCCAACGAGAGACCGCTGAATTGGAATTAATTTGCAAACTGGATACAATTAACTTAGGCTTGAATAGAGACTGGAAGTGGATGAGTCATTACACAAAGTAAAACTATTTCCCCATGTTTATTCCCCTCCCCCCCCCCCCCCGCTGTTCCTCAGACGTTCTTGCTAACTGCTGGAAATGGCCCACCTTGATTATCACTACAAAAGGTTTTCTTCCCCCCCGCCCCCATTTTTTCATGTTCTGTGTGGATATAAATCTCCTCACTGTGTTTTCCAGTGAATGCATCCAATGAAGTGAGCTGTAGCTCACGAAAGCTTATGCTCAAATAAATTGGTGGGTCTCTAAGGTACCACAAGTACTCCTTTTTGTTTTTGCATATGTCATGAATACCCTCATTTGGAATTAAAGTGGCCTTAATTCAGTTTAGTTTAATTTACTTCCAAAGTGAATTAAGCTAAAGCTAATTAAGCCTACTTTCATTCTGAATAAGAGTATCCACACAGAGATTTAATGTGGTTTACCTAATCACTTTAAATTCACACTTTTTAGTTAGTTTGGATTAATTTTCCTGGATGTCCCTGTGTAGACAAGCCAATTGTAAGATACCAACATTCACAATATATTAATGATTTAATGGAGAACACACTTGAATAAAAAATTCACCATTACATAATCATTGTCTCATAGGTCCATTTTATTTACTGGAGCTGTGTGTAATATAAATTTAATCTAGATTACCTTGTTTTATTACATTACTAATTAGTCCTAAACAGTTTGTGTAAGATGATATGCTGCTCGGAGGACCTAAGGTATTTCCTTCTTTTTTTTTTTCTTGAATTCCCTCTCCCTTTCCCCTGCAGTGTACCTAAAAGTTCTTTCCATCTCCTATAAAGCTAACTCTCATTTTTAACAAAGTTTAAAGACAGTACAGTAGTGCCTAAAATAATCTCTAAGGTAGCTGGTTTATCTATGAGCTCTAGAGGCATATACTAGAAGTTTTTAAATTAAAAAAAACATTCTAGAGATAAATTACCCTTCTATTTAAAAAAAAAAAATCCTTTACTGGTTGCTGCCATGGCTTTAATTACAGTGTTAGCTGTGATTGCCAAGTTCAGCTTTCACTTAAATTGTTAATTTGGTGTTGCATTAAATGAAGACACAGGACACTAAAGAGCATATGATTCTGAAAGGGCACATTTTTGTGATATGCAATGTCCGTTAAAATGTGAACTGCATAGATAATCTTTATAAAGCATATTTGGTTATTTCAGTACTTAATATGATCTAGGTCATAGAGTAATTTCAGATAAAACTTTTTAAGAGAATATTGCTTTGTGCTGATGTTTTTAAAAAGTTACATTGCTCTTTTAAAAAATATAATGCATCATGGGGTGCTATCCTACACCATTAAATTCAGTGGCAAAAGTCTAGTTGGCTTTAACAGTGTAGGATTAGGGCTTTAGACTTCAAAGGTTTAAACATAACTGTAATAGCTGAAGACTGCATACCTGTGTGGCATGCCGTGTTTTAGGGCTTTTTTTTAATGTCACTCTTCAGATCCTATCCTAGCATGTTGCCTACTGTATTAATATGTTGTGTACATCATACATACTAAAGCCAGATGAAAAAAACTGCAGAAATTCAGAATAACTGTCTTGGATTATATTCATCATGTATTACTGCGTTAACAGTTTCAATTATATGCAGGTAGTCAAACTATTACGAAGTTGCTATTGAATATAGGTCAGACTGATTAATTTGAAACTTTATCACTACTGAGTTAATAATGGAAGCACCCAATTGCCTGTTCCAAATCAATTTACTGGTTGGACTTTGCTTAACTTTAGAAGAAGAGAGAAACCTGTAAAACAGGAACAAATACTGAGAGAAGTAGTATTATCCAGCCATTAATACCATAAACATTCAAGAGAATTTTTGCCTCATGAGTCCAAACTTATGTCCACAGATATTCTATTACCTGCTTGAACTGAGTTGCATGACTTAACTGAGTCAAGTATATTTTTGTTTTATTTATGTAAGTAATTTATAAAAGCACCCAACAACTGGATTCAGAATCCAGAATACCATTTTACTATCACATTTTGCCACCCCCTGGAGACAATCTGTTCGGCAAAAGCCTGTGTGAAAGAGGAAAGCCCCATTCTGTATCTGAATAACCAACTGGCTGGGCTCTGGCAGACTAGTGAGGGAAGTGAGTTCTCGACCTGAGGGCCCTCCACTGATATTTAAATTTAAGGGACTGTTAGCTTGATCATGCCACAGCTTATCTCTGCTTCTTCCCTGATGGCACGCTAGGAGAGTGGAGGTAGCAAGAATCCAAACGAGGTAGAAATTCATGTCAGTATGCATCATGGGAGGCTACAAGGTATTAAGTGAGAGAAAATGCAGTCTTCATAGATCTTGTGTAATATTCTCCCTCTGGCTCATGTGACTGACAATAATTTTGCACTGCCCCTGTCTTACCTCTTCAACAACTTTTGACTACGAACAACTAACTGGTCCACTATTGACTGACCCATGACCTAAAGTAGAAAAAGATAATTCTAGAGCGTTTAGAGGGAAAAAAGACTTGCTGAGCCAACTTCTGTCTTGGCTTATGCCCCATGTAAATGTATTAAAGTGAATGGGTAACCACAAGGTGCAAGCAGGAGCTGAACTTGGCCCACTAAATAAGAAATTCAGTAGTGATAGCTTTTTAGAAATGAAATGAGTATAAGACTGACCATTATTTCCATTCATTTTGTTTTCAAATATAGATGATTATCAGTCTGTGAATTAGAACAGAACAGCTCCTGTTCACTGCTGCACTTAAGACATAGAACTACGTATGTCTTACTAACATTCGTTTTACTGGTATTAGTTAAGAAAAAGTAAGAGTGCAAGTTCTACTTGAGTTACAAACGTGGGCTTACAAACGTGCAAAATATTTTTCTAGTTTTTATGTCTAAACTCAATTCCTAAATTATTTCATATGCCATTACGACTTAGTCATTAAAGCAAAGGATTGGGAGTCAAGAGACCTTTGTTCGTTCTCCCTGTCTCTGGTACTGACTTGCTATGTGTCCTTGGGCAAGTCACTTAATCTTACTGTGCCTTAGTTTCCCCATCTACGAAATGGAGATATTTTCTTTCTTTTGTAAATGGTTTTGAGAAGTGTTTTTATTTATTTATTCTATTAACATATTGTCATAAATAGAAAGGGAAGGGTAAACCCCTTTAAAATCCCTCCTGGCCAGAGGAAATCTCCTCTCACCTGTAAAGGGTTAAGAAGCTAAAGGTAACCTCGCTGGCACCTGACCAACATGACCAATGAGGAGACAAGATACTTTCAAAAGCTGGTAGGAGGGAGAGAAACAAAGGGTTTGTGTGTCTGTCTACATTTTGTCTTTGCCGGGGATAGACCAGGAATGAAGCCTTAGAACTTTTAGTAAGTAATCTAGCTAGGTATGTGTTAGATTATGATTTCTTTAAATGGCTGAGAAAAGAATTGTGCTGAATAGAATAACTATTTCTGTCTGTGTATCTTTTTTGTAACTTAAGGTTTTTGCCTAGAGGGGTTCTCTATGTTTTGAATCTAATTACCCTGTAAGGTATTTACCATCCTGATTTTACAGGGGGGATTTCTTATTTCTAATTCTATTTTTATTAAAGGTCTTCTTGTAAGAAAACTGAATGCTTTTTCATTGTTCTCAGATCCAGGGGTTTGGGTCTGTGGTCACCTATGCAAATTGGTGAGGCTTTTTATCCAACATTTCCCAGGAAAGGGAGGGTGCAAGTGTTGGGAGGATTGTTCATTGTTCTTAAGATCCAAGGGTCTGGGTCTGTAGTCACCTAGGCAAATTGGTGAGGCTTTTTACCAAACCTTGTCCAGGAAGTAGGGTGCAAGGTTTTTGGGAAGTATTTTGGGGGGAAAGACGTGTCCAAACAGCTCTTCCCCAGTAACCAGTATTTGTTTGGTGGTGGTAGCGGCCAATCCAAGGACAAAAGGGTGGAATATTTTGTACCTTGGGGAAGTTTTGACCTAAGCTGGTAAAGATAAGCTTAGGAGGTTTTTCATGCAGGTCCCCACATCTGTACCCTAGAGTTCAGAGTGGGGGAGGAACCTTGACACATATGTAGACAGGAAACTTGATATATCTTTTGTTGTTGAATTAGGCCTTTTGGTGAGTTTTGTAGTGAGATAGCTCAGGGTCTCTAAAGTATTAATGTCTAAAAAGAGCACATCCAAGAGATTTTCAGTCCTTTTTATGGTGTTCTTGCCATTCACTACAAAAATGTGCAGATGTGCTATTTTAAATATTTCCTTTCCAAGTGACACATGGTCTCTGGTATAAATTCCAGTAATTGTGAATCTGTAACTTCTAATTATTTTAAAAATAAAACTATTATACCACAAAGAAAGGTTACAGACTGCATATTACTGCACAGAAAAAGACTGAGCTTAAACATGGTAAGGCCCCAATCCTGATAACACTTAGGCACCTGCTTAATTTTATGCACATCAGTAGTTCAATTGACTTCAATGGGAATACTCACATGCATAGTTAAGTAGGCGTTTAAGGGAGTTCTCCTTATATTACATGTAAGTAACTTGCATTCATATTATTGTGAGCTGCATGTCTATGCCAAGAGGAGAAGTATATCTTTAAGGATCTTGCTTGCTTTCAAGTGTCTTGTTCTGACATGAGTATTTGTTTAATGTAATTTACACATGCAGTGTGACTCTCCCACATAGTACCCAAGATCAGTAAGCAGCAAAATGGATTACTCACCATACCTATTGGATACATTTCACTTACTGAGAAATTGATAGAAGTGGGGATGTGACACAAAAGAGCCTCTTGTAGCATATCACAAATAAAAAATAAGTTTAAAAAAACAGCTGTAACTAGTACCTTTCATTTTACTGGTAGACCCTACCTTGACAATGTTGGGGTAAGATATATAGATACAGAAATTCTTCAGAGTATGAGACATTAAAAATGTGTTTGCATGTCTTTTGTCTTCATATTTTTCTTTTTAAATCAAATACAAAAGTGCTATTTGCAGAAAAATTGATCTTTGTATCTGTTTCATTGACTTGTTTTTTCTTCAGAGTAAAATAGCATTTAGGCAGTACAACATGTTGTATGCCTTTTTTTTTTTTTTGGAGGGGGAAAAGAGGAGTTGGGTAGGGTTTCCTTTTTAGGACTGTGCTACTATAAACTAAGCTGTAGCATTTACTTATCACCTTTATCAAAATTTTCTCCTTTTATGGATCAATGTTTGCTTTTTCTCAGTGTGGCATACGAAGACCTAGAGTACGTGTGCCCCCTTACCCCATTGCTCAGTCATCTGTAGTGACATGAAGAGCAGACAGAAAGGTAGCAGCTTTACAGACTCTCTGGAAGTGGCAGCATCAGTCCCTTTAGCATAAGAGGTTGAGAGTGTTCCACTTTGGGGTGTTGTCTTTTTTGATTAATAGCATGTAGACTACACACCACTGTAATCAGTTTGGAAGTCCGGTTATCAAGGGGGAATAAACACA
Organism: Natator depressus; assembly: GCF_965152275.1. Taxonomy (NCBI): domain Eukaryota; kingdom Metazoa; phylum Chordata; order Testudines; family Cheloniidae; genus Natator; species Natator depressus. The sequence goes on along the minus strand of NC_134239.1, from coordinate 49,637,313 downwards.
CACACACAAATCCATTATTTGAGATAGTTAAATTTAATTTTATTTTTCAGAAGTTTATCTTTTTCAGTCAACCTTATTGAACATCTACCATCTATAGATAACCGTAATTGGTTTTGAAGAAGCATGCTATGAAATACATATTTCTATAAAAACATGCTCTTGTGTGTTCTTTTTAACAGTAGAAAAAACTGCCCATGGTTTCTGTTTCTAACATTACCAATAGTTTGTAGCATTCCATACACAAAGATCACCAGATGACTTATTCTTGGGTTTAACATATAGGTCTTCTAAAACAAACAAAAACAACTGCCCCACACACATCTTCAGTTGTATTTTAAATACATTAATTATTCTTTGCAGATGGCACTGTATATTTAACAAAAACTAATAGGCTCTGGTGGTTTTGAAGGAATTCTTAGTCAAAGTAAATCATGGAGTTCAAGTTTTTGGACTTACTAAATGTGAAGGGATACAAATGTATGCCATGTCTTTTTATACTAAGTATTTAGGATTAGTCCCTTTCAGCTCAACTCCTATAAACATGCATAATCAGTTGTGCAGGTGGATTTGAATATATGGCTTTCTAAAGAGCAAGAGGTTGGGAATACTAGCAGTTTGAAGGAGTAGGAGGATGGGGTGTGGAGGTGGTTGCAGACTGCAGAAATTATAGCTATGGCAACAGTGTTTCTTCTTTTAATACTTTTTTTAATATACTCTGTATAAAAAAAACAGTTTCTGCACCAAATGAAATACTGGGGACCCTTATTAAATGGTTTAACATAAATGAGAAATGAATATCCCCTCATAAGTACCTAATTTACAGTTAAGGTTGCTACAGCAAACACCACTTGTAAAGAACATAAAATGTTATAATCTAAAACCCTCCAGTTCTTAAAGTGTGAAAATTTTGAGTTAAGGTAATTCAACTAGGTAATTACTCACGCCATTGTTAGTAACTGATCATATGAATGACATGTAAAATTATTTTTTTATATGTTCCTAAAACAACCTTAACTCTGGTCTACAGAACATACTTATGAAGTCTTAAATCATACATCAGTTACTATATCTACATATGTAAAATATGTACAATTAATTGAGGGTATTTTGAAAGAATAAAACTGTTGGGTTCCACACATGGAAAATAAAGGCCATGAAATCTGACCATAAGGACAGATTCAAAATATTTTTTCTTCCAACTTGTCCTGCAGTAGTGCTTATGAATATGTGTACATGTGAAAAATAAAAATCCAGTCTCCTAGATACTCTTAAGAGCAAGTCTAACCATATGGCTTTCCTTATTTGGGTACATGCCTTGCCTTAGGTTAGATTTGGTTTGCAACATGCCAACAAGAAAGACTATATTTCTTAGCAACTCTGCTCCCTTGGAACTCAGGGCCTGTCTGCATGGGGAAATATATCAGCATATGTTCTCTGTGTGGACACTCCATTATTCTGGAAATGGGTCCCCTATAACATGGAGAGTTATACCATTATAATTACAGCACTATAAGTATAGTAGTATAGTTACACCAATAAATTTTCCCATGTAGACAAGTCCTCAGACCGAGAAACTAGTTGAGAACTACCCAGAGCCAGTCTTGGTATTCACTGCTTGGGGTGAGGGGATGTTCCAGCCTGTTCCAAGAGAACTCCAGGTTGGTGGCCTAAAGCCAGTCAGCAGCTTGAGTTGTTTACAAATGTCAGACTGCTTCTCCAAAACAATTCCTCTTCCCCAGTGAACTTGCTATAGCTATTGTTGCAGGAAAACCTAGAATGGGTCAGCACTGGCCCGGGAGGCTTTCCTTCCTAAATATTAAGGCTGGTAAACCCTGTTTCAATTTGATAACAAATACATATTTTATAAATATTATTTGCCTGGCTGAAAGTCATTGGAACAAAAAGCATCTTTAAAACAGCTTCTTTTTTCCTATTTTAAAAAATATAACTTAAAAGTGGGAAATATTGACAATGTTTAGACACTGGAGTAGACCACAGTTAGTTCATTTGTGACCTGCAGGGCTGGCCTTACCATGAGGTAACCTGAGGCGGCAGCATCAGGTGCCGGGGCGGGGGCATGCCACTGGGACCCAGAGTGTAGAAAATTGTGTCTGCTGCTGGTATTGTATTCTCACTGCTCTAGATGCACACAGATGGTGGAGTGATATGCCGGAGGAAGGAGGGCCCAAGAGACATGGCAGGCAGGAGAAAAGGTGAGAGGGAATAACAGAAAGCAGCAGGAGCTGCAGGGAAAGAGGAGGAGGAGCCTCTTATATACCACTCTAGCACCCTGAGGAGCCCGGACTGATTAACACCAGCTTCTCAGGGAGCTTCCTGTTTCCTGCTGCTTTCCTGAACCCACTTGAGGAGAACAGGCACTCAACTGAAGTAGTAGGAGCCAGTTAGGCCCTTAAGAGGCTATCTTCCCTCCCTCAGGCCCTGCTACCAACCTGCCTATCTGTCCCCTTCAATTGAGTGTTGAGAGCCACTATAAATGACACAGAACAGCAGTCATGAGCGAAAGAAGAAAACTCCCCTGTGGGGCAGCATTCAGAAAAAAAGAAAAGCTTCTTTTGCTTGCTATCTAAGCAGGAAGGAGCTCTCCTGAGATACATAGGATACAAATGTTCACGGTGAGCCTTCTGGCCCCAGTGAGGATGTGTCAAGGATGTGGTGAGGAGATGCCTGATCTTCCAGTTAGTCAGAGGGCACGTGATCTGGCAGCTACTGCAGCAGCCATATCTCCATCTCAAATGGATGTAACCATACACATTCCTGAAGAAAAGTGTAGATCAGAGAAGAGTGTGGTGGAGGCGCAAGAAACAGCTGCTTGCGGAGTTTAGTTCCATAAGTCTAGATGATCCAGGACTGTGGACCCACTTGAGCAGTAGCCTGAAGGACTTCCTTATACTGCATGGGCCACAGCAAGTGAAAAACTTCATGTTCCCCAAAGACAGACAATGAAAATAGAAGTTTCCATCCAACACATTACTGGCGTGAAATCCCCAATGGTGACAAAGTGGAGAGGCCATGGCTTATGTACTCAAAAACCCAGAATGCTGCATACTGTTTTTGTTGCAAATTCTTCCAGTCTAATGTTCCAGCTACGTTGGGTTCTACAGGAACAAAGGACTGGAAGAATCTGGCTGGAAATCTGGCATGCCATGAGAAGGCAGGAAATCACCAGAGAGCATTCCATGGGTGGAAGAGCTTGAGATGAGACTAAGGTTAAAGGCCACCATAAATGATCAGCATCAAGAGAAGACTGCCTCAGAGTCTCTTTACTGGCACAATGTTCTGAAAAGGCTCATTGCCATTGTGAGAGTGCTTGCTACCCAAAACCTAGCACTGCCTGGCACTTCAGATCAGCTGTATGTGCCAAACAATGGAAACTTCCTTAAAATTGTGGAGCTGATGGCTGAGTCTGATGCTGTACTCCATGAGCATCGAAGAAGAGTCACCACCCAAGAAATGTACCCCACCCCACCTACCTTGGAATCACACAGTTACTGGCAACAAAAGTCAAACAGAAGATGGTGGCAGATCTGAAGTCAGCAAGATATTATTGTGTTATTCTGGACTGCACACCTGACATCAGCCACACGGAACAAATGACTTGAATGGTGCGTTTTTTGTAACAAACAACAGAACCTAGTGAAAATGTCCCCGCAATGGAGATGGTCAGAGAGCATTTTCTAGAATTTATTGACATTGATGATACTACAGGAGCTGATATGACAAATGTGCTTCTTAAAAAAACTGGAAGGTACGGGAATTGCGGTAGCTGACGTGAGGGGTCAGGGCTACAATAATGGTGCCAACATGAGAGGAAAGAACAGAGGTGTGCAGACACGGATCTGAGAGTTAAACCCTAGAGCTTTTTTTTTGTCCCATGCAGTTCTCATTCACTGAAGTTGGTGGTCAGTGATGCAGCATCAGCTTCTAGTGAAGCTGCTGAATTTTTTAATGTGTTCAAAGCACATGTGTGTTTTTCTCTGCATCAACTCATCGGTGGCGAGTTTTGAAGCTATATCTGGGAACATCCTCTCTGACACTGAAGCCACTGAGTGCCACACGATGGGAAAGTCGAGTGGAGGCGATTACAGCCTATCAAACACGGAATTGGGAAGATAGACGATGCCATAGTTGCCATTATGGAGGATAATGCTATGACAGGAATTGTTCGTGGGAGAACAGTGGCAGAGGGAAATGGAATCACCAGAAACATACATAACTTCAGATTTCTGTGTGGCTTAGTGTTGTGGCCTGATATACTGTTTGAAATAAATGTTGTACGCAAGAGACTCCAAGGTGCTGACCTTGATATATGTGGAGCAATGGAACAACTGGACAAAGCAAAGTCATACCTACAGTCTTACCGGTCAGAGGAGGGATTTCAAAACGTTTTGAAGAGCACACAGAAGTTGGCAGAGGAACTTCACACTGAAGCTATATTCCCCACCCATTCAAGAATACAAGAGTCACCAAAGAAGACGACATTTTGATTACAAGGCACAGGATAATCCCATAAGAGACCCCAAACAACAATTCAAACTTGAATTCTTTAACCAAGTGCTAGATTGTGCGATACAGTCAGTTGAAGAATGTTTCATGCAGCTCAAGGAATACAGCTGTATATTTGGGATGTTGTATGATATTCCAAAACTCATCACTAAACCTGAAGACCACCTACACCAGCAATGCAGGGCATTAGAGACTGACACATGATGACATGCGCGATATTGATGCAAGTGATTTAGGAGATGAACTGAAAGCCCTTTCAAGATACATTTCAGCAGGATCAACTCCAAAGGCTGTTCTGGAATATATGTGTACAACTAAGAGGACCACCCTCTTTCCAAATGCTTTTGTTGCTCTGCGCATACTTCTAACACTTCCTGGATCAGTTGCCAGTGGAGAACGCAGCTTCTCCAAGCTGAAGTTAATAAAAACACATCTACGCTCCAGAATGATACAGGAGAGGCTGGTCTGCCTTGCAACCATCTCAGTAGAGCATGAGCTGGCCCAGACTGTGGACCTTCAGCAGGAAGTGGTTCAAATCTTTGCAAGTAAGAAGGCACAGAAAGCACCACTTTGATTATTCAAACAGATAAAAATGCCAGTGTTTACTATGCAGACAAGAAAAGTTACATTTGTTGTTCAGGCATTTGAAAGTTAAGGAGAGTATGAGAGGAGTAGAACAGGAAGAAGGCAGAATTGAGACCTTTTGAAGTTTTGGCCCAAGTGAGGGGATATGGGGGCGTCATTTGAGCTCCCTGCCTCAGGTGCCAAAATGTTATGGGCCGGCCCTAGTGACCTGGCATCTTTAAAGAACTTCTTATTTGTGCATTTGGGTATGGGGATGTACTAAGAATGGTAAGCTGTCATTCCTTGCAAGTTCTGGCCTGTTTGTTTTTCCAAAATTTTAGAATAACTCCATAATGTAATCTAGTACATGCAAAAGGCTTCAACAGCATGTTTGTAAATGAGGTGGAAAAAAGCAGGTAGCATCCTCTTTTGCCTCTCTATAGAAGGTAAATATTTTTGGTCATCTGATTGTTTTGTTTTACTTTTTGGTAGTGTACCTTTATGGAACATTCAGCTTTGCATTCTTGTTAAGTATGGTACAGCCTTGTAACATGTATTTTGTGCAGACTCAGAAACTACAATAAAAGCAGACATTTTCTCTTGGTTTGGAGCTGATGTCTGCAGCTTTAAATAGCTGCTGAGGGTTGCTTTAAAAAAAAACACCTTTCTGTTTGGTTATATTTTCAATTTCTTTAAAGAGTATGGTTGATTAGGAAAGGCTGCAAAAATATTCTCAGATGGTTTAGGTTATGGCATATTGACACACATGTAATCTTGCAGTGCCCAGGAATGGGGTCATGAGTGGAAGAATGGCATTTGCAATCTTCAATTTCCTTACTCCTCGTCATGCGAGAGCAGAAGGGAAAATATAAGTATAGTCTATGGCCGGCATTTTGGAAGGTGGTGTTTGACTTGTTTTGTTCATTTGGTTTTTGGAACAGCTGTATTTTTTTTAAGTTTTCATTTTCTCTCTTAAAGAGGGTGCTTATCAACTACGGAGACTAGCTTTTCTATAATCAAGGTGGAAGTTAATTTTCCATTATAAAGCCCAAATTTATTGAATGAGCTAGAGTTCTCTGTCACAACTAAACCTGAAATTTCACATGCATGTTCGTGGTCCAGGGTAGAATTTTACTTTTTAACATCTTCCCAAGATTTGGTCTTCATCGTGTATCCTGAGTCTGTGTGATGGGGATTCTCTGTATGGAGATCTCTCCTTTGTCAAACAGAAGGGGAAATCAGGTGGCTCTGGACTTCGTAGGATGTAGATCTGCATACATGGATCGGGTTCTGTGCCTCTGGCCCCTTTGTCTTTCCACTCCCTAGCAGTGAGGCAATCACACTAACCTCAACTCTCCTCAACCTGCCATTTCCTCCTCAAGGAAGGTTCCACATCATGAAGTAGAGCAACTGTGGTTCCCCACTGGTTGTGATGGGAGTGTCCATTTGTCCTCTAATTATCACACAGGTGAACAAGCATGCAGGAGATCTAGACAAAAATTCCATGCAGCTATTGTCAAGATTCTAAAAAGTAAAACAATAAAAATATCAGATCTTCAAACTCCACCCAGACACTTTTCAGGCCTCACACGTTGACACTGCTTAATCTATCCTTGCTTATGCATTGATCAGAATAATTTTCTTTGATCTTATCCATGCTTGTCTTAAACTAAAGCATTAAGGTGAATGGATTATTAGCTTGTTAGTTAACCATCCTCAGGAGGAGAGGTTTATCTCTTTCTTTGGAAGAACTAAAACTCTCTCTGCTGTTTTCACACTGTTGTAAAAGATGTGCTGACCATACTTTGTCCATATTTGCAATTTATCAATATTTCAAAGTGACCTTAAATATGGTTCTGGGACAGAGATGGTGTTCCAGTCTTCCACAGTAGCAATACACAAACATTGTTTAGTGGGGCCTCACAACTATTATTGCCCTAACTTGTAAAATTGAGACTTAGAAGTTCATTATTATGCGCAAGGATACACAAAGTCCATGACAAAATGAGGGTCAGAACCCAGTACTCCTGAATCAGTTGTGTTCCTAGAGCATTAGGAGGTCTGTCCCCATCCCAAGTGGACATTTAATCTGTCTCTGTTACCCATATCTGTAAAATAGAAAATAAAAATATTTACCCATTTCACAGTAGAGGCTGTTAGGAATAATTATTAGTTTTATAATAGTGCTTTGAGTATTTTCATAAGTATATAAACTTCTGTTTTTGTTTAGTACAAAATATTGTACAAGTTTGGTTGTATGGAAGCATATCAAGTCATTTGTAATACACCTCCTGCTTTAACTTCTTTCCTTAGAATCCTAGAATATCAGGGTTGGAAGGGACCTCAGGAGGTCATCTAGTCCTTATGTTTTTGTCACTTAACTATTCTCTTTCCCTATACCTCATCCCCTTAGCCTTTGATGTCGGTTCATTCCTTTGTCTTTATACATTTTAAATGCAAGGTACCTAAGGCATTATGTAAATCAAAAAAAATACCCAAAGGCCGCTCTTTACAAATTCTTTTCCCCTTAATTAAGATGCGAAGTGTGCATGTACTTCTCAATATGTACACACCGTGGTATGCTGAAACACAAGTTGTTGTAAATTATACCGTCTCTCAACAGACCAAAGAGTTGCAGATAGCATAATGGCTAAAATACACTTCAGAGAGTAGGTTTTGATTTTCTTTTTTCACCTGCTCATATTAACTTCAATATTAAACATAAGAAACTGCAGAACCAACTTTTTTTAATACTTTTAGTTGCAAGTTTCAAGCTTTTATTCATTCTGTTTTAGGTAAATTCTATGGAGAATTGACTTTAAAAAAAAAAAAAAAAACACGTATTCTGCATATTAGTCTTGCAATCTGGTCTCAGAGGCACTACAGTCCCAAAGGTAGCATTCATTGGGAGGTAGTTTCATGGGTTCAGGATTCTCCTTCAGCCAATTTGATCGCATCTTTCATGCAAGCCACTTTATAAACTTAATTACCGGAAAATGTGTTTCTAAATCTAATTCGTTTATAGAGGCAGAAAAGTCAGAGGCATGTAAATTCCTGAAAGAAGCCTCATCTTGTGGTTCCCCAGTGATTGCAAATAATCAGCATTTACTTGATATTCAATTCACAAATCCAATTTTTTCCTATACCTTCTCTTCAGGGTGTTTTGTTCATTTCTCATGATTTCGCTGTGGAGTCGTAATGCATACTTGTTGCCCTCCTTGTAGTTCATACTTGTTCCTCCAGGCCTTCTCAGACAGATGGTTATATCTGCCTGACGCTCAGACAGCTGAATGACTGCCCATGTGAAAGAACGGAGGAGCTGGGTGTCATCAGCTTTTTGCTGGTACCGGAAGTCCATCTTCTCTTGTCCTCATACATACATTAAATAGCAGAGGACAGGAATGAGACATTTTGGACTCCATCTATATGGGAACTACCATGAAGGGGGAGCTGCTGAGGAGGAATGAATGAAAACAACTTCATATGCTCCAATCAACCCGCACTGGTCTTTAAGGTGAATTAGCTGAACATCATGATTATGATGATTTGGAGACTCACCAGACCTAGGGGTCTGTAGCATGGTAAGTTAAAGACTGGGAATAGTTTCTGTGCCTCCAAGCCACAAGTTGGGTCCTGTGTTTGTTCAGCTGTGGGGGTTGGGCCAGAGAACCTGGAAAATCAGTGGTGAATGTGAGACCCTCTGGGCCTGTCATCTTAGGTGCTTCTAAGTGGCAATTATATTCTAGTGTAGGTACTCCTAGTGCTTTACAGTGATAAGAATGAGAGGTGGTTCCTGTCTCAAAGACTTTATAGTCCTAATGTCAGTTATTTACTACAAAATCTTAGTGAGTCCCCACCTGCCAAGTCACAGTGTTGGAAAAATTGCTTCTGTTTTGAGGGCTAAAATGTTTTTTGAAGACCAAGCTCACTGCTTCCCTTTGTCCATGAAGGATCTCTTCTATAGTGAGAGCATGCATTCCTTACTATGCATAAGTGTCATGACAGGCATTTATTAACTGAAGAATCTCAACAGTGAAAACTCTATATGGGCACACGTCCAAATTCATTAGCTAACTTGTCCTCTTGGAGATCATTATGCCCCTCACAGGGTGATGTGGGGAGGGGGAAGAATAAAAAAAAAAAATCCATATGGCATTTTTCTACTTCTGTTTTCCCCAAGTATTGCAGATGCTATGGGTTCCCAAACTTTGTAATTCAGCACTTGTAGCTTTTAGCCAGCAACTACCATCTTTAAGTGGGAATTCTCCATTCAGAGTTTTTGTTGAAATAGAGTCAGAAAGGGAGGAAAAAACTTTAAACTGGGGGCCACTCAGATCCCGTTTGCATGGAAACAGAGGTTCAGCAAGTGTAAAGAAGTTAAGGGAAAAGGTTCCTTTATTTTTAAAGTAACATTTCAAAAGCTTTCTTATTTTTACCATTCCTACGCTGGTTTCTATGGAAACAAGCAGAAACTGGGCCATCAGCAGCCAAGAATCCATTTACTCTTAAATTTACTGCTTGAGTAGCCATGCAGTTATCTTTCCAAATTAAACCATGATAGAGTAATAAGTGCTACATAAATGGGGGTAAAATGAAAACACCAAACATGTAAAGTTCTGTGTCCATTCAAGATGCTACATATACTCTGAAAAGGGGTTGTGCTGTTTATTACTTTGTACGTGGATGAAGGAGAGGCCTTAAACTCAGTCAAGTTACATTTGTTCCTAAAAGATATTTTATTTACCTTTTGGCACTAAAAACACAGTTTTGATTTCTATAAATGTAGTTGCATTCTACTTGTAATTTAATTAAGAATGTAATTGTCTAACTCTCTCTCCCTTTTTCGCCATTTTTGCAGCTTGGAAGAGGAAAATGGTTCCTAGTAAATTTCACAGTGACATTTTCATGGACTAATGCATTGGTACAATGTTGGGTAACCATCACTGCACTAGAATGTTTCTTTTAAAAAATAAAACAAGATATTATTATTTATAGGTGCGGTTGGTAGCACTATCTATTGTTAAGCTTGCCTACACATCACATTATAAGACCCTGGTTTTAGACACTTATAACTTTGCCAGAATCTAACTATTTGGGCTGAACTTTTTTAATACCAGGTGTCTGCTTCAGGCTGATTGCTTTTGAAAGATTTCAGCCAAACTATTCACTCATTTCCAAGAATAAGTCTAGGAAATAATGATGTTTTGTCCATGTTAAAAAATTCTGGTAATCTTTTCTTAGGTCTAGCAACCCTAAGCTTGGGAGCAGAGACTAGAAATTTGGAAAGGGGGATGGCCTTTATGTCTCCATGGTGCCTCTTGCCATGCCAATGAAAATCCACCCGAATTTGACTGTTATAAGTCTTTGAAAAATCACAGTTCATACATGTTTAGTGGAGACTTTTTTAATTTCATCAGTTTTTTAATTTCATTTGCCGAGTCAACTCTCTCTATTCTGACTGAGCATGCTCCATCCCTTCACAGCTCCTATTTGTGATTGGACTGTGCATGTGCCATCCCCCCGTAGATAGCAACTCACCAAGACCATTGTTAAGCTTGTGAAGTCAAGCATTCAAAAGTTGAGAAATGCCAGAATTACACTTGCATTTGTAACCTTAATGCAGCCCCGTTGTGTGAATACATTATGATTAAGGTTACGATATGTCATGGAATCCGTGATTTCCACCAACCTCTGTGACATTGGGGGCCCCCACAGCTGCCCAGCTGCCCTGTAGTGTGAAAAACTATCTGACTGAATGTGCTACTTAAGGAGTACTGATCATGCGTACATGAACTGAACATGCTCAGTAACACCTGCAGAAGCCAGCAGCAGGGGACCTCTGCAGCAGCCCAGCCTCCTTGGGTTGTGGGGGACCTCTGCAACTGACCAGCTGCCGGCACCACCGAGGACCCCTGAGGGACCCTGGAGCTGCTCAGCGGCTGCGGGGGGCCCCCACAGCTCCCCAGCCAATGCTGCTGACAGGGACCCCTGCAGCTGCTCAGCCACCACGAGGGGCCACCATCCCTCCCCCTCCCAGCTCCCAGCTGCCTCTGGCTATGGTAGAGGGATCCCAGAGCTCCTCAGCGGCTGCTGGAAGGGGGCCCCCCACAACTCCCCAACTGGCAGTGGCAGGGGACCCTGCAGTTCCCAGCTGCTGCAGGCGGGGGAGGGGCAGGGTGCTAGATCCTCCTCCCTCCCTGTTTTGTCAGGGATGTTTTTAGTAAAAGTCGGACAGGTCATGGCTTCCATGATTTTTCGTTTCTTGCCCGTGACCTGTCCCTGACTTTTTTACTAATAATATTCATGACAAAAACATCGCCTTAATTGTGATAGTCCTTTAATTACGTGAACACATCCTATTTTTTCCATAGGAACAGTGTCTCATTCAGTGCATGGGAAGGACAGTACTCATTTAATGTGCAGCTATTCAATATTTTGTTTTTCCCTCATTGTTCAATGAGCAGCACCATACTTTCTTTACTGCACACTTTTCAAACGCTGCTGTGAAGATGAAATTACTAATTTCCTTATCGGCTTTTTATGGCACTCATTTGAATGCTTCACTGACATTAATATATCTTCAAGATCTCTGTAATGTGGTGGTGGGGTGGTATTATACCCATTTCACAGATGGGGAACTAAGGAACCAGAGATTAAAGTCAAAAGTATACACTGATTTTGGGTGCCCTGTTTGAGATGTGTAAGTTGATTTTTCAGCGTACCTAGCATTATATAGTACTTTATACATTCACAACTCCTATTGACTTCAGTTGCAGCTGTGAGTGCTCAGCTGTTCTACAAATCAGACCCAAGAGTCACAGGTCAGGCATCCAGAAAATGAGAAACACACATTAAGTGATACTGATAAGTTTGGTTTAATTGATTTGCCCAGGATCACACAGGAGCCCTGTGGCAGAGGCAGGGTCAGAATTCCAACTCTGTGGGGCAGCATTCAACTGCCTTAACTGTTTGTCTTTTCTCTTCCTGCAGTCTCCTGCCTCAAAGTTGTTACAAGGTGGAGGGAGAAGAATTGTTTTTCTTAACTTCTGAGGATAGGACAAGAAGGAATGAGCTAAGATTGCAGCAAGGGAGGTTTAGGTTGGATATTAGGAAAAACTTCCTAACTGTCACGGTGGTTAAGCACTGGAATAAATTGCCTAGGGAGATTGTGGAATCTCCATCATTGGAGATATTTATGAGCTGGTTAGACAAATACCTATCAGGGATGGTTTAGATAATACTTAGTGCTGCCATGAGTGCAGCAGACTGGACTAGATGACCTCTCGAGGTCCCTTTTGGTCCTACGATTCTATGATTTACTACACGCTTTCCAACTTCAATAACAAATAGGGGTCCTACAGACAACAACCTCCTTTGCTACACAAACTACCTTTACTACCTACTTCATCCTCCGAGCAGGGTAATACTCTGCACTGAATAAGGCAGGGATCCTGTGGAAAAAATAGTATGTGATCGTATAGTTACTGTGTCATAATGCAGATGCACAAAGGCAATCTTAATTCTGGCATTTCCTAACTTTTGCGTGCTTGACTTTGCATCCTTAATACTATACATTTAACAAAGCTTTTTGTCTGTAAAATATATGTACAGAATATAAAAGTAATAAAAAATCAAGACTTCAGTAGAAACACTGTAAAATTAAAATAATATATACTACTGTTCTAAAGATGTTTCTAATGTAATTTGTAAATTCTTGATTTTGCAAAACATAATTTAGGGTCCAAATTGGACATGCAAATGTATCTCTAATGTAATTACAAGACCAATCAATATGATTCAGCTTTTTCTTATCTCTTTTTGGAAATAATTTTTTTGTTTAATATATAAGCACTACAGGCCTGAGCTAACATACATTGAAGTTGGTGGGAAAAAATTTTATTCAATGAGCATTGGATCAGGGCCTAATTTCGTGTAAAGTAATACTGTCATAAAAAAATCTTTATTTTAATGTATTATTTTTGCAGCGCTGCTTTTCCATCCATAATATGATTAGATGTCTCAGTATTGGCCAGTGTCCAGTAGTAGCTAGTATGTAATGTCTCAAAGGAAATGCCAGAAACTCCATTGCATTCAGAGGAAATTTTTTCCTAACACATGTCAATGATTGACTTATACAATTAAGCATGGGATGTATATTTCACGTGTGTGTGTGTGTGTGTGTGTGTGTGTGTGTGTACACGCGCATGTGCAGTCAGATCTAGATCTCTATATATAATCTAGATCAGGGTGGGCAAACTACGGCCTGTAGGCCGGATCCAGCCGTTTTAAGCTGGCCGTCGAGCTTCCGCTGGGGAGCAGGGTCTGGGGCTCGCCCCACTCCAGCCGGAGAGCAGGGTCGGGGGCTGCTCCACATGGCTCCCAGAAGCAGCAGCATGGCCCCACTCCGCTGCTCCAGCTGGGGATCAGGGTCAGGGCCCGATCCACACCACTTGCGGAAGCAGCGGTATGGCCCCACTCTGGCTTCTATGTGTAGGGAAAGCCAGGGGGCTGCACGCTGCCCCCGCCCCAAGTGCTACCGACCCCGCAGCTCCCATTGGCCGGGAAGTGCAGCCAATGGGAGCTGAAGGTGTGGCGCCTGCAGATGGGGCAGCGTGCAGAGCCGCCTGGCTGTGACTCCGCGTAGGAGCCTAAGTGGGGACATGGCCACTGTTTCCCGGAACCACTTGAGGTAAGCGCAGCCCAACCCAAATTTTGAGAGTATTTATGGCCCGCCATACAATTTCTATTCCCAGATGTGGCCCTCGGGCCAAAAAGTTTGCCCACCCCTGATCTAGATCTTCTGAACAGCCATATAAATTTACTACCTTTACATACTATACTAAGCATAACGTTGTTTTGCCTTTTTATTAAACCTACTCTAATTCCAACATTTTGTTTGGCTTTTTGACTACTGCTGCACAGTAACGAAAGCTTGTCTTGAGTTGGGCATAATGATGAGCAAGTCTCTCTTTCCCAGAGTGGCTCCCAATGAATTTAGAATTCAGTAATATGTATAAATAGTTCATGCTATAACTTACAAATACAAGGCAAGACCTACAGGGATTTTCAAAAATACCTTCTTGACTTGGGAGCACAAATCAGTTGACTTTCAATGGAACTTGTACTCATCACTCACGCGCTTCTGAAAATTTCACCTGTTGGCCATGTTTAATTTCATCTACTAGAGGACTGCCCATTCACTTTCCTTGCTTAGGTCCCGTTTGAAATTCCACAGCCTTCACTACTTGACTAACTAAAAATCTTTGTCATCTGTGGATTTTGCTACTTTGCTATTCATTCCCTTTTCCAGGTCACTATAAATATATTAAACATCACCAGTCCCATTATGGATCCTTGGAGCACCACAATGTTAAACTTTTTACTATATTGAAAATGGATAACTTACTCCTTCTTTTTTGTGTGTGTGTCTTAGATAGTATCTAATCCATGACAGTACTTTACCTCTTGCCCTGTAACTTAATTTCCTTAATAGCCCCTCATGAGGGATTTGTCATAAGGTTTTTGGGAGTCCAAATAAGTTATGTCAAGTGGTTCTCATTTAATACAATTATCTCCAATTATTTGTTTCATTATTTTCCTTTACAGCCATGCTGGTTTACTTGATCATATCATATATATTTATGATATCTTTTATACATGTATTTTTAATTGTTTTAACAAGTTTTCCTGCTACTGAAGTTATACTGGACTGTAATGCCTGGGATCACCTCTTGAACTTTTAAAGCTAGGTACCACATCTGCTACCCTCTGGTGCTCTGGCATACTACCAAATTTTAATGTGCGCATATTTTTTGGCAATTTAGTCATTCCATTCTTAAGTTTTTTAAAACTCTTAGATCAATATCATCAGGGAACTGGTGACTTGTTGCTATAGTACTGTTAGTGTTCTCCACTGTACATTACAGGTGAGAAGCCAGGTTTATATAAATTTATACCATGAGTTCAAGTCTACTTTTTATCATCAACTTTGCATCTGTTATAATAGAGCCTACAAATTTACTCTAAATTGTGAATTGAACTGTAAAAAGCATGTACGAACATAAGAACATGAACATAAGAATGGTCATACTGGGTAAGACCAATGGTCCATCTAGCCCAGTATCCTGTCTGCCGACAGTGGCTAATGCCAGATGCTTCAGAGGAAATGAACAGAACAGGTAATCATCATGTGATCCAGCCCATCTCAACTAAGTTCTCTTTTACCCAAAAGGATCGTTATTACCATCTTTGATAAGAGACTGTCAAACAGGGGTATTTTCCTTCTAAAGACTCTCTCTCCAGCTAAAGGGAACGGGAACAAGAAATGTTAAAATTAAAGCCTTACGTAATACTTTACATTAAATGCTTTAACTGTTTTTCCTCCTTCTCTGCTCTGTTACTAAAGGATTTTTAATAACATGTTTGTCATAGTACTAAGCTAGCTGAAGTGTTTGCATACCAAACCCCGTACCTTGTTTAACACTATTATATGTTGAACAGTGACTGGGTTATGTTAACATCTTTGGACCCAGATATTCCCTCGAAATTAATACAACACATCCCAACAGAGCAAAGTACATAGTTTTCAGGTTCTGTCGTCTTAGCTTTTTTCTTTTTTTTTCTCTCCTCATGAGCAAAAATACTGTTGGACATAATTATGTGACAGAGATGCACGCTAATCAGATTCCATCTGCAAAACAATTTTAGCAGATTTAATGGCACCCCCACACTTCTAAACACATTGAGACATATGTTTGTAAGCTAATTGAATACAGCTTCCATTCTTGGCAACAGTCCATTACACTGTTAAATCAACAACAGTATACTTAAAACTTTTTTCAGTTACAGTATGTTAACTCGGCTCACCAAGTATAATTTTAAAGAACTTTCCACAAAAAGAAGCTATAGGCCTGTAAAACCCATTACTAGATATCTTGAATGTAATTCTACTTAACACTGAAATTTTTATTGGTTGGAATGCTATATGGTTGAAGGTTATTTGGCTTTTGTTGTGGTGTTTGTCTTTAAAGTTTATGGTACAGTTATTTTCAGCTTTTTTGGACATGATCGCAAAGAAAGAATCCACCTTCATTGCCTATCACACCCACGCACACAGGGGATGTTAGATATCCTCTATTCATACTTAGTGAAGACCCCCAGTGTCGTTATCAATAAACTAATTCCTTTATATGGCAATATGCAGAGTTTATCATATGAAATCAGCATGCACAAACAGTTGCTACACCAGGGTATCACTGTTGGTATAATAAATTTGGGTTGTTTTATGGTTTCTCAGATGTTTCTGAGTGGCACTAGTTCATTTCCAGGTGTAATCTAAGATAAACGTGTTGAATCCTGGTTACCGCAGAAAAACTGCCTTTCTCCTCTCTGCAGCAGTTGAAGTCAGTCAAACTTTTTAAGCTAAAAGTCCCTTTGTGTTTTATTTAGGAAGGATCCTGGGGCAGAATACTCACACTGAAGTCTTTCCACATTTTCTTAATTTAAATTTAAATATACTCAATCTAAGAAGATTTCTTGTTTAATTTATAGGCTCTTTGTAAAAGGACTTGTTATAGGCTTAGTCTTGTATTGAAGTAAGATACAGACTTTAGTATCTCTTTTTTCAAAAGCTTGTTTGCATCTAGAAAAGGGAAGGAGAAGAAGTATTCAATTTGTGGCACGTTGCCCAACTTTGAGACTAAAAAGATGACACAAGTTATCATGAGTGTCTATTTGCTACTTCAGTTGAGTATGCTGAGCAGGATCAGTTCTTTTAAGAAATATATTTGTTATAATGGTCATAGTTATGTCTGTTCTTGATAAGAATTCTATCCATCACAAATATCTTGTCCTGACATTCTTGTCTCAAGATGACCCCCATTTTTGTGTTTTTCTTTTAAACCAATCTTGGAAGTCCATCATTAGGCCCAGACTTTAGAATTTCAATTAAAGTATTTTAAACACTGTAACAAGTACATAATAAGTAAAATAACTTGAGTACATGACATCATAATGTAAGAAAATGCAAATGTAAAGCATTTTACAAGGCAAAATAGAAGATTTAAAAGAAAGCAGTAAGGTAATTAAATTCCAGGGGGTGTGTGTAAAGCTAAAATAAATCAAATTTTTGTGGCTAGCAGCTAGAATGTCTGAACAGTAGTTGGTGCCAACTAGTGTGCAGGAATAAACAAATAAACCATTTTAGGATGTTAAAACTTCAGACTGCTCTTTGTATCAACCAATGAGATGGAATAGGCTCCAAAAGAGAGATCTCCAGTTCTTCTTTTATATTTCTGGTTTTCATGAAATAAAATAAATTAAATTTACTACACAAATTTGGGCTAAAATTTAACTTAGTAAAAAGAAACTTTGTATGGTTTATAAAAGGTTTGCATTATATTTTTTCTAAATTGCAAAGAAAGCTAGATTTTAAATAAACATTTCCCATGCAGCATTTGAAACCAAGACATTGCAAAATCGGGGAACTGTAAGTGAAATGAATTAGACACAGAAGCAAAATATACTTTTGATTTAAGTGTCCAAGCTGAAAGAAATGCACAAATTAACCACAGAGCAAACCTACTGCAAAGCATAATTGGATTTTTTTAAACTATCTCTTTAAGGTTAGTAACACAGGTACAGAAACTAATTAACTATACACAATCTAAAACACATGGGTCTAGATTTCCTTTTTTGGCTGAGATGTTCTTGGTGTAAGACCCAGCCTGGGTCTTATACCTCTTTTGCTCACTTCCTGATCCCTAGCTAATTCAGTGCTGGACCCGTCTCCTCATTCAAATTAGAAAAGTCTAGAGGCACTTGGCATAGTTTGGAGTATTCAGTTGCCCCAAGAGGCTGTTCCTGTTGAGAAGGAACAACAATCGCATTCACAGAAGAGGAGAATCTTATCCTATGTTAACAATGTTCTCCTTGGCGCAGAAAAAATAGTTACTCATCCCACTAAACAATAAACTGTTCAGTATGTTTATACTGTGCCCATCACCATGGCATTTGAGGGAGGATTTTTAGCAACCTTACAGACAGTATCTGATATGCAAAGCCAAATTTTTCAAAACAAAAATACCACCAAGCATCAGTGACGTCATTCTAAGTAAATAAATGTAAATGCTTAAAATGTTCTTTCCTTCCTCTCTCCTCTGGTCAGCCCTTGGAAGGCTAGGAAGCGTCAGCAGCAGCAGTGCTGGGGGGAACAGCTTTTCAACGACTACTCTCCTCTGATCATCTGCACAAGCCCACATGAAGGGCTTAGGGGTCTCTGGTTGGCAGCCAAAGCATGATATTTTTTTCCACCACAGAAGTTTAATTTTTTGCAATGAGTTTTGAATGTTTGTCTTCTCCTACTTCATAATGAACTGTGAGGGGGTTTTGTAGAGAGAAAATTATATTTAAGGATAGTCTGTAAGAGGAGAGAGTCATCATGAATAAATTTTCCTGACAGAACAGATCAGCATTAATCAAAAGATGAAGCAGATAGAGGAATGTGTGTGTTCTGGCTGAAGAGGAATCCATTGACAACAATTTACTTTTATTTTAAGCATGTAACTTAATCAAATTGTTTTTTCTAATATGTTTGAGGGCTAGTTTCAACAGGTTGTAGAGGCGCCAGGTTGGGAGGGACCTTAAGAGGATGAGACACACTGTTCTGTGCCTGCTCAACTCCTCGCTACCTGGTTTAGACTGTTCTGCTGAGCCTTGTAGAACTGAATGAAGTCCTCTAGGTCTGATAAAGTGTGTGCAGGACTTCAGTGGCATGAATGACACACAGTGAGACATGAGGAGAAGGCAGAGGCGGCCCACAACATTTTGGCACCTGAGGCAAGGAGCTCAAATGACGCCCCCATATCCCCTCACTTGGGCCAAAACTTCAAAAGGTCTCAATTCTGCCTTCTTCCTGTTCTACTCCTCTCATACTCTCCTTAACTTTCAAATGCCTGAACAACAAATGTAACTTTTCTTGTCTGCATAGTAAACACTGGCATTTTTATCTGTTTGAATAATCAAAGTGGTGCTTTCTGTGCCTTCTTACTTGCAAAGATTTGAACCACTTCCTGCTGAAGGTCCACAGTCTGGGCCAGCTCATGCTCTACTGAGACGGTTGCAAGGCAGACCAGCCTCTCCTGTATCATTCTGGAGCGTAGATGTGTTTTTATTAACTTCAGCTTGGAGAAGCTGCGTTCTCCACTGGCAACTGATCCAGGAAGTGTTAGAAGTATGCGCAGAGCAACAAAAGCATTTGGAAAGAGAGTGGTCCTCTTAGTTGTACTCATATATTCCAGAACAGCCTTTGGAGTTGATCCTGCTGAAATGTATCTTGAAAGGGCTTTCAGTTCATCTCCTAAATCACTTGCATCAATATCGCGCATGTCATCATGTGTCAGTCTCTAATGCCCTGCATTGCTGGTGTAGGTGGTCTTCAGGTTTAGTGATGAGTTTTGGAATATCATACAACATCCCAAATATACGGCTGTATTCCTTGAGCTGCATGAAACATTCTTCAACTGACTGTATTGCACAATCTAGCACTTGGTTAAAGAATTCAAGTTTGAATTGTTGTTTGGGGTCTCTTATGGGATTATCCTGTGCCTTGTAATCAAAATGTCGTCTTCTTTGGTGACTCTTGTATTCCTGAATGGGTGGGAAAATAGCTTCAGTGTGAAGTTCCTCTGCCAACTTCTGTGTGCTCTTCAAAACGTTTTGAAATCCCTCCTCTGACCGGTAAGACTGTAGGTATGACTTTGCTTTGTCCAGTTGTTCCATTGCTCCACATATATCAAGGTCAACACCTTGGAGTCTCTTGCGTACAACATTTATTTCAAACAGTATATCAGGCCACAACACTAAGCCACACAGAAATCTGAAGTTATGTATGTTTCTGGTGATTCCATTTCCCTCTGCCAGTGTTCTCCCACGAACAATTCCTGTCATAGCATTATCCTCCATAATGGCAACTATGGCATCGTCTATCTTCCCAATTCCGTGTTTGATAGGCTGTATCGCCTCCACTCGACTTTCCCATCGTGTGGCACTCAGTGGCTTCAGTGTCAGAGAGGATGTTCCCAGATATAGCTTCAAAACTCGCCACCGATGAGTTGATGCAGAGAAAAACACACATGTGCTTTGAACACATTAAAAAATTCAGCAGCTTCACTAGAAGCTGATGCTGCATCACTGACCACCAACTTCAGTGAATGAGAACTGCATGGGACAAAAAAATCTCTAGGGTTTAACTCTCAGATCCGTGTCTGCACGCCTCAATTCTTTCCTCTCATGTTGGCACCATTATTGTAGCCCTGACCCCTCACGTCAGCTACCGCAATTCCCGTACCTTCCAGTTTTTTTAAGAAGCACATTTGTCATATCAGCTCCTGTAGTATCATCAATGTCAATAAATTCTAGAAAATGCTCTCTGACCATCTCCATTGCGGGGACATTTTCACTAGGTTCTGTTGTTGTTTGTTACAAAAAACGCACCATTCAAGTCATTTGTTCCGTGTGGCTGATGTCAGGTGTGCAGTCCAGAATAACACAATAATATCTTGCTGACTTCAGATCTGCCACCATCTTCTGTTTGACTTTTGTTGCCAGTAACTGTGTGATTCCAAGGTAGGTGGGGTGGGGTACATTTCTTGGGTGGTGACTCTTCTTCGATGCTCATGGAGTACAGCATCAGACTCAGCCATCAGCTCCACAATTTTAAGGAAGTTTCCATTGTTTGGCACATACAGCTGATCTGAAGTGCCAGGCAGTGCTAGGTTTTGGGTAGCAAGCACTCTCACAATGGCAATGAGCCTTTTCAGAACATTGTGCCAGTAAAGAGACTCTGAGGCAGTCTTCTCTTGATGCTGATCATTTATGGTGGCCTTTAACCTTAGTCTCATCTCAAGCTCTTCCACCCATGGAATGCTCTCTGGTGATTTCCTGCCTTCTCATGGCATGCCAGATTTCTAGCCCGATTTTTCCAGTCCTTTGTTCCTGTAGAACCCAACGTAGCTGGAACATTAGACTGGAAGAATTTGCAACAAAAACAGTATGCAGCATTCTGGGTTTTTGAGTACATAAGCCATGGCCTCTCCACTTTGTCACCATTGGGGATTTCACGCCAGTAATGTGTTGGATGGAAACTTCTATTTTCATTGTCTGTCTTTGGGGAACATGAAGTTTTTCACTTGCTGTGGCCCATGCAGTATAAGGAAGTCCTTCAGGCTACTGCTCAAGTGGGTCCACAGTCCTGGATCATCTAGACTTATGGAACTAAACTCCGCAGCAGCTGTTTCTTGCGCCTCCACCACACTCTTCTCTGATCTACACTTTTCTTCAGGAATGTGTATGGTTACATCCATTTGAGATGGAGATATGGCTGCTGCAGTAGCTGCCAGGTCACGTGCCCTCTGACTAACTGGAAGATCAGGCATCTCCTCACCACATCCTTGACACATCCTCACTGGGGCCGGAAGGCTCACCGTGAACATTTGTATCCTATGTATCTCAGGAGAGCTCCTTCCTGCTTAGATAGCAAGCAAAAGAAGCTTTTCTTTCTTTTTCTGAATGCTGCCCCACAGGGGAGTTTTCTTCTTTCGCTCATGACTGCTGTTCTGTGTCATTTATAGTGGCTCTCAACACTCAATTGAAGGGGACAGATAGGCAGGTTGGTAGCAGGGCCTGAGGGAGGGAAGATAGCCTCTTAAGGGCCTAACTGGCTCCTACTACTTCAGTTGAGTGCCTGTTCTCCTCAAGTGGGTTCAGGAAAGCAGCAGGAAACAGGAAGCTCCCTGAGAAGCTGGTGTTAATCAGTCCGGGCTCCTCAGGGTGCTAGAGTGGTATATAAGAGGCTCCTCCTCCTCTTTCCCTGCAGCTCCTGCTGCTTTCTGTTATTCCCTCTCACCTTTTCTCCTGCCTGCCTGTTATGTCTCTTGTGCCCTCCTTCCTCCAGTATATCACTCCACCATCTCTGTGCATCTAGAGCAAAGAGAATACAATACCAGCAGCAGACACAATTTTCTACATTCTGGGTCCTAGTGGCAACCCACCACAGTCTGGCACCTGATGCAGCCGCCTCTGTTCGGCTAATGGTAAGGCCAACCATGGGAGAAGGGGATGTTTGCATGGAAGGAAAGGCAATGTGTACTCATTTGCTTCTTTAAGGCCCAACGCCCACTCTCCAAACTAGGAACTTCCGATTTCTCCCAGGCAACTGCTAAGTACCTCACCCTGTCCCTACAGTTTGAATAATAAGCGGCTCATAGGAGAAGTAATTATATAGGGTAGCTTCTATCAGGAGAGTCTGCCAGGGTCCTGATATGCCTGAATTGGTCTTGATGCTAAATAAATACCAACATGTTAAAAAAAAAAAAAACTGAAATGTATTTTCATTAATGCAAATTCAAATGTACTATTTAAAGGGACAAAATAACATTAATTATTACCTGTTGTGGAGGGGGTGGAAACAGTCATGTGTTCTACATTGTACAATGAAGTGTAAGTTAAAACAAACATCAGTGTGGCTAGTGCTTCAGCCTAATCTCAGTTCATACATACAACAAAATGCACTGCATGTAAAAGGATTACAAAATCGTACGGGTTCATTCTAATTTGTGACTTGCTGTAATATCAAACAGCCCAGTATTAAGATAGCCTGAACACAAAATATAAAAAACATTGCAAGAGCTAGAATTATTTTAAATTGCATGCTACATTCATGTTGTTTTGCTTCTTAAGTAAATAAGATGCTGAATATAGGAAAAAGCAGTTAATCTTACCCCTTTTTAACATTTCTTATATATTCAGTAGACTGGGTTAAAATCTTAATTGTTTTAAATAAGTCATTAGGGGGCAACTCTTGACAATGTTTTTTTTTGTTTTTGCTTTGGGTTTTTTTAGTTTTGAGTTTCTAGTCATATCACATCAAGAATTGGCAGTACTTATTAAGATTACCTCATAAATGCAGGAACTTGCCTTAGGGGCACAGTCCTATAGTCTTCATGTGACATGCTAGCTAGGTGTGCTGTGTCTCCCTTTTGTGGCTAGTCCATAGAGTATAAGACCCTACTACAGCTACCCAGTAATGGAGGTAGTTTAGCTCATTGGCAAGAACTGTGCTCTTCGTTCTAAAGAGCCAGGTCCAAAGCCTGCTGACAAGCCTTGGTGTGGAAAGGAATGTTACATCTTCTCAGGCAAAAGGCCCACTAAATTTAGTGAGAGTTCTGTCTGTCTGAGGACTGGAAGACCAGGTCCTAAATAGAAACATACTTAATTATTTTGGTTCCCAAATGTGCATGGAACGTGTGCCCCCCCGTCCCCCCCCCAAAAAGCTTTGCTGATCTGGCAAACCCCATTTATGGTGAGATGGGATAGGGCGGGGGGGGGGGGGTGGCAAGTGTACTATTTATTGCATGCTATTAAACCAGACCTAATCTAACTGAATTTGTGCTTCATAAGTATTTTTATTTTAAAAATTGGTGGATTGCAAAAAATATCCCTCCGAACACACAGGAATGCATATACACTGTATAATTATAAGTGAAAGCGTATTCATGTATAAAGTTTGCAGATACAAACCTGGGAGGGGTTGTAAGTGCTTTTCAGGATAGGACTGAAATTCAAAATAATCTGGACAATCTGGAGAAGTGGTCTGAAGTAAATAAAATGAAAATCAATAATGATTAAAGGTCTAGAAAATATGACCTATGAAGGAAGATTTTTTAAAAATTGGGTTTGTTTGGTCTGGAGAAGAGATGACTTAAAGGGGCCATAACAGTTTTCAAGTACATAAAAGGTTATTACAAGAAGGAGGGAGAAATAATTGTTCTAGTTAACCTCTGAGGATAGGACAAGAAGCAATGGGCTTAAATTGAAGCAAGGGCAGTTTAGGTTGGACATTAGGTTTTTTTCTTGGCCTGCTTTACTCCCTATATGTGTACATTTGCATAAACTTTGATGTGACCTTCAAAGAGGTACTACTTGTGTACTATCTACCATACAACCCGTGCGGAACTGTGCAATAGTGATTGTCGATATATATTTATTCTGACCTTTGTTCCTTTCTTTCCTTTCTTTTGCTAATTTAAATCATGGTACTTTAATTCACTTGAGGTTTCAATATTCTAAATACATTACAGGATAAAAGTGCATCATGTCCTTCTAGATTATTCTGATGTTGAATAGATATATAAAATACTCTAACTAGACTTAGAAATATGAAATGCTGCTATTGCCTTTTTATGGTGACCTCTGTGCTTATAACCTATGTTTTTGGCTTTGTATTAAAGAAAGGTGGCAATGCAACTTTCTTTCAGGTGCAGTGCATATTTATCAGAGAAACAATCATGGGAGATTGATTTTATATATCTATCATTCACATTAGAAAATTCATAGAACATAATTTGGCCTCAGTACAATTGTATGTCATGCTGAAATTTTGGTTACTTAATATATTGTGTAACATTGTCCATACCTAAGCCTTTTAACCTAACTCACTTGCACATGAAAATCAGAATGTAGTGTTCAGAAGGCAGGTGCCAATATATCATCCTAACTGATTCATCTTTAGGTTCATTGTTTATAGTTTCTCAATGAAAAACAAATTTTGAGTTGAACTCAGCAAGGTCATGGGCCCAAGAAGTGATACTTGTATAAAAGTCACACTTGCAGTATTTTGGAAAGTAAAGGTGCCACTTTAAGACAATTATGACACTTTCTCAGGCTCTCTAGGACTGCAAGTCACTGTGTTACACCCCCACACACACACACACCTCAGTGACACCCCCCCCACACACACACACACTTTCTTGTGGTAGCTCGGTGTCAGCTCCCTGACACTGTCAGCCACTCAAGCACTCTCTTCTGAGCTCTGCCATTCCTACTTTGCCTTACAGGTAAACATTTGGTGTACTTCAGTCCCCAAACTCCTCTGAAGCGTCAGCCTGTAGTGTCCAGCCCCTGTCTCTAGACACAGTAATTACCAGGTTCACTACTTCTGATGGACTAGAATACACACACCAGCTTGTTTCATTCAGCGTAACAACACAGCACTTTGAGTTATAGTGAAAACAAATCTAAGTTTATTAACAAAGGCAAAGATTTAAGAGATCATGAGCAAGGGTAATAAGAACAAGAAGTTACATGTATAACAAAAGTTGTAAATGCTTCTTAGAGTCTAAATTTTAATTATAACAAGCTAAAATCCTGGTCTAAAGTGAGTTCTTAGCTAATGCAAGCTCCCAGTATCACTAGCCCATAGGGCCAGATTTCAGCTTTCATGAATACAAAAAAACACTGTCCTTTTTGCTTCCTCAGTGAAGAATAAAAAAGGGGTGCATTGTCCTTCCTTTTATAGTCCAGTATACCTTTTGAAATGCACCTTTTGATGTGAACCCCCAGATAAGACTCTTCTCCCCTGTTGCTTTTTCTCTAGTGTGCTCCCTCATACTGGTTTTACATCACTCAGTCACCCTGTTTTTCCCATTATCTTCACATGCCTCACAGCTCTAACAATTCAATAAAAGCACTTTTTTCAATGGTCCAATACTACGCTCTCCAGACAGACATACAAAACAATGTATTATAAAAAGATGATTCTTAAAATTACAGACTAGACAATAACAGTAGACTCTTCTACCCACAAACTCTTCAGGATTAATAATTTCCTACTCCTATTAAACCCATTCAATCCCATTATTACAGGAGTGCTCTGTGTGTGTTGTGTGTGTGGTTAATAGATAAGGTGCTAGTAGATGCCATGCAAAAACATTTAGCATAGATCCTGGATTCTGAAGGACCAATAAAGCCCTTTACAAGGAGCTCTTAATACCCACCACTTTCTCAAATGTCTAGGAAAACCAGTTCATCATTGCAGAGTGCACTGAAGGTCAGCAGACTTGGGCTCTGCTAGACTGAGGGAGGTAATTAATTCCAATGTCAAGGTCCCTTCACTGAAAATAGTACCAGCACCACTTATTTAGATCCATGCACAAATCTCAGCTGCTATATTGCGGTTGCCATCTCCCCACCACCCCACACATGCACTACCTTTTTGGTGTGTCAAGCTAGGACATTTTTCCACTATTTTAAAAAAAAAATCCACAATGTACAATGTTTTTGTGGTTTTTTTTTAAAAAAAAAACCCCACACATTCAGCAGCAGCTGTGGCTTCCTTTCATTTCAGCACCTGAAAGTGGAATTAACTGTAAGAAAAGGAGGACCAGACTGTTGATTTTTTTTTGCATTGCACAAGCTGAGGGAAATCAAAAGAGTAAGGACGCAGCATAAAGAGTTTAAGTTAAATCGGATTTTAAAAATTCTTTTTGTTTTAATAGCCAAAGAGTTCATTAGTAAATGGGGGGAAAAAATCTGTTCTCTTAAAATAAGATTCTTAAGTCAGTGTTATCCTTTCATAGCCTTGCTACTGCATTGTAAATTCAGAAATTTCATTTGCTAAATATTATTAATGTAACTTTGGAAAGACACCTGATTTCTATCTGTTCTAGACATTCAAGTGACCTGACTAGTGGCATTGCTTCTCTTGATTTTACTTCTTAATTTCCTTCTTGCTGCCAGATTCTCTTACTTGCTAAACCTAAAACCAAATGTTCTAGGACGAATTTTAGAACAGTGGTTTCTTGTCAGCCCCACTTGTGTAGTGGATTAAGCAAGGTCATAGATGTCAGGAGCTCCTGAGTTGTAATACTGGCCCTGTCACTGCCTCACTATAGTGATAGCTTGGACAAATCATGTAACATCTGTCTTTTTCCATCTATATCACTACTTCACATGGATGTGTGGTTTGCTCAGCACTTTGAAGATTTAAAGCTGTTTGACAGGGCTTTTGAAGAGGACTGAGTGTGTGTTTCCTCTAACAATAAAGGGTTGGAAAGAAGTTTCTGTAGGTGTCTGGCTAAGTTGCTGCTAAAATGATTAATTTAATGCTGCTGGGATTTTATTGTATTGAATTGTTAATGATTTCTTGGGATTCTTAATGCCTTGGATAGACTTATGTTTTTTATTTTAAGTCTAAATAAATCAAAATGCTAAGTATTAATAATGAGGTGACCTTATAGTAGTTTATCGCAGTATTTTGTATACCCTTGCCAGGGGATGCATCAAATAACTGCATCTGTTCAGAGCACAATAACAATATGCCATTATAGTGTTGAAAAACTTGTTTTGTACCTGTCATAAATATAAAGAGAAGGGTAACCACCTTTCTGTATAAAATCCCTCCTGGCCAGAGGCAAAACTCTTTCACCTGTAAAGGGTTAAGAAGCTAAGGTAACCTCGCTGGCACCTGACCCAAAATGACCAATGAGGGGACAAGATGCTTTCAAGTATGGAGCAGGGGTGGTGGGGGAACAAAGGTTGTCCGTCTGTCTGTGTGATGCTTTTGCCGGGAACAGATCAGGAATGCAGCCTTACAACTCCTGTTAAGTTAGTAAGTAATCTAGCTAGAAATGTGTTAATTTCCTTTTGTTTAATGGCTGGTAAAATAAGCTGTGCTGGATGGAATGTATATTCCTGTTTTTGTGTCTTTTTGTAACTTAAGGTTTTTGCCTACAGGGATTCTCTATGTTTTGAATCTGATTACCCTGTAAGGAATTGACCATCCTGATTTTACAGAGGTGATTTTTACCTTTTCTTTAATTAAAATTCTTCTTTTAAGAACTTGATTGATTTTTTCATTGTTCTTAAGATCCAAGGGTTTGGGTCTGTGTTCACCTGTACCAATTGGTGAGGATTCTTATCAAGCCTTCCTCAGGAAAGGAGGTGTAGGGCTTGTGGGGGATATTTTGGGGGAAGATGTCTCCAAGTGGTCTCTTTCTCTGTTCTTTGTTTAAAATGCTTGGTGGTGGCAGCATACGGTTCAAGGACAAGGCAAAGTTTGTATCTTGGGGAAGTTTTTAACCTGAACTGGTAAGAATAAGCTTAGAAGGTCTTTCATGCAGGTCACCACATCTGTACCCTGGGGAAGGAACCCTGACAGTACCTTATTTAATCTCCTTAGGTAAGCTACTACAGTTTTGTGGTGGTAGACTTGGTTGTTATAAGCCACTTAAAACAAAGTTTTTTCTGAGATGACTAGAATAAATTAAAATAATCTGTGTACCTCTTCTTAATCAACTTGGTTGTAGTGCAGATTGCACTGTGTCCAACAGATCAGCTGTTTATATATATATAATGTCGGAAAACAAGATCCCATTTCTTTCTCTGTCTCTCGAAAGGCTAATACTGTATCAGGCTCTTATTTTCCTTTCTATTAGAAGGGACACCTGCCCCAAATCATCTTTTTTTGAAAGTTACCTTTAATGTTTCATAGTTATTCCTCCGATTAGGACTACAATGACAAAAATATCTTAAAGTGCAACAAGTCTGTGCATGTGGGTTATTCCTACGCGGCTTATTGCAACAAAAATAAATATTTTTTTAAAAAAGTAAAAAATGCTTTCAAGACTTCATTTGTAATAAAGTATTTTTATAAAAAGGTTTTTCAGAAAGAGGCTGGCTGCTTTGCTGCTAAGGTTTCTCCTTCATGAAATAGAAACCACTGCATACTTCATTGTAAGCTCTTTTGGGTAGGGATTTTTGTAGTGTACATTGCTAAGCGCATTTGTCAGTGCTAAACAAATAATAATCCACCTTCTCTCTGGACATTTAACTCTGTCTGTTATCCAACCTTTCAACCTGCAAAAATCCAAATGTAGTACACAACGTATGCCAAACACCCAAATGAGTGGAAGAAGAAAGCATCCATTTATAAAGTGTTAATAAATGGTTAATAGAGGTTTTAGTACATGGTTTGTTCAATTGTTAGTCCAACAGGTTGCTTATAACCATCTATAACACCTTCTGCTAGTCTTATAACCCTTTCTGACTTATGCTAGTGATGTCTTTACCAAGCCTATAATACTTATTAACAAGTTATAAACCATTTATAAATGGCACCATAGTTTCATGATTCTTTATTTCTGATAAATAACTTTCAGCAAAAACCAGGAGACACCAAATTTGTTGTGGGACTTGAATAACTTCAGAACAAAAATGAGCGACATCCCTTGGGATGAGGGACATTTGAGAGATGTGATCCAAGCATTTCAACAACCTATCCAAAATTTCTCTTAATTATGCCTCTTCCTCTCCTAAACATATTACCCTCTTAGCCATCATGTTTTAATCTCCTTGACTTCACCTTCAAAGTTCTATACATCTCTGCTCCACTGTTTGGGCCATGTGCTCTAATTCCACTTCCTGTCATCCTGTTAGAATTCTTCTTCAACAAACACATCCGTGCATTTTTCCTATTATTTCCCTTAGCCCTGTCATGTCTTGTCTAATTCTGTACACCCAGAAATCTACTCTACCAACCAACCCAATGCACTAACAAGATACTACCCTTGTAAGAACAGGCATTTTCATCTTGTCGTGAATATAGTTCCCTTTTGCCCTGCCTTTTTGTCTTCCATCTTCCGTGCATATTGTCACGTAGTAATTAACTTAGATAATATGCTCCCAAGGGCAGGAATCATATCTTTGTATTTGTGTAAAGATTCATCTCCAGCATTAACAATTGCTTCCCCTTTTTTGTTGATCCATGCTGGGCTACATGGACCCCAGACCTGAGAAGCACAGTGCAGAGACTGTGTATGGTGTGTGTGTGAGAGAATGAAGCTTTGTGAATATGGCGCACAATGAGCTAGTCCCCTCAGTTCTTGTTTGTTGGTTAGGTGGTGGGGGAGGGGGTCAGCTGAGGGTCCTTCTCTTTGGAACAACTGTTTTTTTACCAGGCTGGTACCCTTTCAGATTTAGGTAGCTCAATTATCAAAGGTCTTGGGGTAACCAAATTTTTCAGATAACTGAGGGCTCAGAAAAGCTAAGCCATTGGAAACTGAAGCTGTCTGTTAACTCTGGAGCATCGACTTTAAGCCTGGGGCTCATGCCTCTGATTTTAGATCATGCCAACTGGCTTACCCCTATCCAGCTGGCTCTAGTGCAGCCTGGGTCCTCTGAGCTTAGTGCTCAGTGGATAGTTTGCTGTTGGCAAACTTTTGTAATGCTAGTTGGCTTTCTGGATAGGTGAATGTTCCAGGTTTGGTTGGCCTGGAGAGCATTAAAGATTTGCTGGATGTCCTAAGCACAATGAAGCTATCAAGTAGGGGCTTGGCAGGAAAGCTCAGCACAACCCTGGGGCGCACAACAAAACGTTTTGGTTAATCAGGGTTGTACTCCTAGTATTAGGTTTATACAGTGTTCATGGATTCTGTGATATGTTTGTAAAACCTTCCCCTAGTTGTGTTTGAGGAATATTTCGCAGTCTGATTTCAAGGCATTTTCCATGGCTTGTGGCTCGAGTTGCTTTCTCATTTCTGGTTGCCTCAAGATACTGCCTTGTTACGCCAACTCTGAGACTTGATTGGCCCAGGCTATTTTCAGCACCATTGTCGTCTTTATTTTTGGGAGAAAGTTTTGCAGACTGGGACATCCCTTGAACCAATCCTATCTAAATGGGAATTTAAGGATGCTTCTTTCCCGCTTACCAGAAAATGAAAACTAAAGTTTTCAGCCCCATGTGCTACTTTGTACAGACAATCTCCCTTCATTAAATCCTTCCAGTCATGCTGTTGTGCATGCTTCTCCTTCATTCCAATAAGATTGTAGAATGACCAAGCAGATGATATGGAGGGATCAACAAGACTCTTTCATCAAGGGAGAATGATATGGCAAGAAAGGAAAATAAGTTAATATAAAAAGAAAAGGAAATGGAAAACTCAAACCTTCTGTTTAGCATTCTCCTCCACTCACTCCTTAGCAGCTAACAAATAGCCATTCCCCTGAGCACCAGTGCAAGGAGAGGGAAACTGGAGCTCAGGTTAACCCATTGATTTATTGAAGACCAGGTAGTGACCCTGTACCCTATCAAATTTTCTTCCCTGTGCCATAAGGATCTTCTTCATCTTCACAGAAATGATACTCTGCTCCAACAGCTCCGCTGGTGGACGTGGTAATTAGGATGAGGTGTGGTTCCACTTCTTACGAAAAGAATGCAGTCCTAAATTATGGCTTCCTTCTGCTCTAAGCCACCCAAAAGGATGAGAATTAAAGCTGGGCAAGCAACAGGGAAAAATTATGCAAGAACTTGTTCACATCACTGACAATTGATGAACAGGGAAAAGGGTAATATCCAAGTAATGAATTGTTTTGCAATAACTGTTTCAACCAGCTCCAGTGAGAATTCATCATCTTAAGAGTTATATTTATAAAATCGTTTGATACCTGATCCCCCCTGCTCATTCAGCATCATCTGTGTAACATCTACCCCCAAGGGTTTTGTCCGTCTTGGCACATCGTGGTCAAGTCCGACCATGCACAGATCCCAACCAGGCTGGTCTTAGCTTAAGAGCCTGTCTATCTCTGCTAGTTATATTCTCCACGGCAGCTGTTTTTCAGGCACATACATGTGAAAGGAAGATCCCCTTTCTTCCCACTTCAGTTTGAGCCTGCTAGGGGGGTATTTACTGACACTCCCCAAGGATTCAACTGAGTATTCTCCTTTTCTCTTACAGGATTTCCTAACAGACTCAGAGTTGAAAAAATATTCTGCTCCAGTGTGTCCAGCCACTGCCTGCGGTATGTCATGTCTACCAACGTTTCTTCTCCCCCAGATGGTGTGTCTGCTTTTCAGGAATTAAATCACCCTGTAGCTGTGGAACTGGATATTCAAGAGAAGTCTAACTCTTCTATTCGTTTTGCCTCCCAGGGTTGAAGAGAAGGTAGCCCTTCTTTAATACTGAGAGCTACTTGCACTAACTAAGGAATTAATGATCCTATCCTGTCTTAAATCCCAAGGATTCCTAAATCCAGTCCCAAAACAAGAGCGTTGGTGGTTATTTAACCACCCTTTGGTCTCTGCTGTGAGTGAGATCTGAAACTTGTGTTCATCCGCAATGAGTAGGGAGTTAGGAAAGTGAGTCGGGTAGGAGTTAGTCTTCTGTTTCTTTCTCTTCTCCATGTAAATTACATGTGGTTAACTATTTTAAGAATAGTGTTACCGGGACTAGTATTCTACAAGATCCTGAATGAATACAGAATAAGGTTAAAATGCCTAGATGCTTCTATTAATGATGTAGATCTTTTTTGTAGCAATCCTCAATGGATCAGGTGACTTGTGTAGTTGTGCTTTAAAATTTAGCCTGTTTCCTCTTCCCTCTTAGTATGTAGTAATTCTTGACCCTGGCTACTTGTTTTCCACTCTGTAATTAAATGCATCTGGCACAGACGATACTCCTGGAGGGAAATCCTGGCCCCCTTAAAGTCGATGGGAGTTTTGCCACTGACTTCAATAGTGCCAAGATTTCACCCCAATGTCTTGCAGGATATCTTTTTAAGAACCTTTTATTCCATAATGTCTAGATCTTTTGAAACCTTCCCTTGGGCACATATTTTGTACTGAATATCACAGCACAATCCTGCCACTTCTACAGCAATAATCAGGAGGGGCATGAGTTCATATTCAGGTACTTTAGGAAAAGATCCTTAACTTACCCTTTTTGCTAACCATTTCCATACTAAAACAACACCTTGGCCTAGCTTAAGGAGACGACGACGGTAGAAAGTTCTTCTGTTTTCCTTCAGCCCCCAAATGTCACAAGAGTGTCTACCACAAGAACAGTCTTATCATTTTCATTGTAGAGACACTGTTTTTGTCACTGTCCTCTGGAAATTAGCTTTCAACATTCCCACTGACATCACTGGGTTTGTATCAGGCACTTAGGCAGTAGTAATTGCATGTCAGGTTATTATTGCACTTGAATATTGTATGTACAAGTAATCCATGGTAAATAGTGATGAGTCTTTTAAATAATTTAACATAGCATTATCCTGACAAATAAGGAATAAGGGTTTACTAATAGCTATTAAGGGTTGGGATTTTTTTTAGATACTGTGTCCAACCAATTCCTAAATGAAGATCTACAACCAACCCTCTCTCAGAATATCCTACTTAGCCTCCTTTTGAAATATTTTCTGCCATGATTCCTGGCATCTCATTGAGCAGATTTCAAATTGCTGAAAAAATAACTATTTGCAGGCCTCTAAAGGCCTCTTAAAAAGCATGTAGTAAATCCCACTAGTGCATGTGCTGCTTTATCCTCATCTGCAAAATGTCCTAGTAATTTCCATAAATGCTCCCAATTAATTGAAGTTTAACCTGTTTGCTGAATGCTGCTGCTTTTCGTCCCAATTATCTTTTCCATTTTACTATTTTTGGTTGTCGTACTGCAGTTAATGAGAACATGAACCCGTTCCCACTTCCTCAGACACATTTTGCATTCATGGCTGTAGCTGTATCCCTCCCTTTTCTTATAGGAGCCTTTTCTACATAAACCATAGATCTAATACCCATCAAAAAGTGTAACATGCCCACTGATGTGCTTAAGGGAGCTCAAAAGGGCAGAGGTCCTGGAAGTCCTTTGTTAAATCTTCAGAAAAATTATTTCCCAGTTCCTCCTTCACTCCCTTCTGTCTGAATGAATACATCCCTGTGGCATGGGGTTTATCACCGGTTGAAAGGGAAACTTTTGTGGGATTCTGTATTTAAAATGTTATTAACCCATCACTGAATACACAGTTGTATGTGATGAAACAAAGCATCTTTCCTTGGCCAAATGATCTTAGTTCCTCATATTTTTAATAGTGCTGTAGTTGAATAATATTTGTGCCCTACTAAGCTTATAAAAAGTATTTTAGTTTGCTGCCTTTGAAAAAGCTAAGATTGGAATCCTGCCTCCATTGAAGTCAATATCAAAACTCCTGCTGACTTTAGCAGAGCCAGGATTTCACCCTAATTCTATTTTGTACATATTACCATGGTATAATGAGTGAATTCCCATGTTTAGTTACCTCTCTCTATTCCATGAGACTTGATTCTTTTCCTGTTCTTTTCATACTGGCTTTTTTTCCCTCCTAATTTAGAATATTAAGCATAGTTCATTAACATATTCACTATACCACATTGCTCTTTGTTGACCTAACGTTAGGCATTTGACCCAATCTATTATTGGAAATTCATCACAGTAAAGGAACTGAATTGGTTGCATGCATGACAAGAATTGGGGGTTACTGGTAATTTTTTTTGTCCCATGATCACACTTTATCAGGCTTTCAAATATCTTTTTGTAGAAGCAGTTTCATCCTTAGAATTTCTTGTCATTGGGCACCACTAGCTCTCCTTATTTCTTATATAATAAAGACCGGTACTGATCTACTTGCCTAAAGTAACATTTTTATTAAAATGTTAAGAAATTATTTTCTTTTAACTCTCTGACTAGAATACATGGTGGAAAAATATTCGTGTGCACTTGATATGGAAAGTGTAGTATATGTCCTACTTCTGTAAAATAAAAAGCAAATGAACTGATGTTCTCTTGACTTAATGAGCTGTGACGATAACTGAAATTAAAGGAGCATTGAAAAGTGTTTATCTCCGCTATTATCTCTCTCCTCTCTGATGAGTGACACATTGGCAGATATTTGTTTACATATGGATAAATGGTAAATTGATGTCTATGTCCCTTATGACTAGTTGGCCCTCCTTTTCTTATAGTAGATTATCTGCAGAATCATCTATAAGAATGCAGCATTCTGGTAGTTATTCAGTAACATCATTAATTTTAATAAGGCTTAGTACGGTGAATGGCCTTCAAAGCAGATTTGGTGGCAGACTGGTGGTGCACCAGCTGTCGGAAAATAAGTGGTTCTTTTTCTTTAATAGCTCTTCCATTTTTCCAGTCTCTAAATTATTTACATTTATATAAAATTATTTACATTTTATATTTATAACATATATAAATTCACTTAAATATAGGCTTTCCTACTGCACTCATCAAGTAATATCTGAGTACCTTACTAGTTTAAATTGATTTAGTTTCAAAAAACACTATTGCCAGGAAGGGAAGTACTGTCACCAGGAACTGAGGCACAGAGAGAATAAGGGCCATATTCTGCCATTCTTACTCATGTTGAGTAGTACCTTATTTTTCAAGTAGTCATACTGAACCTAGTGAGATTATTTGAGGTACTAGAATGGTGACGACAACCTAACGTTTAGTGAGTTGGTCAAAAATCTCCCAAGAGGTGCTGGTAGTAGAATCCATGTCTGTTTAGTATTTCTCTTCTATCCTGATCTCACAACTATCCTTCCTGTATTAAGTCACAAGATTCTCTCTGGGACCTGAGCCCAGATATGTTTGTGTGAACCTCATAGCTGTGTGGAGCAGTAAAATAAACTGTCTATTTAATTAGCTGACATATATCATAGCAAATCTGTGTCATTCATTTGCAGTGCTAAGTTGTTAGCAATTATTCACCGCTAAAAATTAAAAAGTAAATAACCTTCAGTGAGACAATCTAGTTTATTCAAAGAAATAGGCCACACTGTAGTTTTCTATTCAGTGCAGACTTAGGTCCCATTTTTAGGGCAATTCATCCACCGACTTCAGTGAGAGATGCATCCATTTAACTGAGGGCAATATAGGTAACATCACAGCTGCTATTTTGCACCTACCTGGAATGTATTAGCTCACTCAGGAAGAAGACTTCTGTTGTGGCACTCAACAAAGGAATTCAAAGTTTCTCTCCTATTTCAGATCTTCAGATGACCTTAATGATTTTTCATAGCTAATTGTGTCAATTTTAGTCATAACTTTATTTTTGGGGGATCGGGGGCAGAGGAGGGTACTTAAGGCAATGTTTATTGATCCTTTCTTTTTAAGATAAAAACTTCTGTTTCCAAAGATGCTTCAGAACTCTGTGAATTTTCAGATTAAATGTTACTTTTTTCCAACACAAGCTTGAAGTAAATGGACAAATTGTGTTATTTATAAGACATGAAATTTTCACTTAGGCTGATTCTGAAAAGGATTCAGATTATCAGAAATTCAAACAAAAAAGTTGCTTGTTTTATGTTGGAAATCCATTCTGAAGCTTCCTGTTCCAAGGGATGATACCTTTATTTCTTAAATGTGAGACATAAGCTGCTTTCCCATCTTCCAGGTTGGTGGTGTGGGTTAGACACCTGAGTAAGCCAAGTGGCAAAATGTTCATTTTTTCTGTATACGTGAGTAGTTGAGTCATTTGACCACAACCTAGGGCCCTAAGCCTTAGAGAAATCCTGCTGGCAATGCAAAAATTCAGCAAAATATTTTACAGCTGATGGCAATTTAGAACCCAAAAGGGATTAAGGCTTTTAGTTTCATTTAAAAATAAACCCAACATGCAGTGAATTGATAATGGCATAGAGAGTACACTTATAAAGTTTGCAGTTAAAGATACCAAGCTGGGAAGAAGGGGCTTGACAGAGAAAGTTATTCTTTGTGCAACTTTCAGAGTCCCAACCATTGATCTTAGCTCAGTATACAACAATTTCTCTTTTTGTCATATTTGTAAAGTAACAGAATTATTATTTTCTGTTTGTGTTTTGCAACTTTGGTCAGGTGTAGGGTTTTTGAAGAAGAGTTTGAGTGAATACACAAGATTATTTTTGGACGTGTAAACTGATGGAGCAGGATGCCTGGTCCAACAACAACAACAAAGTGTGTCCCCCAGAGAATTTTTCTTCAAATTGCTGCTCTCAAGATTGAAGGCCCATAATAGTCCCAGTCAGAATCTGGGCCCTATGTGATAGTTGCTATACAAATAGAGAGAGTCTGTGACTCAAAGAGCTATCGCTCAAAGAAGGCTTCCCCTTTGTGGCATAGGAAGGAAAGGGAAGATGGGAACGTCATTTATATTTTTATATACATTTTTTTTAAAAATCAAACCTCTATTTAAATGGTGGCTAAAACTAGATATTATTAGTTGGATGATTTCTGTAGGTCATTACATCATTACTGGCAGCTCATATAAAAATACACTTGTTCTTTGAATACATATAGCTCTAAAATATTGTTGTATAAATCTAATAATAGCATTAGGTGGATTGCAAGTACCTAACAGATAAGATGTAATGTACCTTAAATATATTTTTGCTGGCAGGCGTTATGTTAGCTCAAGAGGTGCAATCCAGCTTGTGCAAATTACCTACAGCCAGTAACTGCTTTTCCAAAAAATCCTTCTGATTGATGGCACAAAATATTCAGCAGGTTCTCCTAATTCTACTAATTCTTAGGCCTGTCTGATCCTCTGCCAAAGCACTAGTCTTTGACACGAAATAGCAGTGGGTAGATGATTGACTGCCCTTCTCAAAGGTTTTTCCTTCGAAGTCTTACGTGCTGAACTAAAGTGGACTTGTTGAAAACTTCCAGCAGGGCCAGATAAGATAGTGAAGCACTTGTCGTTGCTTTGGACATCACAGTATGACACACTAATACATATTTCATATCAAGATTTAGAAATGTTAGCAATAAAACTGACATGCCCTAAGTTTCTAACTACTTGAACATTTTTATTAGTTCTACCTGTATCCCCCATTATATGTATAGGAAACATCTCAAACTTTGAAACTGGGAGAAGTATTTTAAGTACCCCCATTGTAATGTCAGGAGCTTGAATGAGGAGTATATAATAAAAGGATATTATATTATACTCCTACAGAAGGTATATGGGGAGTTGGTGCTTTGAAGAATTCCAAAGCCTACCTTCAGACAGAAAGGAGCAGAGGAGAGACAGCTACTAGCCACAGAATATCTGTGTGGTCTGGCTTGCACAACCTGCTAGTGGCCATTCTAATGTCTGATTTCTGAGAAAAGTCACTCAGCTTGTTATAACCCATTGTGTGGAAATTTATGGATTTTTGGGAGGGAAATGTAAGCTCTTCTGAGACTTTTCAGCAGTCTGTATATAATAAACAGCACATACAGGGTTGCCAGGTGACCGGTTTTTGACCAGAACGCCCAGTTGAAAAGGGACCCTGGCGGCTCCGGTCAGCACCACTGACCAGGCCATTAAAAGTCTGGTTGGTGGCGCAGTCGGGCTAAGGCAGGTTCCCTGCCTGCTGTGGCTCCACGCAGCTCCCAGAAGCAGCTGCATGTCCCCCCTCTGGCCCCTATGCATAGGGCTCTGCACTCTGCCCTGGCCCCAAGCACTGGCTCCGCAATTCCCATTGGCCAGGAACCACGGCCAATGGGAGCTGCAGGGACAGCACCTGCGGATGTGGTTGCGCACAGACCCACCTGGACGTGCCTCCATGTAGGAACCAGAAGGGGGGACGTTCCGGGAGCTGCTTGAGGTAAGCGCCGCCTGGAGCCTGCACCTCTCACCCCCTCCCACACCCCAACCCCTTGCCCCAGCCCTGATCTCCCTCCTGCCCTCCGAACCCCTTGGTCCCAGCCCGGAGCACCCTCCTGCACCCCATCCCCAGCCCTACTCTAGAGTCTGCACCCTCACCCCCCCACACCTCACCCCCCTGCCTTGGCCCAGAGCCCCCTCCCACACTCTGAACCCCTCAGCCCCAGCCCGGAGTCCCCTCCTGCATCCCAAATCCCCTGCCTCACACCAGAGCCTGCACCCCCAGCTGGAGCCCTTACCCCCTCCCGCACCCCAACCTCCTGAGCCAGCCCAGTGAAAATGACCAAGTGAGTGAGGGTGGGGAGAGCAGGCAACAGAGGGAAGGGGGATGGAGTGAGGAGCAGGCAGGGCAAGGGTGTTCGGTTTTGTGAGAGTAGAAAGTTGGCAACCCTAAACACATAGCTTTAATTTTTGGAGAGATAGGTTTTTATCAAAAACTGCTGGAACTCTCATTTTGGTGGCAGTGAGGACCACTACTTGTTCACTATTGCTAGAAAATAACTCCTCAGTATGGGACAAACTGCAGGGTTTTGCAGATTTCTATGGAAGCTGAAAATTTCATCTTCTATTTTGGAATATCTTCTCTGACTGGAGTCTCTATGGCTGGCAGCCTTTGAAGCTTGGAAGCCTTTCCTCCCCCCCACCCCCCGATAAAATTAAAATTTAAATACCTTAAAATATGTCCTATGTTCAAAAGTGATGTTTTCTTTTTCAGATGAAAAAATGCTTTTAAAATTTAAAAAATGGTCATACACAGTTGCTTGCAGCTGCCATTTTCAGCCAGCACCTACAGGTACTTTTAGAAGATACACTTGAAGTGATGCTGAAATACTGTTTCATGGGAAAATGAAGATTTATAAGCCGCTTTGAGATTGTGTTCTGAGACTGAAGCAGATTTAAAATATTTGCTGACATTCTTACATTCAGCCGATGCCAATTTCATTGCTATCTTTTAACTAAAAACAAACAAAACCCACATATGATTTTTCTCTTAAGGTCTAAAAGAATCGTGAATGACAACAAATTGTGTGGCGTGACTCGGCAGCTCTAATGGAGCAAGTGGCACCAGAGCATGTGCATCTACCGCTCTTATGAAGTGACAGCACTGTGTGTTGCAGACATTTTTAAAGTTCTATGCTTGCAAGAAAGAGACGACTATCTACTTGCAGAATTGACTGCTTAGGCCTTGCTATCCCACATGACAACACCATAACATGTTAGTTTTATTTATGCTAATAAAAAATAAAGAACACTTATAACTTGTCTGAGGAAGAAAAAAAGAATTGCCTAGCCAAAGCTAGTCATCATCTTTAAGTTTGGAAGGTACTCAGACACCAGGGAAATGGATATGGTTTCAGTCTAGTTATAAAGTAGTCCTTTTCATCTCTCAAGATTAGGAAATCTCAGTGTTTTTCAATATATGGATTAACTTGCTGTTAATACTTGTGCTTTTTATATTAGATCTTGATAAGGTAACATTTTTTGACATTACAATATATTGCAGCCGGTGTAGTATATTAAAACAAAAATGTTCATACATTAATAAATTAAATGAACAGACAGTTATGACATTGAAAATTCCAGTAGTCCTGCAAGAGATTTATTGCTCTGCATAGTGAATTTAGTTGAGGAATATTGAGTTCCAGTTTTAAAACTAATTTAAAAAAAAGTTACCACCTATTCAGGAGGAATTTTAACTTAAATATATCGAGTCAAGAACATTGTTTAATCAATTTAACAAACTAGTGCAGTTTGTAATGTCTTTCATGCACAGTAGTGAACTTTAGGGAACTGTCAATCCAGCTGTGCCTCATTTCACAGTTCCTTTCTGGCTTCTTTGTTTAGAGTATAAAGAAAGATCAGTGTTTATGGTAGCAGTCAGAATTAGTTTATAACATTTGCTGAAGTCATTTTCAAGAAAGAGATTTTTAGTGGTTGAATCGCCTTCCAATTAAATATACTTTTTATTATGGCAGTGTTGTGATTCAGCTAGGTTTTATATTTTTCTAAATGATATCTAAAATATGTGTGGTGCAATTACAAAGAAGCATGTAGTTTAGCCTGTGTCCTATGGGTCACATCCTTTGAAAACAAATTTTCTATTGCAATGCGCTACATCTGCTGTGAGAGAGAGAGAGAGAGATTGCTTTGAGTTGCGGAATCTTGACTGTATGCCTAGCTTCTTTTCCTCTAAACAACTCTATTCCTCTGGTCAAGTTTTTACCTGCTATAATCTTTCTGTCCTCTCTCACCTGGGTGAACTCCATATCTTTCCATATCTTCCTTTCTTCATCACCTTTGAAAATTTTGGTGTCCTTCCCATTACATTCACTTGCAACCTCAATATCTTATTCAACTGCTCTTTCTTTTGCGGTCCTGACTGTCTCCTACTCTTGTTGGTTCTTGCTTTATATCTCTAAAACCTCGTTTCCCTTATACTCTTCCCACCAATAACTTTCTATGAAAATGCTGTGTCCAAAAATCACACTTTTCTTCTGCAATTCATACTATATTACTCTACTATTCAGAACCCTTCGTTGACTTCTCCTTGCCTTCCCTGTAGAGTTCAAGTGTCTTGGCATACCTTGGAGGTTCTGTACCTGAAGGCTCTCACTTCGTTCTCTCTCCCCAAGTTTTCCCTTCTGCTACTCTCTCTCATATTCTCTTCCAGCTATCATCTGTTTCGTCATCCATGCTGACCTAGTCTCATGTGCCAGATGACCTCCCATTGCTCTTTCAAATCCATTTCTTCCACAAAGATATTTAAAAAATGTATTCTGCATGATTTTACTACCACCTAAGATTCATCATGCTCATATCTCATTGTACTGTGTGTCTAAATAGTTCTGTCTATACCAGATTGTATGCTCCTTGGGG
The DNA here is from genome assembly GCF_965152275.1 of Natator depressus. Classification (NCBI taxonomy): domain Eukaryota; kingdom Metazoa; phylum Chordata; order Testudines; family Cheloniidae; genus Natator; species Natator depressus. Next base: position 49,596,063 of record NC_134239.1, on the reverse strand, counting down.
AACAGGTACTGTTTCTTTAAATTTTGATCCCATAAACACTAAGATATGCAAAGAGTAATTTTAAAGAGTAATAGCTCCTGTTGAAGACAATGGCATAATCCAGTTGACTTCAGTGGTACAGGATCAGTCCCTACATTTTTGGTCCCTATACCCCTGGAACACCACGCAATCTGCTTTCATTCATTAAATAATTGAATGATTTTAATGTCATTCCATCCATTCAATGGATCTTTCAGAACAAGGAATTGGTACATTGCATCAGAAACCGGTTTGTGTCACTTTTACAAATTGTACGGTATTTAACTTGAATTTGTAACTTTTAGCTCTGAGTCTGTGGTAAAAAAAAAATTCATTAACTATGTTGTCAAAAGGCTGCACCCCTCTTTGAGAATAGACTTCTATATTGGGACATACCTTTTTTTCCCCCTGGTGTCATACATATTTCTTGGAAAATTTACTGGCACCAACATGGTTCCTTTTGAATTAAGAGAGAGAATATAATGGGAATCTGTGTTTCTAATTTGATGGGTTACAGATTATCTAAAGTTGACATAACTCTCAGGAACCCACTAAATCAAATCAGATACTGTATGCTGCTTAATCTTTTCTTAGCTATCATGCAAACTAAGGTAATTTCAGTTTGAAGTTAAAATAAAGCAAAATGGCTACATTTGCTTTGAACTTCAAACAGAAAGCTAAATGGAAAGTTTTGATTGTAGAGGATTATTTTGCCAGCTGCTGTTGTGATCCAGTTCTCATTAGTGCTGTGTAATGTTTTCAATAGCACAGTTTGTTGTTGGTTTTTTTTATTGAAGTTTTGAACAAGATTAACAGAAGGACAATTAATAAGTATTGCTGCCCACAGACATTACTATATAAAAATTGTAATATGTCAAGATTTACAAAATCAAATGTAGAAATAAAGGAGAAGTGGTAAAAGGGCAAAGCAAAATTAAAAGATAACAGGAGAATGGGACGTGAGCATTTGTTCTCATGCTGTCACTTGGACTGTGTAGAGGAATCTGTACATGTTATGCACCTTCATGATATTCTGTCCTGAATCAAATCTGATGTGCTATGGGGTATGATGCCTGTGAGGTACAGGCACACCATTCCGCCATCATGTTTTAGGTCTTCTGGAGGGTCTCTTCAAATTATCATCCTTTCATTGGGTCAAAGTTAGAGATTATTCTTGCAGGGAAATTGGTAGGCATTTGGAGCAGATGACCATCCCAATTTAAAGAGCATTGAGTGACAGTTTGAGTGAGTGGGACCTGTTTAGTTAGGAAGCAGAATTCTTTGTTCAGTTTGAATTTGTACCATGTGATGTTTTCGAACATTCAAAGATGCTTCATCTGACTGGTGTACAAAAACTTTTCAATCTGACAGAAAGGAGCCATGTTTCAGTCCTATAGGTCAAAATACTGACCGCCAAACTATTACGTAGTCTCATCTCCATCTTCCTAATTATCAGGGTGTTCAGTTTGCAAAAGACATTCTTGGGGAGGCAGCCCATTACTGACAACATTTTTGCTGTGCTGGCTTCAAGCTTAGGTCAGCGAAATCACTGACTGTCTTGACTGAGTGGTCGTCCACTAAGATTTTGCTAGAGTTTGTAACATGTTCAAAATCACCAACTTGGAAGAATTTTGATTTTACCCCAAATGATTTTCAGACCAACTCTTGCCACTGAGCTTTCCAGGGCTTTAAGTGCCACAACCAGCTTGTCCATTGATTCAACAATTAGCTTTATGTCATCAGCAAATTCTATATTGGTAAGGTTCTTATCAAGGCCTATGCCTAAAATGCATTTATGTAGCGTCTGATCAAGCATGTAATCTATGACAGCATTGAACGTTTTTCGAGCAGCAACGTGTCGTTGAACACCCGGCCTAATTCGGAAGAATGTGGTTCTTTTCCCATTTACAAGAATGCAACTTGAGAAGTCATCATATAAGAGACAGAGCATTTTACAGAGCTTGTCAGGAAGACCTGCAAGTTTCAAGATTTAGCCAAAGCAAATCCCCATCAACGTAGTCAAATGCAGCTTTGATATCCACAAATGCAATGTGAATGGGATGCTTGAAATCTTCTTGATAAGGGCGCATGGTGAAGATTTGCTCCAGGAGTGAAGACAGCTTGTTGCAGTCTTCTCTTGATCCTTAAAATATCCGTGGCTCAGGCTAGCATGACAGAAGCAAAAACTTTCCCCAGAATGAATAGAAGAGTAATGCTGCAATAGTTACAACAGTCTCACTTGCTGCCTTTACATTTTCAAAGCCATAAAATAATGCTTTTTGCCAATCAGGTGGGACCAGCTCTGCTCTCCAGATGATATTGAACAGCATCTGCAGCCACAAAAGAATAGGTGGTCCAGTGCTTTTTAACAGCTTCCTGCCACAGATTCCTGATGCCTTGTTTTCCTTAAACTGCTTTACAGCTCAGTGGATTTCATCCATAGTGAATTCACCAGGATCATTTGATGCAGAATGAGCCAACTTAGCAGCAGTGTTAATGTCAAGGCCAAAAGAAATTGGGGGTATATTTAGCAGCAGGGTGTATTTTTCATTCCAGTATGCCATGTATTCTGCTTCTGTATTGATTAGCTGACCAGAACTAGAGTAGACCTCACTGAGTGAAATGAACTTTCTCATCAGTGAGGTCACGCAAGTGTTTATGTAAGGAAGTGATATTGTTCCTGGCAGAAGTTTAGGTGGTAGAGTAGAATACAGTTTCAAAATATGCTAGCAGGTATGTCAGACCATGCTGAAAAAGGAGCGGTGGACAGCATGTCAAACAGGAAGGTGAGTACAATACCTATTGAGGGGCACTGTGATGGGGTTTTATAAACTCTGCACTAGGACTGAGGGGATTACAGAGCAACTCTGGTCCCAGATGACCCTGCCCAGCCATACCTTCAGAGCTTGCCCCGGATGGAGGTGGAACTTAAAAGGAAGCCAGACAGCTCAGAAAGGGACTGACAAGCCAGGGAGAAGGACCGGCCCTGGTAGCTCCTTAGAAGGGATACTGTGCCAGTTCCTCTGGGGAAAGAGGAGCCTACCTGCTAGGCCCAGACTAAAGGTTCAGTTAATACCCTTTTTTCAGTACTTTCACTACAGACTGCAAAGCTTGGACGATAGAGTGGGGGTTGGGAGGGTAGCTGTAAGGCACTCTTGGGTGCCTTGCCTTTGGTAACCCTCACTGGGCCAGGGGCTAGTGGAGTGGGAGGGCCTGGGCTCCCCTACCAACTCCCTTCTGCATTAAGGAGGAATCGACCCTCTAACAACTAGGCAATGCTTCCATCAAACACCAGCCATCACAGGTACAAGTCTGTGGAGCTCAAAAGCTTGTCTCTTTCACCAACAGAAGTTGGTTCAGTAAAAGGTATTACCTCACCCACCTTGTGTGTCTCCATATCCTGGCACCAACATGGCTACAACACCACTATAAAATAGTAAATATTCAGTACTGTGGGAGTTTCCAATAGCTGTTTGCAATATTAACTTCTGTCCTATATTTCTCTTTAGACTAGGTGTTTCCTTTCTTAAACTAATGAACATGGTAAACAGGTTATTACTAATTTACTCTGATCTCAAACCTTTTGTCACTAAACTAAATCAAATATGATGGCGGCTGGGGCCAACATTTGCAAACTTTAATGCCTAAAACGAATCAAATTAGTAAAATTAGAAGCGTCCTGATTTTTCAAAGTACTTGCCGCTCCTTCCTTTGGACTTCCTTTGGACTTTAGTGGGACCCTGGTTGTTCAGTGCCTTTGAAAATCAGGCTCCTTGCATCTAGGCACCCCGGATTTAAAATGTTGATCTTAAGCGCTGACCTTGAAGCTCCTGTACTTGTTAAATGGAGAATTCCCTATGTAGCAGATTAAGTTATAATACGAAAGAGGAGGAAACAAAATTCTGGGTGTTGTAATTTTTAGCATGAAAATTACCTCATGATTAATCCCAAAAAGCCTTCAAGAGACTGAAAATAATACAGCTGTTAAAACCAGCACCCTATTCACGTAGTGTGACAGCTACAAGACCATACAAAATAGATGAGGTTCCTTTATCCAAAGTATCCATTGTTACTCCATTGCCTGCAAAGAGTGGTTTAGTAGAAAAAAATATACATTCATGGCCCTGAACTGCATCACAACGGAATGTTTGAAGCTTTTTTTTCCCCAAAGCTACCATGAGTTAAGAACAGCTTTTTAAAAAACATTTTAAATCCCCTTTTCTTCCTCATGCATATTCTGCTATATAGTGGGAAATAAATACCCAACTGTAACATTAGTTATTAAATAGGAATATAAATAAATTTACCATATTTTGGGTACAGTTTGCTTGCTTGCTTCTGCAGTGTTTGAGTTCTGTATATTATAGAGTAGCAAGCACCCAATTGATCCCAAACAAAGAGATCCTGGCAGCAACGCCCACACACATCCTTTGCAACAGTATCACTTGCTCTCTGAGACTTTTACATAAACAAAAAAAAGAAACATTTTTTCTTCTTCACATCCCTTCTTGGCACCATAGGACCCAAGCACAGATATTTTTGTCTCTTGATAAACTGTTTCTCTGCAGAATTGCTTTTGCCAAGCACAGAAATTGCTATACTTCATTTCATTATTATTTTAATTTCTAACTGAATTTGACTAACAGCTGTGGGTTTTGAGGAAGGCATGATGATGCAGACATGCTTTGCATGCTTCCTCTACGCTGCTCTGCCATAACCCCTTTATCTGCAGCTTGCTGCAGCTTTGCTGTTCCAGTCCCCTTCCTGTCGAGCACAACGCACTAGTTCACAAGTCATAACAGGTTGTATGTGTTCAGGGCCAGATTTTTAAAGGTATTCAGGGCACCTAAAGATGCAGATAAGCACCTAGTGGGATTTTTAAAACTTCGTAGACACCTAACTGGCCCTAAGGGACTCTTTCTACCCACCCCCCTACCTAGCCCCCAAATATGTGTTAGGCTTTTCCCAAAGAACATGGGCCATGTCCAGAAGAAAGGTCAGTCTTGATTTGATTTAACACTGCAAGTAAGGGTTAAAAACAGACAGGAGGGAGTATTGGAGGTGTGGGGGGAGAGGAAACACGAGTGACAATATCACGATTACTCAGTAGATGTATCAAAGGAAGTATCAAAACTTGGATTACTGATGTGGAGGGGAACACACCAGGAAATTGGATCAGAGAAGGCTATAATGAGAGCATACTGTTTCACCTAGGATTTCAATCCAGGTCTTCCGATGCAAAAGCTAGTGCATGCTATTGGATCCATATCCTATCCTGCAGTCTCAGAGAGCGGCAGTAGCGTGTTGGGCCTTTCATCATCTGTGCTTACTCAGGAAATTGCAACTACTCCTCTTCAATTGGGACCTCACAGCAGTCATCCAATCTTTTGTCACCTCCAGAATAGACTAATGTAACTGCTTAGGGATGCCTTATGAAGTCTATCCAGCCATTACACATAACAGGGCTGCTCCTTTCCCCAACGAGACAAGCCACTTTCAACAAAACACGTGCGCCAGTCTCAGCACTGGTTTCCTCTTCTTTGCTGGTGGTATTCAAAGTGTGTGGGATCTTCCCAAGCTTTGAATATCTTTTATTCTTGTATCTGAGAGACCGCCAGTCATCCTGTACCCTGTCACATTATTAAACGTCAGCTGGGAGGCTCTAGCTGACAGCTCCCTGTGCTGAGTTGTCCAGGACTGACAGTTGGGTTTTCTATGCCATGACAGGTTGTGTGTTAAGGGCCAGATGGTTAAAGGTAAAGAGAGAGACAGCTTCTGAAACTGAGGGGTTTTTCTCCATTGGTGGTCCTTCAGAGCCAGAGTTTAACAAACTTCTTTTTATTCATCACAAATTGTATTCCTGCTAAGGTTTCTGTAGCCACAAACATTTTCCTTAGTGTTGCCCATTGTGGATAGTTTTCAGTGAGCTTTTTTATCTTGTAACTAAGTACCTAGATGCTACAGCAATAGACACCACAGGCCAATCAGTAAAGATCATGTTGTAAAGATCAAAAGCTGCTTTAAAACAGTCAGAACTTTTCACTCCAGCCTCTTCCCTTCCTTTTAGGTTTAGATGAGCACTTATTGGAATGCTCATCACCTCATATTTGTTCAACACCAAACAGAGTTTCGTATACATTTTACCCGTCTGGGCATAGAGGGAGGTAAAGTTACAGAAAACATTTTGAAAAGGAGGTTGGAGTTGGAATGCAGGGGACAGGGGTCATTGGCCGGGACAGTCCCTTTTTTAAGACCTGTCCTGGCTGTCCTTTTTTTGGCAAAAGTGGGCATTTGTCCCATTTTGTTCTTGCCAACTTTATCAGTTAGCAAGAGCAAACCGGACAAATGCCCACTTTTGTCAAAAAAGTGGGGTGTGGAGGAACATGTGTGGGGAGCAAGCAGTGATGCCAGCCCCAAACAGTGAGGGGAAGCAGGGCTTGGGCAAGCAGCAACAGTCTGCCCTTTGCAGGGGGGCAGGCAGGGCTCGGGTGAGCAGCAACACCAGCCCCAGCCTTTGGGAAATATGGTCACCCTATCTAGTATGTGTGTTGCTGCTCGCCCAAGCCCTGCCTGCTCCCCACACAGGGAGCAGGGCTTGAGTGAGTGGCTCGGGCCAGCCCTGCAGGAGGTGGGGAGAGCTCAGGCCAGCCCTACGTGCTGTCCCTTTTTCCCTTTTGGGAAATATGGTTACCCTACCAATTAGTGAAGTGGGAAAAGTGTGAAAGTTGGTGGTGGCCTCCCTCCACAATTTAACAAGTCATAGGGTGGGGAAAAAACTTTCTGTGAAAAAAATCCTTCTGTGGGGCGAAACCACAACCTTTTCTGAGGCCCATGGGATTTTACTGCTCCACTGTATATAATTCACTTTGCTGCTCATGCATCTGATCTCTCAGAGGAGCACCAGAGCAGCTGGAAAGAGGACAGAATGGCAGAAACTCCGTCTGAACAGACACTTGAATACAGAGGCAGAAATCTTTCTATACTTCAGCTTCCCTTGAGTTTTTCTGTCGTCTTTTTGCCTATGTTCTTCATATGTTTGGGCAAGCACTAAAACACACAGAGACAACAGCAGTTGGGATGGTTTCTGTGTGAGAAATTGGTGGCTGGCTGAAGGGTTGAACCCATCTATTTTCTGGAGTTGTGTGAAATCCAAACTTTGCTGCTCCTTTTCCTGTTTCAGTATCCATCCATGCTGAAAGTAGTAATGGGAACTGTGTGTGCACCTTGAGTGAATATATTCCAGCACAGAGGGACTTCATGAGGCGATATGTACCACCTAAACTTTACCTTAAGGGCGTATGTGGAGTATAGAGACTTGTGCAGTTCCCCAGTGCTAGGGTGAATTTTACCCATTGTGGAGAAACAGACTTGAGATTAATATCTTGTGCATTATGTCCACTTGTTTCTCTCTTTTCCTCAATTTCAGATCTTTTCTATCCACCTTGACACAATGGCAATATAATTTAGTGTGGGATTCATAAATAACCCCAATGCCCGTGCTGTGCTTCCCAGGCCAGAGCAAGTTTTGTTCTTTTGCTTATGCTATCAAGAGTACAGATCACATCTGTCTTGCATGTTTAAACAAGTGAGTCCCTTTTTATTTACAGAATCCCTTTTAAAGAGTCCCACCGTTGACTACTAGCAGTTTCCTTGGTTAAAGCAGCTGGCCAGAGTCAGGGCTTGCAATTTGGTAGGAAAGAAATTTTTATTTGCTTAGAACCTTGCCCAAATCTCTCCGCTCACTATAGAAATTTAAAGCTTGGAATACTTGAGGATGAAATTTGGTGCATTTTGTCAATGTATCATCCTGAATAATGTAGATTTGAGTAAAGGCTAAACATTGCTTCTACTCCCCTGAAGAGTCATTACTTTTATTTAGTATCACAGCTGGCATAGCAATCGGAATGGTAGAGCTTTTACATGTCAACCTGCTTCCCAACTGAACACATCCCTGTGCGTAGACTGTGCCAACTGAACAGTGTAAACTTAGCATACATGTGCAGGTTCTAGGGCTGTATAAGTCAGAACCTATTTAGTATGAAAATACTCTAGCAAAGACCCTGTATTCTAAGAGATGTGAATTATTACCGGTAGGTGTGAGGTATTTGGACAAAAAATCTTAGGATTTGACTGTTTGTTAGATGGTGTGATTCAGCTGTCACAAAATCATAATGGAAGTTCACTTTCTTGGGTGAATGAAAAACTCAATTACTATAAACTATTCAGTGGCAAATTGTACTTGTTAGGAGCAAGGAAGAATGACGGTGTGCTATCAAAATAATCTGTTTAAAAAAAAAAAAACTTGGGTAAGACATCTCATAACATTGTTGCTGTTCAGCCCCAGTGAGTGATGGCAAACTGTGAAAAGATTTAGCTATTCGTTGGTCACAGCAGGCATCATCCACTTGACAAATGATTTGAATGAAAATAACTTCTGTACCCTATTAGTAACTTAGATCTTGGGTGTGTTACTATACCACACACAGAGTCCATAACTGTATCAAAATAGGGAGTTTTAAGATATAGCAGGGATCGGCAACCTGGGAGTGGCCCATCCCTCGGCCCACGCTGCTTCCCACAGCCCCCACTGGCCTGGAGCGGCGAACCGCAGCCAGTGGGAGCTGCAATCGGCTGAACCTGCAGACGCTGTAGGTAAACAAACCATCCCAGCCCGCCAGCAGATTTCCCTGGCGGGCCATGTGACAAAGGTTGCCGATCCCTGAGATATAGGATTTTCTCCTTTAATATGAGTTCCCGGGCGAAGGAAGAAGGGAGCAGGTCAGGCTATAGACTGGTTCTGGTTGGGCTCTCGGGACTGCACTAGGCAAAACTGTGTGTGTTAAACTAGTAGTCAGACTAAACTACAGTTTGGTTCAAAAATTGAGTTGTTACATTTTGCTTCTTTTCAAACACTTCCCAGTGCACGATGCATTGAAACAATAAGGAACTATTTTGTGACCCATTATCCTTGCACTGAGTGTTGATTGAGTTGTAGCCCATCTGTAGCAGTGAAATGTACTGCCCTTTTCTGTGTATTATACTTCTAAATTCCTAAGAACTTTGCCACTGTCAGCCATTTTATTCTCAGCATTGCAGCAACCAGCTAGCACAGTAGGTATGAGAATATCTTTTCTCAGGGAGTTCCAACCTTTTTTTCTTTTTGGTTTACTGTTTTCTTTTATCTAAAATAAATCATTTGCGTCGAGAACTGTTTGCGCTTGAAAATGGAAAACCTAGCACTTCGGTACGATGAGCAGTGGCAGCATGACTGGGCTGCCATTGATGCCAATTTCCAGGTATACTTGTGACCTGGGAGTAATCCATTGCATTGGATTTATGAAATAATGAAGGTGAAGAGAGTAGCTTTAAACAGCCACACAACACCCATTATCACGATACCTGTGATAATAGGCATCATACTACTGTATTCATGGGCATGTTAAAAGTGTGCAATGCTCAGTGCTCTCTGACATCTCCTCTTCCTTGGAGCAATGGAAAGGAGACTCAAAAAGCAAAGTGACAGAGAAGAAGAATAAAGCAGAAAGTTAGAGACAAAAGAGGCATTGATATATTAAGTTGGTCACTAACATCATGAACATTTTTATGAAGATAATTGTGGCCAACTGGGGTGAGTAAATATTGTTTTTCTTCCCTAAATGTTTATGGGTTGCTATCTACTCTAGTAGCTGGGGTGATCCAAATCATTCTAATTGAAACAATCATATTGTTTATCATTCTTAGTAACTTTTTCCTATGTACGCATTCTGTTGTGTTCACAGGATATCCTAAGATGCATGTGGTCACTAAAGAGAAGCCATTCTGCCTACACTATAAACTGTGTAAAAATGTTTAATTCAGCTGAAATAAAAAGCTGATATTTTATATGTAGTTGTAACTCCTGATGGCTGAAGCAGGCTAGAGGCAGTCCAGAGCAGTGGCCAAGTATGCATGGTACCCAGGAGGTCAAACGGTATCAGAAGCAATCCAGAGCAACGGTTGAACTAGTTGCAGGGATCGGTAGCTGGGAGATAAAATCCAAGGGGCTCGATCAGTGGGTTAGGGAGATAAGGGTTGGGTGACGCAGCAGGGTGGTAAGGCAGGGCCAAGTGAAGTAGGGTCAGACAAGGCAGCAGGTCAGGGTCAAACAAGACAGTAGAGTGGCAAGGTAAGATTATGCGAAAGTAACAAGGCAAGGCTACCAGCAGGCAATGATCTGTTGTTCAGACAGCTTTCTCCTCCTGTTGGGGATCTTTATATTGTCCAGGTAGCTAATGAGAATGCGGTCTGTTCACCACATTGAATCTGAGCAAAAATGCATATGTATTTCTCTAGATATTTATGTAGCCTGGACCTTTTTCTTACTACCTGACTTTATATTATTTCCACTAATTCTGATGCCTCCAGATAGTTAGCATTTCTGTTGTGCATAAATGTGCTGTGCAGCCTCTGTCAAAAAGATGGTTTGTTTGAAAGGAAAACAGTATAGCAGCTTTTGCTGATTCATGCTGTACCTTAATATCCTGCTCACACAACTAAATTACCCCTTTCCTCCGCATCTTCTAAAATAAATTGCCCTTTATTTCCTTCTTCTCTCTTCACCCCTTCCCCCCACATGCACACTTCAGGGGCACCTGTGTTAGTTATACGGGACTCAAAAAATCATTGCCCTCCAATTTCTGGAGCAGGGGAAAACTGAATTAATCAGCCCGTTAAGCAAACCTCTAGGACTCTGAGACAAGACATTGGAAAGTGTTTACTTAGGATTAAAGTAGTCTTGAGGAAGTTCTGCCTCCTTCTTTCTGTGCACGCCTTTGTGTGATGTAGCTGGCCACCTAGATGGCGTAGGGGAGTATAGCCAGGGCCCTGTCCATATGGGGACATGGTGTACTCTTGAGGGAGTAGGAAGTTAGGGTGACCATATTTCCTGAAGGAAAAATGGTGCACTGCATGGTACTGGCCCGAGTTGCTCACCCAAGGCCCATCCCCCAGCATGGGGCTAGGGCTGGCGTCTCTGTGTTGCCCAAGCCCTGCTTGCACCCTGCACAAGGCTGAGGCTGGCATCACTGCTCACCCAAACCCTGCCTGTCCCTACCTGAGCCCTGCCTCCCTCCCACACGGGACTGGAATCGTCACTCGCCAGCTGACGCATGTTCTTCCTCACCCCACTTTTTTGTCAAAACTGAAAAATTGTCCCATTTGTTCTTGCAAACTGATCAACTCGGTAAGGGCAAACAGGACAACTGCCCACTTTTGCCGGAAAAGTTGGGATGGCCGGGACAGGGACTGTCCCAGACAAAATGGGCCATATGGTCACCCTATAGATCACCTGTATGGTCATCCTACCTTTTTATTCTTAATTAAATTAAAATAAACAAGCTTTTTGTTTTCTTTTTTTAACAAAGTAAAACTAAATTTTATTCAATGTATAATAATGTAAATAGAGCATTTCACTAATTTAAAGGGAAATTTACATGATATTTATACCTGGCCTATATTCTGAGGACAGCATAATGAATTAGCATTTTCTGCGATTACATTCCTTAGCTAGGCTTTCAGGGCACCGTGAAACAGGACTTCATAAATCATTTAGACTTTTTATAAATCATTTAAAACTGTAAATTTCATTTTAAAACTCATTTTTCATCAAAATAGGCGTTTCTGAGCCTCCTTCATACACTGCCATCTTGTTGAAAAAAATTACATTTGTAACGGACCGGATTTGAAATGCTTATTGAAAGACTGTAAACCAGTTTCTAAATTTTATACTACTAATTTGAAACCCTAAAGAACATTCTAACTCTGTCTAAAATTAACCCGCAGGATGTGGGTGTATATGTGCTGATATAAATGTACATGTGCTGATAGAGGAGTTTGGTGTAAGATTATACTAGCCACTACTCACAGCCCATTTATTTAGTAAACAATTTCTCCTTTTAATCATATCAGATCCTGCTCAGAATATGCACTATGGTACAAGAATGTTTCTTACCTTCTTACGTTTCAGAGTAGCAGCCGTGTTAGTCTGTATCTGCAAAAAGAAAAGGAGGACTTGTGGCACCTTAGAGACTAACAAATTTATTTGAGCATAAGCTTTCGTGAGCTACAGCTCACTTCATCGGATGCATTCAGTGGAAAATACAGTGGGGAGATTTATATACACAGAGAACACTGTAACGAGAGTGATCAGGTAAGGTGAGCTATTAACAGCAGGAGGGCGGGGGCGGGGGGCAGAAACCTTTTGTAGTGATAATCAAGGTGGGCCATTTTCAGCACTTTACAAGAACAGTAGGAGGGGATATAAACAAGGGGAAATAGTTTTACCTTGGGTAATGACACATCCACTCCCAGTCTTTATTCAAGCCTAAGTTAATTGTATCCAGTTTGCAAATTAATTCCAATTCAGCAGTCTCTCATTGGAGTCTGTTTTTGAAGTATTTTTTGTTGAAGAATTGCAACTTTTAGGTCTGTAATCGAGTGACCAAAGAGATTGAAGTGTTCTCCAACTGGTTTTTGAATGTTATAATTCTTGACGTCTGATTTGTGTCCATTTATTCTTTTACGTAGAGACCAATGTTTGGCCAATGTACATGAAGGAGGGGCATTGCTGGCACATGATGGCATATATCACATTGGTAGATGTGCAGGTGAACAAGCCTCTGATAGTGTGGCTGATGTGATGGCCCTATGATGGTGTCCCCTGAATAGATAAGTGGACACAGTTGGCAACAGGCTTTGTTGCAAGAATAGGTTCTTGGGTTAGTGGTTCTGTTGTGTGGTTGCTGGTGAGTATTTGCTTCAGGTTGGGGGGCTGTCTGTAAGTAAGGACTGGCCTGTCTCCCAAGATCTGTGAGAGTGATGGGTCGTCCTTCACAAATCAGACGTCAAGAATTATAACATTCAAAAACCAGTTGGAGAACACTTCAATCTCTTTGGTCACTCGATTACAGACCTAAAAGTGGCAATACTTCAAAAAAAAAAAAAAAACTTCAAAAACAGACTCCAATGAGAGACTGCTGAATTGGAATTAATTTGCAAACTGGATACAATTAACTTAGGCTTGAATAAAGACTGGGAGTGGATGGGTCATTACCCAAAGTAAAATTATTTCCCCATGTTTATTCCCCACCACCACACCCCACTGTTCCTCAGACATTCCTGTCAACTGCTAGAAATGGCCCACCTTGATTATCACTACAAAAGGTTCCCCCCCGCCACTCTCCTGCTGGTAATAGCTCACCTTACCTGATCACTCTCGTAACACCCATTGTTTCATGTTCTCTGTGTATATAAATCTCCCCACTGTATTTTCCACTGAATGCATCCGATGAAGTGAGCTGTAGCTCACACAAGCTTATGCTCAAATAAATTTGTTAGTCTCTAAAGTGCCACAAGTCCTCCTTTTCTTCTTACCTTCTTAGTCTCCTTTTCCCAATCCATGGTATGGATGACTATTCTGGAGCAAACCTCTTGAACTTAATATAATAGATAAAGGCACAGAAGAGGGAGTTAATGGCACTATTTAATTTCTCCGCTTCCGTGAACCAAGACTGAGTTAGAGGCATGATCATAAACTATTGCTACTGCTGTGACTCATGTCACATTAGTAATGAGTAAAGCACTGTCCCTCAAGAAAGGCAAGATGACTTGGTGTTTGGCACAGAATAATGTGTTCGTTCTTTCTCCCATGGAAACAAACAGGAAAAAGTAATAGACTTTTGTAGAGCAAAAGAAGAACCAAGCCCTGGTCTACACTGGGTGGGGGGGGCGGGAGAGAATTGATCTAAGTTACGCAACTTAGCTGAAGTCGACGTACTTAACCTACTCACCATGGTGTCTTCACTATAGTGAATTGATGGCTGCCGCTCCCCTGTCGACTCTGGCTGCACCTCTCACGGCACTAGAGTACAGGAGTCGACGGGAGAGCGCTCAGGCGTTGATTTAGACTAGACGCGATAACCCCTGCTGGATCGATCGCTGCCCGCCTATCTGGCGGGTAGTGTAGACATACCCCAAGAGGCATGCAAGTGTTAGAGGAAGAACTTGAGAGCCCCACACTAGCTGTGTCTATCTAATCCCAACCACCTGTTCAGAGAAGTAACAGTGAATCTGTGTCGAGGGGAAAAAGTGGCATGGTAACTGTCCTGTAGGGTTTGTAAGCAAATGTTATACAAGTGCTGAGCATGTAGACGATTTTTCTTCTCTTCCACTAACTCTTCTCTGTCCCCCTTCTGCCACTGTTAAAAATAAATAAATAAAATGGTTAAAAAAAAAATCTGGATGCTGATGTGGGCTATGTAGCAGTTTTTAAGCCAAACAGCTGTGTGGCACTGTATTAAGGTCTAAATAAGAAAAGCCCTTACTATCATACTTACTTAAATTTAGTTCAACATACAAATTAAATTTGAATCAAAGCCACATGCAAAAACTGGAAAGTCTTATTTAGCTCTAAAAACCCTGTCTTTTTGGCCATACTGAAAATTTGAAGTCTGGGATTTGCTGGCATTGTCCGAAAACACCTGCCTGAACTTTTCTATGGTTTAAATACATTTTTTTTTAAACAAGTTTGAGGACACTTAGTCCTCCCCACCCAGCTAGCTTACTTTGTATTCAGAGGTCCCTCATACCTTCAAAATGCGTTAAAGGATAGTGGGGCTTTATGCTCCTAACCCACCCCCTTTTTTCCTCCAGAACTTTGGTTTGTGGCCATGCTTCCTTTTTATGTGGGTATTTTTTACTTCTAATAATTTTCCTTTCCCAGCCACTAGAAGGGGTTTATTAGTGGAAACATTTAAAGTTAAGTTGAAACTTTTAAAACTTCTTGTGGCTGACATTAACATCAGGGACATCTTCTTTTTTTTTTTTTTTTTTTTTTTTTTTTTTTTAGTCAACTCACTTTTAGGCAGCCTTTGGCCAGATTGATATCATCAGTGAGCACACTTCCCCTACAGAGGACTTGCGAAAAACCTCCAGAAGGCCAGTAGGACCCAGTTACTCAATATCTGTTCTCTAAAATGAATTCTCAAACTGACTAGTCATCTTCTCAATTGTAGCTTTCTTTTCAAGTCGACGTTTGCAGATTGAGGAGACGAGTGTACCTCCATGGAGAGGAAATAAACATTTTGCTATCCACCATTCATGGCCCATTAACTCACGGATTTTTTTTTAACTTTTACTTTGTTTACTTTGTCACCTTCTACCAAGCTGTGAGATAACTTAATATTTGGTGCCTTAGCAGTATTTAAAATGTGAATTTTGGGCCCAAAATGTGAAAACTACAGATGGAGCCCAAACTAAAATGTTTAGATCTGGTTGTGAACTTTTCCAGATTATAGGAGAGAGCAAGGACAGGTATTGTATCGATTTTCCCAGTGTAGTAAAACCATAGAAAATTCATATGTAAAGTGTGTGTGTGTGTAAGTAAAATATATAAATTTTGGCTTTTAACTAACATAATCATATATTTTGATGCATAAGAATATGCAAATGTCTCCTTTTTATATTGAAACAATCCACATACAAGTAATGTGTTTCACATACCAAGATCATATATCACTTTTTAAAACGTCATCTTTGCCCATGGTTGGTTCAGTCCATTTAAAGTTAGGGACCAGTCCAGAAATTGTGATCAGGTTATGAACTAGTCCAATGTGGGAGGTGAGGAATTTGATATAGAATTTTGTTGTGTATATTTACAGACCAAGGACCTTATTTAGCTCAATATGAACTATTAGTGTACAGCACATACTGTATCTTCTTTTCATTTACTAAAAACTGTTCTTTATCTTCCTTTATCCCATAGTAGTGGTTCTTCTGAATAACAATGAGAGGTTACTTGGTTCAGCTTCATTCAATTGCATTTCATTCTGTCTGTGAACACTCAACCAATTTTTTCACAGTCAGTGGCATATCAGAAAACCAAGCTCTTCCAGTATTTTTTCATTACCCACAGGTGTCATACAGAATGGATGCATGATCGGACCCATTCGGCATCTTAAAAATTGCTGACCCCTTATATGACTAGTATGCATTATCTTCATTTAAAAAAAGATCAAATTGTAAATGTTAAATTAGAACTGACCCACTAAAGGTAAAATCTAAAGAGAACAGTTTGTCAACTATGAATGTCGTATAGATGCATGTTACTATATTAGAAATAGAGTAATTTCAAATGTGATAGGACTATAAAGATATAACAAATTACTATTGTCAAGGCACATTCTAAAATGGTTTGTTTATTTTAGACTTGCATGAGTCATCCTTATTCACATATAAAAGACCAGACAAAGGCAGAGCAGTTTTACTCGCTTTGGCCACTAATAAAAATAAGTGAAATTCCTCAAAATGCCTGTCTCAGTTAGATTATTCTTTCTCTCTTTCAGACATATTTCTGTTATGACAGTGGAAAGGTAAAAATGGGTAACTATAATTTAGAGCTGTGGTTATTATAATACCAGGAGATTGTTTAGCCAGTAAATGGCATCTACAAGAGAAATAGTTCTAAAACTATATACGGCTCAGTGAGGATTTTTTATTTTTTTTTAAGTAGTTGTCGTCATACAGTTTTAAATCCTAGCCCTGGGCCATGTTAGATCTCCTGCAAGCCTCCAGATGGGCTGCAGTTACGTCAAATAAAATTCATCTTCTTTTCTTGTTAAATTAAGTGATAACCCTGGGGTGAGACAAAAATACATAAATCCAATTTTGTGCGCTTCGGGTTAGGTGCTCTATGCTAATCTAGGGGCCAGCAATATGAATGCTAGGCAGTGAGGTAGCTCAAAGCTTCTTCAGTGGCAGGCTGCCTAACATAAGTGAGAGTAAACTAATATGCCTTTTTAAAGAAGTGATGCTTGGTTTAAAAAATAATGGTAGTATGAAGAGCAAAAGTAAAAAACAATAGTTGGCATGTTTTCCGCAGCCCACATTGAGTAACACTGTTCAAGTCAGAAGGCTTCATAGATGACCCGTTCATCCTGGAGTTTGTGATCTCTTGATCATGAGCATGAATCAAACATGATGATATTTAAACGGAGACTCTGAAGAACATAAAAACTAAGAAAACTGTGGGTCCTCTACTTAGTGGAGAAAGAGAGCTAATAACAGATGGCATCAAGAAGGCTGAGGTGTTTAATGCCTATTTTCCTTCAGACTTCACTAAAAAAATTAATTGTGACCAGATACTTAACACAATATTAAGAACAAAAAGGAACACAAGCCAAAATAGGGATAGAACAGGTTAAAGAATATTTATACAGTTAGATGACTTCAAGTTAGCAGGGCCTGATTAAATTCCCCCTAGGATACTTAAGGAACTAGCTAAAATAATCTTAGAGCCATTAGCAATTATCTTTGAGAACTCCTAGAGGACGATGAGGTCCCAGACAACTAGAGAAAGGCAAACATAGTATCTATCTTTAAAAAGAGGAGCAAAGAGGAAGTAGGGAATTATAGACCAGTTAGCCTAACTTCGATAACTGGAAAGATACTGGAACATATTATTAAACAATCAGTGTGTAAGCACCTCAAGTATAATAGGGTTATAAGTAATAGCCAACATGGATTTGTCAAGACCAAATCACGTCAAACCAACCTAATTTCCTTCTTTGACAGGGTTACTGACCTACTGGATGGGGGAAAGCTTTAGAAGTGATATCTGCATTTTAGTAAGGCTTTTGACAGAGTCCCAAATGACATTCTCCTAAGCAAACTAGAAAAATGTTTTCTAGATAAAGTTACTCTAAAATGGCTGGACAACTGGTTGAAAAACCATACTCAGAGTAGTTATCAATGGTTTGTTAAACAGGATGTGGAAGGTAATATAGTGGGACCACTGGGGGGGTCTGTCTTGGGCCTGGTGCTATTCAATGTTTTCATTAGTGACTTGAATAATGGAGTGGAATCTATGCTTATAAAATTTGCAGAGGGTGCCAAGCTGGGAAGGGTTGCAAGCACTTTGGAGGACAGGATTAGAATTCAGAACGACTTTGAGAAATTGGAGAATTGGTCTGAAATCAACAAGATGAAATTCAATAAAGACAAGTGCTAAGTATTTCACTTAGGAAGAAAAAAATCAAATGTACAACTACTGAATGGGGAGCAGTGACTGGCTAAGTTGAAGTACTGCTGAAAAGGATCTCGGGGTTAGAGTGGACACAAAGTGAATATGAGTCCAAAGTGAAGCAGTTGCTAAAAAGGCTAATATTATTCTGAGATGTATTAACAGGAGTGTTGTATATAAGAAATGCAGGACTGAAAGTAATTTAAATTCCATACCGGTACGGTCGTGTCGCAACCCCCCTTCTCACCTACACACTTAACTTAATGGATCCCTTTGCATGACTTCGATACATAGCTGTCTACTAGTTTTATTTTAGACTATTGGTAGTAGCTTTAAGGGTATGTCTACACAGCCGATGTTAAAGCGGTGCCGTGACAGCGCTTTAACGTTGGCTGTGTGGACGTATCCTTAAAGCTGCTACCAATACTCTAGAATAAAACTTCAATATTGGAATAAAAGCCTGAAGTAACCTTATAGAAACTCCCGCATTGGCCTGTACAGCTGATCTCGCTGCTGTCCCTGTTCTCATAATGCCATGCCTTGAGATGAATGTGCTGCACGTCGGCCCTTTCCAAGCCACAATTTCACACATGGCATCAGATTCCACTGAGTATAAGGAGGTCCCATACGTGAAATGAATAGCGAGTCCGCTACATAAGTGGTAAGTGCAGTCCATTTCACTGTAATGATACTATTCATCACACTGAATCCTCTTTCGCAGTCAGCGTTGCTTGCAGCAAGGGTGTCCACTGCAAGGACGAGTTTTTTAAACATTCCAGGTATGTGTTTTCCTTCAGAAGCCTTGAATTCCACAAATCCAAGTGTGTTTCCTGTTGATTGATTCTCAGTTGATCAGCCAATGCTCTTATTTCCTTTTCTCCAAAGTGGGGATTCTCTGGATTCTCTTGCCATTTTTCTGGATTCAAAACTGAAATAATTAAGTTCTTATAATCAGAAGCCCTTTCTTCATGTGCTTTGATCTGCTTTGTTTGAGGCAGTTGTGAATAGTTTTTTCCTCATGTTGTCAACGACTGCTTGAATTAATTGAGATGAGTTGATTCTGGGGCTTTTTCCAGCGCTGTTTAGTTTGCTGTTTTTGAACATCATGGATTGTTCAGCCTTCTGGGCTTGTTCAGAGTGAACTCCTGGGTCTGTTTTTTAGACTTTCGATTCTCTTGATGTATATTTTCATTAAGTTGTCTGCTTTTGGAATGGTCATTTCTCTTTCTTGTAACATCTCAGACAAGTTTTTCAGTTCTGTCAGCACATCCAGCATTAAAGAAAGGTTTCTAATAAAATTTACAGAACACAGCTTTGAGTGTAGTCCTTGAAATTTAAGACGTTCACTTCCGACTCTCAACCAGTCTTGTGAGGCCTCCTCGAAGTGTTTTGCCAAAGCAGAGTACGTTTGCCAGACTGCACTGACTGCTTTCCACGTTGACACCATCCACCTTAAATTGAACACTTAGCCTATTTTTTTTTAAGGACGATGTGTAATTCATTGGCATGAGCACTCAGTTCATGAGTTTTTTGGTGATTGGCCGTACAACGAATATAATGCATCCAAAAAAGCCTTAGTCATTTGTACCTCCGGTGACTTCTAAAGCTTCATCAACAGCAAGTCCAGTCTATGGTTGAGGCAATGCCATAATATCATGTTAGGAAAATCCATTTGTAGTAGTTTTCCAACAGCAGCTTTGACTCATAATGTCACATTTGCGCCATCACTACAAAAGCAGATCAACACTTTGAATAATAGTTCTTTAATGAACCCACGACACAGCAAGCATTTTAAACTTTCTCCTTTAATGGCTGCTGCTTTTGCACTTTGCAGCTCAATCGAGCTTAGAGAGATGTTAACCCCTCTTGCAGAATGCAGATTCAAATCGGAAATGTCATGACATACTGGGCACCCAAATTTACCACCCAAAGCAAAAAACCAGTAATTTTTATTTTTGAACTCCTCAGATTGCATTTTTGACCAAACAGCAGGGTATGGTTGAGTCTGTTTGCTTGCCTGGCAATTCAGCAGTTTCATTTGTGTTCTCTCTTTGTGGGTTCACATTGGAGAGAGTCCAGAGAAGAGCAACAAAAATGATAAAAGGTTTAGAAAACCTGACTTATGAGGACAGGTTAAAAAGCTTGGGCAAGTTTAGTCATGAGACAAGACGACTGAAGGGGGGACCTTATAACATTCTTCAGATATCTTAGAGGCTCATTTAAAGAGGATGGTGATCAATTGTTCTCCATGTCAGCCGAAGGTAGGAGGAGAAGTAATTGATTTAATCTGCAGCAAGGAATATTTTGGTTAAACATTAGGGAAAACTATTTAACTTACTATTCAACCAGAATAGTAAGAATAGTTAAGTATTGGAATATGTTTCTAAGGGAGGTTGTGGAAATTGCAGATTTTTCATTGCATCATTCTGATCATTGCAGATTTTTCATTGCATCATTGCAGATTTTTCAGAGTAGATTAGCCAAACACTTGTCAAGGATGGTCTAGATATACTTGGTCCTGTGTCAGTGAACAGGAATGAACTATTTGACCTCTTGAAGTCTCTTCCAACCCTCTATTTCTATGATCCTGTGATAATAGATGTTTAAAAAAAAATCACGCATACATAGTTCAGTTTTGGAATCATGCAAGCAAGGAAGGTAAAATACATGATAGTTTCCCAATGCTGCATTGAAGTGAAATGTTAATTCACCTAGATCCTGTTTTCAAGAGGGAGAAAGCTAATCCATGTCTTTGTTTGCAACCTGAACGATCCTTCCAATATTCTATGTTTCACATTCATTCAACTACTAAAGATATTTAAGTTCAAAGCAGACTGTGAAAAGTTACAAAGGGATCTCACAAAATTGGGTGACTGGGCAGCAAAACAGCAGACGAAATTCAATGTTGATAAGTGCAAAGTAATGCACATTGGAAAACATAATCCCAACTATACATGTGAAATGATGGCGTCTAAATTAGCTGTTACCACTCAAGAAAGAGATCTTAATCATTGTGTATAATTCTCTGAAAACATCTGCTCAGTGTGCAGCGGCAGTCAAAAAAGCCAACAGAATGTTGGGAATCATTAGGAAAGGGATAGATAATAAGACAGAAAATATTATATTGCCTATATATAAATCTATGGTATGCCCACATCTTGAATACTGTGTGCAGATCTGGTTGCCCCATGTCAAAAAAGATATGTTGGAATTGGAAAATGTACAGAAAAGGGCAACAAAAATGATTAGGTTTATGGAACAGCTTCCATATGAGGAGAGATTAATAAGACTGAGACTTTTCAGCTTGGAAAAAAGATGACTAGGGGAGGATATGGTAATGGTCTATAAAATCATGACTGGCGTGGACAAAGTGAATAAGGAAATGTTTAATCCTTCACATAACTCAGTGGTCACCAAATTAAATTAACAGGCAGCAGGTTTAGAACAAACAAAAGGAAGTATTTCTTCACACAACGTACAGTCAACCCACAGATCTCTTTGCCAGAGGTTGTTGTGAAGGCCAAGACTCTAATAGGGTTCAAAAAAGAACTAGATAAGTTCATGGAGGTTAGGTCCATCAGTGGCTATTAGCCAGGATGGGCAGGGATGCAAAACCATGCTCTGAAATGTCCTTAGCCTGTGTTTGCCAGAAGCTGGGAATGGACGGCACAATGGATCATTGATGATCGCCTGTTCTGTTCATTCCCTCTGAAGCACCTGGCAATGGCCACTGTCAGAAGACAAGATACTGGGCTAGATGGACCATTGGTCTGACCCAATATGTTCTTGAGGACATTACCTTTCTAGCTAAGAATGGTAATGATTCTTTCACGAGCCAGTCAGTTATGCTCCTATATCAGCCAGTGAGACCGGATCAACACTACCGACCTATATTGGTAGAACTATGTTGCTCATGAATGTAAAAAAAAAAAATCTACACCTATGAGCGATGTAGTTATATGGACCTAACGCCTCGTATAGACAGCACTATGTCAGTGGGAGAGTTTCTCCTTCAACTTCTTTGAGGCAAGAGGTTTTCCCACATGTTTTAAACATTATAGCCAAAATATTTCCACTAACTGCATTCAGTGGTTTTTAACATCTTAAGTTCTGGTTCCCAAGCATTTTGCTAAGGTGACCTATAAACTGCATTTTGTTTTTTGGGGTGGGGGGACCAACCATTACTTGTATACTGTTGCTTGCTTTCTAGAAGCTCATACAGGGCAGCAGAGTGCTATTTAAAGTGGGTGGGTCCCCCGGCCCCTGTTTCCTCCCTCTCCTCCCTGTCTCAATCCTCCAGCCCCCTCCCTTGCCCAGCCTGGTCTGCAAAGCCCCTGCTTGCGCGCTCTCCCATCCCCATCTCCCCCAAGTCTCCTTGCTCTCATTCTTCAAGCCCTGCCCCCTCCTGCAGCCCCAGCCTGCTGCCCATCCCCTTGCTGGCTCTGGCTGCTTCCTCCATGCTGCCCAGATATCAGCAGCTGGTCCCAACTGTGTGCGCCCTGAATGCACTTCCTTCGCTCTGCTGCCTGGATCCCACTCCCCATGCTGCTGCCCGGGGGAAGTGAAAGTGAGGGTAGTGGTAAGTACAGCCAGGGCATGCATGACCCAACTAGACCCTTCCTCCAGCCCTCTTGGAAACACTGTCTTAAGTGGCATATGCAATCACAAAATGGTGCAACTCCAATTTCAGGCTGAGCTCAATGCACAGTAAGTGCCAATATACTTAATTTTTAAAAGAATTTAATATAGTTATCTCTATTGTGGGGGATAGATGTGTAGTAAACACCTAGCAAGGTGGCACTGCTCCTTTTCTAGAATTGATTTACTTAATTCTAAGGAATGTTTGGATATAAAATGTTTCCAACAAGTTAGAAGATAAATATGACATCAGATTGGAGGAGACTGGATAACATTTCCTAAGTCATTGATCATAGCCAGTAAAATAACATATTTTATATAGTACAGTATATTATAGTTTTCTTCCTTGAACACACATTTCATAAAAAAAACCCGAGGAGTATTAAGTGGGTTTAGCCCACAAAAGGTTATGCCCAAATAAATTTTAGTCTTTAAGGTACCACAAGTACTCCTCATTCTTTTTGCTGAAACAGACTAACACAGCTACCACTCTGAAACACATTTCATAGATACCTACATGTCAAAATCTTACATTTGGGAAGCTTTCACTCTTGTTTACTGCATAGGCAGGGCAAGTGTCAAAGGATTTTTTGCTGTTTTTTTTCTCTCTATTATATATAAATAAAAATAACTTCTCGATAGTAATATGTACTATCCTCTGTTGCATTGGGTTAGATTTGGTCACTCTGAAAACAAAGTTAACCAGGATAGAAACAAAATTAACCAGGAGAGAAGATTTGTGTTAGATGCTCCCATCATGCACAGTAGCCTTTTATTTCTTGTTCACTGCTAGATACATAAGTACATTTTATGAATACGTAACTCAGCAAAATCTGTTATTCCAGATTTAATCTATTTAATCTGTTATCTGTTATTTCAATTTCAATTTATAGATTGCACAGACATCCATAATTGTCCCAGGCACTGAGCTAAGAGTCTTACTGCTTATTGCTATCAAACAAAGGAGACTTCATCCATCACAGCTCTGGATGGCTCTGTTTTTCTTTCATAAAGTTGCCATTTTTAAAATAAACTTTGGGTTATTTTAAGGTATGAATTGAAATTCCTGTATTTTTGTTACAGTAAAAGGTGAATCCATAAAATAAGACTGATATTTTAAAAAGGAATTTCTTATTCTTATGTGGGAAACTGAGTGTACACTTCACCGACCTGATTCTGCCATCCTTACCCAAGCATGAATCCACTGCAAACAGTGAGCTACGGTACTTGTGGAGCTAAGGTACTATTTAACGTGAGTAAAAATTGCAGAATCAAGCCCTCTATGAATAGAACAATAGATGACATGACAATCAGAATTTAAGGGAGAATTACGTGAACGTTTTTTGGAGAAGAGTATCACTTTATGCTAAAAAAAAAAAACTGCTAAATACTGAATCACTGGTTTCTAGTTCATATTCAGCTCATTACTAATTTCCCAGCAGTGAGCAGAATAATGAATATGCAGCTGTGTATATATTACATGTGATAGCTGCTTGCATGTCAGAACACAAGTGGCACATGCATGTTCAGTTAAATAAAAATCTGTCCAGAATGTCTCCCTGTGACAACATTAGTTTCAGTCCCAAACCCCCTAATCATAATTAAAGTTGATTTTTAAATACAAATTGCAAGAATAGTGAATGAGAGACATCACATCCTCAGCAACTATGAAAACTTACTTTCAGGCTTCCTGATTTCTTTGCTGAGCAGGAGAAAGATCTGTTGCTGGGGAAATGGATATGTGGAAGAGGAAGTGCAAGGGAGGGTAGCGGACTTGAACTCCTCATAAAGAGTAAGGGAAGAGTTGTCAGTGTCATAGTTAGGCACTGGGAGGCAGTGCAAAGGCTCTTTGGAGCTTTGGCATCTTCAGAATAGAAACACTATAAATGTGTATCTCTAAACTGGAAGAGCCAGGACTAACCTATCCCTCTACAAATTCGGTTGTGTGAGGTAATTGGCTGAGTGAAGCTAGGCCTTACACTCAGCTTGATGGCATTTCTCTGTTGATGGTCTGTAACATAATAACTTTTGAATGCTGTATCCAATCAATTCCAAACAGGGAATTTTCCAAGCATTAATGGACGAACCCTATCAGTTTTTGGTGAAAGTCAAAAAACTCAGAAGGGTGAAATGGGGGACTGTGACGGGGTCAGGACTCACCACCGCTGGCACCTCCTGCTGGCTGCTCCGGGAATTAGCTCTTGTCAGCTATGGAGCGCCCTCTTGCCCGTCCTCTGCTCCGCTGGTTCAGAATCCACGTTGCTCCCCACTCGGTGGCATCCTCTTCAGGACACTGCCCTCCGGCAGTGCCCACTACTCCAGTCTCACCCCCTTCCGTGGGGGAGGGGGAATAACGACAGTCCTTCGGCTAGCACCTGCCTCAGTGGCCAACCACAGCACCAAAATCTAGCCCCTCACCTCAGGGGCAAGTTGCAGTCTGTCTCGGCCACACTCCTCTGTGGCCAGGTGCAGTGCAAGGAGGAAAAGGGGGGACCCAGGCCCACCCGCTACTCTGGGTCCCAACCCAGGGACCCTGTAGCAGCAGCCTCTCTCTGCCCTCCTTCGCTCCCCTCTTGTCCGCCTAGTTTACCTGGGCCACTTCCCCTTTGGCCCTGTGCACCTTCTCGGCCCTTTCTAGCAGGGGCCGCAGCCTAGCAGGTAACCAGGCTGGAGCTCTCCTCTGTCACCTCCCCCCCCCCCCCCCCAGCCTGCCCAGCACTGCTCTGTCCAAGGTGCTACCTCCTTACCTCATGAGCCTGTCCTCCCTTGCTAGTCAGGGAGAGACTCCCTCTCCTCTGGGTCTATAGGACCCAGCCCGGTCCTGATTGGCTCTCCACAGGCCCTTGCTGATTGGCTGGTGGTCTGTGCAGCCTCTCTGGCCTGTTCTAGCCCTTTTCCTCATGGAGTGGGGCAGGCGCCCCACTACAGGGACGCTCAGGGCGCCTGACATCCGGATAGCAGATCCGTCAGCTTCCGTCAGGTCTGTAATTTTTTATATATCAAAGAACTGGATGAGGGCAGCTATTAACACCTCCCAGCATACCAAAACCCCACCACACGCATCTCAGCTCTTCCCATTGTCCCCAACAGAGTTTTTAAAATGTTGACACCCTAAATGATTTATCTCCCAGAAGGAAAGAAATAACAATGTTATGGGGGAAGGAGCGATTGGAGAGGGAATCACGCACATCCTCTGGTGTTGCGGGAGGGATCAGAGGGAACGATTAGGGGGCGGACACCTGGAGCTTCTGGCACATGTCAGAGGAGGGAATGAGGGGACCCGCAAAGCCTCTGATATGGTGGGGGAGAATGAGGGACACTGGCCTGAGCAGAGGGGGCAGTACACAGGATGGGGGTTGCAAGGAGTCCTTGAAATGGGGAGGAGGTGGGATGAGCACATAGGAAGCTTGAGGGGGTAGGAATAAAGGAATGCAAGGAGCCTCTTGTATGTGCAGTGAGCTTAGCCTACAGAAGCAGCAAAGTGTGGGACAGTTAGTGGCTAACCTAGTGGTTAGTGTAAGGAGAGGGAGGGAGGGAACTGAAATCAGCAGACTAGTTCTCTCAGAACATCTAGTCATTTATTCTCTCTGTATGGAAAGAATAGCTTTATAATGTCCCACAGATGTGTTGAAGTACTGTTAATTTGCATAAAAAGAATGGTAGAAGCCAATTACTTGTTTTGGTGCAGTACTCATGGATTGTGAGGTCAGAGCGTCTTCTGGTGCACACAGCTGTGGAAGCAGTGCTCATATCTGGAGAAAAAAGTCCAGATATGGCCCAGCTTTGTCATCCTTGCAGCTGACAGCTGTCAGAATGGAGTTAGGACAAAAGCTCTTACATAGTGCTCCTTAATTCAAGTGCTATGGCTGTCGTTTAATGTAGAAGATTTGATGAACTGCTAGCCATGTTTTTTCTCTCTCTCTCTCTGGCACTCCCTTTAATTGCAAGTTTCTGCTTTCACATGAATTCAAGATATTCCCTCATCGCATCTCCCTGAATTCTGGAACCACATCTTCTCCCCTCCTATGGACATCATGGTGATTTAGCTGATTTAGCTGCCTGCCTTCCTCTGGGAAGCAGAAGTCACCCTTTAATTGAAAGACCATCTCTTCAAACCCCCCTTCTTCCTCTCCTTCCCTCTTCCCCCCCCCCCCCCCCCCCGGTTTAACCCAAGCAGGACATCTCATTTTTCATCCTTTTTGTAATATCTTTTAGTGATCCTTGCTCTTTAACACTGAGTTTTTTCAAATGGCTTAGGAACTAATGAAGCCAAGACTACTCCTGAACCTTTTCCACCTCACTTGGTCTATGATTGTGCTAAGCTGCTTGATTTGGTATACAACAGCTTTTCCTGTCTTGGAAGCTAATAGGTTAGGCTGAGCCTACATGTGTATTTTTTTCCTCCAGATTATCTCTCTATAGATTTAGAAAAGCTGTTTTTCTAGTAGAGATTAGAAATTCTTCAAAGTTTTGGAGATATTTAAATCTGGCCTTTTGGACAGAATGTGAGATAGTATATATGACCTGTTCGAGGTTTTTATTTTTGTAAGCCTATTGTTCAAAAATTGTTGCTCCTGGATATTTACAGTTTTACCCAGTGGGTAGGTCACCTAGTTTCAGTTGGACCTTTTGCCTGCATTTGCCTCTCTTTCTCTGGACAAAATTGTATCTGTTTTATAAGGAATACATTCTTATTGGTAGAGTTACATTGGAAGGAATGATCTCTACAAATACTAATTACTTGATTTATTTGCAGTCAGGAATGGGACTGTATATTTGGAAAATCCCAAATTATGATTATGTATTTATATTGAAGTAGTGCCTAGGGATCCCAGTCAGAGACCAGGACCTCATTGTGCTAGGCTCTGTACAAACACAAAACAAAAAGACTGCTGTCAGTCTACTATTTGTCATGGTGCCTTCATAAGTGTAAGGGGACTAGTAAAGCAGGACCATCTGTGGGTGTGTCATGTGTGTATGGCAGAGCACAGAGAACTTTGGCTTTTTTTTTTTTTTTTTCAAATAAAAATGCCTCGGATAGTCTCCATATTTTGGTCAAGGACCCAACATTCCACTGTCCCTTCTCCCATGATAAGAAATTAAGACAAGTTGTGACACTGGCAAACAGTGGAGCACAAAGGCTTCTGAGCATTTTAGGTAAAATTTTGAAACGCTCCTAAGACCCATTTTTGAAAGTGAGGTGTTTCAAGCACACAGACTTGAAGCAATGCATAAAGCAAACACGTTGCTTGACTGTGTATTTTATTTTTGCTTGCAAGGATATTGCCCCAGGACAAGCATTCGGTCATAGGGTAGCTGTGGCCACTTTAAAGGCCAGCACTCATGTTCTATGAGTCATCATATCACATAAGACTAAAATTCTACATTTAATTGTTCACAAATAAAATCCAACCTAATGGAAAGTTTGTTGTGAACATTTACCCATTAAGACACACGTTTTGGGGATTGTTTCCTTCATAATTCTAATACTGTTGTTTAGTAACCCAAAATAAATCATTCTCTAGCATCTGTACTGTTACTTGAGATGATAAAGGGCCATTCTGCATGAATATTAAGTACAATAGAACTTTGTCAGTTTGAAATAATGACTAGAAGACCCATTGTGAATTTTTAGATTTTGTGACTTAACAATAGAGCAAACAAAAACAACTAAAAAAAGTGTTCCAAAAGGTTTCTTTATTTTGTTAATTGTTTTAGTTTCCATTGATATTTTATTGCATTTGCTAGTATATTGCATTACGTTATATTTACTAGTATACAGCATTGTGTAAAAATGAAATGTTAATATATGAGGGACCTCACTAGAGCTTCCACTGTTTAATCTTTGGAGAAAGAGTCCAGTTTTCTGTGTTTTTAGGAGTGTAGATTAACAAGGTCCCAGCCAGATTTTGATATTCTAACCCACACTGAATAGGTATTCATTCCATGAATACACCCATGCAGATCAGTGGCTTTACTTGTGGAGTAAGATAAGTAAAGATATCAGAATTTTGTCTGCAATTGGATCTTTTATAATATACAGTGACTTCTGTTTAAATATATCAAAGTTGTTCACATTCATAGATTGAGCCAAACTGAACCACTGCGAGTTACCAATATTTTCCCTATTTTAAAGATGGATAAACTGAAACACAGAGTTGAAATGATCTGCACAAAGCCACACAGTGAGTAAAGGTCAGAGCTGGGATTAACATGCAGTTCTGCTGAGTCCCAGTCCTATATCATTTTGTCGTTGTTCTACCGATTTTCACTTGGATACAGAACTTTTTAACATAGCGGTGGGTCAAGAAAATATTTTAAAAACAAGGTCCAGATTGAGCAAAGACCTATCTGTGTATGGCATGATTTATACCAATTCTTAATAATACTTATCACTTAACCAGGCTTTATACAAACTAAATTTTCAAGACATAAACCATCTGGCCCGCAATCTTCCTCACCCCAGCCATTCACGTCCAAACACCAATTTTGACATGTTGGTTGAGGTGCCGATAGACCACTCCCCATAACTGCTACAACTAACCACCGCCACCCACCCATTTGGTTCCCATTTGGCAGCATTCCACAGCACCTGGAAGCACATAACCTCAGAGCTAATGGGTCTTAGAGATAATTCGCAATGGTACTCTCTCCATTTTATCTCCCTGCCCCCTCAACAACACTCTTTCCCATCCCTCTTCAGAGACCCTTCTCATGAGAGTTTACTATGACAGCAGGTAGTTCGTCTCCTCTAGTTAGGAGCCATAGAACCAGTACCTCAACATCTATAAGACAAAGGGTTCTGCTCTCATTATTTCCTAATACCCAAGAGGAAGGGAGGTTGGAGACCCATACTAGACCTCAGTGCTCTCAACAAGTTTGTCAAGGCTCAAAAATTCAAGATGGTCAATTTAGCAATGATCATTCCAGCGTTGGAACAGGGAGACTGGTTTTGAGCCCTCATGTCACAGAGTCCCTGGGCAATGCTCTGGAATTGCTCCCTACGAAGCCAGTCAGGACTCTGGTGAAGTCTCCTCTCTGTGAGCAGACTGTCTTCAGGGCAAGAAGCTCACACAGATTCCACCTTCCTGGGTCTGACCTCGAATCATTCAGCATCCTCTGCCCCTCTGTGTGCTTCCCACAGCGAGTCCGCCCAGGCGGGGCTCCTAGGGAAGCCAGAGGGTCCTGCACCCCAACTTCGCAGTCAGATGTGACTCTGTCAGCCAGTAAAACAGAGGTTTATTAGACGACAGGAACATGGTCTAAAACAGAGCTTGTAGGTAGAGAGAATAGGACCCCTCAGCCGGGTCCATTTTTGGGGGGCAGTGAGCCAGACAACCACGTCTGCGCTTCACTCCATATCACCAGCCAGCCCCAAACTGACTCGCCCTCCAGCCCCTCCTCCTCTGGGCTTTGTCCCTTTCCCGGGCCAAGAGGTCGCCTAATTCCTTTGTTCTCCAACCCTTTAGCTATCACCTTGCAGGGGGGAAGGGCCCAGGCTATCAGTTGCCAGGAGACAGAGTGTCAGCCATTTATGTACACTGGCCCTTTGCTCTGCAACAATTACACCCCCTTATTGCACCACCTAGAGACTTAAGAAATGCATAGGAGAAACTGAGGCACCCCTACAGTATTCAGAGGAAACATTAAGAGCAGTCCCACTTTGTCACACCTCGACCTTCAGGATGCCTATTTTCATATCTCAGTCCTACCGACTCAGATTTCTCAGATTTACTCTGGGACAAGACCACTACCGGTACAGGGTGCTCCCCTTTGGGCTATCATTGGCCCTGAGAATATTTTCCAAGGTTCTCTCAGTGGTGGCCACTCTCTTACGCTCCCAGGAGGTCATGATTTACCCTTATCTGGATGATTGCCTCCTCAGACCCGGCCTCTCCAAGAGGCTTACTGAGTCTCCAGAGCTGCAATTCATTTGTTTACAGAATTGGGCCTACTGATCAGTGCCCAGAAATCAACGCTGACTCCAGTATAGTGCCTGGAATACATAGGCGCTGACCTTGACTCTTTTAAAGACCAGAGCTCTCCTATCTCACCACAGATTCGTCTCTGGCCACGCTCACGGAGACCATTCAAAAGAGCCCACAAGTATCAGCCAGACACTGCCTACAACTCTTGGGGCACGTGGCAGCAGCTACAGTGGTAAAACCACATGCCAGGTTTTAAATGCAGTGCCTTCAGATGTGGTTCAGCTCAGTTTACAGACCAAACAGGGACAGACTAGACAAACCCCTGTGACTACCCACCAGGGTCAAAATCTCCCTAGACTGGTGGAGAGACCCAACCAACATTTGCAAAGAGATCCCCATCTCACAAAACCCTCTGTCATTGCTTCTCACCACCGACGCATCACTCATGGGGTGGGGTGCACATCTAAATGGCCTTATGATGCAAGGCAAATGGTCACTTGTGGAGATATGCCTTCACAACAACCTCCTCAAGCTAAGGGCAGCCAGGAATGCCTTCGCCCACTTCCTCCTGCTGATCCAACGATCACACAGAGTCCTAACAGATAACGTAGCCTGCATGTTCTGCATAAATTGAGAAGGGGGAGCTTGGTCACCCTCCCCCCCCCCTCCCCCGTGCAGAAGCAATGAGACTATGGAACTGGTGTATCTCCCACATCATCACACTGTCAGAAGCCTACCTCTCAGGCGCACACAACTCACTGGTGGACAGTCTCAGTCGCAAATTCCCAATAACCAGGAGTGGGAACTAGACCCAGTAGTACTTCACAATCTATTCAGGCAGTGGGGAATGCTGACCACAGACTTGTTCGCCACTTACATGAGCAAGAAATGTCCATGTTACTGTTCCAGAGCAGGGATAAGACAACACTCCCTAAGCAATGCTTTTCTCTTCCCCGGGACAGGGACCTTTATGCCTTTCCTCCTTTTCGCCTACTATCGAAAGCCTTGCTGAAAATAAAAAGAGATGGAGCACATGTCATTCTGATCGCTCCTACTTGGTAGAGACAGACATGGTACCCTTACCTGCCACAGGTCATGATGTGCCTGCCAATCTCTCTTCCAGTCACTCCATACCTCCTCTATTAGAACAGAGGACGTACCCTACATCCTGACCTGGCGATTCTCCGCCTCAAAGCATGGCTCCTTCTTGGGTCAAACCTATTCGATGGAGGTGCAGGAGGTATTATTACATAGCAGAAAGTCTTCGACACAACGTATTACCTACAAAAATGGTCCAGATGTTGGTGTACTTCCCAACAAATCTCCTCAACATCAGCAACTCTTCCACACACCTTAGACTATGCGCTGACCCTAAAAAGATCAGGGCAGAGATTAAGCAGTAACATATTAACATGCATTCTTATAGCTATCGTAGACAGGTGAGCTCTAAATAGCTATTTATATTTATGTATAGGTTAGGTATTTATAGTGTTTCATCATAGAATCTAGGCACAGATTAATTGTAGGTTTTGTGTTTATAATGTAAACATTAAGATACAGATTCTCTGCTGGGCTCACCTTCAAATTTTAATAAACATTTGGAGCATTTACCAAAAAAGGGTATCTGAATATACCAAAATATTTAATTATTTTTCCTGTGTTTTGTATAATTATTTTTGCATAAACCAAAAGCAAACTTAACAGAAGGCTGATCTGCCCTGAGGTAAAAACTCAGCTCAAATACATCAGGCAAGCACATATCAAGTAATGCAATCAAGTACTACAACAAAATAAGCTAAAATATGTTGTTCAGCCACTCAAGAGCTAACCTGATTTAAGCCATTTGTCACTAGATACAATTGAAAATAGCAACAGAATTTATAAATCTGCAAACATGGTGTTATAGTGAGCATACCAACAAAATGGGTTTCTTGACAACAGTAGCCAGGTGAGAACTCTCATAATAGCCTTCTTTACCCCACAGATGTTAAGGTCAGAAAGAACCATAAGATCTTCTACTGTCTGACCCCTATATCACAGGCCCTTAAATTTCAACTAGTTACCCCTGTATTGAGGTATCGATAACTTGTGTTTAACAAAAGGATATATCTTTTTGGATTGGAATGCTGATTTGAAGATCTCAAGAGATGAAAAATCCACCCCTCCCCTTAGGACTTTGTTAATCATGGTTAATCGCTGTTAAATTGTGCCTTATTTACAATTTGAATTTGTCTGGCTTCAGCTTCCAGCCATGGATTCTTGTTATGCCTTTCTCTGTGGGAATAGAGCTCTTTAATACCCAGTGTGTTTTCTTTCTGAAGATACTTGTACACTGCAATCAAGTCACCTCTGTCGTCTTTTTGATAAACTAAACATACTGAGCTCTTTAAGATCTCACTGTAAGCCATTTTCTCCAGTCCTTGAATTATTTTTGTGGCTGTTTCTTGCATCCTCCTCAATTTTTCCAATATCTGTTTCAAAATGTGGACACCAGAACTGGACACCATATACAATATCCATCTCACCAATGCTCTGGAAGGAATATCACATCCCTACTTGTACTCCCCACTTCTCTGTTTACATATTCAAGGATCACATTAGCCCATTTTGCCACTGCATCACACTGGGAGTTCATTCTCAGTACTTGTCCACTGTGACCTTTAGATTCTTTTCAGAGTCACTGCTTTCCAGAATGCAGTCCTACATTCTATAGGTATGGCTTGCATTCCTCATTCCTAGATATTTGGATGGCTCCATCTTACCAAACAAGCCAGATCACAGTGTATGACTGCGTGGTCCTCGTAGTTATTTACCATTCTATCAAACTGTTGTCATCTGCAAAGTTCATCAGCAGTAATTTTATACGTAGTTCCAGATCATTGCTGAAAATGTTGAATAGCATTGGGCCTAGTACTAATCACTGCAGTACACCAACAGAAATACCCCCATTCAATGAGGATTCCACATTGGTTACTACTTCTTGAGATCTGTCATTTGGCAGTTATTAAGCCATTTAATGTGTGTTTTATTGATATTGTACAGTGCTAATTTTTTTTCTAACTTGTGCCTATTACAGACCTGGCTGTCCTGCTAGTGGACAGTTACCTGTCTGTTGTAATCTGACCCAGCCTTTGGAACCCATGTGCTTTCAAGACAACAGATAATGGGCTTAATGTGCAGTAAGGGAGATTTAGCTTAGATATTAGGAAAAAATAAGGGTAGTTAGGATCTGGAATAGGCTTCCTTAGGAGGTTGCAGAATCCCCATCATTTAGAAGCAAGTTGGACAAACGCCTGTTAGGAGTGGTCTAGGAATACACTATCCTGCCACAGCAAAGGGGCTAGCCCAGATGACCTCTGGAGGTTTCTTCCAGCCCTACATTTCTGAGATTGTATGATTCTATGGATACTCTGGTTTATACTTTACCTGTCACTAGGTGCTAGAGTTAAAGTAAGGAATAGAGGCATTGCAGGGTAGTTACTAAAACCACAATAATGTTTAATCATCAGAGGGGTAGGTAACTTTTAAGACTTGTTTACATGGAATTATTCTGGAATAGCTATTCCACTTTAAATTCACACCTGCTTTATTTTAGAATAACTTTCATGTGTAGACAAGTCCTTCCTCTCTCAGCATTCAAGAGGTGCAGATTTAAAACAACAATAACCTGTATACTTTCTCCCCTGAGTCTATGCTCATCTCTTCTTGTAAGTCCTTATGCCCAGTCCATGTGTCAGGTCAGTATGCCCCTCCATCTCATGCAATCCTTCTGTTGCCTGACAGTGTTCAGCTGGTGACAGCGAGAGAGCTTGTAGCTGATCTTGCCTTTAGGTTTCTGCCCGCTTTGTCATGTGATCGACCAGCTTTAGAGCCCCAATCAGGTATTTAGCTGGAAAATCGCTGCCCTCCTGGACTCCAAACAGGGAAAACCAGTTTCCTTCAGCCTGGCCACTCTTTTTAGCAAGACCATTGTGACAGTGGGGTTCCCTTCGATTGGGAAGACAGTTGCATTGATGACTCTTGTGTTTGTCTATTCATGAAGATACACAATAAACTGCCTTGGTCTCTTCTTGACAGCTCTCTGCAGTCGATTACATGCTCAGAATGTAAGACACCTACTTCAACACAGTGGTTACAGTATCAAGTAAAATTCAATTTTGATCCGGATTTGTACAGGCATATACAGTAAAAGTGTTATCCGGCATGTTGGGGGAATAGGAGGTGCTGACTAATCAAATATTCTGGTTAACTAAGAGTTATACTTACCAATGGAGGGAGGGAGTTTGGGTGTGGGAGGGGGCTTGGGGTAGGGGGTTGGAGTTAGGGAAGGGTTTTGGGGTGCCAGATCTGGGCAGCGCTCACCTCGGGTGGCTCCCTGCAAGTAGGAACATGTTTCTGCTGCTCCTAGGTGGAGGCACGGCCAGGCGGCTCTGCACACTGCCTCTGCCTGCAGGTGCTGCCCCCGCAGCTCCCATTGGCTGCGGTTCCCGGCCAATGGGAGCTGCTGCGCCAGTGCTCTGGGTGGGGTGGGGACAGCACGCAGAGCTGCCTGGCTGCACCTCTGCCTAAGAGCAGCAGGGTCATGTCGCTGCTTACGGGGAGCCGACCAAGGTGACTGCTGCCCAGATCCGGATACTTGGCAAACCTATCAAAAATGCTGGTTTCTAGAGCTTTCCAGTTTGTAAAGTGCCACGTAACACAGCTTTTACTGTACCAATCAGTCACCGTACCATTTTGAAGTGTTCACAGGAATAAAAAGCTATTTGATGTGTGTGGTGGTAGGTTTTGTTCTGTTGTGTTTTGGAGGCTTTTGTTTTTTGGGGGGGTTGTCGTTTTCTGTGAAATACTGTAATGGACTATACAGCAATAGAATTTTTTTTCTCACATCTTACAAAAATATGGAATCTTTCTCTCAAGTTACCATGTGAAAATGATTGGCCAAATTCATCCAACATACAATTCCATTGATAACAGTATATTCCACTGGGGCCTGGCCTACACTACGGGGTTAGGTCGAAGTTAGCCACGTTAGGTCGATTTAAAAATGACTGCATCCACACAACCAATCCTGTTCCGTCGACCAAAAGGGCTCTTAAAATCGACTTTTGTACTCCTCTCTCACGAGGGGAGTAGCGCGAAAATCGACCTTGCTGCGTCGAATTTGGGGTAGTGCGGACGCAAATTGAGGGTATTGGCCTCCGGGAGCTAGCCCAGAGTGCTCCATTGTGACCACTCTGGACAGCACTTTGAACTCCGATGCACTAGCCAGGTACTTTTGAAAACCCCCGGGAACTTTTGAATTTCATTTCCTGTTTGTTCAGCGTGGCAAACTCAGCAGCACAGGTAACCATGCAGGCATTCAGTGGCAGAGGTCAGGAGAGAATTAAGGGAGCGCGAATTGCGGAGGCAGGAGGTGATGCTGAGACTAATGGGGGAGCAAACTGACATGATGAAGTGTCTGTTGGAGGCACAGGAAAACCAACGAGCACAGACCCCCGCTCTATCCACCGTATAACCACCTACCCTCCTCCCCATGTTCCATAGCGGCCTCACCCAGACGCCCAAGAATGCGGGGGGAATGGGAATGTTGGTTGCGCTGAGGTCTGACCTAGTCAGTAAACAGCACCAGAGAGCTTTTAAATGTCCAAAGGCACATCCTACCACCATTCTGCACTTGCTCAGCCTATAGTTGAACTGCTCCTTACTACTGTCCAGGCTTCATGAGCCATGAGAGCAAGGGGTAGGCTGGGGTAGGTGCCACCGTGCAGTGCTGCCGGCTGGGAGAGCAGCCTGAGGCAGAAGCCTCCAGCTCGTGTGATATTCCAGACAGGACTGAATCTCCATGAGATGAAACTTAAAGAAGAGAATGACCTGGAGTCTCTGGCTCCCATTTGGTGCTCTAAGAGGAGGATAGCCATGTCTGTCCAGGCGCCCCTGATCGACCTCACCGAGGTCTGCCAGGAGCACCCAGGAGATGTACGATGGCGATCAGTCCTACTGCACCATCTGCCGCGAAGGCAAGGAGCTGCTGCTGTGTAGCAATGTAGCACCGCGTCTGCCAGCAGCACCCAGGAGACATACGGTGACAGTGAGCTGAGCTGAGCAGGCTCCATGCTTGCCGTGGTATGGCGCCTGCATGAGTAACCCAGGAAAAAAGGCGTGAAACGATTGTCTGCCGTTGCTTTCACGGAGGAGGAAGGGGGGCCTGACGACGTACCCAAAACCACCTGCGACAATGTTTTTGCCCCATCAGGCATTGTGAGCATAACCCAGTATTCCAATGGGCAGCAGAGACTGCGGGAACTGTGGGATAGCTACCCACAGTTCACCACTCTTTAAGTTGATGCTAGCCACGGTAGTGAGGACACACTCCGCCGATTTAATGCACTTGGTGTGGACATATGCAATCGACTGGAAAAATCGGTTTCTAAAAATCAACTTCTATAAAATCGACCTAATTTCGTAGTGTAGACATACCCTGAGATGTGCTTAATTGTGACATATCCTAGGAAGCGTGACTTAAATCCAGTGATTCATAATAGCAATGAGTACTACTTAATGGAGACAGTAATTCTGTTTAATGGGGATGTCTCCAAGTTACTGAGTGGTGCTTAGGTCTTCAGTGTGTTTATCTCATGATGGTTTTCTTTACTTACCACAGCTTCCAACTACTCTCTGGCTAAAAAAAATGCCAAGAGTCTTGCAGCTGCCCCTGGCACAGGCAGTAGACAGGCAACCTCCATATCTGTCATAGTTCATACAAGTACCTTCTTCCAACTTGGCAGGCCTGTAATGTAACACAACAGGTTCTGCACCTGGCTGCACAGCAGCAATACTATTAAAATGGTGTTTTGTGATATGTGGAAATTCTTTTTTATGAGACAAAATAATAACCCACTGGGGAATCAGGAAGCAGAGGAGTCTGTTGACTTGGGTGTATTTCCATTACATGTTCTCTAAAGATGGATTTCTAAGGAATACCTGTTTTTCATTTGAATATACAGAAAATGTAAATTCTTTAGAGAAAAATGTTCTTAGAACTTTAGTCCTAAAGAAAATGTTGGACAAGGAGGTACTTTATTATTCTGATTGCCCATGTGTCCTAAAATATTGATCCCATTTTCTCCTAAACTGAACACAGAGAAGAAGCTGCTTTTAACATCAGGGTTAAGAGCAACCGTTGAATGAGGAGATGAGATTTTTAAAATGTATTAGTCTGTATATGTTTCCTCCCTTACTGATTTGTGCTGATAATCAGAAAAAGCTGTAGATGGAACTAGGTCCAATACTGGATTTTCTAAATTATTCTATCTCCAAGTGTACACACAGAAGTGTAATTCTTAAGTCACTGATTTATCTATTTTTGTTGGTTTCCTTATGGAAATTAGTATTGAGAATTTAATAGGGATGACATTTCTCTAACAACTTGGAGACCTCTGAAGTTTTGTACAACTGTCCCATAGAATTATGCATCAAGAAAAATCTCTACTGCATTCTAAAGGATGGTGAAAAGAAGATTACAGAAAAGCTATCATTTTCTATTGCATTCTATAGGACTCTTCCATTAGGGTTGATATACTTTTCAGTATGTATCCTGAGATCTTTGGAAAATTATGCAATCCGGCCAGGAAATTTCAAAAGAAGATCTCTACTCTCCCATAAAAACTTCCCTGTTACACATAGAAACTAACTCCCTTTATCCCCCTTAGCTCTCCTCAAATACATTTGTGTCTTAAACCTTTTTCAGTATTTCAACGGGATCTGGTGCTGCTGTTATAAATTTACATGTGCCAAAAGGGTGGGTAGTTGTCTCAGGAATGATCTGAATGAAAGACCACAAAGTGAATCCAAACAGATTCTAATATCCATACTGCAAAGAACAGGGCTCTTTTTTTAAAAAAAGAGGCCATTATATATCTCACTCCAACACACACGAATGTATGCATGTGTACACATGAATGTATGTGTATGTATGCAACATACATACATGTTTAAATAAAATGTTCCACCAAGTGGAAAATATCTAACTTATTCACTAGTTTATTCACTGTATCAATCTTTCCTAAGGGCTGCATGAAAATGACTAACAAAATAAGGTCATGTCTACACTACAAAGTTTTGCTGACACAAGTTGTGTCAGCATACAGGCACCATAGTTAGCATAGCGCTTGTGCACGTGTGTACTTAGCTCCTTGCATCAGTACTGTGCGTAATCACCAGGGGTGCTTGTGACAATGTGCAGTGCACCATCGGTAAGTATCCCAGTGTGCAGCCCATCACCATCAAGCATACTATCATTTGGAAAGTTTTGGCAATGTGTGGTGGGGCTGAAATAAGTCTTTCAGGGGTGACTGGGAGCAAAAAGTCAACTTCCCATAGTGCAGCATTCTCTATCCCATAATTTTTTCACCTTTTCAATTTCCTACAAACCCACTTGTGAGACTACTTGTTGTCTGCCATCTCTGACAGAGGCATAGAGCCTGGACAGCTCTGCACTATTGTCATGAGAGTTGCAAACACAGGACACATGATTCTCTGATATTTTGCAGAGCTGCAAGAAGAACCATGGGGAACATGATGATTTCCTGGTGGTCAGTTTGCAGTGGGACATAGTGAGAACCAATTCAAGGTTTTTGGTGGCATTCATTGAGCAGCTGAAGGTGGTGGAGGACAACTTAGGGGCCCGAGAAATGAGCACTGACTGGTGGGAGTGCATCATAATGCAGGTTTGGGATGATGAGCAGTGGCTGTAGACCTTTCAGATGTCACAGGCCACATTCCTGGATCTGTCTGCCAAGCTTGCCTCAGCCATCCAACACAGGAACACCAAACTGAGAGCTGCACTGGTAGTGGAGAAGCGAGTGGCGATCACATTTTGTAATATTTGTGTTTAGTCTGTTTTAAGTATGTGCATAGGTGCTAAAATATTTTAAAGTGTGTAGGGAGGTATTTGTGGACCTATGTGAATCCACAATTTTGTTTTTCACTGTTTCAAATAGGTTGATGATTTTGGGCTGGGAAATATGGGAACTGCAGCAGGTTTACATTTAGGTCTGACTCTAGGCACTAGTAGCAGATAACACCATAAGAGGGAGGACTGAGGTATGCTAACATCAGTGCTTTTGCAAATGGCTGATCTATTTTTCTGGCCATTCTCTCAGCAGAAAAAGTTAAGGATCAATTCCTGGTGAAGGTAAGTGTATGTATTTGTTGGCAAATAAGGCTGTTCTTGTTATGATGCATGGAGGGAATTAACTTAAATGGATTTTTTTTTTAAAAAGCGAAGAAATCTTTAACCATCTCTCTCTACTGGTGTCTTTCCTTTTGCATATTCCTACAGGAAGGCTGCTATGGTGAATGTTTCCATTTAATACATCTGCTGACATAAATTATAAAGAATTTTTTTTACTAGCACATTTCATAATTCCCTATATCACAGTAATACCCCTTGGAATGAATTCCTACTGGCCATGTCAAGAAAATCCACATCAGCACCTACAGGAGATCCATTAAAACATGGTTTTATGAAAAGCCCACATCTTTTTATCATTGTACTTTTTCTCCTTCTCAACTCTACATACGCACGTAAATCCAGTAGCACTATTCAGATCTTGGCAAGTCTGTTTATAACCTAATCTTTTTGGAAAGGGGAAAATAATGGTGCTCTAATGGAGCTACTTTGTGTGGGATGATGTATATTTAGTGATAATCAAATCTCCCCATCTAGCATGAAGAGTACATAGCATGAAAAAGCCACATTTGGGGCAAGGAAAACGTGTGTGTGTTTGTTTAATATTAAATCCACAAAAATTGGCTGTACAGAATTCTTTGGGACAATTCCATATTTGACCTCCTTTCTGAAGTAGATTCAGCTTTTAGGCATTGCAGTAATTTTCAGTGTTTGCAGTTGTTGCATCTGATGGTTATAATTAAATAACTGGCTCATTCTTTTTGTGGTTGTCATTAGAATCTGCCTCACTGCCATGGCTGAAATCTGACCATTGGCTCCCCCTTTTATTGCTGCATATTCAGGCTGCTGTCCCTTAGAAGGCCCTACATAATGTTGTCCTTACTAGAGCTGTGCAAATTACTGATTTTTCAGTTAGCTGGCAGTTCTGAATATTTTTTTTTTAATTTGGTTTGAGTTGAACCAAAATAAATTTTTTTTGGCAAACTGAAAACATTTATTTCTGTTGAATGGAACACTTCATTTTGGGTATTTTTAAAAAAGGAAAGGAAAGGAAGGGCTATATTCACAAAATGGCGATGGTGGCGTTGCCCACTTATACCCAGTAGTTAAGGCATTCTGCTGGGATGTGGGAGATGCATGTTTGAATCCTCACTCTGGAGGGGGGACTTGAATCTACATCTCCCCACCCACAAGTGAGTGCACTAACCACCAGGCAATGGGTTGGAACTCTCTTTCCTATTGAAGTGTTCCACTTTGTAAAAGGAATTATTCATGGAGCTGGGGGATATCGCCTGGGTTATCCCACCTCCCAGGTGAGTGCCTGAACCACCAGTCTCTAGAGTCATTCTCTCTCTCTCTCTCTGGCCTGGTGACTACGGAAGAATGTTATACAAAGTGGACGAGCTTCAACAGGAGAGATTGAGAAAGACCCACCTGGGAACATCGGATAGCCTAGTGGTTAAGGCACTCACCTATGAGCATACCCATCATAGAGTGGCTAGTCCATAGCACCATCGTGTGTTTTCATCCTCCACTTCCCCTCCAGTACTTTACTTATCTAAAGCAAATTACAAATGTAAGGGGCACCACTGTACATATCCCTTTCTTTTCTAAATTTTAAGTTTAGGTTGAATTTTCACTGTGTACTTGAGAGCAGAGGTATGCCCAAAATGATACAGTAGGATGGATGCCTTAATGGTAGGTGATACATGGCCATATACATATTACATTCCTATGGAAATGCATGGTTTTATTTTTCTATTAGTGAAATTAATTTGTTGCGATGTATGTGTCTGGTTTTACAGCTGTTGTTGAACAGTGTCTTACAGCACTCCATCAAACTATCATCTCCATCTTCTCCAATTATTGTCGTCAATCATTGTTAAAAGCCAAAGCTTTCATATCCAATCGTAGTCTTCTCCTCTGGAGAACCCACATGTTGATTATGCAAATTTGAAATCAATACTAATATATACAAATTCAAAATAATATGTTTCTTTCATAAACCCAAAAGTACTTTGCCTCATGACTGTTGCTTAATTTTTTGTACAAAATCCACAGCCAACAAATACACTGAGTTTGAAAACATAATCATTTTTATATAGGATTTTTTTAAACAAGTGAAACTTCAAGAAAAAAAACACGTTTGTTATATTTCAGATAACATAATTACATTTAATACCAAGATCCATATTTAAATCCACTCTTCTAGAGTTTCTATGCCATTAAAGGAATTGGCACAGGTGAAATATACATTTAAGTAATTCATTGATTATAACAATTACCTTCTTCAGTCAGATTTTAAAGAACAAGTTGGAGAAATGCAGTAGTCATCTGAGATTATTCATTGCAAAGGCTTTAATATTGAAGCAAAGAAGCACCATCACCAAATTACTTGTACCTGCAGAAGTCAATGGAGTTTTGTCATTAATAGCCCTTTCTTTATAATCCAAAGAATACAAGGTCTCCCCAGTAGGGTGGTGATGGTGCTAATGGATGCGAGACACCAGTTGGTTGGTTCTGCTATGGTTTAACCACACGATATACTTCCATTGCTTTCTAGAAGCAAAGTACCCTCATACCTCCTTTCAACATCTTTATTCTTGTAATAAAAATCTTTTTGTTTCAACAGCTTTTTAATGTCCTGTATCTGTGCCTCTTTAACAAACCCATTGTACACATTCAATTATAGATTGAATCTGGGACAGTTTTTGAAAAATATGCCTTGTATAAATGTGTTCCTGCTCCAAATGTTAAATAACATCATTGCACATAATGATATGCCAACAGATGGTGCCATTTATCACTTTTTATAGTAAAGTGTGCACATCTTTGATTAATATTCGGTTGATTTATTGTAACTCTGACTTTTTTCTGAAAACATTGGGGGAAGGGGTTATTCTAATCAGTACTGACTTTGACTTTTTTAAAAGAAATAACTCCACATTTTAAAAAAAAAAGTAAATGCAACATATAGATTCTAATTAGAAATAGTTGTGTTCTGTAGTGGAGGAATTGGCTTGTTGAATTGTTTAATAATGGGAGCTTCTTAGGAAATAAAACATTCATTTTGTTTCATAAAATATATTCAGGAACTCAAGAGTTAACCTACCAGATGCCAGTGGTGTAGCTAAATTAATACCCAGTCTCAGACACATCAGCCAATACCAGATGCTAGGAAGTTGTAAGGAATTTTACAGCCGCTTTTGTCATGTTCCTTCAGTCATCTCTTTAAAAATATATATATACTGCAGCCAGCATCTCAATTATAGCTATTCAGTTTTGACCCTTCACCACCTAAGTGAGGGAACCCACCAGTCACCATGTTATAGGGCTAGATTTTCAGTGTGTGTATTTACACCTACCTTTGCTCATGTAAAGTGAAAAGACATCTGTATGAGCACACACAGTATTAGGGGCAACCAAGTTGACCACTGCTTTGGAACTTTTGACTACAATGGTTCCCTGACTGGCCCCTTACCAAAAATATATTTTCATCAAAGTGTATGCATCTTACTTCATTTAATGTCTGAAAAATTCAGGAGTGTGTTTCTGTTTTGGTTTGGGGGTTTTTTATTTTGGTTGGTTTGGGTTTTTTGACAATGCGGAATGGGCCTCCTTTTTATTTGTCCTCCAAATCACAATAACTTTGAATGGGGAATTTTGCTCTAAACTTCCCTGTGATTAGTAGTGATGGATGCTCAGTCTTTCAGAGAGTTTATTAATGTCAGACCTTTTTAAATGTAACTTTTAGTTTGCTTTGAAAAATGAGAGATTTTTATGAATGTTTCTTAACACCTGCATATAAATGAAGTCAGATATTTTCCTTTAATAATTTTTTTAAAAGCTTGTTTGATATTTGTATGTGTTAAATGGTGTCACTGGCACATCTCAGGCTGGCATCATTGACCATTTATGTTCTTTTGTCAGACATGACATCTTATAGAAGGAGAAAAGGTTACCCACTTCTGAAAGGTTGCCGACCCTTGGATTAGATGATCTGATGATCCCTTCTGGCCTTAAATTCTGTGAATCTATATTCTGGATAAAAAGTGAGAAGTGGTGTACCGAGTCTTCATTTATTCAATCTAATTTAAGGTTTCGCGTGCCAGTAATTCATTTTAACTTTTTTAGAAGGTCTCTTTCTATAAGTCTATAATCTTGCCGTTGTTAAAATCATCCTTCCTAAAGTTTAGTGCTACAAGACTAAATTTTGGTATGATACTTCCACAAGGGATGTCAACTGTATATTATGTGGTTCAACTTTGGTGGGTTTTGGGCTTGTCTACACAGCTCTATAGTGCAGATTACAGGAGTCTGAGTTGCAGGATACACTTAAGTGTTAGGTTATAACTGCCCTGTGTACACCCTGCTAGCATGAACTGAAAGGTGCCTAGTTCGCATTAACGTAATCCTGTGGACTTGGCAGCAAACACATACTGCTTAATATTTTTGTATTTTGTATTTTAATATTTTATAACGAGCTTATATCTTAACATAGGTTGTCAATTTCAAATATAATCTTAAATGTTTTTAATAAACCTGTATTTAACTGCAATTAGTAAATCTGATTTTTTTAAACTATCGATTTTCATCCATCCTGATTTGTATTTTTAAGAATTGGCATTTGTTTCTGTATAAATTCTACTAGGACTTGAATATCCATCTGTTTATGATAATTACAAAATGTACATGCATAGAGGAGTCTGCAATTTTGCCTCATTTACCACATCTGCCTGTCTCCATCTGCTGATGAATACTGTAAACTGTTTCTGTTTTAAGGATCCCTTACTGGCTATCTTCTCAGCCTGAAATTGCAATTAGCAGGAAAAATAGTCTTGGTGCTTGATGCCAACGTTATAACTTAGAAACAATTAAGAATCACACAAGATTCAAGTCAACATCATCATTTTTCTAATGCTAATGTAAACTAAGGATGGTGCCATTAATTTTTAAGATGGGTCAAGCTAGACTGTTTACGTTGCACAAAGCCACACAGAATGACAATACGGAGACTCCAGGACTATGTACTACAGAAATAAATCAAAATGGTCAGAAAAAACAGCATTTTGTTCTTGTTTGGTGAACCCAGGGAAGATGACCCTATTTTTCTATCAGCTAAATAAATTAGGGATGCAGCCTCATCTGGAATACCATGT
This sequence comes from Natator depressus, assembly GCF_965152275.1. Taxonomy (NCBI): domain Eukaryota; kingdom Metazoa; phylum Chordata; order Testudines; family Cheloniidae; genus Natator; species Natator depressus. The sequence goes on along the minus strand of NC_134239.1, from coordinate 49,551,075 downwards.
GCAGAACTGGTCACCCAATCCCCAAACGGATATTGCAGACTTAGAGAAGATTCAGAGAAATGTGAGAGAGTTTAGGGGCATGAAAACACTCTCATAAGAAAAAGACATTGAAAAGATTGGGATTGTTAGTTTAGAAAGGAGACGAGTAAGAGGTGACATGTTAAAAGTACATAAAATGATACATGGTATAGAGGAAATAGATCAGAAACTTCTATTTTTCCAGTCTCACAACACAAGAACAACGGGATATTCAGTTATATTAAAAGGTGATAAATTCATAATTAGCTTGTGAACATGTTGCCACAAGAAGTCACTGAGTCCAAGAACTTGGCAAAATTCAAATGGATAACACAGTAGATAGAATATTTAATGATAACATTTTGGAGGGTGTACGCATATCTTAGATCAATCTCTAACTAGTAAAGATATCTAATGGTGGAGGCAGGTTGTCCCAAATCTGCCACCTGTGGGGTTCTTGCCCTTTTTTTCAAAGCATCTGGTGCTTGCCTTTATTGGAGAGATGATAGTGGACTAGAAGGACTTGAGATCTGATCCAGTCAGGCAATTTCTATGTTTGTGATGTCCTGAATGATTTGTGGGTCCTTACTCAGTTCATCACCTAAATACTGCTCAAACAGCATGGTAAAGGAGGCAGAAAGGGCTCTCTGTGCACATACTTTCCAACACCAGTGTGACATGTAGTTTCTTCCTATATTGCTTGACGTAAGTAGTGATAATAAGAGTTCAACTGCTCACCTTCAAGTTAATGAGCAAGCTGAACTAACTTAAATAGTGTAGGACTTAATAGTACTCCAACTGCATCTTGTCTTGGAGTATAAAAATTGCTATTTGGTATTAGGCAAGTTTAAAGGGTGGGGGAAAATCAGTGGATACGGACAACAGTAAAAAAAAATAGTGTCAAGAGCATATTGTCATTTGGCCATATGTAGAAGTGAACTCAAGCTGTGCCATTGTTTGAGACGTTCTATCACAGTGGTCAAAGTAGCTAAAGGATATCAGATGGAAAGCACCTTCCTGCAGTTAAAATATTGACAATGTTGATGCATGACTCCATGTGTAACGTATCTTGGACGCCACATGAGTGGTAGTTCCGTAGTATATTGTATTTTCTGATGGTGATTTTGTAAAAGATGTTAAGTAAAATGTCTTGCTTCATTAATTTTTAAGCTCAGTGAAAATATTTATTGTGCCATTTGACATTCTGAATAATTTTTGAACAGTTTCATTAATGACAGTTCCAGGCTCAATCAGTGGCACTCAGTATAGTCAGCTAGCCATAGAACGGTGACTTAAATATAAATCTCAAAGGTTTATTCCAATATCAGAGATCCAATAGTTTTCCAATATAATAATATTTTACACTAATATTGCACTTCTCATCCAAAGATCTCAAAGTTCTTTCCACAGATAAGCATTCTATATCCTCTATTTTACAAGTAGAGAAACTGAGGCACGGAGTAGGCAAAATGACTTATCCAAGGTCACATACACAGCGGCAGAGCCTGAACTATAGCTCATGTCCACAGACTATGTGCCATTGTAATAGGTTAGGGTTACACAATAGCTAACTTACTGTTCTCTCCTTTTCTGTGGGAATGCTTTTGGATTGTGATAGCCCTGCTGTCATTGCCTCTGTTACTTTGGGCTCACGCAGAGCTGGGGAAAGGGCAGAGCACTGAAAAGCAAATAGAGAAGAGCATAAAATAAAAGAGCCTGTTAAGTGTCAGAATTCTTCAAAAGGGTGACAGTGAATTATTTCCTGGATCTGAACAGAAATGAAAACCCTCTAAATATCCTGTTGGGCATATGAAAGAAAAAACAGTAGACATAAATATTTGCAGGTAATGTAGAAGTATAGTCAACTTAAGAAAATCAATATTTTTGCCTCTTGTACTCTATAGAGGAAAAAAAAAGTGACGTGACATTTAACTCTGAACTAACCCAAATTTCTTCCTTCTGATTTCATGGATAACCATGGAAATAAAGGAATCATGCATCTATTTTAAGATCTAGTTTATATTTTTCCTGTTGCAATGTCAGTTGACTTCCATTTTTATAATGGATTTTCCTTATTTAAAAATATAGAAATTCTGTAATTTCCTGTGCTGCTCCCCCCCATTTTTAAAATTGAAAGAATTTTTTTTCCTAATTCTTATCTAAAATAAGGTCTTTTTTTTTTCCCTTGTAGGTTAACAATGAGAATGTAGTGAAAGTTGGCCACAGGCAGGTGGTGAACATGATTCGACAAGGGGGTAATCATCTCGTTCTTAAGGTTGTCACAGTAACCAGAAATCTTGATCCAGATGATACAGCTAGAAAGAAAGGTACATTTTTTCTTTGCTGCCTGAATTTGTTCTGATACTGCTCTTAAGAAAAACAAGATGTAGGCTGGAGACTATTTACATTATTTTAGTTACTGTTATATTATATATTCCTTATCTTAAATATGCAACAGCATTCTACTATGTAATCTACAAGCTATTTACATTTGCTGAAGAAAAAGCCAGACTTCGTTTATAGGTATATCTGTGTCAAACAAGATATAGTTCATTGTTGTCATGTTCATTGTTGAAGTCCATCTTCCTAGATCATTCTGCAATGTGCTTTTAAGAATTTATATTCAGACTTTTTAACATGTTAGAGTATTTGAGGGAGATGAAAAAAAAATCTGTCCCTTACTCAAAGCTCTAGGCAAAAAGGCTGGGATTTTAAAACCTGCTTGGACTTGGGCCCGAATCTAATTCTGCTCCTATTAAAGTCCCATGAGAATTTTAATGTTGAGTGCGTTTGAAAATACTGCATCTGTGAAAATAAGAAAATGAAGCACTAAAATATTTAGCTTGACATGTTAATAAGAAAGCAATACATTTTGAGATGCTCACTGGTTAAAATAGATTGAAACTGGATGGGGAGCTATCACCACTCTAGCCAAGAAGAAGAGGATCTCTCTCCCTCAGCTTATAGCAGAGGAAAGGGTGTTGTGCTCACCTCCCTTACCACCTCTGGAGAAGGGAGAAGCTTCTGCTTCAGTAAGAGAGCAGATATTTTAGGGTGACTTGGTGTAACTTCAAACATAGCAAAATTACTTTCAGAATGTAGTATCTTCGTACCAAATAGGAGCTTTTTCACCTAAAAGCACCCCATTTATTCCCATTAAAGCTAAAGAGTTAACACAAATCATGAATTTATTTTAACTCTTTAGTTTTAATGGGGACTGATGTGCGGCAATCCATGTACTGAAATTAGACTATACCATAAGAGATGTGACAGTTCTTTGTATTCTTACTTTTTTTGGTATTGAATCTCCCCAAAATAACTTTTTAATTGCACTTGATTAAGTGTACCCAAAGTTTGTTCAACCAGGAACTGCAGTAGCAACTTGTTAGGAGCCACTGAATGCACATAATTTGTATTAATCAGAGAATATTGTTGCTGACCTCCTCGTCCATACAACAGTGACACACACACTAACTTCTCTGTTCCTAACATGGATGTTCCATACTGATCAGCGTGACCTGACAGCTGAGGTCTCCCTGAGGTAATCCTACGTATTAAAGATCAGCTCTCCCCCCATACCTCATCAACACTGTTGAATTCTGTGGGCCAGACTTTAGTCATGCCTGCACTAGTCTTTGAATGGGAGGGATTGAACAAATGAATAACAGTCCTACTACATGCATTTCTGTTCAAAGACATGCCTTTTGAAGAACTGCACTCTGTTTACCTTGCTTTTTAATAATCCACTGGGAATTTAGATTTTTAAAAATTAGAATACCTAAAAAGAAGAAAATATACTGAGCCCAAATAAATCTCTTTCTTCATTTATTTTTAACAATTGTATTGATAGAATTGTTTTATCTTACTGCTACATGTTCCAGACACACCTAGCATTTCTTTATACTGACATAGGTTATGTTTTCTGCCCATAAATAAAGGGAACTTGTAAATTTGTGAATGTTGACGCTTCCCTACAGAAGGACAGGTTGCTAGCTTTTCTCAAGCCAAGCACTCCTCTACTCAATGAACTTTCTCTTGATGTTGACTTTTTGCAAATTAACATCTTTATAATCCCCCTTTTGGGGGGCAAGATTATTTAGAAAGTGATGACAAGGCAACACTCGAATCACTTGGAGATCACAGATTTCTTTGATCCCTGTCAACCATGGTCTTGGTTTGGGAATTGTACAGAGACTATCCAGGTCTCTGTAGCTGAAGATCTCCTGCTGGTGATGGACAAAGGGTCAGGTGATGATTAAACATCTCTCTCTTGTACAGACTTCTCAACAGATTGTTTTCATTCCTCTTGTTCAATGTATCTGCAAGGCCACTGGGGGAGACAGTGAGGCAGTTTGGCCTGTTGTGCAATTAGTATATTCATGACACAGCTGCGTATTTATCATGGAGTCTGGACAATGCTATGTCTTTACTTTCCCAGTGTCTAACTGACAGAAGCTTGGATAACAGCAAAGTGAATGAGCCTTAATTCAGATAGGATGGAGGGGATGCTTGTGTACCTAGAGAGTATGGCATGAATTTTGTCTGTCTCCCTGATTTGTTTGCTTACTCTTTGTTAAGGTGCTTCATAGTTTTGGGATACTTCAGGATCCTTGATTGCTCCTGGTGTCCCAGAAGTCCCCAGTTTTCCTATCTACATTTGTCATGATGGAGGACCATTTCTCTATGACATATGACTCTCTTTTATAACTTCCAGAGAGGGTTATTTTAATTTGTTCTACAGTGCAGCACTCCTTGAAAAGCACTTGGAAGCTATATGTGGTGCAAAAAATCTAATGCTCTACTACTTCTCTAGCAGTGTTAACTTTACATCACTGTTCCAAAGACTGTGCACTGGCCTATAGGTACAAACCAGATGTTTGCATTAATCTTTAAAGACCTTTTAAGATTTTAAAGAAATACAATCCATGAAAAGCTTCTGGCCCTTCACAAAGCATACTGAATGTTTTGTTTCCTGCCCCCAAAGAAATTACTGTGTACGTGTATTTGATATTCCTATAATGAATATATTGGAGATAGATTTTAAAAATCTAATAAAAATGTATATTCCATGTGATAATCTTTGGTTGAATCTAAAAAGTGTATATGTGAATATACTATGCTTTGGAGATGTATATTTACTTATACTGTATATCCTTCTATTTAATGCAAAGCCCCACCACCTCCAAAGCGAGCTCCAACCACTGCGTTGACCTTGCGGTCTAAGTCAATGACCTCAGAGCTTGAAGAGCTTGGTAAGAAAGTGTTTTTAACAAGCATGCTGAGATAATGGAGATGTAAAGAAAACTTAAAATTATTTTAAAGGAACTGCACCCTGGATAGTACATGATATAGAAAAGTTTCAGGAATGCTGCATCTCTGGAGAGATCAAACTATGCATGATGTGCATGAGTGATTTTTTTTTTTTTAAATGTGTGCCTTTATTGCTCTGCAAGAGAATGTTGATACATTTTTTTATGCATCATCAAAGATTGGCACAGTAATGCTGTATCATATTTTATTAGTTTGCTTTTTAATCTTTCAGTTCATCTAATATTGTTTTATTTTAAATTTCTGTGGCCTCTCATTAGTGGATAAAGGTAAGTTGTCAGAAGCCATTGTTGAAAAGTTGACAGTTGTTAAAGCAGTACACCTGCAACTGCAACTTAGACTCTCTAATCTGAAAATGTGTATATATTAATATCACTTTGACTCTTCTGTCTGAACACAAACTTAATATAATATTCCGTTAACTTTTAGCAATGCAAAGTGATGAGCATTTAGTCTTTGACTCACTAATTCTAAGTGATGTAAATGTAGGTGTCCCAGCAGTAGGGTGTATATTGTAGATTTGTATAACTGCTTGGGATTTCTGACGGGAAGAAAGGAATATTTTTTTTCCTGTTGGGTCAGGAGAAAAGTGGTACTTCAGCAGCCTAGACTATCAAATATGTTATGATCTGACAGTATTTGCAAAAGACAAAAATAAATGTATGTTTAGATACAGCTATCTGGCTAGGATAAATATCTGATGTGTATTATATAAAGGAACTATATCACTCACTTACAGAGTAATAGACTTGATCATCTCTTAGGTCTCTTCTTTCCTTACTATGATCCTGCATGAGTTTAACAATACAGGTTTCATAATCATTTTATTTTCGGCATTAATTAACATTCATTCAGATGAAAGGAGTCAAGTCTTGTAGATAATTAGCCACATTAATAAAATAAAGGTGATACGTTCGAAAGCGCTAACATTCTGTGGAAGGAAGGACACTATCCATCCCTTAAGGGATGAAAACTCTCACTGTCTTTAAGTGGAAGTTCTGACCAAGAAAGGGGTACTGAATAGGGCCCTAACTATTTTGGGTCACATTACAACCAAGCAAAAACATCTATTAGTTTAGGCTAGTATGGTGATGGTACAAATCTCAGATTTTCATAGCTTTGATTATTTTTTGTCTTAACCTTTTTGAATGTAAGTTTTTATTATCTGTTAATTATCAATATTTTTCCTCCAGGGTTTAAAATGTGAGACTTTTTTCTTTCATAGTGTTAAAATTTTGTTTAATTTTAAACCATTCTGGTTTATCATGCAAATCTGCTGTAAGCAAAATATTATTTAGGCAGCCCTCCTACCCGCCCACCACCAAAGTCTTCCATGTCACTATGGAGCCTGAGGAGACTCCTATAATTCTCCCTCTTTACAGTTCTTCTGTACATCTACACTATGAGATAGGGGTGTGAGTTCCCCTGTTCTCACTCATGTGCTTGTGCTAGCTCTTCTCAAGCTAGCACAAGTATAAATATCAATATTTGCTGCAGTAGCACAGGTAGCCGCAGTGAAGCCACGACTTAACTGTGCAAAGTACAAGCCCTCCTGAACCCCATAGGTACATACTCAGTACGGCTAAGCCCTGTCTCCATTGCCACTACAATACACTGCTGTTTATACTCACACTTGCTCAGTGACAGCAATCCCAAGTATGTGTATGTGAGCAGGGGAATCATACCATCCTTCTAGCAAAGGAGGACAGGAAAGAACGGCTTCAGGAAAGAACAGTGCTTTAACTGGCTCAAAACGTTGTTGTGTAGCTGGAGGTGTTCTCTACCCAAAGGTGGAGCATTCTTCAGTCCTAGCCCTACTTATCCCAGGTGGTATTCATTAGCTCCATACAGTGGAGGCTTTATGGCTATTGGCATCCCAATCAGAAACTATTTTGAGAATCAGTAAGCTACCTGCACTTTCTTTTTTTTAAAGCATGTCTTTCCCTACACTTCCATCCTGATGGGACTAAACAAACGCTCCATTTTCAAGGCTTTCTTGGTCCAAAGAATACTATTTAAACTCAATCCGGAGGTTCATTATCCCCTAAAAGGCTGCAGAGCACTGCATAAATTCTTCTGTGCCTACAAGATTACAGTCGTCATGTCCATGATATTAACATTCACCAGCCCAAGGAACATAGGGGCTGCCATTCTAGATAAAATCAGTGGTCTGCCTAGTTTAATGTACTGTCACTAGCTGTGGCTATAAACAGGAGGTACACGAAACCTTATAGTGTACAATAATGAAATAAGATGCTCATACAGAAAAGTTCTTATTACTCCCCATTGAACAGAGGTTGGTTTATGTCCTGAAGTATGAGAGAGGGTGTGTGTATTTATACTAGATTTATATATGTGAATAATGACAACATCCACCGTTCATCTAAATCTAGTAAACTCAGTCTCAATGATGTCTTGTAGCAAAGAGTTTCCACTACTTATGTGCTATGTACAAATGTATTTTCTTTTATCAGTTTTAAATGTGTTGCCTTTTAATTTCATTGAATGTTCCCTTGTTATTCTATAGCAAGAAAGGGTAAAAAGGAATTCCCTTCCTTTTATATCATTCATTATACTGTATATCTCTATCCTGTCCCCTCTCTAATCTAGGTAGTCCTAATCTTTTCAACCTCTCCATATGGAAGTCTCTCCCATCACTTTTGTTGCCTGTCTCCAAACCCCTTCTATTTCTGCTTGTATTGACATATTTTACTCTGTTCTCCATAATAGTGCATGGGTGTCCCATCTACTGCTAACCAATGGCAGTTACTGTTATCCTACAAAGAAATTAATCCAAAGTATTAACTAATGGCATATAAAATGTATCTACAATTCATTCCACTTCCGAACCGCAATGATGTTAAATGCCCTATTTTCATAGCCCATTTATATATCATAAAAGTGCCCAAATTGATTATTTTTAATTTTAAAAAATAAATCTCACACTGCATAGCCGAGGTATCTAAGTTTTATAACTCAGTAATTTTCTATATAGTCAAAGTATAAACCCTGATAAACTGGGCTATGCCAAGATGTTTGTTTAAAGTGGTTTGAAAAATACATGCACAATCCACAGTTAGCATGGAGAGATTGACCTCTTAAGAATAGAAGAAAAATGTTTGTGTTCAAAAATCAGTCAAGAATTTAGCATTTAAAATGGGCTTACCTTCAGAATTGATTTACAATTCATTCCCTTTCTGTTTCCAAGCTTCAGTACGGAAGAAGAAGGGTAAGGGGAAGCATTTTGTCTCTTGTTTAATCTGTTTCTCACCTTTCCATAGTGAAAGATAATAGCATAACTATAAATGTTGGCATATGGTCCAGTTTATTTTATGGTGTCGAACGTACATTAAATATTGTATATGTTTTTAGTTGTTTAGCTAATAACTTGCAAACACATAAAGAACTAACTTTCAGTCAGAAGAACACATTTGAAAATATTTCCCTCATTTCTTCCTTTGTGTTCTCTTCTCCGTCCACCCCCATTTTTCTTCTGTCTCAGATTTTTTCCCAAACCCTTCCATATCCTCCCCTCAGAGTTACTGTGCTAACTGGCAATCACTGAGAAACAGTGGCAAGTAACATAATATCAGTGTAGTCCTACATGAGTGATTTCACTTGCCCTCCTAATGGCTAAATGTTACTCACATAACCACACTGTCTGTCTCAGGAAATAGGGACTTCACACACAGCTTAAACTCTGACCTGGAGAAATGCTGCTCTGCACAATTTCAGTTTTTAATATAACATCTTCCACACTGTCCCGTATGCATGGAATGCCCTCCCTGAATTGATCCATAAGGCCACTACCCTCTTCTCATTTAAATCTCTCCTTGAGACCCACATTTGCTGGGATTTCTATACAGCAGTCATCCACTTAATGATGGCCAGGTGGAGGGGCAGATAGATTGACCTTTAATATTTTACCAGAATGTAAATATAGATATGTATATACAAGTTTGTTTGTGTTTAGCTGTATCCTCCTTTCCTCACCCTTTGTATATCACTTACTTTCATAGACTGTAAGCTCTTTTGGGCAGGGCCTGTGTCTTTACGTGTCTGCACAGCACCTTGCCTAAGGGAGGGCCTCAATCCTGACTGAGCCTCTGTGTGATCCTTCAGTATAGTTATAATCAGTGGAAGGAAAGTTAAGATTGCTGATAGAGAAGCTTATTTGTAGGTAGCATGCCTCTTCAGTAGTGAACTATTTCTTCTATATCTTGTTAGGATAATACAGAGTAAATTAGTTTTCTTTTTCTTCATTTTTGCTTTTTTAATCTTTCCTGATCTCTCATTATGTTGGAACTGTTTTCTGCTGCTAGCAAGATCAACTGCTGGCACATTTATTGCTCAAAGCAAGATTACTTAGAAACTGTCTCTTCAGAATATGAAGGAATAAACAGTTATTGGTTTTCTGACATAAGATTTTTATAGCAACAAATATATTTTCATTATATGACTATCAAGAATTTTTACATTCATTTTTGTAGGATAACTCGATAAAATTAATGTTTCCTAGTTATAGGTGATGGGGAGGAGACTTTTTTGAGAGTGTGCTTGTTTTTGGTTTGGTTGAGGGGAAGGGTATATAGGCTGTTGGTACTTCTCTTCAGATCGGGGATACCATTTAACATCCATACATAAAAGTTCCAGTTAGGTAATAAAAACTTTGTCATATAACCTCAAAGAAAAAAAATTACCTAGGCATTATTCTAGCTTCTACTCAAGTTGTCATATCACAGACCACTGAAACCTCAACAATACTAAGTCTGCTGCACTGAGGTTTTCTGCTCACCACAATTGCCCACTACAGAGGGACAGCATCAGATTTCAAAACACACTTTTTTTAAAGTAAGAATCCTTTCTGTTTTTTTTCTTTTGTTGCTTGTAGGTAAAGAATTAGTGAATGAGTGAGACAGAGCAGTCTGTTAGCTAACAAATCTTTTTATGTTGCAGCATCATGTTTTAAAGCCACAGTTAGGGTGTGTGCAGGTGCCCCCATCAGTCTTGGGGAAGATCAAATAAAAATTTCATGCAGTAAATTAAAATAAGTAAAGAGGAGAAACAAATTAAAAAAGTAAAAATGAATTTATTTAACTTATGGTATATTTGTAAACAAAATTGTTTAATTGGCTATTTGGGGAAGAAAATCTTCATCATAATGCACTTCATTTATTACCTCATGACAAAAATTAATAAAATATTAGCTAAAAAGTCATCTTTCCAAGCCACTAATCAAATGACATAGAACTCTAAGTGATATGTTTTTCCCCACCATAATTTGTCATTTTATTTCAGTAGTCATACAAATAATGTTGGAAATTTGAAATTTATATTTAAAAGAATTAAGAGAATCTTGAACTCTAGTCATTAAAAAATAAATAGGTGGAACTCATGTGGCTTGTGAAAAGCTGCTTTTAATTTATCATCAATTAGTATTTTGACTATTTAATTTTAGTTAAGTTTTTGATTATGATGTATGCTCTACATCCAAAAAGGTCCAAAGATCTCATGATTTTCTAGCAAAGAATGGATTTGATTTATCAAGCAACTTCAGATTTTTTAGGGCCTCTGCAGAGAAAAGCAAGGATTAGCTGTTTTAGCTGGAGTAGAGAAATTTAAAAGGCCAAGAGAGAAACTAAGAATTGGAGATAACACAGATATAATTCCATTTTTGCTGAGCCTACCGAAGACAGTAATAACAACAAAGTATGGATTAGATGAGAGGAAAACAAATTTGGATTACAAAATACTGGGTTAGTGATGGCTGTAAACTTTTAGAAGGTATAATTTTAGTATCCAATTCAAAAAGAAAACAGTTATTTTTGTTTATTGGACTTAAGGTATAAATGTAGATGTAGGACTCTCCCTACTTTTGGCCAGATTACATGCTGGTACAATCTTGCAGGTATATAATAATCATCAGCACAGAAGTCTGTCGGGTATCTGGCATCAAGTAATAGTATTTATTTACGAGAAAAATATCAGTTAATAGCATTCAAAATGAATATTATTGGCTCTGTCCTCCAACAAACATTCATACTCCATTCCATTACTGTTGTCCATTGTTTCAAAGGTGGCACACCTTAATGGCATCTGAAACAATGAAATCACAGAGCAAATAAATATGTGAATGCTATATTAAGGTTGAAACAAAAAAGTTACCCTGTTTGAAGAAATCATGCACAGAAGTCCCTGGATTCAGAAACCATTTTTAATTTCAACGTGATGGAATATATGACCGAGATTTGTCTGCAGAAATAAAATGGAAATAACACCCCTTCTGCAACTCCCTTGATAACTTCCGCTACCAACATTGATTGTAAATAGGAAAAAGGTTTTCCAGACCTTCACCAGACACTACATTTGAAAGATAAGAAAAAAATGGCACTGCAGCTCCAGGTTTAATGAAGAGTACCTGTAGAATGTTCTTGTAAGTAATATATTTTTGCTACTTATTGGAAGTGTTAATTGATATTGTAGTCACAAGTAATGATAACGAATCTTTGAATTGTTACCATTACAAGGACATGCAGTAATGGTTTTTGAGGACAGATTTTAGAACTTGTATGCCTCTCTTATTTTTGTGATTATAGATATTCTGCTCTCATTTATACTGATGTAGCTAAAAGTGATTATTTAGACTTGAGAGAATTTACTGTGGATTCACACCAGTGTAGCAGAGAATAGAATCTGGCCCACATATTTGCCATAGCTATGATATCTTAAAATATTAAAAAGAAAAGTATTTGGAGTTAGAGTATTGGGGAGAGAAAAGACTTAGCTTACATGTTCAAGTATCCATAATTTTGGGTGCCCAGCTGTAAATGCTTTAAGTCTGACTTTTCAGAAACAAACTCTGGCAATTTCATCTGAAGTCAGTAGGTAAACAGTGATTGCTGGACGCTTCTGAAAGTCAGGGTCTGTGTCTAAAGTTGGGCACATAAAATTGTCACTCTTGCAAACACTGACTGTAGTGAATAGAAATGAGGTTTTTTAGGTCTCCACAGAAACATACAGCTGTCAGTTGCAATCAGTATTATTATTAGTAGCATGAATTTTTATTACTTTAAACTGCATTAATCTGATTTATTCCTAAACATGAAGCCCTTTCATAACAGGTACTTAGTTGTTTTTCTTTGCCACAGAACAGCAATTGAAGAAGGTTTCCTAACTATCCAAATAAGACAACAGTTTGTGGGAAAAGCTGGAAAAGAAATCGTAAGTGTTCAAAGGAAACATGTTTTTGTGGCATTTGGGCCCATGTGAATGGGAATGCTCTGGCATTTGTTAGAAGAGAACTCTTATGAGTCATCATCAGCTAAATATGTAGTACTGCATTCAGAGCAATGGGTTATTTATGAGCAGTAAAAAAAAAAAAAAAAAAAAAAAAAAAAAAAAAAAAAAAAGCAGGAATGTTTCCAGTGTGATACAATTGCATAAATATAAAAGTTTTCAATTTTTTTTAATATGTTCTCTCTCTCTTTCAGGAACCAGGGAGATGCACGACAATCTCCTGCATCTCACCCAAAAAACCTTTTTTCTTGCCATTTCCCTTTTTTCTTCAATTGTCCATTATTCCATGTTCATTAACTTCTTATAAAGCTTAAAATAAATGTTTTGGATAACTCGTGGTGGTTTGATTTTCTTTCCTTGGTGTGAAAAGTACATGTCTCACAGGATAAAAGATTGCAAAAATGACTTAATTTCTTTTCTTTCTATCGGTCTTATTTTTTCTTTTTCTTTTTTTACCCGACTGAGCCCAGTTTTCAAATGCTGTCTCTTAAACAGGACATTCAAATGCCATTTTCTGTTCTCAGTCCTTAAAATCCCACCTGACTTGCAGGATGGGGAATGGTCTTTTGTTTTTATTTTCTGTTCTTGTTTTTATTTTGTATACAGGGACCCAGTGATACACAATGACCATTCCTCTTGTAAGGTAGGTTGAATTTTAAGGCTTTAGGCACATTTTAAATGCCTTTGTGCTTCTCGGATATTGGACATACTGTTAAAGAGATGGTGCTTGAAAATTGGGCCTATAATAAGAATTTTAAGATACCAAAAATAGCACTTGTCTGTGTCTGCCTCTCTTAGAATTATCTTTTAAGGGTATGATGTGTTCATAATATGCAAACATGATCTATATGCACTGGGGTGAAAATACTAAGTCATAAAAGTACATATAAAGCCTGCTTGGAAAAATAGCCTAGATTCCTCTTAACTGTGAATAGATATATGCCAAACACTCTTATGTATCATGTTTTGATGTTTATAGATATTAAGGTGAATGATTTATATGTTTAGTTAATCTGTTGTTACCAGCAAACAGTTTTTATGTTTTAATATTTATTTTTAGATATTTTATCTTTTTCTTGGTCTTCCAGTATAATGGGAGGTATCTCAAAACAAACACATTGTATTTCTATCCAATTTTCTTAAAAGGAAACTTTTTCTAGATGGTTTGTCTTTGTTTTCATGCTGTTTAGAAACTGTAGCTTATTTGGAACTATGTTGTCAAAGCCCGCATTACTTTCTCCTTTTACTAGCCACTGAAGTTAAATTTTCTGCATCGTATTTTCACCACGGTAAATGTTTGTTTGAATCTGGTATTATAACTAGGGTGTGATCCTGCAAACTGCTGTTTGAGTGGAGCCCTGTGGCCACGTGGAGCATCTTGCAAGTCGGTGGTCCACATTTGCTCCTGATTTAATATATATGTCCACTGTGGCAAATTCTCCACCATGGAGCAATTTAAAATTATTCTGTTATCTATGAACATTGGCCTAACTTTGAATGGAAAACTGCAAATATTTTATTATATATAATTTTTTTGGCACAGATATCTTTTTTAAAAAGACACTGTAGAGGCCATTTGAATCTAACATAGACTAGTCACTTAACCTATTCAGTGTTTTAAAACCTTTGCATTATTTTATTCTTCTATTTAAAAAGCATTTATTTGGCAGATTTTGATTGTGATAAGAAAGCAATATAAACAAGCGAGAATCCCAAGTTGAAAATTTGGATCTGGATTTTACCCTTCAGGGTGGCATTTCAGAACCAGGGTTTTGGCTGGGGCCATCTCTATGTTATCACCCCGTGCACTAAAGAGCTGGCAATACTTCAGTCTTCCTTGCTAAATTTTCTTCTTTTGAGCTAATTTTGTCCACCCAGTCATACTCGTACAGGTAACGAAGGCTAACAATATCCAACATGACTGCCTAAAGTTAGTCATGTAATTCTATCTTTAGACACCTACATAAGTGAATGGCCTGATTTTTCAGAGGTGATGAACATCTACAGGGCACACAATGGGATTGCAGGTATTCAGCCCATCATGGTCCAGCCATCTATTTAATTAGATGCCTAACTTTAAGCTTGCAAGCTTGTAAATGTTGGCCTAGACCCCTTGTATTTCGCTTACCTAATTTGTACTCACTTCTGATTCTGATCTCTGTGCTAAAAACAATGAAAATTCTCCATAAACCAAAAATAACTGCACAAAAGCTGTTAAATTTCTGACAAAAAATAAATGCACACTGTTGACAAACCGATTTTAAAAATACACATGCATTCCAATACCTGTGCATAACTGATTATACCTTTGGTTCCAGTACTATCTAGATGCATCTAGTTGTTCCAAGGGAGGAGGTAGATAATAAGGTACATTTGTCCCGTTGCCATTTGACAAAGACAAATAAGTGCTTTTTGCAGATTCATGACAAGAAAAAAGGAAGCATATATTTATTGTTTGTGGTTGTGAAAGTAGTGAAACTGAGATGAACTTTGCAATCTTACATTTAGATCAGGCAGAGAATCAAGAATTTGTATGCTTTAAATAAATAAATAAAGGACTAAGGTTTCAAAAGCTTGAAAGTGCGGGAGGGATGGGTGCCCTGGATGGCCATCAGTTTTCAAAAGAAAAATGTACATGCAAAATCTTTGAATGTGGATGCTAGAAAAGGTGGGTGAAACCATAGTATGAAGATGCAATTGGCATTGCATTAAGTTTTGTATAATTGATTGTGCCTGGCACAGTTTCTGTCTGTATCTATCTTAGGTATTTACAAGGCACCTATCACCTTGGTACCTAAGCAGTTTGAAAAATGCACCTGCAACAGGAGGCATGATGCAGATACAGGCAGAGGCCCAGGTCCAGAGCAGCAGTGGCAGGTCCCAGGAAGCTCCTCAACTGCATTACAGCTGTTGTTGAGCTCCTAGCTACACTTGTTGTGCCCAAGGAACATCTCCACCTACCTGTCAGCAGGAAGACGCTGCCCCACAACTCAAGTCCAACAACTCCATTTGTGGGGAAAACTAAAGATAATGGAAATGGCAACGATCCAGTAGCAGAGGTGAAAAAGAAATTGTGGGATTTGAAAAGGAGGGATTCTTAAAGAGCAGCACACTTCAGGGGAGGGATCCACTGCCAGTCCAAGTGGCAGGTAAGGCACAACACAGGCTTAAGTCTCTCAAATTATCTCAGATGAACAAAAATTAATTAAATACTTCTGCTGTCCCTAGAGTCTGTCTGCTGTCCAATGCCCAGTGTAGCCTGTGCTCTGTTCTTGGCCTGCTATCCCTACAGCTGGGTAGGCCTTGCAGTTCTCTTTGGATTACAAACCAGAAAACACAATGTAAACAATCTCCAGCATTCTAAATATGTTTACTGGCAAACTGGAAGGACTGATACCATGCAAGTGGGACAACGCCTTTCATGGTGCAAGGAGCCAGCACTACAAAGCAGTACTCCAACACCATGACCTTATCCATGCCTCCAGAAACCTGGTGTAGTCCTGCCTCCTGGCACTATTTAGTAGATGTCCTGCCTGCAGCATCCAGGATATGTAGTTTGCTATATACAGAGCAGGGAATGAGAAAACACAGAATAATGAACAGACACATGAGAAATGTGTCACTCTGGCCCTCAGAAGAAGTTACAACACTGCATAAGCTACCACATCAGAAAAGACTGATCAAGTGCAACAGGCACATGAAAGTGTCAGTACAGTGTGCACATAATCAGTCAGTCTTGTCTTTCGCCAGAGAAACAGAGGACTCATTTGACAACACAGAGGAGAGGGAGGCCTCTAATACTGGCTCATTAGTCACTATGCACAGGCCAGCTTAAAGAAATAGTCACGTCTGTTGATAAATGCAGTAGAATCAGTAGGCTGAAGCAGAAACCATCCCCCAGAGATCTGAAAAGGCCATTTTGATTTTGGAAAACAGGTGCATACTGTGTGACCAAACATTAAACTTAAAAGGGCAATGGGCCCTAAACTCCCAGATCCTTGTTATCTTCCCCACTCATCATGTGCGCACACCTTTCTTACTTCCCTACTGGACAAATTGGGCTGTGGCTAAAGTCTCATTGTGTCAGGGCAAGGTGGGATCAGGGACGTGGAAGGAGTCCACAATTCATGAGACCATCAAAACTTGTTGCTTCACCCCTTAAGGTATTTGTATGCTGCCAGGAAATAAAATGACTTTGTGAGAAGTGTAAGCCAGGTGTTCAACTGTGCAGTCTTATGCACCACTGTGAACAAGCAGGCTGCCAAGCTGTCTTATGGGGGTACAGGCATTGTTTGATTAGATGCAAATTATCATTGAGGTCAGAAGGAGTCTGGACAGTTCCTCACATTTCCCTTGCCATTGGCATCGCATCATGGGCAGCCACAACATGGTGCTCGTGCCCACTATGTTTAAAACTTCTTTTAAAAAGAGAGAAATGTTGTTTAAGCCAATTAAGAACAGAATCGGTTTGTTGATTCACATTTTGTTAGACATTTATGGTCTCTGTTGCACCAATGACCTGGCATATTTACTGTTGCTTGTGAAGAGTCAGCCCATTGCCAGGAGGTAGGGTTGAGGCAGTTAGTTTAGGTAACAGCTTAACTTTGGTTTTAATCCTCCTGTCACCAGTTGTCAGGGCAGTGAGCCACTTGGCCATCCATTCCTCCAGCTGAGCAGTACAGTTTCTAGGGAAACCAAATTTTCCATTTCCACTATGGTAGCTGACACACCACTTTCACAGTTCCAATATAGCAGCTGGTGCCATTATATTAACGAGTTCCAGTCTGAATCAGGGCAACCTTTAGTCATCAAGGAAAGGATTTCTTGGGCAGAAACTGATACCTTCGACACTGTGGCATGAGCTCTTGACCCTGAGCTAAAGTTTCCATGATTGCCCTGCAGTGAATGAAAGTATGTGTAAGGCTATGCCTGTGATGCACCCATGGCCCATGCCAATATTTAATAAAGCTTACAAGAACATAGTTATTTGAGTTGGTTGAATGCTTTGTTATGAATTTAGTCCCTTTTTCATTAGTGGCTAGTTAGCAAACCTATCCCAGTATCTGTGAATGTATTCATTATTCATAAGTATTCGCCAATAGTTTTAATAACTATCAGCCCATTAGTTATTCACAAACTGTTTGCTTAGGATATTTGTCATTTGTGTGGTGATGATAATGCTATGCCAGATGATACCGTTTCAGCTCCCTGACTTGGAGACAGAAAATATTTAAGTAGGAGAATGACAAATTGTAAGCTTTCATAATTCTGTTTTTAGAGAAATAACCACTTGTGCTAATATTTGTGAAACTTTCCAGGGTCACGGACACTTTCATAAATATCTGACAGGTGCCCAAATATGTGCAAACAACAAAAATAACGCGCCCCTCCCATCAAACTAAATTAAGTGATGTTGACAAAAATATTCACAAATTAGTTTTTTTCAGTTTTTGCTCTTTTTTTAAAAAAAAAATTTGACTCTATTATTTACCATCATTAGGAGGGCTCTGTTCAAAGTGTTTGTCAGGAGAAAGGAGTATTCAAATATGGGGAAGTTTCTGATGATATATCAAAAGAATGACACATTTTGTATGACCAATGGCACAACTGGAATATATATTCCCTTTATCTCTCTGATTCCATACAAATTAGCTGGAATGTGTGTTTGCTTTGTGTGGTAAAAAGAAGTCCCCTGTTTTTGCATGTCTACTCTATTAGAGAAGTGTTGAGAATTAATTTCATGGTCCTACACTGTAGCTGCTAAAAGATACTTGGCAACAAAGGTAACAGCTGTGGCTGTGTTAGAGAAAATAGAATTGCAAAGGCAGCAGGTATTACAGAGGGATAATGTCAAAGTCCCTTTCAAAATTTTCATGCAGTGGCACAGCCAATGATTGCATGACAACTTGTCCCTAATATTCATTTCCATAAGGAGCTCATACCTTTTTACAAATACGATCTCATCCTCACTTTCCATAAAACATGCAACTGGACAGTCCAATCAGACACAGACCGAATGTGAATACTTTGAATGTGAATACTTTAAAGTAGTGAATATATTAAATGCACAAATAATATCCAGCACAAAAATTAATCACGTTAAATAATTATATTAAATCATTAACTGTAAGTAGCCCTTTAGATAAATATAATACTCAAGGCATTCAGATAGTGAGTGGTGAGGACCCTAATGACGATCTAGACAGACAGGGATCAGTGTATAAATGTACTGATAGAGGGATGGATCCTTGGGTCTCTGAGAAGGGGTCCTAAAAACCAAGAACAAAAATATATATAAAAATCACCCCAGGAACTCCTGAACAAACAATAAGCCCATTAACAAAAATGATTAACCTGACCTCAAAAGCATCCATCAGACAGAAATGCACAACTCCAGCTGAAGTTCTTAAGAGCAGCACATGGTGTGTATCAAAGAGCAGAATGTAGTCCTTAAAGAGCAACATTTTCCTAGATTGTAGTGCCAGGGCATAGATATGACATGGAATCACCATTCCTCACATCCTAGCACCAACACTACAGAGCAACCAGTTAGTCAGTGATGATCAGCAGCTGCTGTTACTTAAGATGTGATAGTCTTACAGTGGTTCTTCCACATATCCCTTGCCTGAGTGAAAAATGCAGGCTCTTTGGGCTAAATTATTGTATTGTATTAGCTGAACAGCCCCAGATAGATTTCTTACAGTCAAATTGTCTCCCCAAAACATGTGATACTCATTATTTATTTGTTTCAAGCATAAAAAGGGTGAGGGTTCTAGCCACAAATGTGAACAATTCAGAAATGGTGCTGAGTAGATCATACGGTAATGAGAGCCGATGATTGATGTGCGTGCAAAAAGTCTAGTCATTTTCAGTTGGTGGGAGTATATTTTTATATATGGGTGGATTTAGATTAAGCACATTTGCAATGTCCTCTTCAATAGCATAATTAACCACTCCTCCTTCCATATTAAATTGTGCACAGGGAAGCACTTGCACATTTCCACCAAATGTCCTCAGGCAAGGGAAGACACAGCCAGGAGAGAGCAAAATGAAGGTTATCTTATATGGGAAAAAAAATCCTGGTGAGCAATGTCCTCAAATAGGATCGCATACTGTTTGGAGAAAGCACTGAGAAAATAATGCATACAGAAAAGATAAGGCTTGGGAGGCCATTGCCCACAGGATAAATGTTGTTGGCAACAACAGTTGCTCTACAGCTATGATTGGGGGGGGCCCAAAACACTGGGGGTGGAGTAGTGATATGAAACGTCGGACAAAAGAGAAGATAGCCAGCAGTGCTTCAGAACAGCAAAGGGCTACCACACAGGCCAGTGGTGGAGCACATCTGACACCACAGGAGACTCAATTGGACAATTGACCCTGAGCTGATCACAGGGATTTCTGACTGTGACACCACTGCAATTCATAGGTGAGCTTTTTGAGAGGTTCACTGACACTTTCTGTCACAATCACAATGAGGTGTATTGGTAGTTATGCCGTGGGATCCAGCACAGTTGTGTGTGTTATGGGTGCAGGACAATGTGCACGTATATAAAGTGGTTAGTAACTTCAACTGCCACATACCCAGTTCAGCCACTAAACTTTAGTCTGCCCTTCTGTTTGCCGAAACACAAACACTGTGGTTTTCCCAATTGGCTTCTTTCTATGTGTTGTCCAATGCATGTAGATTCCTCCATCTTCCTGGCCTCAGATACAGTGGTTGTTGCTCCTCTATTTGATTGCCAGATGTCACTGGGGAACAAGATGGGGAGGTTCCTGGATGCTCGGGGCAACCCAGACGTCAGAGAGCGAGCTCACCCTCCACGCCTGAACAAGAACAGGAATCTTCAGAGCCTGCTTCCGACGAAGATTCACCAGCCAGAACTACAGAGAGTTGGCAGTGGCCATTGTCGTCATCTGAAACGCACAGCAACGTTGGGGAAGATTTTGAGGGATTTCAAACACCAGAGCGGACTCCAGAGTGTACAATGGACATACAGTCTCCTGGGGATCAGTCACTCAGTAGGACTCCCCAGTTTGAAAGTGACTCTCCTGAGGAGGAGGAGGGGAATGATGAAATGAATGAAGAGCACCATGGTGTTCAGCCTGTCCCTAGGGATCAGGGTTGGAGAGGGCAGCCCCACCTAACAGAGGGGGAAAGGCTGTTGATGGAAACCAACAGTAGGATTGTGCAGCTGCTGGAAAATATCAAGAGGGAGCATGCACAGTCCATGGGTCTCATGTCACAGTCCATGGGCCGCATGGAGCTGCAGCTAGGCATTGTGGCTACATCCACAAGAGCCATCCATAACTACCTGTCTGAGATTTTAGCTTTCCTCAAACAGCCAAGGACGCAGGTCCTTGAAACACGTATCTCCCAAAGAGCCACCCCCCATGTTGAGTTAACCAGTGCCTCAACATGGACTGGTGAGGATGCAGTGGCAGCCTCCACTGTATACTTACCAGGGGATCAAGGAACAAGTGTCTCTCGAGAACCACCACAGGCCACTGTGCCTCGTCGCAGTGGCCGGCTGCAGAGAGCCATAACTGAGAGGGCCTCGTTGCCCATGCCTACACGCCAGGCAAAAGGGGGAGGGAAGAAAAAATAATCACAATAACGATAGGATTTTTAGGGTTTTTTTATGTGCCTGTCCTTTTAATTCTTAGCCATAAGGCCATGAGTGGCATAACTCAACCATTTCTACATTTTGGCTAACATTGTATTCTGGCTGACTAGATTAGTCTAACATTTTGTAGTTTATATTTGCATTGTTAACAATGTGTGCTGCTGGTATTTGAAGAACATTTGCCTCTGTTCTTTCACTTTAGCCTCATGAGAGCATTTTTTTACACTGTGCCAGGCATTCATTGCTTTTCTTACAAATACAAGTCATTTCTTGAGGCAGCTGTTTTTTGAGTTTTTTTTTCTCCATTACCTCCATCCCCTCTGAGCAAGCATTATGGACTTGGTGGTAAGTATACGGGTCTTGGCAATACTAGCCTCAGAAACTGTGTTCAATCAGTCTTTGCCTGGTGTTTCTGGCATGCTGGCCTGAGGTGTTGGGGTTAGCCTGGAAGTGCCTTTTTGGATCATGATCATTCTTATCCTCTGTGGGTCTGACAAGGTCAATCTCTAGCCCTTCAGGTGGAGCTAATCCACATCTCTTGGCTATGTTGTGTAATATGCAGTCTTGCCAGGATTATATGGTATATTGTGGGGCCTGTACAGTAATGTGCCACTGGGCACCTGACTCTCATTTTCAGAGTTCCTTCTTCGATGCATCTGGTGGCTTGATGGGTGGGCAGCATAATAATTTTCCTCTGAGAGAGTCAGGGAATTTGGAACAGGAGTCATTCGCCATGTCTTTATGGGATAAGTATGATTTTCTTCAACAAATAAATATATTATTGAGGGGACACCATCCCTAGTAATATCACAGATATTAATTTAAACATAACAATGCTACTTACCTAGTAGCCAGACCTCCTGAGAATGTAAGAGTCATGACATGCTGTTGGGCACTGTGCTACTACCTCTGTGATTAAACTTTTGCATCACAAATGACCTGCACACTGATAGAATGGAACTCCTCCTCGTCCCATTAGGCCATCTAATTTCCTGAGGGGAGGTGCCCTGAGCAGAATATAGGTGCGATCAGTAGCACACAGGACATACAGAAAATGCACTTTGGAAGACAATTATTTTATGACTGTTGGTGCTGCCTCTCTCGGGGAAATTTAATACAGTGGCACTCAGAAATTGCTGCATGCATGCAGAGGCATCAGACTGGCTTATACTTGTGATATCTCTGTGGTCCTCTGAAAGGTTCCAGTTATCAAGAGCCCCTTGAGCAGTGGTGTCTGTAACTATCACAGGTGTAGCATGGCACCTGTGTTTGACTCTCCAGATCCCCATGTAAGTTTTCATTAAAATTCAGGAGAGTTTGATTGTCAAGCATACTGAATTTCTCCTCTGACAAATGTTGGACGTTAATCTTTGGCCTAAAAATCCTGTCCTATGGATGCATTTGGGCTGTGCTCTGGCTGCTGAGCCAGTGGATACTCCTCTTCCCTTTCCCCTTCTCTGAGACTGAAGTTGGTCAAAATGTGAGCAGGAAACATTTTACTATTCTACAAACTAGCCACAAACTGCTCCTCATAACAGTTTGTTTTGCTTGTGGCTGCATTTTGCTAAATGACTGGGTTAATGATGAAATGTCACTGGTGTGGGCTGACCCCTGGTGTAGGCATGTTGCAGATACATTTTCTAGTTCAAAATATTTCTCCTATGACCAACTGCATGCGGGCGCTCACCCTTTAAGAATTCCATTTTGGTCCACTTTTTTGGCCATGCCGCCAACACACCACTCATGCCAGGTGTAAATTCTTGCACCTGCATTTCATTTGCACCCCATCTGTGCCTCTTCTAAATTTTGTTTGTTTATATAGGTAGCCTCATAAATAAATACATTTCCAGTAACATCATGTGAGAGCCCCTCTTAGTGGTGCAAGAATACATATTACAAAAATATGTCAAAACACAAAAAAGGAGATGGGGGAGGAGAAGTCCACTAGCAAAGTTGACAAAAAGTGTTCCAGTGTGCTGCCTTTTGAAAATGCATTACTGGCCCAAACATGGCTTGCGCACTACTACTGCGGACATGAACAACCTATTTTAAGTGCACAGCCCTTTGAAAAATTTGTCCTAAATATCTACTTTTTATTTCTTTTGGATGAGTTTATTGTGGAATTACATAGAAGTCAAGAAAAGGCCAGTTGACTCTTGACGTAGGTAGCACATATCTAATATTATAATGAAAATGTATTTATTTACATAGTGCTGTCACTTTAAAAGCGTGGTGGAATGTGGGGGCCATATATTAAGATTCTTGTATATTCTGCAGGACCCGCCATGTAGCTGCTGCCATTTTGGATTACTTTTACTTCATCCCACATACACCCTAGCTGCTTTGGAAGCTTCAAAATTTTTGTTCTAGTTTTAAAATGCCATCTTACTGTTCTACATTTGTGCTCTGATCAAAGACAGCAGTGCAAAAGGACAAGTTGGGCAGCATTAGCAACACTGCCTGTACTACAGTTAGAACCACTGCTAGGTGCAAGAAGCCCCTAAAAAGACTTTTTTTGTAAAACAACTTAATCATATCAACTTCTCCCTCCCCACTCCAACTTGCTTCAGCTGTTCTCAGCTATGACTGGAAAGGAACCAAATACAATTTGAATGGGAGCAGCTATAGGGTGAGAAGGACTGAGGAGCTGACAACATTAAAGCTGTAAAATCACAAAGAATAAAGTTCCCCACAAGCTGATGTGGTAGCAATATCAGATTTTGTTAGGAAATCTGTACAAACTGATATTGTGGTCAGGTCAAATACTAAGATCTGACTTCCAGTATTGTCTTGCAAAATCAGTACAGTTGGAGAGTATGTATGTTTCATCCCCTAAATGAATATTTCCATGCTTTTCAAGTGTCTGTCATAGCCTCATCATTCTTTCCCTGTAGTTTTTTTGTTGTCTGAATAGGTGTATGGTTATGTGTCTGTTCAAAATAAAGGGAATATGTTTTTATATGGTATATTTGTTATTTACAGATTTTGGGTGTCTAGGGCTTCAGTCCCCAAAACACCCCCCTGTCTGGATCCCAAGAACAAGTGTTTGGTCTTCTGGGATCAAATAAAGGGCTGGAGAGATGTAACATGAAATTCCCATGCCCTTGTTACAATCAATGGTAGATACCCCTAAACTTGATTCTGCAATCTAGCAATATTTTTTTCTGTGTAGCTCAAATGCTTAAGGCTAAATCCATGGTTTTCTGATACCTTTTGCCCATCAGAAGGTTACAGGTATTTTCTTCTGAAAAGTGCACAGTTTGAATTACTGTTAAGACCATATGGAATGTGGTTTTTTTAATGTTTATTTTATTTGCTTGTGAAGGTTTTAAGCGTGTTTTTCCCCTCCCCCTGGATGGTCTATTATATGAAAATAAATAAAGCAAACAAAAAATGTAATACTAATTCCAGTGGAAAGCAGACAGTAACACTTCCGAGTAAGCCAACCACCTACAATGTTCAACTTAATAATTCTAGCAGCTGTTCCTCTCCTGCTCTCTCCCTGTCACCCAATGCTCCAAAAGTCTCCTCTCCCAAAACAAGTGTCTTCCCAACCAGAGAAGGCTGAATGTAATTCTTCCATTTCTGCACCAGCCAGAGCTGCTGGTTAGGGAGAGACAAATCTTTCTTCCTCTTGCCTACTTCCTGTCCGTTACCACACTCCTAGAGTCTGAGCGTAGCTGTTTTTCCAGTGAGGGATCAAGCTCAAATTTGATACTTTGCATAGTGGTGCCACTTCTAGACTTCCAACTGTTTTTAAGTCAATAATAACCTAATGCGCTAGTTTTATTTTCTCCTAAACTAAATTATCAAACCTTACCATACCATACAAAGACATACCATACTTAACTCCTGAAAAGTAAGGTGTGGCTTGACTAATGCTTGTAAAAATTTTAAGTTGTGGAAGCCAAAGACAAGAGGAGCTGCCAGGCTAAGGAATCACTTCTAGTTCGTTCTAGTACATTATTTCTGAGAATACACATAGGTTGCGTGACTGGTGCCCTATTGCTTTAGAGAAATTAAAAAGAAAAATGCCATCCTAGCTTAGCATGACTACCAGCCTGGGGGTAGTACATATAGTGCCAGTTGGCAGTCTGAAAGTTCACAGGAACAAAAGATAGGGTGAAAGGGGCAGTGCGGAAGGCTATTGGTTAGAGTATAAGTTTTGGATTCTAGTCCAAGTTCAGAGATTGAATGATTCAGTGGCCTTAGGCAAGTAACTTAATTACTCTGTGCCTCAATTTCCCAACCTGTAATAAGGGAATTGTAAGACTATGGTTGATTGCATAGTGATTTGAGATCCTTGGACTTAAGGCGTTATATTAGTGCTAAATATATTCAGTAGTATTACTGCTGCATTTGGTTTATAGTCACAACTGGAGCTGGGCCTGGGTCCAAAGACTCCTGAACTTTGAGGGATCTCACATGTTCACAGATGGTTCCTATCACTATATAGCATGCTAAATCAAAATCCCAGTTCTGAACCACTGTTCCCCAGCGTTGGGAAAGTTTTGATCCAGATTGGAACTTTGCCTATTGGGCCCATTTCTGACCACAAATATATGATCGTTTTAACCAAAACTAATATAAAGCACATTTAAAGTTTAATTAAACAGAGAGACATGGAGCAGTTTCCAATAATGCTAAGTTATATTGTCTAATAGACTGACATGATGAATAGATTAGAAAGTAATTACTGGAGAAGAAGAATAGACACAAAGAGCACTTTTGAAGTACTTGTTGTTGTCCAAAATATCACTGAAATTCTGGTGACTAAGTACTGTCTGCTTATCGCTATGTGAAACAGTGCTCTATGGGTTCATTATCTCTAAAGGTCTTCTTTCCGTTTCTATATAGATATTCTCCCTTCACATTTTGAAGGTTTGAAGAAGAGGATTGTTTTTCGAGTCACACTAAGTAAACATTAAATGCATGCAGGCTTAAAACTAAAGCATGCATGTTACGCAGCAGCAATAAATAAGTGCTCGGCTTGCACGACTTTTGATGCTCAAGCATTGCCTTGTTAAAATGCCAAAAAAAAAATCCACCCTTTTTCTTTGCATTTTTTTGAAAAGTAAAACTCTTCCTTTGACCTTGCAATATTTAGATTTTCAGTCTTTGGACAAATTATATTTATTTTAGTGAATACTTTTATGTTACAGATAAAGTGGATGAAATTGTACCAGTTTCCAAGCCATCAAGAATTACAGACAATGTAACTGTGGACTCAAGAGTGGCAACGATTAAACCGCGGCCTTCCAGTAGATGCTTTCCTTCAGCTACAGATATGAATGTACGTGGTGGTTCCTAAATTCTTGCTTTCACTTATGAAGCTGTGGTTCTAGTTAGTACTGCTTTAGTAAGTCCAGTCTTTTTATACCCACTAGTTGCCATGCTGTTATGTATACACCAGCAATGGGGGGTTTATAAATGTAGTTAATCATGATGGTTATTCTTTATCACCATTCTAAGCTTCGTCATTGACAATAATCCTAACATGAACCCTTGTTTCATTACTGGGTTTATTTACTCCCAACAACATTATTTGTTTTGGTTTTGACTAGATAAAGTTGAGTAATTTATAAGGGGAGGAGATAGCAGTAATGCTATAAAAAGCACTAACGACTGAAATGCTATATCCTGGAAAACTAGTTAGTGCGTGTAATTACTAGCTCAAGAAAAGACACCCACACTAACGCTGATTGAGTTAATGCCTTAAAAATAGAGTGCTAGGTGCCCCGGGTACATACCAATCGGAGATGGTAGGCACACACTTGGGGCAGCTAGCGCTTCTGGGTGCTTGTTCCTCTGTGGCCACGCTCAATTTTTAGAGCACTAGCTTGATCAGAGCTAGCTTGGGTGTTTCTCCTTATCTGGGAATTACGCTCCCAGTTCCAAATGTAGACACCCTCAGATCTGAGTTTGCTTCCACTGGTTGTAAAGTCTTATGAGGAAAAAATAATTTTTTCCCTACTGTCTAGCTGCATTTATTTCCCACTGAAGTAGCACCAATCCTTATTCATACGCTTCGCTCTTGTCAGCTGCAGAGGAAGGAATCCCAGAGTGTTCTGAATTATATCAGCAGTATTGTAGAAAATAAGTAGGTTTGTGACGTCTACAGGTAGGAAGGATGGGGTACTGGACTGGGACTTAAGAGACCATGGTTCAGTTCCTGATTCAGCCGAAGACTTCTTATGTGACCTTAGGCAAGTCACTTAAGCCTAGATTCTCTAGGAGAGTTAGGTGCTGAAATATCTTTGTGGATCTGAGCCCTAGTATCTCTCTACTTAAGTTCCCCATCTGTAAAATAGGGATAATAGTACTTCCCTACCTCAAAAGTGTATTGTGAGGATAAAAATCACAAATTCATTATGAGGCACTTGGAGGACAACCTGTATGTTGTTAGACAGATCGGGGGGTACAGATTTAGGATAAGCAGCAATGTCTTTTAGTGAGTTGCAGACAATCATTTTTTGGGAAGGTGTTCAGCTGCCATGCTAACATAGCCCCCCTCCTGATCCCAAAAATAATAGAGCCCCTTATCCTTCCTCCTCAAGGGTTTGGTGAACAACAAATGATTACCAGAGCCAGTTTAAAGGAGTCAGGTTACAGTAGCCAAAGGGGAAGCAGTACTGGAGTTGTTCTCTGCAGCACAGAGGGAGATGCCATTTTGTGTGTCTTAACTACGGGGGTTGATCTGGAGAATCCAGCTCCACAAAGAAGAGACTGAGCCCTAAGACTCCACTCTGCCTTGGAGGGCTGACTGCCAGCTGAGTCCAGTAGGCCTTCCCTGCACTTGGAGACAGCTGGGGCTTGAGGCCATCCTCAATTTACCCCTATCTTTTCCAGGAATAACGTGTTGTAATCCTTATAGTCTGTCTGGTCCTAGATTCCCTGTAACTATACATTGTAATGCCAAATATCTGTTAGTTTTTCACTGGGCTGGAGCCCAGGTGAAGGCACCAAGTGCAAAGAACCCAGGCCCATTGAGAGAGGAGGGAAGAATTAAGGGGCTTTACCCCTTGAGGATCAGGGGTGCCCTAGAAGCGGGCTAAACACCAATGAGAAAGGGGAAGACTACTGATTATTCCATGTTCTGAGATGTGCCCACAATCTATTTTACAAGGAGTAATTTCTTCTGTTGATCTGCATGTATTCCATGCTGACTGGAAAATAAGATGGCTTTCTGTCTCTCCTTCAACTGTTTGATAACAGCCACCTGATGTATCTCTATTTTTTAATTGTCCCATCTCCCTCCCCATTTTAATTGTCAATTTATTGCATAATTATATTTTAAAAATCTTAACCTCTCTTTCTTGCCCCTTCCTGCTCTGTCCTACTCACCCAACTCATCCTGCTCTTGCCCCCTCCCACCGGAGTCCCATGGCTCCTCCCCTCCTTGCTCCTGTAACACCACTTCCCCTATTCCTCCCCCTCTGCATTCCAGTCAGGCAGCTTCTTCCTTCTCATCACTTGCCTGCCTGCAAGCAGGGGGAGCATTAAGACTGAAGGACAGTTTTCCTGCTCCTATTTTCCATATTCGGCACCACAATGGGCCCCAGGCAGCAGTAAGGAGCAATTGCAGGGAAAGTCCTTCTCAGCCCCTGGACTGGAGCATGGCAGTGCACACGAAATATGGGAGACTGTTCAGTAACCGCCAAGCTCTAACAAGTCTCTACTGAGCATCTGCAAACTACAGTGTTTGGAGAACTTGGCCAAATTTGTGTGGAGTTTCAGAGAGACAGCAAAAGGTGCATCGCTGACACCAGGGTGTCCCCCTGCCAAACTTCAAGTCCCTACTGCAAAGCATGGAGGACCTGGAGCTTCCTAATTATATAGTTGAACATTTTTTTAACATGGGCAAAACTATGTATTTTCCCCGATCCTTGTTCTTGAAAATAACTGAACCGTAGTAGCTGAAACTTCCTTTTAAAAAAAATAAAATAAAATTTCAGAACGAGTCAGACAGCTAGCATAGGAAAGTTCATCCCAGATGGTTAAAGTTGGCAGTTATAAACAGGTAGCCTTAACTGTTGGCAGCACTCCCCGCTCTGGCTGTAATGAATACCCTACAAGCATCTAGGCCCAGAATAAGCCTAGGCAGGAAACTGCTGTCACTAATTCTGTCTACTTGATCTCGAATATTTCTGATTCAATGGTGAGACCACTTGAAGAAGACACACATCTTTCCATAAAAACACTATTTCTGAAATGCTGAGATCCTGTTCTGTTCTGTTCCTGATGATGGTGCTAAACCATGCTATTCAACTATAATTTCCTCGTCAAAACTCTTCAACTTCATAAAATCAAAATATAAGTTTAGGACCAAATTCTGAGTCTCACAGATAATTTCATTTGAAATCAGTGGGGCTACTCGTCTGTGTAGTATAAGCAGATTTAGAACTCTGAGTATTTAACACACTACACCTAGAAAATTTAAGGTCTCTCTTCTATGTCAAAATATTGGAACCCAGATATAGGTGCAGGGTGACTTGAACAGCGGTGTAGTTTGTGGCAATGTTTTTAGGAGGGAGATAAACAGAAATGCAATTGCTTGTGATACCTTCAAATTTACCCTTAAAATGTGCTAGAAGAATAGATAATTTTATTTGACCACTGACTATTTAAGATGAACAACAAAGTAGTATGTGGAACAGGAGATGAATTATTTTTCTCATGGTGTCTCTCTCTAACATTGCCCTTTTGTACATAACGTTTTTGTTTTGTTTCGTAGTCCATGTACGATAGACAGGGTATTGCTGTGATGCCACCTACTGTACCTGGGACTCCTCAAGGTCTTTTTCTAGGTATACCTCGGGGTACAATGAGAAGACAAAAATCTATAGGTAAAATTTTTCTCATGTAAATTCTACACATGCATTCATTTGGCACCTTTTATTAACTTCTGTTCTTGCTTAAAACATTTTGACTCCATTTTTCTTCAACTTAATTGAGTCATTAGTTCTGATTCAAAGCTCAAAAACCAAATCAGTTTGCCTGAAAACTAGTACAACTTCCATGTTTTGCTTTGATCACTTTAGGCAAGTGTTGTGGGGTTGTAATGGCTATGGAAAATTGCCTTTAACAAGGAAGGCCAGAATTTTGAAAGTGTAAAGAAAAAGAATCGAGGAAGATCTATTGTCATAAATCAACTATAGCTA
Source organism: Natator depressus (assembly GCF_965152275.1). NCBI lineage: Eukaryota > Metazoa > Chordata > Testudines > Cheloniidae > Natator > Natator depressus. The sequence continues at coordinate 49,520,645 of NC_134239.1, read as the reverse complement.
AGAGTCATCCAGATGTTTTTATTGACATGAAAATACCATCATGTGCTATGCAAGGTGTGATATGCATCCTACTGGTCAAATGTATAAAATAAGCTCACTTTTTAAATTCAAAGTGATCCTTTTTCTTTACTGGGGGGTGGGGGGGGGACTTAGTTTTTGGTGCATTTGCTGTTAGAATTGATCTACTTTACTCAAGGTATTTCTGAACTAATTATAAGCATTGTGCTTGTGTAAAGCTGTTCAGCAAAATACACAATATATCCAGATATTGTCTTATGGCATAGCCACCTTTTATACAAAATGCCATCCTCTTTGAGTAAAATCATAAATTACTTTTATTACATAGAGCTGTGGTTCTGAACCTCTGGGCTGCCTGCAGCCCAATCAGCACACAGCTGTGGCCCATATGACACCCTCAGGGCCATTAAGGTAGTGTATATACTGTGTGGATGTGGCTCATATAACAGAGAGCTGCATATGCGGCCCACAATAGTAAATAGGTTGAGACCCTCTGTATCAGCGGTTAACATTCTCTAAAACATCTAAGGGACTTAAGAGGTTCCTAAGTGCCTAAAACACTTTTGAAAAGGGGACTTAGGCTCCTACATCACTTAATTGCATTTGAAAAATGTTATCCAAAATTAAATTGTCACTTTTTATGTAATATTGATGGTTCTTTATATTCCTTTTACTAAAACAATACAGGCAAAATTCCCAGAAATGCTTTAATATTGTACTTGCTGTGTAAGCATAGCATTACTTTGTGTGTTTCTGGATTGCTAGAGTCAGAAACACAGTTTCTCTGTATAAGAATGCCTTCCCTTCTTGATACATTTCAGAGAAGATTCCCTTCTATGCGATTACCTCACACTTATACAGAATCTTTAATGTTGCTTTGAGTAGTTTGTCTTTTTTTCATACTTTCACTTTCTTTTGAAGAGTAATATATTGGCTCCGAAGGTACATCAAACAAAAGCATTTGCCTACAATCAGTAATCAGTTCAGCTTTAAGAAAAGGAGTACTTTTGGCATCTTAGAGACTCTAAGGTGTCAAAAGTACACCTTTTCTTTTTGCGGATACAGACTAACACGGCTGCTACTCTGAAACGGTTCAGTTTGGTTGTTGTTTCACTCCTCTTTAATACTACCATATGGCTTTATGGAAATTCAACAATTAGAGAACTTTTAGTGAGCAGGAATCAACAAGCCAGCCATGTTGCATTATTTCAGATCTGCTCCATGCCATGCAAAATTGCTGTAGCATCTTTGGGTATGTCTATACAGCCCACAGAAGCAAGCCTACCTACTCAGGTCAACAAACTTGGGCTAGCAGGGCTCACCCTAGTACTCTAAAAATAGCTGTATAAACAGTGCTTTGAAGTTGTTGCTCTAACTCTGAAGCTTACAGAGGGGGGAAGGGTGGGCTTCAGAGCCTGCGCTCCACCCCAAGCCACAATTTCAAAATGCTGTCTACACAGCTATTTTTAGTGCAGTAGCATGAGCCCTGCTAGCCCAAATCTGTTGACCTGGGCTGGGAGGCTCGCTCCTGCGGGCTGTGTAGACATTCCCTTAGGGTCATATCTTTAGTGGAAATAATATAACACTGTATGTAATTATACTGCAGATTTTTAAAGCTTTCCCTTTATTCATTTTCTTAGGAATAACAGAGGAAGAACGTCAATTTTTGGCTCCTCCTATGTTGAAATTTACCAGAAGTCTATCCATGCCAGACACTTCTGAAGATATCCCCCCTCCACCACAGTCTCTACCCCCTTCACCACCACCTCCTTCTCCCTCCCTTTATAACTCTCCCAAATCTCCAACATCAAGAAGCTATGGAACAATTAAACCTGCATTTAATCAGAATTCAGGTTCAAAGGTTTCTTCAGGTAGATCTGAACATATGGGAACAATAATGAGGGACAAAGGGATGTATTACAGAAGAGAACTGGACCGTTATTCTCTAGATTCTGAGGACTTGTATAGTAGGAATGCTGCGTTGCAGGCAAACTTCAGAAACAAGAGGGGTCAGATGCCAGAAAACCCATATTCTGAAGTTGGGAAAATAGCAAGCAAAGCAGTTTACGTGCCAGCCAAACCAGCAAGGCGGAAGGGAATGCTAGTGAAACAGTCTAATGTTGAGGATAGTCCAGAAAAGACCTGTTCTATTCCAATTCCAACAATTATTGTGAAAGAACCATCTACCAGCAGTAGTGGGAAAAGTAGCCAAGGAAGCAGTATGGAGATTGACCCTCAGTCTTCAGAGCAGCCTGGACAGCTCAGACCTGATGATAATTTAAACGTCAGTAGTCCATTTGCAGCGGCCATTGCTGGAGCAGTGAGGGACAGGGAAAAGAGATTAGAAGCTAGGCGTAATTCTCCAGCTTTCCTTTCTACAGATTTGGGAGATGAGGATGTTGGCCTGTTGCCCCCAATACCACGTATGAGGCAATCTAAATTTACTGATGAGGACATGTTTAGTAATGAAGATAGTTTTAGGCAAGTTATGTCAACTTCTCCGGTTCCTGCACCTAGAGAATCTGAAAATCTTTTTAATAGCAGTGAACCTAGCAATGAAAGTGATGAAAGGACATTAAACTCTTCATCCATAAAAAAAGTTACTGAAAACGATATGGTTGCAACTCAGACCGTTAATGTGTCCAGTTCGGATAATTATGTTCATCCACTCACAGGAAAGCTATTAGATCCAAACTCACCTCTAGCACTCGCGCTCTCTGCAAGAGATAGAGCCATGAAAGAACAAACGCAACAAACTCCAGGTAAAGGAGAAACTGGTAAAGCAGACCTTAATAAACCACTTTATATTGATACAAAGCTGAGATCTAATATTGAAACAACATTTCCTGTGACTGCTGCTGTTACCAGGCAAAATACACGTGGCCCACTGAGAAGGCAGGAGACTGAAAACAAATATGAAACAGATATGGGGAAAGAGAAGAAGCCTGAAGAAAAGAAAAACATGCTGATAAATATTATGGATACGTCACAGCAGAAGTCAGCTGGTTTACTAATGGTTCATACTGTGGATGCAGCAAAGTCTGATGACACCCTTGAAGATGATGAGAAGAGAGTTGAAATGGAAATGAATCCAGACAATTCTCCATCGGAGATGCCAGAAGATAGTGAAAAAGCAGAAAGTGGGTTGAATGTATCTGCTACACCTGAGCCACCTGCATCTCCCTGCAAAACTATTGTAGCAGCTAGCTCTGTTGATGACCCTGTCATTTTGCCATTTCGCATCCCTCCACCCCCTTTAGCATCTATTGATATTGATGAAGAATTTATTTTTACTGAGCCATTACCTCCTCCCTTAGAATTTGCTAATAGTTTTGATATCCCCGATGACCGTTTAGCTCCAGGTTCTGCTCTAACGGACTTACTTAAGCAAAGAAAAAATGGAACACCTACATCTGCTTCATTTAACCCCAACCAATCCACGAATTCTTTAGACAGTAAAAAACAAGTGGGTCTTTCAAACTGTTTGCCTGCCTCATTTCTGCCACCCCCTGAAAGTTTTGATCATGTCACTGACTCTGGGATTGAGGAGGTAGACAGTCGATCTAGTAGTGACCATCACTTAGAGACAACCAGCACTATCTCAACAGTGTCCAGCATCTCTACCTTATCCTCTGAAGGTGGTGAGAACTTGGATACCTGTACAGTCTATGCAGATGGGCAAACGTTTCTGGTGGACAAACCCCCAGTACCTCCTAAGCCAAAAATGAAGCCCATAATCAACAAAAGCAATGCACTTTACAAAGATGCTCTAATTGAAGAAACTGTAGATAGCTTTGTTATCCCTCCACCTGCTCCACCCCCACCTCCTATCAGTGCACAGCCCAGTACAGCTAAAGTTTTACAGCAAAGGACCTCCAAGCTATGGGGTGATGTAACTGAGGTAAAAAGCCCAATTCTCTCAGGCCCAAAGGCTAATGTTATTAGTGAATTGAACTCAATACTACAACAAATGAACAGAGAGAAATCCTCAAAGCCAGGGGAAGGGTTGGAGTCGCCTTCTGGAACAAAAACTGCAAGTCTCAGTACAAGGTAAATGAAACTAAAAGAATTAAAACAAGATCTATACTTCTTTCAAGATGTAATTACTCAGTTTCTTAAACAAGGGTATGCTTTTGAGAATTTACATAAGCAGGCTCCACCATAGGAATTTTGATAACATTAAAAGATCACCCTAAGGTATAAATACACTATATAATTGACAATTTTCACCCTTCTTATTCTGCTAATTTCCAGTATAAAATAATGAGTACTTATGAAAGTAATGTATATTTTCGTTGGAAAAATGAGCCCACTTTCTGAGGCTTCTAAAAAAACCCACCACATTGGCCAATAAGGCTACCCCTAGCTACCAGCTACAGTTAGCTCTATTGTAATTCCCTTTGCTAGAATAGCATCACCCCTTTAACACACAAATTTTAGGTTTCTGTGGAAGTTCCTTTCGAGGAAGGTTCAGTAAACAGCAAAAGCAAGAAGCAGAAACCAGCGGGAAGTTTATAATTAGTTGTTTCCATTTTAAGTTCTGTTTTTGTGGACACTAACTTGAAGGGCTTGTGTACATGGAGCAGCAATATGCACTAATGTGTTGCACGTTAATTGGTCATAGATTCTGCAGATGCATATTAAAAGTTCCCTAATGTCCTTTAATGTAGTGCTGCTCAAAACAGTACTACGTTAAGGTGCAGTAGGGAATTTTTAGTCCGCACCAGAAGGGTCTACATAGTTGAATTAATGTGCAACACATTAACACTGTTTAAAAATCACACCCAGTAGTGTTTGCATTGCCCCACTGTGTAAACAAGCACCAAGACTACCCTATCTACATTCCTACATGAGTTCTCTCAATTGCTATCCCTTTGAGAGACAGAGTATCCATTATTTTGATGTGAATTATTTAGGTTTATGTTTAAGAACTGGTGTGGTTTTTCTTTTACAATAATATTTATACAACAGAGTTCTTGCAGTTTTACTCAACAATTATAATTATATTGAAATTTTATTCCATTCCATAACTGATTGAGGTTGATAAAATATCAGTTTTCACTTGTCTTTTTTCACGCACTCAACATAACATTATGTGATTTAGTTAGATAACTCAGTTAATCAGCAACATTAAATTTAATCCTTATAGTATGACAAGACATGATTCACAAAGCAATTTCATGAAGCTTTTTATTGAAATCACATTGTTACCACTAAATTGTTGATTTAAATAACCCCTGTATGCAATATCCTTGTAAATCACCTGGTATATTTACTGTTTTCAGTTTTTTTATTTATATTTCAATTGCACGTATTTGTTTACTGAACAATCTGTGAAAGAAAATTTCAGGGAGCTAGAAAAGTTTCTAGATCAGCACTCCTTTTGCAGCCTAGCTCATGCATTTTTTATGGAATTGGTTTCCAAAGAATACCTACAAAAGTCCTATGAAGAGATCCTACAGGATATCTTATATCCTTGCACTTTTAAATGTATATTGTATTACACTGAACACAAAAATTGTCATTAAAAATGAGCTGGAAGAACAGGGGTACAATAACCCTTGATGACAGGCATGTGCAGAAGCCTGCAGGTAAATGGAAAAGTCTTTATATTTTGATAAAGTAACTATAGGTAGGCCACACATCTGAAAAGTGGATATATTCCTCTAAATCCTAGATTTGGGTTAAAAAATTGTTTATCTTTAACTCCAGTTTTCTGAATGTTACCACTGTCCTACAAGAGATTTGAATAATAGGGCTTGACCTGTATATTTTAAGAAAATATGGTATCCTCTTTGTGGTATGGAGAGGTTTGGCATTATGCAGAGTTTAGGAGTGGCTGCTGACCTGCAAGCCCATCTTTGTCTGCAGCGTTGTTAATTGCTTGATATGACCTGCCATGTGGAAATCTATTTTTGTTTGGAGCATATGTGCAAAAATGTAATGCCACTATATATTAAAGTTACTATCCAAATCGTTCCCCCCAAGAATTACTGTGCTGAGTAGGCAGTAGCCCCAAAAGAAGAAACACAACATGGCTCCCATTCTTTGGGTACATCAGGGAGATGTTTGGCATTATAGAAAGAGTGGCCTTTTTTAATACCAAATGATCTCTCAGTATTATCTCAAGCCTTAGAGGATAGTAGTTAAAGTTTGTTCTTTCCCACTGGATATAAGCTGTTGAACTGGTGGCCATAAAGGAAGGTATGAAGGATCATACAGCATTCCTAGACTGAAGATATGGGTAAAAAATTCCAGGGGAGTGGAATGCCTTTCAGTTGTGCTTGACATAAACAGAGAACATAAGGTGGGTTGTCTAATGCACTTGAGAGGCCTTAATACAAAAAAGACCATTTCAATGAAATTTGTACAAATTGACCAACATATCTTGGTTGCTTAAGGCAGATGGTCTTTTGCCAAAGGTGGAGCAGAAACTGAATTGAAGATGCCTTCAGTAATCCCATAAAACAGAACGTTGCCGAATCATAGATGACAAGACCAGACTGTATAGTCTCTTTCTGTTACCTTCATGACTGCAGGGTTGTTTTTTAAATGTGTGCAGTTCTTGCTTTTCTGTGTCTAAAGTCACATTAAACAGCTAGTATACCTGGCTTTATATGCCTAATCTTATTTAATTCTGTCATATTTAGGAGTTCTTTTCCAGGTTACAGTGGAACTGAACGTTTCTGTTTATTTCCAAATATTGTGTGGCAAATAACTAGCACATGCTTTTCCATTCCTTCCTATTCTGAAATAATCAGAACTCTTAATTTCACTGAATTCTTTAATGAGTCAAAATTAAGCGCTGCATTTACTGGGGGGAGAAATTGACAGCAAGCTAATTATTCTGTGGAAAAATAATCTCAAACATATATTTGGGACAGAGAATGCAGGGAAGGAGTAATGCTGGAAGACCTAGGTTGTATAGCAGACAGCAAATCAGACATGTGTTGACAATGTGACATAACAGTTTAAAAAAAAAAAAAAAGAGGCCTATAAAGTGTTGGTCTGCATATAAAGATGCATCACCTCACCAAACAAGGATTTCAGTCTTTTTATAATTCTAGTAGAATGCCTCTTGAATATTTGGGGAGGGAAAAGGTTTTGTTTGTTTAATTCAGTATCAGAAAGGTGTAGACACACATGAGGTATTTAAAGATAAGCAGAAAAAAGGGAGTTGAGGAGCTGGATGATTGATGTATGAGAAAAGACTTAAAAGAGCTAAATAATTATTTATTGGCTAAGCAGAGATTGAGGAAATGGGGGCAAGAGACGGTCTACAACTATTTAAAGGATGTAAAAATCAATGGTGAAAGGAATTCTTTAGTGTGTTTACAAGGGGGAGGTAGGAGAGTATATAACTGAAGTAATAAGATTGAGCTGAAAGTGAAATATCAGGAAAGCTTTCTGCTGCTTAATATGCACAGGACTCTGCATTTCAGGCCTGATCTGCTCCCAGTGAGGTCTGAGAGCCTTGCCAATGACTGCAGTGGGATTGGACCCTTTAGGTCTTTTTTCTGCTTAACTTCCTCTGTGCTCTATCTAGGGGCAAGAATGGATGACAAATTCCTGGATGGGGTGGAGAGGAGGAAGAGGAGAGGGCGTGAGATGCTAATGGCAAACTCATGGGAGTGGACAGAGTGCCTAGCTCTCCATCCTGGCATTAACTTGAAATTGGCCCTAGCATGCGTGTTAATGTCTAGAACTGTCCACTTTAAATTTGTAGTTCTTCTCCAGAAACTGCCTGTTTAAAAGCATCACTGCCTTACTCAGCAGATCTGTTTCACCCTGTGTATTCGGTCAAACATGCTGACTTCAGTGACTGCTTTTAGTCCTATCTCAACTACGACTGAATAAGTTCAAGATTGTTTTTTCTATTTGTGCATGATAAACAGAACTATTTGCTAAGTTCCAACATACTTTGGACTATCCTCCTGCCAAATTTTCAAGCCCTCAAGGCATTAGAATTCTTTTTAATATACAAAAGCATTGGGCAAGCTAAATATAGGGGTTGCTGCCTTTCTCTCTGCAAAGTAGTATTAGAAAGAGAACTAAGAAACTTACCTCAGAAATGCAGAAATCGTATTGAATTAAAGGAACAGCTCCAATTAGCTCTGCCAAAGGAAACTGATAAACATTTTAGTAGGCCTATCCAAAGAGAAGCAGTGGTACACATACGAGCATTGTTCACAGGTTAGCTTGGGTTATGTTCACAACACTCGGCACCAGATGCCTGATGAAATTAGAACATACATTGTTCATGTGAAATGTACAAAATTACAGCCTATGTAGCATTCCTAAATGTTACTAAAATGATCTCTGCACAGCGAGCAACAGATGCTTTAACTGTAAGGCTTACTTCCAATTATATGATGCTTTGTAGCTGTCATAACTGTAGCTCAGTCATGGTGATTGTATCATTTCATGGTCCTGATTAAAATTTTAAGGTATCATAGATGCATTAAATTATAGATAATTTGTGAGCGTTAGTCAAAGAGAATAATGAAATATGACCTCTGTGTGTTTTCTGGTAAATGAGGACTACAGAGATTTTATTGTACAGTAATGAGCAGAATTTCACCCTCAATTATTAAGCAAGTAGAAGGAGCCAAGACCTTTCTTTCTTCTTCATACCTTGCTATGCTAATAATTCTTGTGTGTTGTTGTGATGGCCCTGGGACACTGAACGTATGTTAATATTGAGAATCATTTAGCTAGAAAGTCTACTTGTGTCTCAACTGAATTACCTAATTTGTGCGCAAAGGCAGGAAGAAAGAGATGAGAAATCCAAAGGATGCATTTGCTTAAATTACACTGCAAAAAGAAGAAATGATAACTAACTAGAGAGGGGATTTGATCTGTGTTTGAATCTGGCCTGTAGTCCCACCCCTAGTTCCTGCCAACCATCTAGTTCAGGCAATTTTGGAGACCAATCCTAATTGCAAAATGTTATATAGAGTCTGTCTAACATATCTTCCTACATTACCTAAGTTCTTACACCCCAAGTCTGGATATCTGATTCTCACTGCCTCCCTTTTCATCCTCCCCCTCTCCACCCTGCTCTCCCCAAAAAGGTTAGGCTTTGTCATTCATGGGGATTCTATTTGAGCCCAATATAAAAAAAGAGGTTTTAATAATAGCTGGATATATTCAGCCTCAGGGATTTTGATTTAGGTTCATCTATTAAAAAAAAACTTAGCAGTTATTTGGAAAATAAATCTTCATTGTAGCAGCGAAGGAGTTATATTTTTCCCATAATGTTGGGAGCTAATGTTAGCAGTTCTATAAATTCATTTTAAAACCTACAGGCTTCTATATGGATCTGATAAAGCAAAATAGGAGAATAAATCAGGGGTTTTTAACCACTTTAACAGATTACTGTGTACTCTGTGAACCAAGTAGTTGCTTAGCAACATAATGATCCAACCTGGAGGATCCAGTGAATAATGTCAGTGTGATTAACACCAAATAAACCAAGTGGCTCCGAAGCGGAAGAAAAAAGCAGCAGAACAGCCCAAGGTGAAAAGGGCATCATTCACCATGAGTTTCCTTAATTGCACCAGTCTGATTCAACATGCTAATAAGGAATAAATAGTAATGATAGTTATTGTAGTTTACTATCACCACTGTTACCAAATCACAGTGCTTTAGACAGAAATGGTTATTTATTCAGGATGTAATTCTTATATGGTTCTGTTTCATTAAATGTTTTGATGTTTATTATGTTAGCAGTGGGCCTCATTCTGTGTGGTGGTGCTAAGTGCCTTCAACTTGCATTGAAAACAATGGGAGTCAAAAGTGCTTAGGAAGCTTGCAGGACTTAGCCCTGAAGGGAGAAAAAAACAGTAGTGTGTTGGTATGATTTTTTGTAAATGAACTTGCTATTATAAATGTTTTCTTACCTGTCTGAATTTTTTATAATATTTACCTAGAGAAGTGACATAATTATATGGCAGCCAGGTAAGGCAGAGTTAAATTCAGTAGCGAGTTATGCATAGTAAATATCAGTGCATTTGGTTATAAGGTGACTGCAGCTTTAACTCAACACCATCATCTTCTTGTGACTATTCTAAACATACAAACTACCAGTGATTTTTTTTCGGTTACTATTGTGTCCATTAGTTTCAGTTCATCTCATTAATTGTCTGTCAGCCAGTTTCACAGGATGTCTTGCTTTTGTATGTTGTTTTGCATGTTTTAGTCATTCCATTTTGTCATTTTTATTTGCTCCCATGACTGCTGTTAACAGAAGAGTGTCATGCTGAAGTGCTGTGAAGTAAGTGACGACAAAAAGCATAGAGTATTCTATGTTGTTCCTTCTCTTTTCTTTAATTTTCACTCATTGGTATCACATTTTTAGTGTTAACTTTGTTCCTAACTGCAGTTGGGATTAGTTTATCCTAATCCAGAAATGGTAGCCATTCTAAAACCACTGATTTACAGAACTGGATCTGATTTCAAACTGAGATTAAAGCCACCTTTTTCATGGAGAAAGATTTCAGCAAGGATTCTTAAATTGGTTCCTAAATCCATATTTAGGTGCCTAAATAAGTGGCCTGATTTTCAAATATGTGGTGTGCTCAGAGCTTTGCTGGTGTGTTTGTGGGGGTTTTATGTGTTGTTTACATACTATTATTCTATTGGATAAAGCTCTCTTTTTTTTCCCCCTTCGCTAGTGGGTGACTTCTTTATGTTTGCAAAATGAGTTAACTACCAATGTTTCTGCAATATTTTAATTCACAAAATTTGTCAGATCATACAGAGTTTCTCCAAAGCAATCATTCACCTGGGACAGCGTAGGACAGTTCAACAGCAAAACCCACTCACTACATTGATCCCAGATGATGATTCAACAAGCTTTTTCACACGCAGCCACATAGCCTCATAGTATCCTCTTGCTTTGCTTTACCATTTTCACATGAGTCTGCTTCATTATTGAACCAACTGAATAAACCCCAGTGATAAATGAGTTATTTGGCCACAGATCAGTTTTGTTCATACTTTGACAAAATGAAGTTGCATCTGATTTTGCTCCCACTGAAACCATATCCCCTGAACATGGTCCCTTCACAGACCATTTCCCAATCCTTCCTAGCTAACACTGAACTAACTACTCAGCAAAATACTCTGTGCCCTACCAACCCGCACACTGTCCCTTATCTTCACCAGCCCCAGGACCAGGATTCGTGATCCTGCCTCACTTCCTTCCTCCCATAAACCACCTCACAATGGGACCCAAGGGCCTCTTCTGATCGCTCTAGCAAACAGATTCTGGCAAATAGCTTTTCAGTTTGTCTATTGTGCTGAACTGAAGTAAAATACGAACATTTGTGGTTAAAGAAAATTTTTGTTTCCACAAGTTAGGGCTTGAATAACCTTATTTCGTACTGTATTGCTATTTATATATTATTGGCTCTTTCTTTCGCTAAGACTTTTTTTTCTAAAAGAAGGTGGAAGAGCTTTGTCATAGACAGCAGGCCTTTAGGCAAGTCACTATATAAAAATAGCTCTGATGAGAGCATAATGCAGGGTTTTGTTGTTTTCCCCCTCTCCCCCTTCCCGCAAGGGAGCCACAGAATACACTGCAGCATGCTGTCGGCCACTGAATCTCTGTTAAATACACCCTTATATTTTTAATTTTAAATCATGCAAATATGATTCAGAATTAGCTAGTAAGATTTCTTGTTTGCAAGCCACATGGACTGTTTTATCACTTGGGAAATACACCATTGTGACACAGTACTTTATATATTATGATGTAATATGAGACAGTGTAATATGCATTGCAACCAGTGCAATCACACACAAGTGAATGTCTACACCAAAATATTGTCATTTGCTGATTCTTAACAGGGATAGATTTATTTAAAATAATCATCATGTTCTTTACCTTTTCAAGTATGCAAGTAAGGGAGGGAAAGAGTTCAGTCTGTAATTTATAAAGAAATTTGGTTTTAGGCAGGAGAACATTCATATCACTACTATAATATGATCAAACACTCACACCTTTATATTCACCAACTAGAATATATGAATCCATTGGCTACCGTTTTGCTGACCTTCCTGTCTTAACGATGAGCCACACAACAGTAGAGAACCGATATGTAGTCTTTCATATATAACTTTTTAAAAAACAGAAATGAAAGGAAAGAAAATGAATTCAAAGAGTCTAGAATAAAATAGTTGCCATAGAAAAGGAATAACAAAACATCGGTAGAATGGGAGTTACTCAATTTTTTTCTTACACAAAAGTACGATGGTCTCATGTTATGACACTGAGTATGCTGAAGAAGCTATATAGATTTCTGTATAGCACATGTTTTAATGCAATGATTGGCATGGCATGTAAGGACAGCCAAAGGAGGGTTGTGTGATTTAAGGCACAGGACTAGGAATGAGGAAAGGAGGAGAGTTCTATTTCTGGCTGTGCCACAGACTTCTTATGTGACCTTGGTTGAGTCACAGAACTTCTGTGTCTATTGTCCCATCCATACCATGATGTTAACAGCTACCTCAGAGGAGGCTTGCAATTGTAAAGTTAAATTCATTAATGTTAGTGGGGTGTTCTGGGTTTCTTGGAATGAAGGTGCTATAAAAGTGTAAATGTTATCATTACAGTATGTTTGTTTGAGATAGAGCTGCTAATGTCTTTCATTAATCAACTAAAACAGATTTGTCCCATCTATCAGACAGTGCCATAGAAATAGTATAAATATTTATGATAAGAACATACTGCATAATGCAGTTTCCATGTAAAAGGTAAAGTAATGATTTTCTGAACAAACATATACTTGGAGTCCATTACAGCAGTAATTTATGTGCAGTGACTGTACGTTTTGAAGTGGGAGATGGAACCCAATGTTGTCAGTTATATCACTGCTATGCAACAGGAAAATATCAGTGCCTAGCACAATGGGGACCCTTGGCACCACTGTGGTGAACATGGATTAATAATCAAACTGTGTTGGTTTTTTTTTATAATAGTATAGGAAATTTAAATCAAAGACACACAGTAGGTGGAGGCATATGGAGAGGTTTTCACATGCTAGTGGATTAGGCCGTTTATGTAAATCATGGCCATAGAGTGCAATCCTTCTTTTTCATAGCAAAACTACCATGGTCTTCAAATGGTGTCTAGCCTTATTGAGGAATTTGAGTGTGGCCACTTAGTTCTAAGTTAAAATTAGTAAAGTTATTTACTTCTCTTGGTTCACTGATTTCTTTCCTACTATATATGTCTTACAATCTGCTAGTGCTGTTTGTTTGGGCTCAATGCTGCAAGGTGCTGAGAGCCATTAGGATACAAGAAACTCACAAGAAGGTACTGAAAACCTTGCAGATTTTTACCTTTCTTGGTCAAATTACAATACTGTGCAATAATAGCTAAATTCTGAAACTATGGCTCCTACTATACTTTTGGAGTAACTAAAGGACTGACCCTGCAAGCCTTAAAAGATTTTGCCTGTTCCCTTTGAACCTGTGAAATGGTTTGTGTGAAATTAGTACTGCTTGTGTGCATACAAATTACTCAAAAAATAAGGCTTTGCAGGATCAGGCCCTGCTAAGAATTGATATGTTGTGTTACTCTGCGTTTTTCAGATAAATCTGATTTATCTGACCTTTAGCTGTCATCACAGTGAATATAATTGAAATAGTGTATACTGCTAGTACAGGTGTTTTGTATTTGAACATCTTTATGAACTATTGGCTCAAAATTAATATGCCTGTAGAATACCAGTTGATGAAACAGTCAGATTAAATTTAACCATTTTCATGGTAGCCAGATTGTATAAATTTGGAACTGCATCACTTCACACGTCATTTAAAACATTTTCCAGGGCACGAATAGACATCCCCGCATTGTTCACAAAAAAAATAGGCAGGCCATATTTTTATTAGACACTTGTTGTTCAAGTGACTGAGCTGTCAAAACTCTGAGCACCCTCAATTCTCCTTCTAGTCAAAGGGAGTTGAAGGCACCTAGCATCTTACAAAATTTGACCCACAGTAACTGGAGCTGTGCCAAATAAATTAAAACTGAAAACCTATTTTATTTGTCATTTTAACAAAAAGGAAAATAGATTCATAGATTTTTAAGGCCTGAGATGTCCACCTTGATCATCTAATTATAACTGGAAAGTTTTTCATCATGAGGAACAGATAGTCATTTGCCAGGGGGGAAAAAAAATCTGATTAGGGAAACCGAAAGTGGCAACATTGTGGGAGGAAAGAAGAACTGACTATTAAAACATAAATTGGGTTTGCTGTTGGTTGATTGGTACTCTCGTCACACTTATGATGGGTTGCCTGTTTGCTGTCAAAAAATATTGGAAGCAAATTTTCCAAAAAACAGTGACTGGATGGCCCAAGGTATTTGTAAAGGGATAAAGAGCTTTTTACCGGTAGGTAGTTCAAATGCTGCCCAGGTCAGTAGTTTTCATAAACATAAACAAAAGTCATAATCTCCACCAAAAGATTGGTGATGCCAATCCCCTGTACCCATATCCATATAAATTATTGGCACCTTCACTAGGCAATGTCAGCAAAGGCTTTAGTGGACACTTAAAGACTAAACTAAACTTTCTCTCCAAGAGGTGGTCTCTGCAGGGATCATTTTGAAGAGATTCAGGAAACTTTTTATATAAGTGAATAGGAATCAAAATAGGCACTAAAATTAACTCGTCATTTGATATTTTTAAGTTCAAAGCTAAAGTAAATAACATGCTTCAAATAAGTTTCAAATTCATGTTTAAGCTCTGCATTTTTTAAGCTACCCTATTTCACTGTGTGAGATTTAAATCCTGACTTAATGAGAGAAGGGACCAAACCAAAACCAACCACTCCTAGTATTTGAGGGGTGTTCATATTCAGAGCTAAACTTCATGCCCTAGTTACATATCTAGAACTCATACCCGAAGAGTCCTTGTGTTTGTAACATTAAGTTTCTCATTTAATTGTGTATTACTTTATAGAGATCGTGGAGAGGGCAGAAAATGTAAATTTATCATGTTCTCTGGATTTTTTTAAACGTCTCATAGGCAAGATTTTAATTTATAATGATGATATGGCTTACCATTGATCATAGAGAGTTGGGTTTGTTTTGTGGGAAAGAACTGTGGAAACTTCTTGGTGCTTGTGCCTTAACCTGACCTTGTTACAAAAAGTACGTTCATGTGTGAGATCTGTCCAAAAAAAAAAACTTCATTTTTGTTACTCCAAAGCCACTTTTTTCTCTTGTTGGTAAGGAAAATCCTTCCTTCAGTTGCTGACGTTTCTGGATGTTTTCTGTTTTTAATTTCAGGAGCACAGAAGTAATGAGTACTGTCTCAGGTACACGAAGTACAACCATCACTTTTACAGTCCGGCCTGGACCCAGCCAGCCCATCACATTGCAGAGCAGGTCCCCAGACTATGACAGTAGGACATCAGGAGTGAGACATGCTCCAAGCCCTGTGGTTTCACCAACAGAGATTAACAAAGACATCATGCCTGCTCCTCTGACACCTGCTGCTTCAGCTTCATCTCCTTCTCCAACTCTCTCTGATGTATTTAGCCTACCCAGCCAGCCTCCTTCTGGGGACTTATTTGGCTTGAACACAGGTCGCAGCAGGTCTCCTTCTCCCTCAATATTGCAACAGCCAATCTCAAATAAGCCTTTTACAACTAAGCCTGTCCACCTGTGGACTAAACCAGATGTGGCAGATTGGTTGGAAAGTCTAAACTTAGGTGAACATAAAGAGACCTTCATGGACAATGAAATAGATGGCACCCATTTACCAAACCTTCAGAAGGAAGACTTGATAGACCTTGGAGTGACTAGAGTTGGGCACAGAATGAATATAGAAAGAGCTTTGAAACAGCTACTGGACAGATAAAAATGGCTACTCTTGCCTCTCAAACTTCTGTTATAAATAGAGATGGGCTGGTACTGAAATACGCAAAATGTCTTGGCTGTCTGTGAGTGCCAGCAAAAGAAGAAAAGGTTTAATTTAGCTGCTGGTACTCAGTAATGCAGACTGTATGTTTAGTGCCCAAGCTTAAACCCAAGTAAATGAAATTAATGGGGCTATTTTATTTCAAAGGTGGGGGTGGGGAGGTGTGGGGTGGAGATAGAGACAAAAGATAATTGTTAACTTTGAAATATTACCTATCCATTTATGGTGCCCTTCAGCTGGACCCAGAACATGTACGGTTTTTTTTTTTTTTTTTGTTTAAAACCACAAGCATTTCATTTTTGAGCAGAAAACACCTTATTTTATATACACCTCTCCCCTTTCATCCAGGGTAATCTGTTCTTGACACTCTTGTCATGGAATCTCAACTTTTTTTCCCTTTTTGGCTTTTTTAAATAGATCCTCACATGCTTGACTTTTTTGTTACCTGTTTTTAATCAATAAATAGCAGATGCATTACTTCACCCCCTCTTTCACAATGTCATTTTGATCCAGTGTAGATCTTTGGTTTGTTGGCAGTGAAGCTGATAGTGCTGTTGGAGACTCTTGTTCAAAGGTAACTGTTCTGCTTTACTTAGGTATTTCTTTATTTCTGCGTTTATATTTAGCACAATTCCAAGGTAGCAGAACAGGTTTTAAACATGGTGTACTGACGTGATAAGTAGAATGTGGAAACTATGTATAGACTGGAAGAGCATTCTCTGAGATACAAAGAAATGAGGCTAGTTTGAACCAGACACCCCCATTTGGCAGCCAGATAAACTGCTAATGAGGCCTAAATTGACTATCTGAGCAGATTAAAATGTGGTTGTGACGAGTGTTAGCTATACTGTGTCCATGTGCATCTTTAGACTTTTATAGTCAGATTTTTCAAACATGCTGAGCCCCCACAGATCGTGCTTAATTCATTGAGTTGCAAGTGCTCAACAACTCTGAAAAACTGGGATAGAAGACAGGATATTGCTTCCATGGAAGTTTGTGGGAGTGTTGCCACTGACTTAACTGGGAGCAGGATAAGGCCTGTTAGTAGAAATAAAAATGTTTCAGCAGGTGATCATCTACAGTTTAAAAAAATATTTAAAGGGTAAATGTTAACAAGGGAGGGGACATGTGGTGTCCTGGAATGCAAGTGTTCCAAAGGGCCAGGAAAACAGAAAGGTCCAGATTTATGGACTTGGTTCCTCATTTCCATTTCCTGGCTAGTCTGGGTTGGGCTGTTGGCAGAGGAAGCATAGTCAATGCCTAAGCAGGAGCAGAAAGCTTCCCATCACTCTCTAGTGACTTCTTTACTGTAATCAGAAATTATTAGTGGCAGGGTCCAGACAGTGATCCATCAAGCCCTGATCAGTATTACAGACAATTGGCCCCACTTTGGGGTTGATCGTTGACTGCACTCTCTGTGCGTCGTGGGGATACGCCATTTTGGCAGATTTGATTTTTTTTTTTTTTAAAGTTAACAATTTTCTCTATCTGACCCCTTTTATAATTAACACCTCTATTAATTTCTGTAGAAGTTTTGTGGGTCTTGCTTTCTGAACATTCAACCTGTTCAAGGTAGGCACATCATGTATGGACAGCCAGACTCTCAACCTACCATACCATCAGGTTCTCCCATCTTTTGGAAGGTTCCTGATTTTTTTTCCCTTGCTATGGTCCAGCCGATCTCTAATTATAATTTTTTTTTCTTCTCACAATCAAGTGTCTAATTAGGTCTTCAACAGCCCTAGAACAAGTACATAAAGTTTAGCAATTTAAATACCTTTCTTTACTGCAAGTTTAAATAGTTGTACAGATAGTTTATAAGCACAATATTTTAAGAAAATAAGTGGCTGGTCTACTGGGCAGCCTTTGTGCCACTTCAGTGCTAGAATGTTAAAAACTAAAAAAAAAAATACAAAAAAAAATACAAAAAAAATACAAAAAAAAAACACTTTTGTGGTTTAATACTATTTCTGTGGAATAATAAGTCTTGACCTTTTTAAATCAACCTCATTTGGATGCATCTGAACCAGCAGAGCTGTGTTATATTTTCTATTTTTCCTAGAACTTCTTCAAAGGAGGATGAATACTTCTTCAAAAGTGATTACACAATTAACAATGCATTAGCAAAGCAACTATTCAACCTCCTGCCCCCTTTATGGAACAAATATTTTGACTTAACATCTGTTATTACACCCTTTGCAGGTCTATATTTGTATTTGAAAGTTCCAAGTAACCTTGTAATAAAAATCAAATATTGAGGCATTTTACTTTCAAGAGTACTGAGTTTTTCCATAGTTACATGGCTATTGTTGCAGAGAATGACATTTTCATTCAGATATTCAATAATGGCACCTTAAGGCCATCAAATACTATAAAAAGTGTAAAAATGGTAATTCAGCCATCATTGTCTTCCATTTGGTGATATTACAGAATTCAGTAAATAAACCACTAATGCCATGCTCCTTTTTGTTTCTTTGACTACAGTTGGTATTACCTCTATAATATGTGCCAGAAAATACATTAGATAATACGGTAGTAAAAGAAAATGTAGAAGATGACTTTTAAGCTGCTTTTTAATCACAATCTTATTGTTGAATTTAGGTTTAATGAGTGCTGACATACACAAGTAAATTACAGCTGATGGTAATCCCTTTCTTAAACAAGTGTTGTTTCTTGCTTATGTATCTTTTCAGGCACTTAAAGAATAGGTACAGTATAATTAGTAGAACAGAGATTAAAAACACTAAAGAGCTAATGAAATAGTTTATTTTTACATTGTGTCTTATGATCTAAAGGGTAACAGGGCCTGAAAGGATCTACTTTTACCAATAAAATACACCTCTGCCAAGATGAATTGGTCTCTAGCTCTGTTTGATGACTTTGCTACAGAAAGCAATAGTAACAGATATAACTCCTAGTATTTTCAGCAGTTTTGGAAATATGGGGGTAGGGGAATGGCCCTATTATTTCACGCTACTATGATAGTGGAGAAGAAAATGTTAGAGATCTATGAAACATGTTATGATATTCCAGGTTTTAGGATCAACTTTTGTTTATATACTGTAATTTAAATAAATTGCATTTACATGCCTAGTTTCTGTAATATTTGTGTATACAATACCAAAATCACACAAGATGTAAATTGTGTATAACTGCAGGCTCCTTTCCCTGAGTGTCTGGGAACATTTTAAGTTTAATTCATATATTATAAAATGACTAGATGTGACTGTTGATTTACAGAATTTACATATCACAGAAGCTAATTATTTGTGGTACTTAAGTTAATAAAAATAGTGATTTTCTGAGTTCTTAAACAAGCATTACCCAGTTGATCTGGCAATGATTGTGTGTAAGCCACAAATATTGATAATTTTTCCATTACATTTTTTCTTTTCTTTCCTAGATATTAATGTTTCTCAATATAGTTTGTGTAACAATTTGTGTTCACGTTATCTATGTTGCTGTAATTTTTGTGCTTTAATTCCTCTTATTTCAAATTGATTAAAAATCAAGCTCCTGTAACTTGCACTTTCCCCGATCCTTAATACTCTTGTATGGCAACCAAAATTCCTGTAAGAAATAAATATAATATTGCACTAAGGTTGTGGTTCTGATTGCAAACAGTGAAAGCTGTCTGAATTTTTGTTAAAAAGTTGCCAAACTTACAATCTAATGTAACGTTATTGAAACAGCAGAAAATGCTTTAACTACATATAGCTAGAGAGAAAATGGGTTTATCAAATATTGGGGGGGGAGAGTTTGCTTTGGTTTATCTTTTAGTTAAAGGTTTTTAATGCTGAAACCAAATAGGTTTTGAATTTCAGATTCACATATAAGATTTGAAAAGTAAAGAATTTTGTTAAGTGATGGGTTTCAGAGTAGCAGCCATGTTAGTCTGTATTCGCAAAAAGAAAAGGAGTACTAGTGGCACCTTAGAGACTAACCAATAAATTGGTTAGTCTCTAAGGTGCCACTAGTACTCCTTTTCTTTTTGCGTTAAGTGATGGAATTTTTTTTTTGGCTTGGAAGTGATTTCAGCTGATCATTTTTCTGGACTTGAGGTCGGTCTTTATTTTGGTGTTATCAAATAAGGGTAGCTGATTATGCAAGACATTTGAATTGTTGGCCTACCTAGCAATCTGGTGAAATTCTAACAGGGTTTTTGTAGGAGAGAGCCGCATTACAAACAGTGAAGAAAAAGCAGCAGCAGTTCTTATCCAGAGTTCAGACCTCTTGTGATAGACACTACCGCCAGACTTCATTAGTACTTTGGATAAATTGGGCTCCGCATTCTTCTTCTATCTTTAATTGTAACTTGAAGAATTTTTTTTAGATATTGAAATAAATATTTTAACAGCAGTCATTCTGTTTTATATCTAATACTTTCCTTTTTTTCCTGGGATGATGATCTATTTCTTCTACTTTTTTTGGATTTATTTCCTGTTTTCCTACATATTATTCTAATATCAACAGCTTTGTTTTATTTCAGGTATTTTAATAATTCAATTATACAGAATATCTTTGTATCTGTCGGTATACATGTCAGTACATGATCAAATTAATCATAAAAAATAGTTGTGTATTACACAACTATAACATGCTGTGGAACTGCTAATTCTATGTGGGAATCAAGGTGGTTATACAACCAGTTTTCTGAGAGCAGAATATTTAATAATTTATATTATTATCCAAATTATATTGGTGGTTTTTTTTTCTCTTGTTCCTGTAACATGTTTCTGCATTTCACAGTCTTCACAGTTTTATGTCCAAGACCACAACAAAATACTGTCCAGTGCGACTAATCTGGAACAGTATGGTTATCGGAAATCCTAACTCAATGATGCTTCAAAACACACACAAAGGAAAACAAGTGTGTGCCTTGGATGTTTTGAATCTGATCTGCATAAAACCATGTTGTATTCAAATGATGTACTTAGAGGAAAGGAACATTTTTATCATCCATGTATTGTCGTAGCTGATAAAATAGTTAGAGTGCCTTGTTTTCTGAACTGAGAAGTCCCTATCAATGCACAACTAAAAATGGTTAAAAAAAACTGAAATGTTAAGATCTAGATGATATTCTGGGGCCTTCTCTTGATCATGAGACTATATGACTTAATCACAGTCATTTAAGTTAAACTAAATGAAATAAAGAAAATTGAAATCAGATTGTGTTTGTTAATTTCCATTAACAAATGTATTACTAGAACATACACTTAGAATGTAATTATTTAGTTAAGTGTACTATATTTTGATTGCAAGGTAACAGATACAATAACTAGAACAAATAAGCTTTTGCTTTTAATTATGTTAATGTTTTATGCTGACATCTAGTGGTCTTTGAGGGCCATGGTCTCAGAGCTGTATTTTTATATAGGCACAGAATGTTTTAAAACCTTTATTTATTTGGCTTTAAAATATAATTAATATACGCATTCTTTCAACAGAAATTCATCAAAATGAATCTGACAACTGCATGTTGGGCCAACTACATAAGTCAAAGAATAAGGCTGAATTATTGTCACATTTTTTCAGAAAATAAGCAGCGTTTAAGGAATTGCAACATGTGTTTTTCAGATTGCATCTTTGTACTGCCCCTTCAACTTTAGTAGGCATGTTTTTGTTAGGGTGACAAAAGATGAAAATAGATTTTGCCTACCGCACTGAAAATCTTGGACCACTAAAAAAGTTTCATTAAAATGTTAAAGATAAGCCAGAATTTTCAAATCCAGATTGCAAATGCCCTAAAGTTCAGGGTGTTTTGAGTGGGGGAGCTAGTTCAGTAGATCGTAATGGCTGGTGGTCATTTCCCAAAATGTGGATACAGAACTGTGGTTGGGTTTTTTTTAACCCACAGTGTATGCAGGCCTAACTCTAAGAAGCGTGAGTATGGATTTCTAACTTGAAGTTTCCTGGTTAGGTTTAGAAGTTAATGTGTGAGTTGGAGAACAGCACTATATTTATTAAAATGTACTGGCATAAATGCTCAGCCTACTATACTGCTTTTACCTTCCGAGATTCTACAACAGCCACTGTAGAGAAATCTCAAGCTGTACTTAATAACATTAGTATTTTAAAGAACTAGTTTTTCCACTCACGCCTTTCCATAACCTTAAATTGTGTCTATTTTAAACTTCCTTATATAAGAACTGAGGTGAGATGTTGGCTATCTGCCAGATCTCAGGCTTCAGTTTAATTCTCTTCCACTTGAACAAACTTCTGAAAACTTTTTTTTTCCACTGAGATGCATATGTATGTTCTCTTTTAAGGATGAGCCTGAAGAAAATTATAGGCTTGGTGTGACCGCATCATGGCTATTTCTAAATTAATATTGATAATGTAAATAGATTCATGACAAGTCAAGGTAGCAGTCTCAGATCCATCACCAGAAGGTTAGAGAACTGATGAACTTTTCTCACATGAGCTGGGTGAGGGGAGTTGACTTCCAGATGCAAAGGAGACTAGTATAGAATTAGAAATTGTGCTTCTTTGCTGTTGCCAGTTTATCAGAACACCTCAAAATAATTTTAATCAGATTTCTAAATAGACAAACTAGAGGTATATATTTAAATGCATCTTGCTAAAATAATACTTTCTTACCATTACTCCGGTAAGGCCACATCTCCTATCCACTATCCATTTTGTTACAACAATGTAATCAGCTACCTTTCCTCTATGCAGGGAAGGGTGGAATCACTATGTATAAGCAACATTCCAAAACTGTTGCCTGTTCTCTTTCATTCAAATGTAATACTTTACCAACACAATAATACTTTCCTCTGAGAAGCTCTAACCACTTTAGAAATGTTGGTCAGTGTTCGCTGCAGGTGCAGAGATTGAAGCACAGAAAGGTGAAGTGTTTTGCGGATGATACCAAGCTGAGGGGGGAAGGGGGGGCAAATGCTTTAGAGAATAGGATTAAAATTCAAAATGAGCTGGACTAATGGTATAAAGTAAATAGGATAAAATTCCATAGGGACAAATACAAAGTACTTCACTTGGGAAGGAACAATCAGCTGCACGCATACAAAATGGGAAATGACTGCCTAGGAAGGAGTACTGCAGAAAGAGATCTGGGGGATCACAAGCTAAATATGAGTCAACACTATTGCAAAAAAAGCAAACCTCATCCTGAGCTGTATTACCAGGAGTGTTGTAAGCAAGACGTGAGAAGTAATTCTTCCACTCTATTCCTTGCTGATTAGGCCCCAACTGGAGTGTTGTGTCCAGTTCTGGGTGCCACATTTCAGGAACGACGTGGAGAAAGTTCAGATAAGCAACAAAAATGATTAAAGGTCTAGAAAACGTGACGTATGAGGGAAGACTGAAAAAAATTTGTTTAGTCTGGAAGACAGGTGGTACTCTGAACCTCAAAGCAAATCCCCATATTCATCCCTGTTGTATAATTATATTTATTACAAAGCATGCCATGTAAGATATCATATGAAAAAATCATGATCTACTGAAACCCATTGTTCCATCCAAATATGTATACCGTTAGTAGGCATGAAGTTGAGATTTTGCTGCATGGCTGTTACTGAAATATGTTGGAAGTTTGAGAGGCTCAACTGCTAGTTCCCCAGTGACAACAAGGATGGTGCTCCACACCCATTATTCAGCTGAGGAGTTGTTAGCAAGGGATTTACAATTCTGTAAGACACACACCACATAATGGGGGATTGCTCAACCCTGTGACTCAGCAAAGCCCACCAGGAACATGTCTGGGCTAATGTTTTCCAGGCACATGGATTGAGGATATAAAATAGACAGTGGCATCATGCTTTTGCCTTTCTCCTCTCCCATCTATGCTGGAAGCAACATGAACACAGGGAAGATAATACACAGGCTTACCCTTATAAGCCTGGGATCAGTCTCCTCAGTTGAAGTTTTTAAGAACTGTAACATTCGGTGAGGTGAGAAAACTGCTTGATCCCAATACTGCCTACTGTAATAAGATTTAGACTGTATGCTTACCTTTTATTTTTTTGGTAACTATCTCTGACCTTTCGTGCCTACCATTTATAATCACTTTAAAACAGATTTATTAACTACAGAAAGATTTTATTTCACCTAAAACAATGTTTTGGTTGAAGTGCTTGGAAAATCTCAGCTCAGTTTATAAGCTCAACACAGGGAGGGGTGGAAAGGTAATAAACTTATATGGCTACTGGTCAGACTTCTGACCAGGGCAAGACATTACAGTTCTGAGATGCAAGGCTCGGGAACTGGGGGGGGGCGGGGAATTGCCTGGTGCCTTTCTGTGCGATTCATGAGTGGCTCAGGGAGCATTCATACAATCCAGATGTGTGGCGGGGGCTCCATTTGCTATTGGGCTGGGTGATAACTGTGCCTGGAAGAGTTTGATGCTTGTCACTATCAAAGCATTGTAAGATACAGCCCAGGCTGGAGAGTTAATGGGACACAGCAGTACCCTGCTCTCCGCTTGCTTGCCAGGGATCCTGTCACAGGACACAATAATTTTCAAGTACATAAAAGTTTGTTTCAAGGAGGAGTGAGAAACACAGTTCTTCTTAACCTCTGCAACTAGGACAAGAAGCAATGGGCTTAAATTGCAGCAAGGGCAGTTTAGCTTGGACATTGGGAAAAACTTCCTGTCAGGGTGGCAAGCACTAGCATAAATTGCCTAGAGAAGTTGTAGACTTAAGAGCAGGTTCAGCAAACATCAGTCAGGGATGATCTAGATAATACTTAGTCCTGCCATGAGTGCAGGGACTGGAATAGATGACCTTTCAAGGTCCCTTCCAATCCTATGATGATGAGCAATGCACTTTCAGAGCTAGACACATGGACGATAACCTTTCTAGTCCATCATCTCTGGACTTAGATAGTTTCTTACATTGCTACACTATTATGGAGAGGAATTAGGAAACCTTTAAAGTGTCATCAAGACCATCTGTAAAATATTTTTGCCATGAACCTTTTACAACTTCAAAGTGAAGAGACAACTGCTGAAACATAAGTAAGTTGTAATATTACAAATAGAATAGCAATTTATGTGCTGTCTGGTAGCCTGATGACCTAGATGCATAAGTATACCCATGACTTCAAAAAAGCAAAAGTGTTATTTGTTCCCTTAGTCACTAAATTAGATGAGGAAAATCTAAATCCAGGATTTTTTTTTTTTTTTTTTAATTTCTCTCTCTGTCTTCTGTGGTGTTTGCTGAAGAATATATTTAGTATTTCTTTAGCAAATAAGGGCTGGAGTCATTAGGGGAATTTAGGTGCTTAACTGAACCTTTAGGCACCTAACGACACCATTTAGCTACCACTCATCACAGAAACCCCTGCTCAGTTGCTGCCTTCTGACATTGTTGATGCCTACATTCGTACTGGTAAAGTGCCGAATTTCTGCTGTGGACATGCACCACTGAGCAGCCCAGCACCCTATGTGATGCCTCAGCGCCGGTGCCATTCACCGTATGAAGAAAAGGAGTAGTGGTGGCACCTTAGAGACTCACAAATTTATTTGAGCATGAGCTTTTGTGAGCTACTTCATCACTTTTGTGAGCATCACTTCATCAGTTGCATTCAGTGGAAAATACAGTGGGGAGATTTATATACACAGAGAACATGAAACAATGGGTGTTACCATACACACTGTAACCAGAGAGATCACTTAAGGTGAGCTATTACCAGCAGGAGAGGAAAAAAAAAAAAAACCTTTTGTGGTGATAATCAAGGTGGGCCATTTCTAGCAGTTGACAAGAACATCTGAGGAACAGTGGGGGGAGGGAGGGGATTCGTTCTTGTCAACTGCTGGAAATGGCCCACCTTGATTGTCACTACAAAAGGTTTATTTCCCCCTCCCCACCCTTGCTGGTAATAGCTCACCTTAAGTGATCACTCTTTTGTTACAGTGTGTATGGTAACACCCCTTGTTTCATGTTCTCTGTGTATATAAATCTCCCCACTGTATTTTCCACTGAATGCATCCACTGAAGTGAGCTGTAGCTCACGAAAACTTATGCTCAAATAAATTTGTTAGTCTCTAAGGTGCCACAAGTCCTCCTTTTCTTTTTGCAGATACAGACTAACACGGCTGCTACTCTGAAACCTGTCATTATTTACAGTATGGTTTTCCTTACCTATCTTGCCTGCAGGCCCTGCTCTGGTAGACACACCTTGAGGCTGCCTTAAACACATCTATCAGAATGGCCCTTCTGCAAAACCGAGGAGGGTGGTGGTGGGGCGCTTGCTGCCCTTCTTATCTGCTCGGCCAGTGGTTAGAGCACTCCCCCAGGATGTGGGAAATTCAAGTTCAAAGTCCCAACTGGGCACTGCTACCTTTTTTTAAAAAAAAGGAAAACTGACAGGGAGTGGGTTCATGGCTGTGAATCCTGAGGAAGGGGAGGTGCCTCTATCCAGCCCAGAGTTAGGTACCAAACTCCTTTCAGGGGTAGGATTTAGGGCCCCGCCCCTCACCATTTCCTACTGGCTACTTTAGGTGGTTCCCCATTCAGCTTTCTGGCTGTTGTAGATCCCATCCTCTTCCCCCTGTGTAGTACACGGATCTTGGCTCCTAACTCAGGGCTGTGGATTCAGTTAGGCAGTAGGTTGCCTAAAGATTAAAACACTGAGTCCTATGGGCCCTTTATGGAGATAGCGCTCAATGCCTAAAACAGATGCAGCTGTAGTTTATCCAGATAGAGAACAAGTTTGTTAGTACTTTATCTTCATAGGCTAAAGAAGACAATGTTGCATTCAGAAGATGCACTTTGGAGTGTCGTCCGTCCGTCCCCGCCCCAAGTGCGCCCCTTGAGCACCCTAGTGGTGACTTCCTCTCTTGCTTGAGGAGGCTATAGCACACTCCACAGAATAGAACACAGCAAAGAACACTTTCATGCACAAGCTGAAACCAGAACTCAAAATAAACCTCTGTGGAACAGGAACTGTAGGATGGATCTAAGCCATCGAGTTTGAGGTAAGATCCTAGCAGTTATGAGTCAAGAGCATTATAAGCTGGGGCCCACATAGTTTGAGATTTCACAGCTGCACAGTTTGCCCTAGAATCCACCCTTGGCTGAAGAACTATGCTTCAGCATCCAAGATTTCATTTTACAAAAGGTTTTTGCTTGCTTGTAGTTGTGGAGAAAATCTTGAAAACCTCAAATCAATGTAAACCGCAGCACTGATATTGTGCCTGAAACAACACCTGTGGAGGGTTTGGACTGCCTTATTGGGGTATTAACTCAAATGTAAAATGTGTCAGTGTAAATAGCAAGTATTAACTATAGCACTGCTGCTCATTTTAACATCTGAACCCAAAACTACTGCTTTGCTTTCCTGAGAAGTAGAGGACAGTTGTGGCTTTTAACAATCTCCCAGAGCTTCCAACTCTATTTTGACAACTTCTGTTGAAGTTATGGGTTGCCAAAACTACACTGAAAACTGAAGTTAACAAAATTAATAGACTGTAATAGGAAAATAAAAGGGCCCTGTTTTGTTTATATTGCTCACTTTTATACTTAAATACCTCAATTTTAAACATTTAAAGGAAATGGACAATTTTCAGCATACTTCAGAATCCAGGGGCTTTACCACAAAATGTACAACCCTCATGCCTCAGAGTATGCAGGGCCTTAACTACAGTAGGTCTACCATAGGCAATAGATTTCACCTTTGAGACCAAGAAATAGGAATCATAAGGTTAGAGGTGTGAGGCCATCACAGCAAATTTCCTTTTAGCCCTAAGGACTAGGTCTATAAATCAGATCCCTTTGTAAACCAAGTACTCAAGTTAAATCCTCCTGAAGTACTCAGATTTTCAAGAATTGCACTGTCATTACACAATGCACAATATATTGTGTATACAGCATGTGTTCTGACATAAGTAACTTTAACAATAGCTAAACATCAATGTGTGTATTTGACACAAAGTTTGAGAGATGTATTAAAGAGTATGCAGTGTTTAAGTAAATGCCAATAGCTTGGACATTTATAACAATGACTGTACTGTTTAAGGGTTACTTGCATTCATCGTGTGAACTGTGCTTTTTTTTTTTTTTTTTTCCTTGAACAGGCCGTGTCCCTCTTGAACTAGTATTTCAAGAGTTGTTATTGCATACATAGTGGCCTGGGTTTAATAAATGCTTAGAAAAACAAACTACCAACAATGTGATTAGGCTGTGAACAAAAGTGTGTTTTACCAAACATTTACAGACCTCTGGGAATAAAGAGGGTTCGTAGAAACTGTCAGCAACAAATTATTCCCTGAGCTTCACTGAGAGCAGCAGACACATCTCTGCTATGACATGTGCTAGCCAACAAAAATCACAGCCCACAACATTAACTACTGTGTCACATGTTACAACCACTATATATGGGAGGATATACTCCATGCAGAGTTATCTGCTGTAACAAAGAAGTATCTATATCTTGTCACTAATGTAAAATACAAAAGGGGAATGTTTTATGCACATGGCTTGGAGCAGCCTCATTCAAGAGACACATAGGCAAGAGGTATTGAATATAATTTCTGCCATACAAAGGGTTATGTATATTTAATCACCTAAATTTCATGGTTTGCATGCTCTATAGCCAACAATAGTTTGGAATCAATGCTTTGAATGTTTATTATATATAAAATTTGGCCATCCATTCTACCTGCATTCAGCAATAAGAGGTTGATTCAACTCAAGAACTATTACCAATGGTAAAAACACTACGTAAAGTCCACAGGCTTTCTTCAACAGCAAGGCTACCCTTTGGCTACATGAAGTTTGCTTGCATTTAGCCCAGATATTCTAGAGCATAAGATGCTCCATATAGAGTCATGGAAAAAGCTACAGCTGCAACTTTATCTAACTAAATTAATGGAGGACAGTCATGCAGCTCCTTCCTGAAGAAACTACCCAAGAAGAGTCCACTATAGTTTCCAAACACCAATCCTTAAGAGAAGGGTCCTGTAAAATTAACCCAGGGATCAGCACCACCCTTGCCCCAGTGCCTTTTTCTCATGCAAGAGATGAGGTTTAAAGAAAGGGTACATCTTTCTGTACCAAATATCTATGCCTGCAATACATAGCAAGGACCCAGCCTGATGGTATACGGCCAATGCCTGGTACTTTGGTGACAATCTCTCCCCCCCGCCCCACCTAAATTAACCTTAACTGGACACCTGCCATAGTGCTAACAACTATCAATACACGACTTGCCCCTAATCTCCCATCCTCTCTGAGAAAGGGGGAAAAAAACAACCCACAAAGGAAATATATTGTGGGGCAGAGACTAAGGGGTGACAATGGTGACCCATGTCTTGCAGGAGCAATGTAAGCTGCATCAGCTCTTATAACAGTCTGGCTCCTGGGCTATTGAAGTACCTTGTGGCCCCTGAGTGGACCAGTCAAGCTTTGGTGGTGAGAAGGGTGGCAACTAAGGGCCTCTCCCTGAGCTCTGCCCAAGCCTTGCCCATGGATGAGGCTATCAAGAAGGGATTATTGCTGTTCCAGTGCTAACCAGGAATCTAGATTTTGTGAGTCTAGCCAAACCTCCCTACCCCACAGCAAGCAGTGGGGTGGAGGGTTGAGAATATTAGCCAAGCCTTACAGAAACCATAAATTCCACACTATCCTAGTAGCTTCACTATTATCTTCCATTATCAGAGCCCAACCATTCCATACTCCACATCCTAAGCTCTCTCGTACACATACATCATTCCACAGTAAAGATTTTTAGGTGCCAATCAATCAGTCATGCTACCACCCCCTATGTTCATGGACTCAATGTGTGGAAAGCCACAAAACTGGTTCAAAGCATGGAACAGGGCAAACTTCAGGGGTATGTATCCTGTGCTCATGGCAGACCTATACACGAAGCCTTGAAGTGGCCAAGAAAGTTGGAGGGAAGATGACTTTTTGATCTGCAACTATAAAGCTCAGGTCTAGTGGGTATTTAAAGACTTCTAAGGCAAACTTAAATGGCTGTAGGTCAGTTGTCAGCCTAGTCTCTGTCTCAGTGTTAACACCAATGTCCCAGCATGCTCCTAGGAGGTACTGTGCTGTTGGAGGGGGCCCATCGTTAGATAAAACTGGCATTTTTCATATAAATACAAGTATCACTGCTGGTCCAACTTGACCCTCCCCCTTGAATTCCAGTCTGAAAGTGTTCCTTTTTTTGCTTAGCCTTACAGATTACTGGGTACGCATGCTAGCGCAGAGCTGTCTTTGCATTTCCGTAGGGATGCTCTCTCTTCTGTGCATACATATTAAAGTTCTACACTGATATTTTAATGTTCCCCCTCTGCATCGGTGCAATTAAGGACAGTGACAGCAGAACAAATTCTAATGTGTGTAAAGTCCTTTCAAAATGAACACTGCTGTATTTTATACTATTAATACTAACGGCTTCATTGCAATAACATTCTAGATCATATCCATGTCTAGTAGGGTCTGCTTTAAACAAACTAAAAAGGTGAACATATAAACAGCTGGGGCTTGAATTGCTTCTTACTTACTCAAGTATAAACCAAGGGTAATTCCATTTCTATCAAATTAATTACACCAAGGTAGAACTGAAGTGACATCAGAGTCCGGAGAATAGGCATACATTTAGTGATGTATATCACTCTCCAAACATACTGTACCATGAGCCTGTCTTTGAATTTTCATATTAGTAAAGCTTTATTTCTAAACTATTAGTATTCTCATGTTCCTGTTTTGTTTTAATATGTTGGCAAGTACTACTGCCCAAGATCCCAGAAAATATCTGCCAAGTTTTCCGGTATCATGTAGATAAAAACGCTATACATCACTGTAGAAGGGTCCAAAAATATTGGTCCAGTGTGATATCAGCCAAGAGCACGGCCAATAAAAATCACAACGCTAGTTCTCAGAGGTCTGATCCTGAAAGGGGAAAATTAGAGTGCTTAAGCCAATAAAACATATTGAAAACAAAGTAGGAATTGTTCTGCCATCTAAAGAATCCTAGCTTTGTTCCTCTGGTACATTGGCAAGCCTACAATGGCTTGCTGGCAGAACTCAGCCCTAACACCAGCCATCTGGGCACAGGAAGATTCCCTGAGTGGCACAGAACTCCCACAGCAGCTCCTATGCCAGCCCTCTCCCAGCTGCTAGCATAGGGGGACAGGGCTGGCACATCCCTCTGTTGTTATAAGTAGCTTCCCAATAGAGAGTATTAAGTGTGATTATAGTATGCAGATGAACTTTCGGCATGCTGACCCTGGAGTTGGAGGTCTAATTTCCAGCTTGGGTAGATATACCCAGGTTAGCGCTGACTGAGTCACAGCAGTGAGAGTCGGAGACAGGCTAGCCAACTACATACCCATCTGAAACCCTAGGTAACTACTCAGGGCCCCTAGCCCATCCAGCTGCTCACACCACTGTAGCTACACTTCTGTTTTTAGCATGCTAGCTTGTACATGTGCTAGCTCTGATCATCTACCCAAGCTGGAAGTTTTGCCTCCAGCTCCAGTTGCAGACTTATCCTTAGAGAACTCTACTTTCGGGAAATACTTGGTGAGAGAGCACAGCATATGTGGAAGAAGGAATAAAGCCTGAATGTTGCACTGTTCTCTCATCCCATACCCCCAGTGCTTGAATGCTGAACATAGTGTCAGAAGTGAGAAAGCCCCTGCAGGTACAGGAAATCTGAAACAAAAACTCTGAGGGTCTGGGCATTCATGGCAGCATAATGGTGTGACGCTCTGTACCTTGGGGGAACACCCTACACCCCTTGTTCATTTTATAAAATGATTGTGTGGTATCCAATGCGAAGTTTGTCATGTTAGCTGTCTTCGGAAAGCTCATAATGCACTGAGCATGGGTGTTATAGGGATGTTAAAATAAGGTTATAATTTAATTTATATAGTTATGAGGCTGAAAATGTATCCTCATGGCTTGAAGCAGGGATTCTCAAACTGGGGTCTGGGACCCCTCAGGGGGTCACAAGGTTATTACGTGGGGGGGGGGGTCACGAGCTGTCAGCCTCCACCCCAAACCCCACTTTGCCTCCAGCATTTATAATGGTGTTAAAACATGTTTTTAATTTATAAGCAGGGGTCGCACTCAGAGGCTTCCTATGTGAAAGGGGTCACCAGTACAAAAGATTGAGAACCACTGGCTTAAAGCAAGCCCATGCAAAAACTCTTCAAGAACAGAGAGGCAGTTCACACCTCGTCAGGGCACGGATGGGACAAACCCAGCCCTGCCTCACAGGAACAATGGACACTGGCTTAGGCAGCAACAAAAGAATCTGTTGGAGGGAGTCACCCCCTTCCTTTGAGCAGTTTGGAACTACGATGAGGTAATGCTCACCTGACTCTGAGGTGGGGGTGGGTGCAAAGCCAGGAGGAAAGAAAGGACATGATAAGAGGGAAGAGAGATTTTGCCATGCTCTCTCTCTTCCATTTACATACACCACCACCACCACCAAGCAACTGAACCACTGATCAAAGGGGAGAGCCTCGCTGAAGAGCAACCAGCCAGCCTGTGTTGAGAAGCATCTATGTTTGTAAGTACATTGAAAAGTGTTAAGATCAGCTTAGAGTGCATTTTGCTTTTATTTCATTTGATCAAATCTGACTTGTTATGCTTTGACTTATAATCACTTAAAATCTATCTTTATACTTAATAACTCCGTTTGTTTGTTCTACCTGAAGCAGTGCGTTCGGTTTGAAGCATGTCACGGGCTCCCCTTGGGATAACAAGCCTGGTACATATCAATTTCTTTGTTAAATTGACAAACTTATATAAGCTTGCAGCATCCAGCAGGCATAACTGGACACTGCAAGATGGAGGTTCCTAGGGTTGTTTCTGGGACCGGAGATATTGGCTAGTGTCATTTGCTTGCAAATAGCTGGGAGCAGCTTACATGCCAGAGGCTGTGCGTGAACAGCCCAGGAGTGGGGGGGTCTCACAGCAGCGCAGGGTAAGTCTGGTCCCAGAGTCAAGGATTGGAGTGGCCTAGCAGATCACCGGTCCAGATAATGCCAGAGGCGAATGTCACAAACAGATTCCTGTCTCCTAGGAGATGGATAAGAAAGGGGATGTGTTTAGCAATTAGACACTCTTTAGATTACAATGAGAAAGTAATAAAATTTGCAATGGGGCTGAATAAAAAGTAAAATAAAATAAGAGTGTAACCCATACATCTTCTGGGTGCGGTGTTCTGTCCCATCTAGTGGCACTGAGACCACTTAAAGAGAGAGATTAATGAGTCAGCTCTACAGCCTTAGCTACAAAGTATATGGCTTTTAGCTCATACAGTAGAGGCTCATGCACTAAGCTCCAGTGGTCCCAGGTTCAATCCTGCCCACAGACTACTGGGATCTGTCAGTTTTACAAGAGCAGCCCACTATTAGGTATATTGAGCAAAGACTGCCACATGCTCCAACAGAGTCTAGATGTCAGCAATAGACTGAGACTACCCATGTAAATCTTAGAAGAACTACGAAAGCATTTTCAATGCGCAAAAAAAGTCGTATATGAAAGGTATTTTTTCCAACAAGTGTAATAAAAAATCTGGAGAAACAGGTAGAACAAACACCACAGAAACCACTACTTTCACTTAAAATGACCGATGCACAGTCGGGATGCCATTTGTCCTGATATTGCGGCTTTGGCCGCTCCAGCCTTTTTTGTTTGTTTTTTGCTTCGGCAACTCCGGCCACTTTTTTTTCTCCATTTCATCTGGTCACCCTAGTCTTGAAGGCAATAAACTGTGGTCTTTCTGAGTAATACCATCATGGTCTGCTGGGTTGGCTATCTGCACAGAGCCAGACCGGCACACGGAGAGAACACGCTTGCCAACTGAAAACAGTACAGATTCCCAGTACATAAAGAATCTTGAGGTTTCCTATAGCAGTTGTGCAGGCTCAGTGGCAGGAACATTTTCAGAGAGAAACTTTGACCGGACTGCATGCATGTTGTACATGATCCTTCCCTCCCTGCTTCTGGAGGCATAGGATTCTTCTTCTCAAACCCTTTATCCCTTCTACCCCCACCAAATAGATTCCAGCCAACCAGGCTCCTCTGGTGGTGGTGTTAATGCTAATGATGTTTTTGGGACCTGTAAAAGGAAAAGGAGGACTTGTGGCACCTTAGAGACTAACACATTTATTTGTGTATAAGCTTTCGTGAGCTACAGCTCACTTCATCGGATGTATTCATTCCGTGTCGCTGCTACCACCACCACCTCCAGCTCTCTCTCAGATTCTGCAGCCTGACTCTGCGCCTTTTCTTGCTGCTCCTTCAGTTTCTACTGCTGTCTCATTCCCTCCCTCTTCCTTCTTCACTCAGCTAAATATATACAAGACCCTTGCTGGGGCTCTCTTTCCCCCTTTCTTTTTCCCACCCCATCCTCAGGTTTTCCCTAGCGGAATCTGAAAAAAGAAAGGGTCTCCCTCCCCAACACAGAGTTCCAGGGGAAAGCACACTGGCCGACAGGCACCACTAGCCTCTGTGCAGGCTTTTAGGTTCCTTCATCTTGATCCTGGCTGGGAGGTTCTACTGCAAGTGGCTCTGGTTAGCAGAAGCTGCTGCTGCTGCTAACCTAGAACAGGGCACGCTTGCTGCTAGATCTTATTTTATTTGCTTTCTGTCATGTCCCAGCAACTGTGAACACGGCTCCCTGGTTTGTGACTCTCACATGAGCGTTGGACCTTCTGGTTTAGCCCAGCAAGCTCCCTGAAAGATAGTCTATATTACATGAATTCAGCTTCCTAGGAACTGCTGTCATAGACTGAGACAGCATCTCTCCCACCCCTCCAGAAAAGAAATTGCTGGACCTTGGGACTTCAACTGCCCTCACCAAATAATGAGTGCTAGACTATGTAGCTCAATAAAAAAAACTTGGCATATCTTTGTCCTCAGGTAGCGTCTGTCTCCCCTCTTCAGTGCTAGTTTTCCTTCCAACTTTTTTGTCCCCTTCTCATAATGCTGCATACTCCCTTGGCCTGCAATACTGCCTACTTTCTGTCTGTGCAAGATTCTCATAACCTGCTTGTAACGTTGCTTCCTTCTGAGCTATGTTTCATCTCAATTTTCCAGGTGGACAAAGACAGCAGAGGGAAACTTAACTCCTTAAGTTTTCCAAGCTGCTTCTTAGGAATGAGTACCTGGTTACCTATGCCTGTAGTCTGGAATTTGTTCACGGGATGGGAAACAACAGGGGATAAATAAATGATAAGGGAAATGACTCACTAGCAATTTGGGTTTGTTGTTCTTCCTCTTTTCCCATCCTGTATCCTCCCGTGTCCTGTTTGGGTTGGGAGTTGATGGTTTTAAAACTTACCTAGAAGAGGGTGGAAGAGTTTGTCCTTATAACTGGTGCCTTTTACTAGTCTTTGCTTCCCTCTTTTCTGGTAGTCTGGAGTTCACCACAGAGCGGGAAAAGAGGATGTCTCTGACAAGCTGAATGACTAGCAAGTAGTTTTCCCATATTAGATAGAATGGCATTCATCCAGCAGGTTTACATAAACTAAAACAGTGGTCCCCAAACTTTTCAGGGTTGCGCCCCCCCAGCCCCTTATCCCAGTCCCTGTGCTTCCTCCCCCTTGAAACCAGGACTGGGAGTGGGGCCGCACTCAGGAGGTGGAGGGGATGTGGACAGGGTAATGGGGCCACAGCTGGGGCCGCATCTGGGGGCAGGTCTGGGGCCAGAGCGAGGAGCAGAGCCCAGGCTGGGGGCTGAGGCTGAGGCTAGGAGCAGGGCCGAGGCCAGGAGTGGAGCTGGGGGTGGGACTGGGTGGCATTCCCTTCCTACCCCCCGTGGGGGCTGGCGAGAGCCCCTCCGTGCCTCCCTGAACATTCTCCAAGCCCCCCTAGGGGAGCACACCCCACAGTTTGGGGACCATGTCTGAACTAAAATGTGAATAAGAGGGAAACCAGATGACAGTTCACTAAGTTTCATCTTAGCTTCTCTGAGAAAAATGTTAATTTAGATGTACTCTGTGGCCCTGCTTCTTGCAATGTTACGCCTGGGATAAATCTTACAGGAATATTTCAGTCCAAAAGATTAATGTTTCTCAAAGCTATCACCATCTGAAAGTAAGGCTTTAGTAATAGAATTTATTTTTCAATCAATAATAGTCACTGCCAACCATAATCATCATGAATAAGTTAAATGAATGTAACCACCGCTTTGTATAATGCAGCTTCAAACCTAATCAGATGACAGCACAGTCCCACACATTAACAAGTACAGTATCCCCAATCTCACTCAGTCCTAAGCAGTCGTTTACAGTGTAGACTCCATTAACAAACTGTTCATGTACCAATTTATGCTGAGCCTGGGGAACTCTAATAACTCTCTTTACAGATCTACAGTATTATCGTAGATTCTTGCAGGACAATATCATTCTGTCAGCTTCAGGCTTTAACATTAATTCCCCAAATAGCTTAATTTTTAATTAATCTCTTATACTTGCAACCCACTTAAGACGTATTCTTATTAAATAAGTGGTACCATGCAAGAAACGGCCATATTGTTGCCCCCAGTCTCCTGTAATTATGGCTTTTAGACTAATGATCATGAGCCACATGCTCTGAATTTGGCCCACATTGCACATTCTGACACCCAGGAAGGTCAGGTTAGTCTAGGAGTACATTGTGGAGAATATACAGTAGATGTTCTGAGGAAAGTTATTTATTCAAAATGCAAAGTAAATGAACTTTGAACCCAAGTGAGCCCTAAAGAGTTCTCGTGTTTGAACCTGCCACGGAGCTCAGCAGTAAAGAACCATTACCCATGGAATAGGGACAAGAGTAAAGCAATGAAGTCACTTACACATGGATAATTTTATGTGGGTGAATAATCCCATTGATGCCAGTGGGACAACTTATCTATGTAAAGTTGCACAAATTGGTACAATACTGAACTAAATATGGGCTTGGGAATTCCCAGTCCTACAGTGGTAGAGAAGCATTAGAGCAGAAGGATTGAGGGAAGTCTATCTTGCAGCAGCCTCCTAGCTGAGGGCATGCTGGTGTCCAGATAGTGTTTCCATTCCACAATGGAGTAGCAATTGCATAAGTTTGAGTCAGGGGGTGGTATGGAAAAAGCTATTCAAATTCTTGGGGAAAATGTCTTAATTCATACATCAGAACACATGCAAAATCCCATGACAGCAATACCTCTATCTGAAACCATACTAGAAGAGTATGGACAGTTGAGACAACCTCTCCACTTCCCCTCACATGAAACCATTATTTAAAGACTAGTACATGATGAAAGTCCCATTATGTGCATCTGACTACTCTCTGTCTTTACCTCCCCTTTACCATATTGTGGTGCTACATCTATTGACACAGTACATCAATTACATTTTAGTACTAGCGTGACATTATCTGATTAAAATATGACCATTGTAGATCATTGTTGCTACCACTGTTATATATATAAAACTGCAACAAATCTTGTACAAAGCATGTCATGTAAGACGTCTATAGAAAAGTTACGATTTGCTGAATATGATTATACTATTTGCATGTATGTATAATTTTTGTACCTGAAGTTATTAATATTAACTCTATACCTATCTTTCAAATGTTTGCTCCTATGGTAACGCCAACAAGGTATTTAGACAGCACATCGAGAAGGAACTGTTCAAGTTAAATGGCCCATCGAGGAATACAACTCACAATGGACCATGGAAGATGACCATCCACAGCTGATGGACTTTCATGTGAACATTCTAACTAGAGTATGGGTAATGGCCTCTACTACAACTAAGCAAAGCATGCATGGACATGTGACTTGCCCATGTGACTCCAAACACCATCTTGTTACCTGTAATTTTCCACAAACTAGAACAGTGGGTTTCCCTTCACTTGGCAGAACCTATAAAAGGCCCTGGAAACATCTCCATTTAACCTCTTTCCTGCTCAGACTTCTGGACTATGAACTTATACTAATGGGAGCATTCTAACCAAGGGACTGAGGATCTTCCAATGATTTGGAAGCAACCAGACACTTGATAAGCCAGCAGTTTATTCCATCACTGCTACAAGCCTGATCCAAGAACTTTGCAATTATTGTATGTATTTGATACCTTTAACCAATTTTAACTCTCACCTTTCTTTCCTTTTTATAAATAAACCTTTAGATATTAGATATTGAAGGATTGGCAACAGCGTGATTATTGGGTAAGAACTGAGTTATATATTGACCTGGGAATGTGGCTGGTCCTTTAGGATCAGAAGAACCCTTTTGTTTGATGAAATTGGTTTTTAATAACCACTTATCATTAAGTCTAGTGTCTGGGTGTTGAATCCAGGACTGTAATACCTAAGGAGGCTGCATTTCTGACTTCTTGTTAGCCAGTGTGGTGAGACAGAAGTTTACTTTTGTTGCTGGATTGCTATATCTCATGGAATAACCACCACCGATTTTGAGGGGGGATGTCTGCCCATTTTTCCCAGCAGCTTGTCCTGAATTTACTATTCTCATTTGTGACCCACAGAGACACAGTGACTACTAGTGAATATGTGCTCTCTCTGGTGAAAGGCCATTTTCAGAACTGGGATGCTAAGATGTGGGCAAGTAGTAAGAGATAGAAAGGACAATTTCATGATCCCTATTTAACCAAAGGGTGAAGTGAATGCCTCAGGGTCACAGGGTGAATCAGTGTCAGAGGCAGAAATGGAACCCAGCCTCCTCCTGATTCTTAGCCCTGAGCTGTAATCTCTAGTTCATAACACTTCCCCATCCTACAGTATTTGAACACTTGCTGCTTTCTCTCTCCAATCACTGATATTTTTGAAGTGGAATCTATTTCACCATTCACTTTAAAAGCACCAATAATTGGTCAGTGCTAACGTTACTGCTGGACACAGACTAGTGGGAATATCAATGAATAAAATATTTTAGGATTACATTTACCCACTTTGGATAGGAAATACAGATTAGGCAATCATACAATTTGCCTTAAGGCTTTGGTTCATGTAGGTATCATGCAATATTTAAAAGAAACAATTAAATTGAGTCCTTATCTTAGCACTGTTCTAGTTCTAGCCCTGTACTATCAATATTACATACCAAAAATTAACATAGGGCTGGTGATTTGTTTGAGTGAGTTTTTTTGGGATAAAAAAACTGATGAGGTTGATAGCTTAGCACAACAAATAACTTGTTTGCTATTTTGGGCTTCTCCAATATTTTAACAGTAGATTGTACTAACATCCAAAACTCTTAAATGCTTTACAAACACTGGCATATTAAGCCTTGAAATCCCACCTGCACCCTTTTCCCCCACTCCCAAAGGTAAATATTATTTCCA
Source organism: Natator depressus (assembly GCF_965152275.1). Classification (NCBI taxonomy): domain Eukaryota; kingdom Metazoa; phylum Chordata; order Testudines; family Cheloniidae; genus Natator; species Natator depressus. The sequence goes on along the minus strand of NC_134239.1, from coordinate 49,481,438 downwards.
TTTTGTAAAGGGGAAACAGGCAGAAAGAAGCTGTTACAAGTCTGAGATTATTCAGTATGTCAGGGGCAACACGGTGGCTAAAACTTGTTCTCCTGACTCTACAGAATGCGTTACCCATCAGCTCTCACAAGTGGTCCAAGAGTAGGGAGATGGTTGGGCAGCTGAACTGGTGATACTAGTCAGGCACACATCTAAGCATCTTTTGCAACCAGTTTCGATTCCTCACCTTCAGCTACACAGAGAAGGAAATGAATCCCCCCAAATACATGCCTACATGATAATCTTACTTCTCATCTTGTGTGGGACAGGCAAAGAATGAGGGATGATAGACAGGAGGAAGCAGACTCTTTGCCGTCACCTCTCATTTGGAAGCCACCAGGTCTATAGTTATCTTAAATCTGAAAGGTCACCACTTCTAGGTTTAGTTCTCTAAGTCTAAGTTTACTTGGTCCAGCCTCAGCACAGGGGGCTGGATTGAATGACTTCTTGAGGTCCCTTCCAGCTCTACATTTCTATGGTTTGTTTAAACCCTGACCTAAAGGGAAAGGTTTAGAGAGAGTCTATGAGAAAACACAATTGCACAGGAGAGATCACTGTATCTTCTGACTGTGGCAGTGAGTCTCCTATTTTCATTATCCCAACCTACCATGGATGATAAACTAGCAGACCATTAAGTATACTGGAAGCTTACATGTAAGTGAGAATAATTGTTCATGAATTTTGCCTGATTGCAGCTGACCTTTAAAAGTTAATCATTACAATCGGCCATTGCTGAAAGCTCTATTGTTTGTTTGCAACTGTCTTTGGAGGTACTCTCAACACAACTCAAGGCAATGCCATCCCTTTTCCTTCAGAAGGCCCTCAATAGACCACATTGTCATCAGTTTGAATTCTGCATTTGGGAGACTTTCAGGATACTACTCCCTTCCTTTGCATTACAAATTTAGACTGACTTTGGGGGTTTTCCTCCTTATGTGGCAACAACAAAACATTTGCCCATCACTGCCTCAATCTCTAAGGCAAGAAGCAATGTTATGACTGTTATTTGTAAACCATCCTACAAACATTTTGCCCAATGTGACATAATGTGAGAGGCCAATAGTACCATTAAGAATGCATGGTTATACACATGTATACATACATACACACGCACAAAATCCTCCCCTAAATTTAATAAACTTTTCTTCTCAGTATAACATAAGATTGCAGATAAGGATAATCCTTCAAATATCCTTTACTTTGAGTATAGTAAAATATGCACTAATTATTTGTACTTTTGTCTGAAAGTTGTATGATGCTTATTAACACTTGCAGTCTCTAAGTAAAAGGGTAAATGCTAACTATATGAAATGAAACGTACCCTGAGCTCTCTATCATAGTGAAATGACTCATTGTTCATGTGTTAATGACCCTCTCCTTTGCTCTGCATGCTCTAGATGATCCAGAAAATGATAGTTGCTGTGGTCAGGTTTACAATTATGCCTAGTACATTATATAGGAAAAAAGCTTTGTCATTAGTCCTTTGTTTCATGGTTTCACTGACAGTCATACTGTTTCATATTTTCCACACTCCCACCTTCTTGCTGTTATTCTGATAGGTTAAAGTCTCCTAGGAGATTTTATATTTGTGGCTTGAAATATGTGGGCTTGCTTATAAATCCTGTGTTTGCAAAAGTGTTCTTCGAATACGACTATTTAATCTGAGGCACCTCTTACTTTGGTATCTAAAAACAGCTCCATTTGACATGATGGAGACCTAAAGTATCTTGAGACTAGTGCTGCAAGTCTTTCAAGCTTTGGATAATACCAGCGATGGGCACTATTTCCTGATACTGTACATAATGTGAGATTTTACTGAGACCCACATGCAGGCTCTCTTTATGCCCTTTACCTGATATAAAAGGATGATTCATGTCACTCTGCTGAAGCAAAATCTCGCATTCAGAACAACTGCCATGATACTACAGACTGTAATTTCCTTCACTCATTGTTTCTAGTTAATTGTCACAAACTGCGTTGTTGGGTTTATCCCCACTATGGGGAGTCCGGTCACAATGTAAAACAGCAGGAAAAGACCCATTGCATATAAAAATCTAGCACAATATTCCACAGCTTCAAGGCTTTATGTAAAACAAATTGAATGCAAGAGCATCCTTCACCATCCTCTTAAGCCTGCCATCTGGGCAAACTAAAAGTAAAGCAGCAGCTTACGGAGAGGTTTTAGAAAATGCAGTCTATAAATACATTGATAAAGATTTGCTAGGCTCTTAAAACAACTCTGATACACTAACTAACCCTCCTAGGTACATATTGTGGATTGCATCTTCATCGGCCTCTTTGTATATATAGTTAAAGCATTACCTACAGTACCTTTTAAATTAAAAAGACACCCTTGCTAGAGTCTTCACATTAGCCAAGAGCTCTCTCTCTGAAATATCTGGATAGTTTAATTGCTATCAAACTAGCAGGAAGGGACAGGGCTACTCAGTCCTATTTAGGACATTTTATCTGATGGATGAGAATGTCAGAGGGCTCCCTGAAGGCATCAGGATTGCCTGCAGTTAAGAGGAGAGAATCCTCAGGCACAAAGTGTGACAAGCTCTTCAGATCTACCATACACAAAATAACTATTTCTACCAGCTGAGAACATGTAACATGAAATCTTGTATGCACTTGCTTAACTATTTCATAACAATACGCAGGGAAACCATAAGTAAGTTAGAATCACATTGCTTCAACCATAGGCGCCGACTTCCCCTCATTTCCGTGGGAGCTCGATCCCAGCTCTGCACCAGCCCCTCCCTCACTCTACCTCTTCCATGAGGCCCCGCCCCTTCCCACCCCTTCCCCAAAGTCCCCACCCCAACTCCGCCCCCTCCCTGCCCCTATTCCAACTCCTTCCCCAAATCCCTGCCCTGGCCCTGCCTCCTCCCCTGAGCTCGCCACATTCCTGCTCCTCCCAGAGCATGCAAACATCTGTTTGGTGTGGCCAGGTGGGAAACACTGGGAGGTAGGCGGAGGAGTGGGTACACGGCCCACTCAAGGTGGGGAGGAGAAGGTGGGGCGGGGCAGGGGAGAGCTTGGCTGCCGGTGGGTACAGAGCACTCACTAATTTTTCCCCATGGGTGCGCCAGCCCCAGAGCACCCATGGAGTCGGCGCCTATGGCTTCAACACATAGTCAGGAAGTAATGGGAAAGAAAATACACAGCACAACAGATGATCACAGCTCCTGCTGTACAAATGCAAGTGCATTTATCAGGGATGTTTCACATTCTTTGAATATTTCTCCACCTCCCACATAACTGCCCTTCAGATGATGTTCTTCGCATCACTGCTACTAACTGTTTTACAGAGCATTTTTATTACACATTTAATCATATTGTAAATAAACAAATATTAACATTTAAAAGATTCAATAACCAAATGTTTGGATACTGCATACAAATATTTAATGCTACCAGAGCACCTTCTACTGGAGGATCTTAAACATCAATTGAACCTCATAGCATGCCTATGAATTAAGTATTATTTCTATTCATTTTACAGAGTGGGTAATTGGGAGCAGAGAGGAATTAAAGGACTTGCCCAAAGTCATACAGTGAATCAATGACAGAGCTAGTGAGAGAACCGAATAGTCCTGTTTCCTGCTCCTGTAAGTTACCCACTAGGGTAACTTTTACACTTGGATAGTTCTTACCAGAGTATTGTTGCAGATTGCTCATGAGTGCAAGTACTACTTATGAACAAGAATCAACTATCTTGCTATTCTAAGGCCTGAAAATACCTTGAAGGCAACAATAACATGGGCACACAGCATCTATGGGTGCTACCAGAATATAAATATTTAATGAAAAAAAGCACATATTCAAAAAATAGTACTGCAAAACTTTGCTGCACCATTACAGCCGTAACAAATATAGACTACTTCTAAGGCACCTCTTATCTTCCTAAGATATGGGCTAGTTGGCAAGACCACAGATTTCTTGTGAATTTGCAGTTGGAAATTCTTGTATTTATGTATGGAAAGTGTCACCTATTCTAAGATACTAGTCTCAGTGGGAAGCTGTTAAATTAACAAATTAGGTATAGTCTCATCTCCACTATAGAGGGAGTTAGATGAGAGAGTTCCATTCTCTAGATCAGGAGACAGAGTAGCATTGCAGTAGTTATTTTTATTGTCAAATGCCTAAAACTGAGGTTATATACACATCACATATAAAACTGTAAGATGTAAGTTTCTGCAGAGGATAATTTAATCTTTGCCTTCAGGGCTTTCCCCTCCATAGGTGGCCCCTTATTTACTTCCATTTAAAGGGGAAAATTACTTCATGCAAATTACTACCCTTTTTAGAAGTCTCAGAAGATACCAGCCAACTGGCAGTCTAGTCAAAGTTTCCTTACCAAAGTCAGAAGTATGGTAGCTTCAGATGCTGTGTTTGTTCCAAAGTCTCCCTGACAGTTTTTAAATTTATATTTTAGTTTAAAAAAAAAGTAATTCCTGAGTAGATTGTGAAAAACTTACAAAAAAGGGAAAACTGACTGCACAGGGAAAGCCCTAGAACTAACCACTCAAAAGTGCTGTCAAATGCATGAAACAAAACAAGAAAAAAATATTCTCTAAATTTTCAGTTACAATGATCTTAGGTGTCTTAACATTCAGATTGAAAAACAAAAAACAAAATCAAGCTGAGGCATGATTTAAATTGATAGCATCCCATTAACATAATCTCCCCAATTTCCTGTTAGATGGATCCTTCTTTACCTCCCTTTTGACTAACAATGTGTCACTTCTGAGGACATAAGCCAAGCACTTGGCTTTCTTCTTTATGTATTGTTACTTCCCACTTTATCAGTTCTACCACTGTTGAGAGAGTGTCGATCAGTTAGCATGAAAGTCCTCTGCTGCAGGGGCACCTACCCACACAGCAGTACACAATTACTGCCATCATGCATGAAGGGACTTTTAGAACCAACACAGACTAAAGTTTGCAGACACTGTTTCTGTTCTACACATAACTGGAGCCTACCTGGTCTGGCACGAGGCCCAACTGCGGTCTCAGTTTATCATCTCCTCTCACCTTCTGCACTGTTCAGTTGCTGAGGTAACTCAGCCCTCCAGCCAATTCAGACTCTTCCAGAGTCCCAAAGTCCAAACAAACACAAAGCCAGTCTTCTGTCCCAGCCTTAAGCTGGGCACAGCCATGTTTTCTGAGGGTCTGTCTCCTTTTCTACCTCTGCCCTGCCTCTGGGTGAAGCTCTAGCCCCTCCTGGGCTCTGCTCAGTCTCTTTATCCTCCCCTTCTTGGCACAGGTCACTGCCTCATCTTGCTTGGTAAAAAGGTAGCAACAACCAACAGCTCAGTCCTCTCCTTAATGGCTAGGAGTCACTGCACCCCCTCACAGGGTGGCACCATAAGGGGAGCCCACACCCATTCTCTTCTATGGATTCCCAGCCTTGTGAACCCTACACAACTGGCCTGGGCTTTCGATACCTGTAGCCTTTCCAGGGCCTCTTCCTGTACTCCTAGCTATGCTCCTACGCATTCTAGAATGCTGACCCACAGGGCTTCTTTGCTTGTAGTCCCTCTGTTTGATTCTTCCCTCTCTGAGAGCCACAGACTGCTCCTGTTTTTCCAAGCAGGCCAGCTCTTAGCCACTGCATTCCCTCCCCACAGTGAATTCATTTCCTCCACCTGTGGAGGCAAGCTTCTCTGGCACAGGTGCATCTCAGCTCTAACCCCCCTTAAAGGGCCAGTCATCCTGTGGCACTATTATACTTTCACTGGTATAAAAATTAACCCTTGACACTGCAAGCCTAGATTTCCACACCAGGCATCAGCTGTTGTTGAATGTCTGAAGTAATTGTCATGTATATTTATTCTTTAATGCTGCTTATGTGTCTGTCCAAATTATTTTAAAAGCAAGAGTGCTTAAATTAATATATCTGGTATACGCAGAGACCCCTATATTGGGCAAGTTCCCAGCTGCAGAGTCCCATTGCCCCCTCCCCTAAATGTGCAACAGAATTTAAGATAAAGGGTTAGGAACTTATTTTTTCTTTGAGTTACAAAGAAAACCTTCAAAGTATGAACTAAATGTAAAGCAATGCAGTGTTACCTACCTCCGTCTGCGGAGAGCCACAAGCTCTGAGATATGTATCAGCCTCATTAATCTCAAGTGGATGTTAGTGCCAAACCCTAGTAGCAGTTAACAAGGATCTCTTTCCAGTTATGATCATTTTTTCCCCAATAACATGCACCTAGCATACTTACTCATTCTCAGGTGATTCAGGTCTCACAGTGAAGGGAAGAGCAGTGGGGGTACCTAGTTACTAGCTAGTGAAGGGTTAGTGGGATGGGGAACTTGGAATTCAAGTTGCCCCCCAGAATTTTGTGTCACCTATGACCCTGTCCACATGAGGGAAGGGGGAAAAAAGGAGAATATGTATCTTCTTCCCCAGTACCAGAAGGCTCAACTACCTCTTTGGACACAAAATCCCAAGCCATCTACAATTTCCACCCAGATGCCAGAAGGCCTGGCTGTCTCCTTGGACAGCTACAACCTACTCCCATCCAGCTTCTTCCAAGGTGGTTTCTACAACACAGATACGCAACTTGCTTTAGCTTTGTATCAAAAAAATAGTGGAGAAGCTAATGCTTCAGGACCTTGAATAGCAGGGCTATGAAGGTAAAGTTTTATGACCCACGCAGCAGCTGGTTTTCTTAGGAGCCAGTTATGTTCAGCTTTTTTCTCCCTCACAAAACACAGTTAGGAGTCAAATGTTCAAAAAACCGTAGTATCCTGTAGCTCCCATTGTTCTCCGCTCCTCTCATTCTCTGAAGGGAGCTGTGGCATATTGCATGTGTTTGTTTTGGGCAGGGGGAGTCAGCTCACTTCACTGAAGTGCCTAAATGAGAGCTAAGCTCTTTTTGAAACTCTGGCCCATAACCCCCTTTTTTAAAATCTAAATGTTTCCACATGGGGGCAGGAACAGGAGGCTAGCCAGTGGATCTGCGTGTTAGGGAAGTGTTCAGAAAGTTCAGCAGAGCGCTGCTGGGACACTCATTCAGAAAGGTACCTATCACTGCAATAACTGGGCACCACATAGCAGTGTCCACTGGAAATACTCATTATTCATGGTGTTAAGGGTCTGATTGACATGGAAGCAGATATGGTGAAGGTGACCAGATGAGTGAACAAAGAGAATCTCTGAACTGAAACCTCAACATTCTTGAAATATCAGCTTTAAAATACAAAAGTATCCCATGAAAATGGTTCAAAAAGTTTATTTGAATATTTAATTTACAAAAAATCATATCTCCTATGTGGTGTTCTATGCAAAATTGGATAAAATAAACTGCGTATAAAACCCAACCCAATCTATTAATGCAATATGACAAAGAAATGAAACCATGGGAGAGAAAAAAATATAGTCATATGACATACATGACATTCATTAAAGATTGTCCCAATCACCCAAGATTTGGTTTCCACATGATACCTTCTTCCTAGATACACTGTGCCATTTTATACAAAAATTTTCTGTTCTCCACTGGTCCAAATGTGCCAGTTCCACACTGCCACTCTCATTTTTATGAGAAGGTGGATACAGACAATATACACATTTAACATATGCATTATTAGCTGGAACTTACTATCTTTGGCAGGGACACCAACTTTTGTGGTGAAATAAACCAATTTTTAAAAGTGACAAGAACTTCAATTTCTATTTTGGCAAAAAACAGGATTAACTCCATCATTAGGGACAAATGTTACTGGCAGTTTCTGCTGAAATATAAAGAGGACAGTTGTTTTTCTGTGGATCAGAAGTGGAGACTATCTGGAATGGTTTTATGCTATTTGTATTAACATTTCTTGACTGAAATCCGGTTATAACTGTCTTACTGAACTGCAAGCCTGCCTGTTTCATTGTATGAGCAAAAATATATTTGTACACACAATGCAATATAGCAACATTGTACTGCCTTTTAATCTTTAAAGCAGTGAGACTGTTACTGTAGGTAGTAGGGTACTGGTTTGGATGCCGGTTTGGGGTTCCTTGAAAAGACCAAGCATGTCCCTGGGTGAGTCAACACTGGAATTTTGCAAGCACTTCTGTAACAACTTTAAAAGGGTTTTTCGGGAGGGGGGAGAGAACGAAGCGATTAGCAAGAGCTAGTGCTAAGATGTCCATAGGGGAAAAGACAAAAGTGGTAGCACGAGAAAGTCCATGTTAGAGCCAAGAGACCTCACTTTAAAATGAAATAACGAATAACTGGACTGTTTCCTTCATAGCATCAATATATTTCTAACCATTGGCCAATATTCAAAGTTAGGTAGTTGTCATTAACTGTAAACTTTCAAGTCCTTCTCTTCCCTTATCCATACACTATATATGGAAATACAGGTGTACTCCTTCTTAAGTGGAAATGCAAATTACCTGCATAGCCATGATCTTTAGCTGACAACATTTAGTGGAAGACTAACTAGACTTAATCACTAGGTAATTCTGTTCACTTACAGGTATGAGTGAAACATGCATTCTTATGACAGGCAGCTAATAGTCCTTGAAATGGCATTTAATGCCAATCACTAATTTGGCAAAGAATAAGGAAAAATATTTCAAAATACATAAGAACCGTTACCAGGGACCTTGGTGGGGAACATAAGAGTTACAATATATTAGCGAATTCTGTGGCATAAACATTTTAAAAAGCATGAGCAAAGTATTAAATATAAAAGCAATATGTATATACCCCTCCATCCTCAAAAAAGCATCATGATTTGTAGTGTATTAAATCAGGTTTAATGACTATGGCATTAAGGCATAATCGGTTGACAATATTCTTTATTGCCTCAGCTCAACATAATTGGCTGGGAAAAGCCCATATCTGCCTTTGCACACTCCCCTCCACCAGCCGTCATCAATCATTTCTATGTTCGTGATGATGTCATCTGGATCGAAGGAAATCTCATCATCGCCCGCTGAGAAAAGAGTGGAAGAGGCAATGTGTTCAGTACTCTCACATGAAGTTCTACTGTGGTCAGCTTTTTCCTACGTAATGGTATTTTTAGTAGCATTAAGTGATTTAAAAGGGAGTTATTCACAGAGAGCCTTAGTAATGTTAGCTACCTTCCTCTCTCCAATGCGCCAAACAAGGACATTTAAAACAGGATAGAAAATGTGATAATCAAAAGATTTCTCTGAGCAACAGACTCCCTCTTACTTGTTTTTAGTGACAGCTTTCATCCTAAAAGGAGAACATTCAATTCTTATCTATTATAAGTTGGGTATGCTGTTAATCTTGTATAGTGACTGCTACCCATCACACCAAGGAAAACTTTCTATAACCGTAATATTCATGTTACTCTTCAGCCCTGGCAGTCACTTAATATCTAACTGCTAGAGCTGGGCTTAATGTATTCTGGGTGGAGGATATGTATTATGCTAATATTACACTAGACAGAAAGTTATTCATAGGTTACAAAATTAAAGAGAACAAGACCCGCGCTTACCAGCCTGATAATCGTAAAGGGCAATGGCTGTAATTCCAAGTTCATTTTCATATTCATCATAAGTATTTGCTTCTAAAGAGTGTTAGAAAAGACAGACACATTAGAGAACTAAAACCACACTATGTATAGATAGAGCCCTCATTTATGAAAGTGTAATCTGGCACCCATCTTCCACATCCCCATTGTAATTTGGACCACAGATTGAAGTAAGGAAAAAAACTAGCCAACTGTGTCAGTGTGCACCCAGAAGAGGCACAATTTTGGCAATATTGGCATAGGTTTTGATTGGTTTCTTTGGTATTTTTATAACAAATTAGAAATTGAGATGGATGGGGAGGCTGTTATAGAAAGGAGCATGAGAGGGTAGAAATGAAGCCCCACGGCTTTAGTTCAGGAAAAGGTCTATAAAATGTGACTAGATCCAGGGACAAACTTTGAAGAGAAATTTCATTCTCGCATGGCCTTGGTGAGAGGGTAAGAGACAGGCAGCTTTGAATTAGTTTATGAAGAAATTTTGAGAAAAACAACAATGCATTTACAAGATGAAAAAAGTACCATCCTGCACACCTTATATCACCCCCACCCCCGAAGTTACATGATGAAACAGGAACACACCCTTCCAATCTCTACTCTCCCGACCAGCAGATTTAACTTTCTAGGCTTAATGTCCCAGACTGCAAAGGTTAAAAGATGTGTCTGTTGCTTAATTCTAAAGGCAATTATTTGTTAGTAGGATTTTCAAGATGGCTGGCCAGCACTAGCGAAAATAAGCCTTTATTTGAAGTTCACCTTTGTATTTTTTTCCAAAGCCAATTTGTGTTACATGACATATGTAGAAGCAAGAGGATGGCTCTCTCTAAACTTCAGCTAAAAGCAGTCACTAGTTTGCCTTATAGTTAGTTCAACATTAAATCATGAATCTTATTTATTTTCAGCATTGGAAATAAGGCCCACTCATTATAAAGGCAGGTCAATGTTCTTCTTTGCCATATTGCCCCTTTAATTTGATATCAGCACATTTAAATTAAAAATTAAAATGTTAACAACTTAGATTATGTTGCTGCCCAAACCAGTGACAGGGACGTATTAGCACAATTATTCACTGACTCACTACTTACCATTTGAAGGTACCAACTCAGAAATAAGAGCACTCTACCTGCTTGATAGAGGTCTCCTGCCCCTGCCACTTCATAGACTGTCTCTGGGTCATATTCTGACTCCCGCTGACTGACTGCTTCTTGGTAGTCTGACTCTTCAGCTTTGTAGCTGGATTCTGGCTCATGTACAGTTGAATATATTGTATTGGAATTCTTGTAGGTTGCATCTGACTCATATAAAGCTGCATCCTAGAAAAACAAAGATGAAACTTGTCAAGGTCACATAAGCAGCCCCTCAAGCATGACATCAATAGTGCAGAAGAGAAGTTCCTAGGTACTGCATTCAGCACTAGAATTCAAACTAGTGAGAACATTTCCTTTGAAAATGGCAATATTCAATACTACACGACAATATGTACATGTGCAGGATTGTCTTGAGGTCACCCTAAGTATGATTAGAATCCAACAGAACAGCTCAGCTATTCTACAGATATCAAGTTAGTCTGCCATCACTGTTATGATTCCAGGAACTAGTGACACGATACCTTTAAATCTCTAGATACCATTTCAACTAAGCAGACACGTGTGTCTGTAATGTCAACAGGTCCATTGTGTAAATATTGTTATATTGCTAATAAATGGTGGTTTATGATACAAGACAAGTCTATTTCTCAAAATTAGACACTTTTTTGCTTGCATTTATATTTTCTTATTTACAACAAAAACAATCACATTTTAATACTAGGAAGAATAAAACATCTCTCACTTTATTTCAATTTCACCCTTTAAGGCTGAACCCTAACATTAATTGTTATAAGTACTCCATTTCCCACATTAACCCCTTATTAATATTTCAACAGGAGAGAATGGATACAAGGCTACCTATATATCTCCCTACATTGACACATCTAGCTTTAAAACCCAAACGCCATGACTCATTAAATAGAACTTCCTACAAGAAGGCAGCTTACCAATTTACTGGACATCCTAAGTTTATAGCAAAGCCATAAAAATTACCCACAAATATAAAGCCTATTCACTACTGAGATGTGTTTAGGACAAGCTACTAATTGTGATTTTAACTAACCTCATAAACTGGGCTTGAGGGCAGCTTCTCATCAGCTGGCTGTGGGGTGGGAGATGGAGGTGGAGTTTGTTTTTTGGCTTTCGCTTGTTCCTTTATCAAAAAGAAAAGTGATTAAATTCAGGATAACTTTGAACAGTGACTCCAGGATAGTGAAGTAACAGCAGTGTGGGTGCAATGACCAGCATGCTCTTTAACTCTTGAAGGACTGGTGACAAAGGATGGGTTATTTTTACTTGAAAACACAGCATCTAACTAATTGCATAATTAAACCTGTGTGTTTTGTTTAGACTGGCCATAAGGTGTGTGAATAAATAGGGCGGATTAGAAGAAAAAGAGTAATTTATGTAGGTTATGTGTAGAATGTAAAGCGAGCACCTGATTCTGCTCTTTGGAATATTTGCATAGGATCTGTCGGTTATTTGTATTCAGTATTTTAAAATCCATGAACTGGGCTTCAAATTGCATTTTAATTCAAGTGTAGGGAACTTGATACCACATGTTCTAGTTATAAAACTGACATGTCATTTTTGATGAGAAACAAACTTTTAAGCTTTTCCTGGCATGTTAACCAGCTGACAAGGCAACAGGCTTTGAATAGCTAGGACAGAACTAAATTTGCTACAATGCTGAGGCCTGAATTTCCATAAGGTTTCCACATGGTGTAAATAAAAGCAACACTACCACCGCATTCTGCCACACAGCATGCAACAATTTGGAGCTCCACACAGTCCACTGCATGTTATATTGCCCCTGATTCAGGTGCAATCTTCAGGCAAAAGGATGCGTGAATCTTTTGGGTTAATTCTGGACCGAGGTAGGATATTAAAATACAGAAAGGTTAATATTACCATGATTTTAAAAAGTTAGGCATTGCCAGCTAGTTAGTATTTGCCTCTTTATCTGCAATACTCAGGAGTAACTGCCTGTGCCATTCAGCAACAGAAATTAACATGTCTGCCCTGTGTTTAATTCTTCTCACTAATGTAACAGACATTTTCAGGAGCATGCAGTACTCCGAGAATAGAAGTATGTGCTCTTTGCAGGGACACAGCCAATATCTTTTCTTTTTATGGCTCCCTTATGATAAAAACAGGGCATTTTTCACAATTTAAAAAAAAGGAAGGGTAAAGACAGGGAAATACTGTGTTTTTCAACTTTTTAGAAAAAATTAGGACTATCAAGCCCAGTCTTCCCTGTAAGACCTTCTGTAGAAATCCCAGCCTACAGCTAAAAGCCTTATACAGAAACCTTTGCTCCTCATTGTTTGTCAAGAGGCTGAGTTAAACAAGTATAACCAACACACAAGGACAAGAGTCTTGAACATTGGCCCAGATTGAAGAACTCAACACACTGATGCTGCGTTCTTATGAAAATCTGTCCCAGTGTGAACAAGTCTCCTCTTTCTTTGCAATTGCTCAGGTTTTAGTATCTTGGAGAGTCTTCTCAGGGAGTTCTATAGCAATAGGGAATCCAAGACCTGAAATGTATGATGTGTAGATAAAGCAAGCAAGCAGAAAAAAAAGTTGAGAAAAGTTAGAGGTGTTCTTTATGCATTACTAAGAAGCAAAATAATGAAAAAAAAAATTGTTTACAGTTCACCTTTAAGTTCTGTAATTATTATTTTATACATAATATTTTGTAGCATTAGATAGACTTCTTGCAGTGTAGCCCAAAAGAAAGGTTTCACAGATTCCCAGTCCTAGCTCTGCCATTGACTGTGTGATTCTGGGTAAGCTAGTTAAACTGAGTGCCTCGGTTTCCTTACCTCTAAAAATGAAGTGGAGACACTGATATTCATCCACCTTTGAAAAAGGCTTTATGTTCTTTGGATGAAAAGCACTGGAAAAGTGCCAAGCATTATACTACTTTAAATTGGTACAAGTGTAAAATAAGTGAAATTCTCTGTTTAAAGATAGCATTAGATACTTTCAACCTAAGTTAGCAGCTTCAGATGTCTAAGTACAGATTGAATTATAATGTTCTTTACAATGGCTATGTGCTTCTCAGACTGTAGTTTAGATGCCAACAGTGTAATTGCTTTTCCATATAACATTTAAGATGCTTAAAATATGGTCTTGCCAAGCAGCCCAGAGCTGGGTTTCTGCCACCATAAATTGCTCTACATGAAGCTTGGATTAGAAAGCAACTTCTAGCATTTGAGACTAACAATCGTTAGAAATTGGCTGATTCAACACAGCATTTAAAGAAAAGCTTCCTGAACACCATCCTAACTAGAAGTGAAAGGAGCATGAGAGGGAAAACAAAACAAATCTCATGTAACCAACAAAAGCAGTGAGGTAATAAGCTGAAGCAGTCTAGATGGAGAGACCACCCTCTGACTGGAGACACAGGAGTGGGAGAATTCGCATTCATGCCCTACGAAACCTATACTGCAAAAAATCAGTTGTTCAATTGTGAATTAACGAGCCTATCTGCTATTATTGTATTTGACTATATGTACACTAGTTGTATGTTTCTTTGTTTAGACATAGCTTGGGTTATGTAACAATAAATGAATTTATTTTGTGGTATTTTAAATCTCTCTTCCACACAGAATGTAACACACCAATTTTTAGATGTTTTAAATCTATGCAGGGCTACACTGACCATCTTGGAGGCAGATGACCTCAGTCTATGGGAAATTGTGCAAGGTTCCCTCAGTCTAACTCACAATACCCCATAGAGATGAGATGGTAGTTCATTCTCTAGACCCATTCAATCCTTGGCGTCTGTTGAAATTGTTAACAAGGATGGTTATATGTGTAACATGGCGCCCTGTCCCCTAAGAGACAAGACTGAGATCACCAACTCATTTCCCAGGAATGGCAACTACCAACCTTGCCTGGATTTCAGCCAGTGACCTCGATGTGAAAGAACATTTATTGCTAACACTCAAACCATCCAGTCTCATTAACAGGGGACAGTCATGACTACTAAGTAGAACTTAGTTATTCAAAATTAAAAACCATGCACATTTCCAGCATCACTGTGTTCTATGAAGCATGTCGAGGTTAAGCAACATTATCTCCATTTCCAATTCTAGGATTCCATTAGCTACTCAGAGGTTACTTTTATAGCTCTTGTGGGAGTCCAGCTGTGTGTCTGGAGGTGCAGTTTGCTAGAAAGGGGCCCTGGCTCCCAGGTGAAGTGCTAGCACCAGGATACTTAAATGTCCAAGTCTAGCAAGAGAAAGAAAGGAGCATGTTTTCTAGAGGATATACCCTTCTCCTCTCCTACTCCACACTCAGAAACCACCAGAGTTTGCCCAGAAGGGCTCTGAATCTTACTTACTTCTAGTTTCCTTCTTGCCTCCTCCTGTTCTTGTTTCTCCTGGGCCATTCTTTGCGCTCTCTCAGCTTCTGCTTTCCTTCTGTCTTCCTGTTCCTTTTCCTTGGCTAGATTTTCAAAGTTAGCTCGGATGTTGCTTGTTTTATTATTCACTGTAACATTACAAATATTTTTAAAAAAATTTAAGATCAAAATGAAAAACAGAAAAAAGTGTTCTACTTGGACAGAATCTCTGCAAGGTGCCATACTGGAGTCAGTTTACAGCCAGATTTCATAGTGGGGGAACACACACTTCATGAGGGCTTCCCGTGTGCCATCCTTCTCTATTGATGGGAATCCCTGCAAGTCTCCCTACCCCTTACCTCATGGCAGGGGCTCTGTGTCACCCATGTTTCACTCCTTCATATCACTGGATCCCATTCCTCTCTCACCCACCATGGCAGGGGCTCAGTGTCCTGCCAGGTCATCATTCCCCCCACCATACCCCTGTCAGGTCCCCATTTCCCCATCGCACCCATTCCAGGTCCATGTTCCCCTCTCTGAGGGCCCCATTTTTCCTTCCCCATCTCCATTTCCTCTGACTCTGGGTCCCCACTTCCATGCCAACCCACCCAATTCCTGCTTTCCTCATCACCCCTACTCTCCATTCCATTATGGGTTCCTGCTCCCCCAAATTGCCAAGTCTGCTCCCCTTCCTTCCTTCCTTCCTCACTCACTGGCCCTAAGTCCTTTCCAGGTCACTGCTTCCTCCCACCACCTGGTCCACTCCCCTGCTCCCCTCACCAGTGCAGCCCCATTTCTCTGGACCGTTGTGCTTCCTGTCCCCAAATCCTTTCTGTTAGGCTCTTTTCTTATTTCTGTTAGAGTCCAGGCTACACTCTCCCCATGCAGCAAGTAGAGCGGCTGCCTCTGATACATGCAGATCAGGGGTGGGCAAACTTTTTGCCCCGAGGGCCACATCTGGGTGGCGAAATTATATCCAGGGCCAGGAATGTAGGGCTGAGGAAGGGAGTTGAGAGGGAGTGTGGGGTGTGGGAGGGGATGTGGTGTGCAGGAAGGGTGCAGCAGGAGGCTCAGGGCAGGGGATTGGGGTTACAGGAGGCGGTGTGGGAAGGGGCTCAGGGAAAGGGATTGGGGTGCAGCAGAGGGCTCAGGGCAGGGGGTTGGGGTGCAGGTGCAGAAGGGGTTCGGGGTGCAGCTTACCTCACGTGGCTCTGGGGTGGCAGCGGCACACAGTGGGGCTAAGGCAAGCTCCCTGCCTGCCTTGGCCCCGCACTGCTCCCGGAAGTGACCAACATGTCCGGCAGCGGTTCCTGAGGGTGGCAGGCGGCTCTGCCGCATGCTGCCCTCATCTATGGGTACCACCCCCGAAGCTCCCACTGACTGTGGTTCCCCATTCTCAGCCAATGGGAGCCATGGGGGGCGGTGCCTGCAGGCGAGAGCAGCTCATGGAGCTCTCTGCCCCCTGCAGGGACATGGTGCCGGCTGCTTCCAGGAGTGGCGCGGGGCTAGGACAGGCAGGGAGCCTGCCTTAGCTCCGCTGTGCCACGGGGCTGACAATCCCACGGGCCGGACTGAAAGCCCTGAGGGGCCGGATCCGGCTCGCAGGCCGTAGTTTGCCCTCCCCTGATGTAAGTAGTAGCAGGAGGCACTTAAGATTCCTGGGATGTGGCATTCCAAAGTTACTGTACTACAGACATACTAACAAATGCCACTGAGTTGAGTGTAGAGCTTCGTATCTTTTGGCCAATTAATTGACATACACTGTAGCAACATCCTCTTGGTATAAATTCAATGTGTTTTTGGGAGCTGATGTGCTATTCATTCTTTTGCCACCCCAAACATATGCTAACAATGCTAAAAAAAAGGAAGATTTCACTAAAGAAATCTGACACGGAAGTATAGTACCATCAGTACTAAAGCTTTTTAAGAGAGCTGTTTACATCTAAGTATCAGTTCTTAAGGTTCTTTAAGCTCAGTTACTACAAGCCCTTCTTCTGCAACAACTTGGTTCAGCACTTAGCTTTTTGTCATATGTCAAAGTCTTGGCAGACAGACACAGCCCAGACATGGTATCTCAGCAGCTACACTGCCAATAGTCAAAATACATCTTAACCACACTCCTCTGCCCTTTCTTCTCCCTCCCCTAACATGTGAAGGAAAAGAAATATTCCCTGTTCCAAGATTCATTCAAAGCATAAGGCCCCGTACCGCAAACCACCTCTGTTTGCATTTAATGGGTGTTCCACGCGCACAACAGGCTTGCAGGATCAGGCCCAGAGACTTCTGAGGACCTTAGCAGGACTCAGGCAGTGCAAAGCCTTTGTTCTGGCCCACAGCACAGGGGTGAATTTTGCCTAGTGCAACTGGACCCTTTTGTCACAATGCTCTGTTTGTTCCCTACTTGGAGTGCTGTCAAGGTGGCTGTGCAAACAATTCTGGTGTGAGTGTATTTAATTATTCCTGGGGAATTCTGCACCACTGTGCGTGCTCAGTAACGTGTCCCCGCACAGATTCTCTTTGCTTCCCCACAGAAAAATGGTTTCTGTGGGGGAGCAAAGAGAGGCTGCACTAGTGCTCATTCACCCCTCCCTGGCAGTGCAGGTGTGTCTATTCGGGCACCTGAAGCAGCCCAGGGAGAGGTAAGTCACCACGGGGGTGGGGCGGGACAATGGAGACTAAGTTCCTCCCTGCCCCCTCACTGAGCAGCCGGGGCTGGATCAAATCAACCCCCAGAAACCTCCCCCAACTGCACGAAGCTCTGCACTGTGGGAGGAGGGGGTTGGGTGCAGGGGGTGAGGCTCTGTGGGGTGGGGGTTATGGGTGCGGGGCGGGGGTTATGGGTGCAGGGCGGGGGGTGAGGCGCTACGGGGGGGTGGTGTTGGGTGCTGGGGGGTCCAGATGCACAGGGGTAGCGGCTTCCCATAAAGTGACCCCCTCCCCAACTTCCTGGCCCCATTGCTCCTCAGCCTCACCCCTTGCATCAGGGTCCCCCCCCCTCGAACCCACCCCAAATCCCCCCCGAGCCTCACTCCCTGCATCCGGAGTCCCCCACTCCCAGACCTCCACCCCACTGAGCCCCAACCAGCTGCACCTTGACCCCCACCCACCAATCCCCACTCTCCCAGCACCCAGACCTCCCACTGATTCCCCCACACCCAGACCCTGCCCCGCTGCACCCTAACCACTTTCACCTGAACTCCCCTGCAGAGTCCCATTGCCCCAGCACCCAGACCCTCCCCACCCCCGCAAGCTCCTGTGCATCCAGATTACACACACACACACACACGTCCCACCAAGCTGTCTGCATCCAGATTGCACCACACAGAACCCTGGTACTCTTGAGGGAATTCTGCACCAAAAATTAAAAATTCGGCACATTTTATTTGTCAAAACAAAACAACATAATCACATCATTTTCAATTATTTTGGTAATTTATTTCAAAACACTTGTCAGCAAATAATTGAAAATATTGTGTTATTCTGACAAATAAAATGTGCAGAATTTTGTAGAATTTTAAAATATCGTGTGCCGAATTCTTAAACTTTTGGTGCAGAATTCCTTCAGGAGTAGTAGTATTTGTGATACTTTGAGAACTAAAATTAACTCAACCCAGTGTTTGTGGAAAGCAAATAAGATTGCTAAGTAAAGCCAGTCAATATTTATTCAGGCCAATATTTCTATGCAAGAAAGTGCCTTCTTTAGAGAGAAAGAAAGGCTCTCCTAGACAGCCTTCCAGAAGATTTGGAGAGAGGAAAGGAGAAAAGCAATTAGCTAACATGAAATGACATGCAACATCAACATTACTTACCTTTGATCTTTGTAAGGCCTTGTCTAGATGAGAAAGTTGTGCTGGTTTAAGTCAGTTTAGAAACCAAACTTAGCCAACATAACCTACGTTGATATAAATGACTTTCAAACTGAAACAGAACATCTTCACAAGATGTTGCACCGAATTTAATTAAGTCCATTTCTAAACTAATTTAATCAGTACAATTTTCTCATGTAGATAAAGCCTAAGTTGTCTAGCCCATTCTAGAAAAGCTTAGCACAGTCTCAGCCTGTGTGAGAATCAAGGAGATGCTTTTTAGTTTCTTGGTACTGTTTTTTCTCCCTCACAAAGAAACAATGTATTGTTTAAATGCAACTCTAATTTGGACTCAAATGTTAATACTGAGGGGGGAAATGAGTGTCACCTGTCACTCAGAGAGCAGACTCTACAATGAGTAAAATAAGGCATATGTGGGTGCTACTGACCTGCCAAGGTCACAAAAAGGAAGCTTGGATTCTTACTCATTGGTACCAAAGGGGGTGAAATAACCTTAGGGGTGCCACAGTAAGGTGACCCACCTTCTACAGCCCATGAGAGAAACATAAAAAAGGGATTCTGTAATCAAGAATATAATCTTACCAGCTTCTACTGGCTTGGTCTTCTGATAAGTTGATGACAGTTTCTCAATATCTTCAAAAGTCGATGCATTCTACCAGAAATGAAAAAGTATCAACTACTACACAAAGCAGCACCAGTTCTCTCATCACATGCTCATTCAGTAAACAAGGCAGCACACACCTGCATGATCTTCTGCTGCAACATTCTAAATCAGGACTTCTACCTCCAAGGTTTATTAATTATTATTATTATTTTTAAAGCCCACTACATTTTTGGGACTAAAACATGAAAAAGGGAATTAATTCTTTCAATACACCACACTATTTAGGGCTAACCTTCATTCAGAGACACGTCACACTAGATTCCTATTAACACTAATTTTATTACTGATTAATCTCATTTATATATTGATGAGTCATAAGAGTAGGAGACAGGGAAATTTGCTGAATGCTTGTTGTTCTGAATACAAAATAATCTTTCAGTCTGTATAACAGAAGGGTTTCTACCAAGATAAAACATCCAGCCTAAAACATAAAAAATAACTAAAAGCAAACCCTAAACAGAGAGGTAGTTTTGAGATAGGTGTTTAAATCAAGCAATAAAAATAACTAAATAAATTAAAGAGTTCCCTCAGTTAAAGATTTCCTGATGTTTGGAATCATGGGTAAGACAATACACTGATAAAGTAGAAGAGTTTGAAGCTTTGATACTTCTGTAAGTTAACAGATAGGTTTATTTAGTGTGGTAAGCAGGTCTGTATACAGACCTTCATCTTTTAAACTTGTGAAATAAAGCAGTATTTTTGAAAGTTTACATAAAAGACTAAAGTTAGAATTGTGGGTTCTGATGAAATTCTATCCGGGGTGTATTAGACAGAGCTACTTTTAGTTTGTGGAGTGGGTAAATGACTATTCAAACAGTTCGGTGTGCTACTTACTGCAGCAGGATGATGAAACATAGCAACATCCCTTTAAATTATAAATGGACAAATGAGGTAAACACAGAGGCAACTATTTTTAATTAGTTGACAGGACATTCACAAGGTGTAAGATGAGGTACTGTCTGGAGGTTAGAAGAGAAGACTGGCCAGCTAGATTTCAGGGTTATATTTCTTAATTCTGCTCCTCTCTGAGTGGGAATTTCGCTATCACTTAAGCCCTGTGTTTTAATTTCCCCCCTGTATATAATGGCCTTTGTAAAATCACAATAATCACCAATAATCACCTTTGTAAAATGCTTTGAGATCCTCAGATGAAAGCTATATACCATAAAGAATTGGAGAGGAGAATTCCCTAAGCAGGATACAAGTATAGAGATCAGAGCACTACAAATGCAGCCTCACTAATAATGGTGGAATTTTAAACCAATAGCCAGACTACTGAATTCATGATCATTTCAAACAATTTACCTTATCCATTCGATCCTTTTGTACTCCATACTTTCCACCAAACCCTTTTGAATAATCTAAAAAACAGGATAAAGAGGTCACAGTAGGCAGGTTTAATCTTTTCCTTTGTTTAAGGTCTGTTAAATGCAAATGGCCATTTCAAAAAGTAGCTACATGCAGAATTCCAAAGAAAATGCAACTTGTTTTTGATGCAAATCAGAATATATATAAACATATCTGTCTACAGAAGCCTCTTCATATACCAGCACGCAAGAAAGATGTCGTGAGCTATGTTCATGTTTTTCACATTCTTTTAGTGAAAGTTAAGCTAATAATTGCCATGTTGACAGGAAGCAAGCAAAAATACGGGATGGCCCCTCACAATGCACCACTTCTAGAGCACAGTCTTTCACAGTACTAACTGTTATTTCCTGTAGTATAGGTCATATTACCCAAGTTATTTTCCTTTGTTCAGAGTAGTGTGCTATCAAGTTTGCAGTAACACTTGTCAGGGCACAAGTGTCACTTAAATACTTTTTATTTGCATGGCATTCATTGAATTGATCATGTAAAGACACACAGCTGCCAAATTCATGTTTTCTGCTATTTCAGTATTGATCCAAGGTTCATGCAAAATTAAGACAGGTGTTCCATGTATCTGCAATGGGAATGTGTCATGTAGTTCCCTTTTGCCTTATTTTAAAAATGAACAGTTACCATGTAAATGAAGAGTGCTCGAAGGTCTGTGCCTCGGAAAACTGACTTACAACTTCTTCCTTTGCTCCCATTCCCAAAATATAGGGTCCACTAATCAGTGACTGTGTGTGTATATTTGAACTCCTCCTAAAGCTATCCTAGACTTCAAATGTTCGGAACTAGATCACGACAGTACGTAAAATATTGGCTGCTGTTAGAAATAGCAGGCAAGCTATCTTCCTCTTTAGTGTGTATTGTCAATCAGAATAAATGCATGGCTTTATTAACCACCTTTATAAATTGCAATTATACTATTCTGATTTAGGGTTTCCAAAAGACTGTACACTATCAGGCTTCTCTTTTAAGATGTCAGCAGAAAATAGAACTTGTAGTTCTTACCTGAATTATCTCACAATGAACAAAGGCAGCTTTATAACATGCTATACTTTACTACTACACCTCTACCCCGATAGAACGCGGTCCTCGGGAGCCAAAAAATCTTACTGTGTTATAGGTGAAACCGTGTTATATCGAACTTGCTTTGGCCTTGAGCATTTCCCTAATTAATAGTCACTTCCCGCCCCCTGACTGACCCCTCAGAACCCCTGACCCATCCAACCCCCCCGCTCCTTGTCCCCCGACTGCCCCCTCTAGAGACCCCCCTGTCCCTAACCACCCCACCCCCTATCTAAGCCCGCCTGCTCCTTGTCCCCTGACTGCCCCCTCCCGAGATGCCCCTGTCCCTAATCACCCCTGGACCCCACCCCTACCCAACCCCCCGACTGCCCCCCAAAGACCCTCTGCCCCTTATTCAACCCCTTGGCCCCGGCCTGGCACCCTTAACACACCGCTCAGAGCAGCGTGTCGGTAGACATGCTGACACGCTGATCTGCCGGAGCGCGCAGCCCCGCCCCCCAGAGCGCTGCTTTGCCGCGTTATATCCAAATTCGTGTTATATTGGGGTAGATGTGTATTTCAACTAAGGCAAAGGGTTACATTTGGACTTTTAAGCTGGTGTAGAGCCATGAACTAAATATTGGAAATCTGTTTCTATTTTATTAGCTGCAGCATTTGGAATTTTATGAACCCATATCCTTAACATAGGCTTGTTATGAGATCATGTTTAACATCTCATTTTAAGGAAATAGCCTGATGTAGCTAGATCACATGGGGATAGAAATTTAAGAGAATGTCTTCTTTAGATTACTTATGGCAAACATCAGTCTTTTTACATGACTATTTAAGTCTGTGTTAGAAGCAACTGCACTAGGAAAATTACAACTGGAGACTGTGCCTTGTTGAGACTCATGCTTCACTAGTTTCTCCTTGTATTCAAACCCCACAGCAGATGGGTCCTGCCTCTCTGTTTGAACATGGAATTTCCCTCCAAAACCACTCTTATAATCTGAAAAAGCCATATGTAATAAGGGAGGGGGAAAAGGAACAGATAAGTTTAGTTAGAAACAATAAAAAAACATAACCATCAGCAGCAATTCTGATGAATCAGGAGTACTTTTAGAAGAATCTGAACACTCATTTTTAAGTGTATATTCAGAATGTGAACAATTCCACTTGGGATTAGGAAGAGGCCAGCTCCACTTAATATTAACAGGAATATAAGAGAGACAATTCCATGTTCTTAGCTGTATTTTGCAGCTCTTCCAATACTGCAGACAACACTTCTCTGCACAACTGCTTATACTGTAAACATGCACTCGGATATTAAAATATGTTCATGATCAGATTGTGTGTGTATTCATAGGTACTCAAAAGAAAAATATAATATGTGAGTAGGACAACATTTAGGAGCAAATTAAGTTTATTTCATGGATACCATCACCATTTGTACTTTATAGCCCTGCTTTGAAAGGAATACAGATCAGGAGGAAAAAAATCCTAAAGTTATTCCTATTTGGCACCGTCAGAAATAAGGAATATTCTTGCTACTGCTCTGCAGGGGAAAAAAAAAAATCTGTGTTCAGAACTGTTCCATCCATTGATAGCTGTTCTGGCACAGCCATTTTGATGTAAGGTGCTAAGATGAGGGCACAGATCATCCCTTCTCACAGGAAATACCACAGGAAGTGGCAAAGGGAAAAGATGAGATCTCCTTTCAGCGTGGGGGCAGCACAGACTGATCCACTGTGGAAAAGACTATGGCTGCAGACCTTCCCATTTTCATGGAGGCCATGAAAATCTGGATGAGAAGGAAGAGGTCAGAATCACTGATGCTGAGTTTCTACCTCCTGGAGGTGTGGGAGGGGAGACAGGGCAAGGAAGAGGAAAATAGTTTGAGTACAGTGAGCAGGATTTGTCCATGAATATGAACTGGCAGTTTACATAAGATAGGAGTCAATTCTGACAGGCTGGCTTCCAGAATTTCACTGAAAAAAAAATCAAGAATCCACGCTAAAGTGCAGATTCATAAGGCTATTTCAACGTATCTCCCAGCACTCTGAGTCAATATTTTCAGTGGCACTCAATACCAGTCATGATTTGTTAAAGGGTTGTAAAGACATTCCACCAACTGCAACACAGTAACATTTCAAACATGGAGAAGCAACTACCATGTTACTATGAAACAGTTTTACCAGAGCTGCAGAGAAAATAAACTGTAACATGAACCAGAAGTGTGTTAATAGTGTAGTTAAGAAGCTTAACTCAAATATACCTTTCTGGGATTCGTGCAGTTGCACTTTCTCCTGATGATCCCAACCAAGTGCACATTTGTCCTGTCTGTCTGTCTGTACACCAAACTTGCCTCCAAATCCTTTCACATAATCTATGTACATAAAATTCCACAAGCCATTAGTGTGATTGTTACAGATAACATTTTGAACAAAATAGTGATATTATAGATGGGACTTTATCCCCTAGTATTTCATTAATGGTACTGAATTATTTTCATGGTCCATTTTCCCCTGCCAAGTCATCTCTAATGGGGAATGGGGGAAACAGCTATCCGAAAAACTAATGTAAGTCAGAAAGTGCAGAATAGCCCACCCACACTATACTCTGATTTACCCTGTAGTAAGTGTCTCAGCATTCACAGAATAGCTACATGGCAGGTAAGAGAAGGACAATTCTGATGCATGCAGCACACCATCTCTACACTACCAAAAAACATATTATGATATGGTTCTTTATCCAGATATCATTATTATTGCTGTTTATTAGTTACAAAGGTCCCAGTCATGCAATCTGATCTGCATCTGAAGACCATCGTGTCCTATTGACATCTGTGAAACTCCACATGCATATCAAAGTCCTCCCATATGGATCAGATTGCAAGATTGGGGACGGATTTTGCAATTACATACTTTCTAGTTTAAAAAAAGTCTCACTGGCAAGAATGCTGATATTTTACCAGTAGACCTCCCAGCTTTGAAATTCTCACCCTTACTTAAGAGTGTTAGACTCAACCCATGCAAACTTTTATTTAATAAAGTTTAATAAAAACCTTTCTGTGATTCGTGTTTCTCTGTTTTGCCTTGATATTCAAAGCCAACTGCACTTTTGTCCACTTTGTCCTTGTCAACTCCATATTTACCACCAAAGCCTCTGGAATAATCTGGAGACAGGAGTAAACACAGTTTTATTTACAAATGTACAGTAACAAGACACTATAAAGACAAGACTGCTTTAACCATAGCCACTTGTTTTAAATTATGTATTAGAAGAATACTGACCTCCCTGGCTAATCTAGATCCAGGATATTAAGTCTTAAATTCTTCAGAACGTATCACCTAACATTTTCCCCTTAAGCAGGAGAAAACAAAACAGCAGTGTAAAAGCTAGCCAAAGCACTGAACGATGTGAGTAACTTTAATCTTTCAAAGAGTTCAGTTGTAACTAGGCATTGAAACAGTGAAATTACAATGGAATTCTAAGGATACATCAAGAGCAGTATGGTTGCCTTTTTTATTACTTCACGTGATAATGTGATGCAAATACATTATTTAGCACTGGTCAGAAAATGGGAAGATTTTGAGAAAAATAGGTGTCCCTTTGTTTGCTGAAAAATTTCAAAAAATTTTTTTAAACAAACAAACTTTTTTTTTTTTTTTTTTTTTTTTTTTTACCAGCTATAACAGCACTATATTAACTCTAGAAATCCCTAAGTGTTACCTTCATATTAGTAAAATTTACATTTTAACTATCAGGTGATTTTGTTAGAAATACCTCACGGCTGTGTTTGAGCATTTAAGGGCTTAATATTAGATTGGTCAAAAAATTTCAAAGTTCCCAGAAGTTTGGGGTTTTTTTGCAAAAAGGTTGTTGATCAGCTCTGGTTACAATGTAATTGAAACTTGACCTCGCCTTGTGTTAGTTAAACTAAAGTATATGGTTTAAAGTTCTCCTTCAAGAAGAAAAAGTTTTCAGTAACCTTTATGACTTATCTAGTGTACATAACGATACAAAAAAATCTATCAATATTTACCAAAATGAAATAGTTTACAAGACCGTTCCTGGTAAATGCACCCGCATCATATCAAAAACAGAACAAAAACATGTATGTTGACTAACCTTTCTGAGATTCATGCTTCTCTGTTTTACCCTGGTAATCGAAGCCCACCGCACTCTTGTCTACTCTGTCGGCCTGCACTCCATATTTACCACCAAAACCACTTGAGTAATCTGAGTCCAGAGAACAAAGCACAATCAAACAAATGAACTCACCATGTGTCGTTGTCAATGTTGCAATGCAGAAATCCAGCATAATATCTCAGTTTCAAAATAGCTACTAGCCCACAAAATAAAATGTACAAACACAACAAGCAGAATTTAGCATAGTATTATGGCTCATGATGTCACATGTATGTGTCAGTGTTCCCTATTTGTAAATCTGGATGCTGTTAAAACTTCTGCCTAAGGTAATTGTGTGTTTAAATTAAGCTAGTGGAACCATTCATGGGTTCTGCTAGGGTTTAGTATGCCTTTTCACTGATAGTTGTCCAAAACACAGGAACCATTTATTCCATTAATATTAACCATATTAAAATCCCCTCCCCACCAGCAAGAGATTAAATGCAAGCCTATACTCTTATTTTGATTTCTAGCATTTTTTTAAACATTAGTATGATCTTACCCCTCCACTTCCTGTCATGTAGGCAGGAGAGGGCTTGGGGTGAAGATCATCACTACAAGGAGAAGGAAGGGGCACAGAATAGCAAGGCTCTGCTATGGCCCATTCTCCACTAGCATATAGTCCTTGTGGGAACTGGCATAAGTTAAAGCTGCCCCTGGGGGTTTATCTTCACCAGGGACAGGTGGCTGAAATCTAGGGAGCAGTGGCCTCTCCAGGGAGCCCAGTCTAAAATATTTTGGGGGTGGGGAACAAAGGACAAGACCCTTGAAGACAAACAGAGTATTTCATTTTGTTAAGGCCAATCGAGTAGTTTTTGAGTCCACTTACTACAAGAGAGTAGTAAATCATTTTGGACACAGAATAACTGGATAGCTGACAATGCAGGTTGAGGCCCCATTGTGCTAGGCACCTTACAAACAGTGTTTCCTCAACAGTTTCATATACAAGCTATTGTAGTACAGTCTTACAACAAGGAGCTAATATTGATAAAAGTTATTTATTTACATACACACATTCACCTCAACACGTTACCTTTTTGAGAGGCATGCTTCTCTGTTTTCCCCTGGTATTCAAAACCCACAGCAGACTGTAGGAGAAATAATACAGTTATAAGCATTTCTAAAAAAAAAGTCCGACATTAGTAGCCCAATAGTCTGCTTCAACAGAAAAATACTCAGCATAAAAGAAATCAGAGCTTAGTGATGCTCTAAGCCTCTTGGTTCTGGAGCATAAGTGTCTGTTTAGATTTCTGGGCCAAAATCCTCAAAACATTAGAGAAGAACAGATCCATTAAGCTATCTTTCTCAGCCACTGCCAAAGCAGATTGTTCCCTGAAGTACATTAGGGTCTTGTCAGGTTTAGTGATTCAGTACAATGGAGCTTCCACCACTTTCAGTGGGAGGTTATTGTACCAGTCTTGGAAAGTTTCCCCACTTTGATAGCCTAGTGGTTCAGTTTGCTAGGCACCCCAAACCATGCTAAATTCCTTCACTACTTGGGGTTCATCTTTCCGTTCACATAAACTTATGTAGCTTGGCTAACTGGCAAGTTTTTAATCTTTTCTTTCAAATCGGGCCATCCTCCAACTTAATTGTGGGGGAAGAATTTTTGCTTCTTAAGAAAGTATTAATATCCATAATAACCAAAGCCAATTTACTGATATGCACAGAGTGCAGTGCTAAAAATGAGGGACAGCGATGTTTACACCTAGCAGTAGCAGTTTTTAGCGTGATAAAACCAATACCTTATATAAACTGATGAACGCAACTGCTGTAAGTAACTGCAGTACTGTAGGAAATTACTTACCTGGTCAACTCTATCCATTTGTACTCCAAACTTGCCTCCAAAACCTCTTACTGAGTCCACTTGGGAGCAGTGTTTAGAAAGCTTAGATTGATATTCATGGCCAACAGCTGACTGAAAGAAGTTAGAAATCCAAAAATGGATTACTGCATCTAACAAAAATGGTAACACACTACACTTAGTAAGTCTGAAAACAAAAGGTTTGAGACTAGGCACCACCTAGAGGCCTCTTTATAATTTATGTGGCTCTTTAGACATGCAACTTGTCAACTTGTCAGCATTAGTAGCAGTTGCACAGTGAAAGCCATGCATGTTAAGGGTCCAATTCTGCAAAATACCCACGTAAAGATTTCTCATAGGAATAAGAATCTGTAGGATTGTGTCATCAAGTTGTCAATATAGTCTTAGGAAAGAAAGTGATCAAAATCCCAGGAAAGAGTCTGGCAGCACTGACTATATACTTGGTGTGTGTGTGTTTTTTTACTCAGGATTTATAAATTAAATTTATAAACTACAGAGGTGGTAAAAGGAAAGATATTGAATCAAATCCTATTGCCATGATCCAAGGGAGCCCTCACTTCCAATAAAATACAAGGAGTGATAATGGTGTATGCAGCTATCGACCATACACAGTAGAAAAATCATCACTACAAACTTAAACACAAGATACTTCTTGGACAAAAGAAACTTAGTAGAATTCTGCAAGTTTAAAGCAAAAGGCTAACATCAAAGGGTGCCTAGACTGAATGCAGCATTCACATCCACCAGACATTAAATTAATCATTGGATAGAAAGAAAATTATTCTAATATAAGCTATGATGTGGTATTAAATTAAAAAAAACAAAAACAAAAAACAAGAATTCTCATAGCCTAAAAGAAATAATCATTAATTTAGGAAAACAGGAATGACAGTTCTGGAAGATAACACCATCCATTGATCCAAAAGTTACGCAGATAGAAAATGTACTCTCTCATATACTATGTTAATTCTAGTCAAATGTCATTAGCTGCCTCAGATCACTAGTTTACTATTTGAGCCCCATGCAACTTGAACAACAAAATGTGTTTCTAGGAACACTATGCTTATTTCACTTTATTCCACAATCACTTCATTACACTTTGGCAAGGAATTTTTTAAACCAGAGAGAGAGAAAAGTAATCCGACTCTATTTACAAACAACACACAGTTATCACAAATTCCTGTCTTTGCAAGGAGACAAATTCAAACAGAGAACAGATATCTGCTAAAAGACTAATGGTGATCACTGAAGTAAAATCAAAATAATTTCCATTGCAGTAGAAAAGTAGGCAGCTAATTGTTGAAAGGTATTTGATTACTGGAGTAAACATTAAAACTAATATAATTGAAGTTGGTTCCCATGATCATTGGCACATTTCTGTTTTATGGTACAGAAAGCTAGAGTTATGGCTGTAAACACCTTCCTGCTAGGGCTATCGTTTCCATGAATATTTCAGTTAAGTATGTGACAGGAAGCTGCTAGACATTCTCTTTCCCAAAGTCTATATCAGAATAAAGAGATGACTCTTACCACTTCCCCACCATTTGCTTTTCAAGTTATCACTGTTATACAGTATAAAATGGCAAGTGACAGTACAAAGCACATTACATCTCTTATCAGTCAACAGCTTTTCCAAAGCCTGGTTTCATGACCATTTCACAGCTTAATGTTTTTTTTTCCCCTCCCTTCTGTTCCAATCAGTCACTGGAACATGAGCCAGGCATAACATCTTAAAGTACAATTATGTCACACTGAATTACAAAGGAGCCGGGAGTAATCTTCAAATAAGACAAGATGGTATGAAATTACACACTAGAAAGTGCATCTTACTCTAGCTACTGATAAAGCTTCAAATTTGCACTAATATAGCACTAGTATAACCCCCAAACTCTGCACTCTGTGTCCAAACTGAATAATTTGGTCAGACACTGGAAAACGTGACAAGTGTGCCTATGCTGAGTGAGAGGGCTCTGCAATTATTAGTCCAATCTAAGGGCTGCTGCCACAGCCCTTCCACAACTCCTCTCCACGAATGAAAAGTCTGCTGCACATGGCTCTGCCAAAGATTGAGGAGCTGAGTTCTGTGGCATAGATCTCTAGCTCTGGCTCACAGCATATTGTCCAATGCAGTGGAATGGCAATGGTTCCGCTGCATCAGGCCCCTCTGTACCCATGGATCTGTAGATGAGTGGGGGGAGGTAGAGAATTGGTTTTGATTCAAGTGAACATAACCTTATATCAGCAGAACCCTGGCGGCTATATAATACTTGTGCTTTAGTTTTTGATGGTTTTGAGAACAATCTGCACTGAACATTTGGCCATTGAGGAATGCTTATTTTTCATTCTCAGCCTACTGGGATACGCAAAGAAGACTAAAAACCTTGATTCCCAAATCAGCATCTTTCTCTGTAGAATACAGTATTGCTTTAATATTTCTGGCAGACATATATGGAGTACACTGGAATTTTAAATTCAGCTGACCATCCCTGACACAAGACATTCAATAGGAAGATGTTAGGTGTAGTTCCATACTGGAATTCTCGAATATCTTATTAAATGAGTCACCTGGGCTCAAACTTCTACCATCTACTCTGTCCAGAGAAGCGTTCGGGCAACTGGCCTGAAAATTGTATGGGAACATGTTATCACTGAAACACATATACATTTCTTAACACTTACCCAAGTTGCTTCCATGAGTCAAGATGACTGATAAATACAATACAAAAATGAGACATGCACAGCCCATACCAGAATCCAATAGACTGCATTTTGCAATCAGCCTTGCTTTGGGAAGTTTGCTGCTGATTCAGAGAGCCACTAATAGGAGTGTCCCAAGTTGAAATCCTTGTGAAATGAGCAGTTCAGTACTGGCATAAAACATAAAACTGGACTCTTTTTTTAAATGAGCACAAGGTCACCAGAAGCCTTGGCTAGCTAAGCAAAAGGTGAGTTTTCAAAATACCTCCAGCTGCAAAGAATTATATTCTCAAAACAGAGAGGTGAAGCTTTGCTGAACATAATATTCTGAAGCAATTGTCCACTTACAAAATGTGGAAATTATGAATCTGAATATAATAAAGATGTTGCCAAATTCTGCATGTCAACTCTGATTTATATGTAGGTTAGATACTTCTTTATAATTCTGACCAACCCAGTATGTCTCTTTCATGTAGCTTGTTGATAACGTGTGGTGGCCAGTTTTCAGTGACATTAATGATTTTTTTAAGGGGATGGAAAAAAATGTTCAAAGCAGTACAGATAATTTATTCACACATCTTTCAATAACTTTGTGGAAGATCGGTGGCTAAATCCCACTGCACTGTTTTGAAAGTCTTAAACTGTATGTTTAGCTAGATGTTTTTCTTCCTGCTTTATCAAATTCAACTAATTAAATCTGTACACTATCTGTTTTATCTTTTTCCATGGCACCAAATCAGAATGGAAAGCGTCTCTTCCTATTTCATAACTAAACACCAAGTGTCAAGTACTCAAAGATGTATCTCTGTATATTTAAAATATTCAAAAGATTGATTTAAAAAAAATCTAGCTCCCCTGGAAACCGGTGGTGAAGCAGTACTCTGGTAGATTTTAATTAATCCTGGAGCTCTGACCCATGCAGTTATGCAAGTGATCAGTTAGGTACACATCAAACTTATGACACAGACTTCAGGGCAAAATCCTGGCCCACTGAAGTCAATGGTTAAGCTCCCATTGAGTTAAAAGGAAACAAGATTTCGCCTGCAGTGAAGAGCTAGGTAGATGCTCTTGGAAAGGAAAGGACTGATCTTTTAAAGGATAAATAATTGTATGCTATTGTGGTATCATTTTAAAGATCTGTTTGTACCATCATGAGTACTGATGGGGCAGACATCCAGACAGTTAAAATTTTGTTCTTTTACGGAAAGTTAAGTGTTACAAATACAGCACTATCTGCAATATTTGTTATTAACTCTGTTCCCCTCCACCCCATCCACTTAGAAGCAGTCTTAGCATTTGTTTATTTAATGGATTCAGTTAGAATCCTAAATGGATGAGGGGAGGCATAAGTAGCCAGCATGAGAGAGCTTGGAGTCCACAAGGTAGACTTAATAACTTAATCCAATAATTCTCTTAGCCTGTTTTAAGGGTACAGAGGGTTATATAGCAAATTTCTGTGAAACAATAGGGCCCTGCCTACAAACAAACCAAAATCTGTTGGATATGATTAACAGGTAATGGAGTATCTTGGAAGCCATCTTGCTAGGTACCCACAAAGTTAATTAAGCAAGAAACTAAAATGTAATCTTATTTAGGCCTCAATATTTTAGCTCTAATTTTCTTATAGTACAGCATTGTGCTGCAATGATATTACAAGTTGGATAACTAATGGGGGCAGATGAGCAACTAGAACAACTTCTAGTCAGCATCTTTTACTGAGAATACCATCAGTAAGCACGCAGTTATTTTAAAAAAAACCTAAGGATCATTAGTATTTATACTTTGCACTGATGTTGACAGTGGTTTTAAACATTGACTCAATAGTTTATATTTCAAAGATGATAGTTGCAATCTGCCTAAAATACAAAGCCATTTTCTGGCTATCTGGGTTATTTCTCGCTGCTCATTTTTTCATACTTTTTTGAAGTGAGCGCTAGCTTCTAATTCAAGAAAATATAAATACATATATTTATTCATTCATTCTTAGGCAGTCTCAAGTACACAAAGAATTGATGCAGCAAATGAAATAGAAAATGGATTTATTCATATCTAGGTGCTTTCTTAAATTAGAAGTGTATCTTTAGAAACCTACACATTTACAGGAGGAGAAAGACCACAGGGCTATGAATTTTTGTTTATTGCCTGTGACCTGTCCATGATTTTTACTAAAATTACCCATGACTAAATCTTAGCCTTACTAATGAGCACATGACACGAGCAAGCAGACCAGGTCTAAAAATCACAAGACCAGGAAGAGGTGTGGAACACCAATGCATCAGTTCTCAAAAAGGCTTCCCTTTGTCATTCACAGATGACCCATTAACTCCCTTGAGTAAAATGAGACACAGGACCTGATCACACAGAGCCTAGATCTACAGAAAGGTTTTACAAGTATAACTAGCGTTAGTGGAGTGATAATTTTGCTGACAGTTACATCAGCAAAAGCCCTAGAGCAGACACAGTTATACCAGAATAAAGATGGTTTATACTGCCATAAGTTATTTTGATTCCCAAACTGGAATAATCTATAGCAGTATGAACACTTTTATACAGCTATAACTGCATATACACTAGGGAGTTTGCAACTTTTACTGTACTGATATAATTAAATCAGCAAAACTTTTATATAATTCACAAAAATAATCCCATCCCACTGACTACAATGGCATTTACTTAGGTGAGTAAGGCTTGCATTATCAGACCCATCCGCAATACATCTCCTGAGAAGACATTTTACACTTACTTTATCCATACGGTCTTGTTCCACACCAAACTTCCCTCCATAGCCACGGGAAGCTTTTGGTCCTGTTTCAAGCTCTTTCTCCTTGAGGCTCTGGTGTTCTTGGAACACATTCTCTCTCAGTTGGTGAATGCTTTAAAACAGAGAATCTGGTAGTTATATAATAAATTTTATAGACATGGTTAACGTTAAGACTTCCTCAGAGACAAGACTTTCTACTTGATGTGCTAATTTTGCACCCAAAAACCTGATCTTAACTTTAGGATTAGAAGATAAATGCTGGTAAGTGTACAATATGTATTTAATTTTTTTTTTTTTTAACCCTTCAGTACACCAAGCACTTCAAGTCTGGTTTTAAGAACTCTGACATTCATTTCATTGTGAAATCTGTTTTTAAAAACCAAAAAATCCAGAACCCTTCATTTTAAGATCTACCATCCTGCATTGGGGCTATAACAGGGAAGAGTAGTTTGCTATTTGATATTAATCCTGAAAAGTTGATTACCTAGTTACCAAATATGATTTTTTTTTTGTTTACCCTATCTAGGTATTTATATGACCCTCATCACTGTAGCATTCTCTCTTCCCCTCCTCCCTTCCCCCTCCTTTCTTGTTAGTTCTCCCCTAGTGGGGGTTTTTTTTTTGTGTGGGAGGAGAAGGGGAAAAAAAAGACTGTAAGCTTTTCATGGCAGGGACCATCTCTTCCAGTGCATTTGTACAATACCTACTGCAATGGGGTCCTAATCCCAGTTGAGGCTTTTGGACATTACTCTAATATAAAACAAGGAGGAACTGAAAATAGGTTGATTTCCTTTCCCCTCCGCCAAGCTCTCTCTCTGGAAATAGGAAAAGAGGCTGGATGTAGAGGGAAAACCAATGATCTGTGCTTGACACTTCTCACATGAGTTTAAAGCTGCCTAAAGCATAATTGCTGTATTTAGCCTGTAAATATCAGCAATGTACTCCAGAGAGTAAAACTGATCCCTAAAGTACACAAGAATTGCTGTACTGGGTCAGACCAACAGTCCATCTAGCCCTGTATCCAGTCTTCCAACAGTGGCCAGTGCCAGATGCTTCAAAGGGAATGAACAGAACAGGGCAATTATCAAGTGATCCATCCCCTGTTGTCCACTCCCGGCTTTAGTCAGTTAGAGGCTTAGGATACCCAGACCATGAGGTTGCATCGCTTATCATCTTAGCTAATAGTTATAGTTCTGGCCTTCACAACATCCCAGCAATGAGTTCCCCAAGCTGACTGTGCATTTTATGAAGGTGTATTTCCTTTTGTTTCTCTTAAACCTGTTGCCTATTAATTTAATTGAGTGACCTCTGATTCTTGTGTTATGTGAAGGGGTAAACAACACTTCCTTATTCACTTTCTCCACACCAGTCATGATTGTAGAGACCCCTGTCATACTGTCCCCTCCTTAGTCATCTCTTTTCCAAGCTGAATGGTCCCAGTCTTTTTATTCTCTCCTCACATGGAAGCTGTTCCATACCCCACTTTTGTTGTCCTTCTCTGTACCTTTTCCAATTCCAGTTTTTTGAGAAGAGGCAACCAGAACTGTATGCAGCATTCAACGTGTGGGCATAGCATGTATTTATATAGTGGCATTATGATATTTTCTGTCTTACGATCTATCCCTTTCCTAATGGTTCCAAACATTGTTAGCTTTTTTCACTACTGCTGCACATTGAGCAGATGTTTTCTGCTCAAAGTAGGCCATTTAACTATTAAAAATAATTCCCTATTTTCAGCATTTGTGACCTTTTACTCCTTCAGCAAACAATGGGCACCTACATACTGCAGTGACTAGTGCCCTATGAATATGTAAGATAGAAGGAAGAGCTAGAACACTCTTTAGCTTTCAAAAGCAGAAGTCAGTTTTGAGACTAAAATTTCAGGCATGCCTTGTTAAGAAGTACGAGATTGAGAATTTGGTTGTAAAGGCACCTTACCATTTAAACAAGCTCGTGAGCTGATGGTCCATTGTGACACATGCATTTTCCTTTCAGATAGAGGCTAAAATATTGTTACAATATATTTTGGCAAGCCAGAATTTTTAGAAGTTAGGCTGACAATTTTTTAAGCCAGTTCTAGGAATATAGGGCCTAAACCTATCCCCAGGAAATGGAGCTATGTGTACCACCTGCCCCAAAAATGTCCATGCCATATGGTGATATACATCTTTTCACCTGAGCACAGCTGAGCACCAGTGTGTAATTGTGAATATTACAAAGAGCAATTGTACAACCTGTAGCCAGAAAGCAAGACTTTTTAGGTGCCTGCAGTCACAAAGGAGGCAAGAAGAATCATGTTTCCAGTGAAGAAAACACTATAACATCAATTCTTATCTTATTTTACAACTAGAGATGCTGGGAGCCATAAAGGACTAGCAACTTTGGAAAGGATTTGTGTAACCAATGCTCTATAGAGAGCCTCTTGTATTTTATCCATCAGGATGTAAGTTACTAAGGATCTGAACTTATCAAAAATTGCCTACATTAACAGTCACAAAGGAATCAAGAAGAGCTAGTTTACTTGATGTGTTCTTGATGTCCAGATCCTTGCACAGTTTTAGCACCCCAGCGCTGTTCTTTCTCACTCACATCATTCTGTCAAAGACATGTAAAATAAGTTAAAAACTATTAGACTTTAACCCAAGATTTCAGAGTTTCAGCACTTTGAAGGCCTTAAGGTTCTCTCATGCCACTGAAACAAGATAGATTAGTTAACAACCTCATTGCCGCATTCACCTGTTTCTACTACAACCACCTCCCTGTCTTTTCTGTCATCGCCAATGAATAGAACACACTCCTAGTTCAAAATCATTACAAAGTCTTCATTTAAACCCTTCTCTTTTTCCTTCAATGCCCACCTAAATAAAGCAATTTAATCAATCACACGCACACAAAAGGATACTACTTATTTTCTCGTACAGGCTGCCAAATATTTCCCATCTACTCTTCATATCTTGCTTAGATATAGCTCTTTAGAGCAGGAACTATCTTCATCATATAGCATCGTTAGTGCTTAAATAATAAAGTTTGAGAACCATACAGTAACTCCTCACTTAAAGTTGTCCTGGTTAACACTGTTTTGCTGCTGATCAATTAGAGAGCATGCTTGTTTAAAGTTGTGCAATGCTCCCTTATAACGTTGTTTGGCAGCCGCCTGCTTTGTCCACTGCTTGCAGAAAAAGCAGCCTGCTGGAGCTAGCTGGTGGGGGCTTGGAACCAGGGTGGACTGGCAGCCTCCCTGTCAGCTCCCTGCTCCCCTAAGTTCCCTGTGTGGCAGCCGCCCAGCAGGCTATCAACAGGCTATCAACTTCCGCAACCTCCCTCCCCATACTGTCATGTGCTGCTCCTGCCCTCTGCCTTGGAGCTGCTCCCTGGAGTCTCCTGCTTGCTGGGGTGGGGGGGGGCGCTAATGTTCCCCCCCTGCTCCTGCACCCTGCTTACCCCATCTCCATAGAGCAGGGCGGAATGACAGGGCTCAGGACAGGGAGCTTGTAAGCAGCAGCTGCTGTCTCAACTTCCTGATCTAGTTTAAAAGGGAATGTACTTAAAGGGGCAATGTGCATCTCTCCCTCTCTCTCTCACACAGGGTGTGTGTCTCTGTCTGCCATGCTGTCTCCCCTCCCTCCATCTGTGCTGCCTTGTAGAGTATGAGGCTACATTAACAACAATGTGTTAACCCTTGAGGGCTCAGCCAAGTGCTAGTTCATCATTTACCAGTAAGGCATTCCCTGTAAGAAATATCCCATCCTCTTCCATCCTCTGACTTCACCATCTCAACCAAGCTTAGGGTGACCAGATGAAATGGACAAAATATCAGGACACATGGGGGAAGCAAAAAAAAAAAGAAAAAGAAAAAAAAAAGCGGCCGGAGCCGAGTTGCCGAACCAAAAAAAATAAAAAAAAGCAGCCGGAGTGGCCAAAGCCCCAATATCAGGCCGTGGGACAAAGAACTAAAAATCGGGACATCTGGTTACCCTAACCAAGCGTCACAATCATCATTGCTGTGTACAGTATTAAATTGTTTGTTTAAAACTTATACTGTGTATACATATATATAATATAGTCTTTTGTCTGGTGAAATTTTTTTCCCTGGAACCTAAACCCTCCCTCCTCCCTTTACATTAATTCTTATGGGGAAATTGGATTCGCTTAACATCGTTTTGCTTAAAGTCACATTTTTCAGGAACATAACTACAACGTTAAGCGAGGAGTTAGTGTACCTCAAAATCAGGATCTGTCTCCCAGTCATCAGCTCCATCACTCTGGTTGACTGAAATGGCATGACCTGCAGTAGCCTTCCACATCTGAAACACCATCAAATGAAGTACTGTCACACTGGAGTTACATTTAAATTCATTTCACATTATGACTGGGTTGATTAAGGACTAGTCCAATATTTCGAATATACTAGAGAAGTAAATTATTTAACTAAACAACATTCGTAATATTGGCAGTTACAGCAGATGTGGTTACTAATAGTATCAGTTGTCCAGTTGCATTTGCAAACCAGACTGATAGCTCCCTGTGGTTTTTCTATTGGCATTAAAAAAAGGCCAGAAATAATACCTGGAATTCTTTCAAAGAGAATGAGGAAGTTTCTTCTGGTAAGAGTCAAAATGTGTGGGCTTACTTCATTTATTAGTAACATGTGATAAACCATTGATGAGCTCTGTTCAAATGGGTCTTCTCATTAAAGTTTGTTTCACAAAAAGCTATTAACACTCAGATACTATATGTGTACTTATGTCTTAAAAGTAATATTTTTTCTAGCCTTTAGTAATGATGAGCACAGCAATTGCTAAATGCTATATTCTGTAGGTTCCTTTCATGTTTTACATTAATGAGATTCAGATATCAAGTATT
The DNA here is from genome assembly GCF_965152275.1 of Natator depressus. Classification (NCBI taxonomy): domain Eukaryota; kingdom Metazoa; phylum Chordata; order Testudines; family Cheloniidae; genus Natator; species Natator depressus. Next base: position 49,443,243 of record NC_134239.1, on the reverse strand, counting down.
ATGAAAACAATCTGAACAATTTAAAATGTTTGAATACCATTTTGATTTAGAAGGCATTTGTCCACTTTCAGGCAATAATAGTACACATACTACATTTTTAAAGATATTCATTGATTAAAAATATGTACACATATTATTACTCTGTTTGCATAATGTTTCAGTATAAAGCAGAAGGAAAAAATCCCCCTAAGTCCGCCGCAGCTCCCCACAGCTGCCCGCGCGGCGCTCCCCAACTCGGCTCCGGCCAGGGATGGGGAACGGCTCGGAACCGCAGCCTGACCACGGTAAGAGTTGGGCGGGCAGCTGTGGGGAGCCGCTACCTGCCCTGGGCAACTCCACAGGTCTGCCCACTCCCCCCTGCCGGACAAGCATGGAGCCCAGCCAGGAAGCTGTGGCAGACCCTCCACCTGCCCACGATGAGAGCAGCCCCAGCCGTGTCCCTGCCCCCAAGGTTCCCCGCCCGGCTGAGGGCACGTGGAGTGTCTGCGACTTTGTGTGGGTGCCCCACAGCTGCCCACGAGGCTCTCCCCAACCGGGCTCCTGTAGGGAGGACGCCTTGGAGCCTCAGCCTGGACCCCAGCATAGAGCCCTGCAAATCCATGGATGCGGATATCCGCAAAAATTATCTGTGGATATCTGTGGATCGGATGTGGATACACATTCGTGTATCCATGCAGGGCTCTAGACATAGGTGCAGTATCTAGGCATAGTTAGTATCTTCACTAAGAAGGACAGTGGTGCAGCTGCACCATTGCAGCACTGTAAATATAGACCAGCCCTGAGGTAGAAAACTATGGAGTAATCTCTAGGGAGGCCTTAAAAAGAATAGGAGCAGAGAAGACAAAAAGGCATGCTAACCTTATATACCTCCCCATCTCCAGTTTCTATAAAAATTAAGGACAAAACATTAGTTAAACCACTCACTCTCTAAAATTCAATATTTTCAAGTTTTTTAATTTAAAAACTAGGTTTTCTGCATTTATGCCCTTATCTTTAGTATATTCTCCCATTCAACTTTGTGCCTTTTTCCATGCCACCCCATATACCAGAAATTCCCTCCCCTCTAAAATCTGCCAGTCTTCATTCAGAACAACTCTTTTAGCCACACACATTTTTGAGTCTCAACCATTTTAACACTGAACCTCCACTTGGTGTTTCTGTTGGACTGCACTGTCTGATGTTGTTTGATTGTAAGTGCCTTAGGACAGGGAACATAATTGCTTCTGTTCTGCTAGAAAGACTGAGGCTTGGTCTATACTACAAATTTATGTTGGATTTTCCTACACCCCTGAGTGATGCAGTTACATTGACCTAACCCCAAGTGTAAACAGTGCTCTGTCGACAGGAGGGCTTCTGCAGTGCCAGCTATATATATATATATATTTTAATATATACATAAATGTTCCAAGTATGTGCTTTTACATGCGATTACACTATTCTTCCATTTCTGTCAGTCACCTAGGGAGGGATCCAAAAAAGTATTTTGGTGCCTAAACCCCAGACTCAAGCACCTACGTCCATGCAATCCACAAAACTCCCACCGAACTGTATAGGCACCTAAACTTACTTGATGCCTATACTTCTGCCTCAGGCAGTAGTATACAACCTCTAGGTATCTGGTCACCTATCTTCCACCTAACCCCTAGGGCAATTCATGAACCGGGGAAGACAGGCCACCTAAGCTGTGTGCAAGGGCCCACTACAACAGGTGTGTCCAGAGGGAGCCTGCCAGATTTGATCCCATTCAAAATTGAGTAGGACCTTATAACTTTTAGTCCAGTGGTTAGAGCACTCCCCTGGGATGTGGGAGACCCAGGTTCAATTCTCCTTTTGCTAACAGAGCAGGAGAAAGTATTTGAACAGGGGTCTCCTACCTCTCAGGAACATGTGCTAGCCACTGAACTATGTAGGGGTCCCTCAGTCTCTCATGATGATTGTTCTCATTGAGTTAGAGAGAAAGAATACAAGTAACACTGTAGTCCAGTGGTTAGGGTGCTCACCTGGGAGGTGGGAGACTCTGGATCCAAATCCCACGCTCCAACCACTCTTTCATTATTTATCCACAGTGGAACTGCTTCAACAGAACAGAGGGAGCCCCTGGTTCAAATTCTCTCCTCCTCTCTGGGGGGAAGGGAGGACAGGAAATGAACCTGGATCTCCAACATCCAAGATGAGTGCTCTAATCACTAGGCTAAAAATTAAAAGATCAGCACCACACCACTTCCTCCTCAAGCCATTTTGCTGGAAGAGAGGCAGGTGCCTAACTCATTCTCCACAAGAAACACCTTAGGCACCTAAGCCATCTGACTCCAGGTGGTGGTATCCATTCGTGGATTGTCATGTAGGCCCCTCCCTGCAGCCTGGACTTAGGTACTTATCTCTGTGAGAAGTGTGGGGCTTAGCACCGACCCCTCTGGTCAGCATTTCTCATTGGCTATCTTAGGCAGCTCCCCAACAAATAAACTGGCTTTTGTGAATTACATGGCTGTTCAGTGTTTGCACTGCAGCCTACAAGTTACAAGATAATATCAATTCTGAGTTTAGCAATATTCAAGCCTAACTCTGAATGTATTTGTTTCCTCCTCAACCTTGTTAAAAGTGGTAATCAAGAAAGACTGGAAGCTGAAGGACTTTTTATAAACAGTATTTTAAAAAATCCTGGTCCGAGACTATACTATAACAAATGTCCATCCTCTCCCCCCTCTGTCCCCCAACCAGAGTTCTGTTAGGGTAACTATAAAGATATAGCAATAATAATTAAAATCAGATACATTTTCTACTAGGCATAATTTGCAGCCCCACCATAATAGGTTTCCTCAGTAATTGCTGCTCTGGCAGATCTCTTTCCAACTAGACTACAGAGAAACATGATCCATACTGTATCCAGGAGTCACTGACTCATATGGTCAAATTTCTGGAAAAAGGGAACTGCAGTTCAAAACACACAGAGACTAAATATATGCTTTTGATTTATCAGGCCATTTCTGTCCTTTATTATGTTGACGAATCACCAGCCACAGAGTTTTCCACAGAGCATATTTGGAAGTAGTGGGAGAAGGGAGCTTGAATTCCTCAACGGGCTAAGAACAGGTTCCCTGAACAAGAGGGAGGTGCCAGTCAATTAACTCGGTCAGCAATGCTATATCTAGAGGTGCTTGTTGGAGTCAAAATAATGGATGGGTACCTGTCAAAATGAAAGGGCTAACTGCACCTCTTTTCCCTTTGTGATCTCTCAGAGTGTACCCATTCAGATGTTAGGCCTCCTGCCTTTGCCTGTCTCAAGAGGAATTTTGCAATTCTCCCACACCTCTCTGGGAACTGAGGCCTGTGTATCCACCATTATTAACCTGCAGGCCCAACTGAGTGCAGGCACCTTTGGAAGCCTGTGACCAGTGATCACACAGCTTTCTTCAAAACAAACCAAAGCATTAGAAGAAAAATGGGATTTTAAAATGGCAATAGATGCAAATCCAACTTAACACCCTCCTGGAACCTAGAAAGGCATAAAGTCTCCAGACACAGCCAGGGGCAGTTGTGTGTCTTGGTCTGGTTCCCCTGAACAGTTTAACTACTGGACCTCTCTTGAGAAAGGGACCCTTTTCAATCCTGTCAGAGCTTCTTTGTTCTAATCGGTGTTCCCAATCCATCTGGTCAAAACCAGTTTTGTAGGTTGGAGGAGGCAAAAATAATCAAAGCTAGCAGTTTTGGCACTGTCCCTTCTGTTTGCTGAGAAGTGCCTACCTTCATTCAGTATTCTACCTACCTACCTATTTTTTCAGACAGCTCTTTACTGAGTTAACCCAATATAGTCACACGGTAAGCATCCCAATAACAAGATCAACATACAATACCTATGAATATTACTGAGTAGCTCCAAATCCATCACAGTACCCAATTGTGGAAGTCCTACTGGAAAGCACCAAGAAAGCCATTGAAAAAGAAGTGTATTGCACTAACTATTTACTGTCTCATTCAGGATATAACCAGTTTTCTACCCCAGATAGACATTGAAAGACTGTCAGGCCTGCAGGGCTATCAAGCTTTGACAGTTTGAACGAATGAGGTTGTCACACACAGAAATAACCTGTGAGTGAGACAAATGAAGAATCTTTCATCACCAGAGGCCATGTTAAAAACCAGACTTAAAATTAATCCCAGATGACAGGTTTCAGAGTAGCAGCCGTAAATTTGTTAGTCTCTAAGGTGCCACAAGTCCTCCTTTTCTTTTTTCCCAGATGACAGTGACTCCTTCCAAAGGCAAACGAATTAGGAGTCAGCTGCGCCTAATGATGCTTTGTTCCTCATCTGTCTGATTACAGAAAGACACTCCGTTCCCTCCTGAAGTCTTATACAGAGACAGCTGCTGTAGGCCCTGGAATCAGTCACACCCATCTGCATTTAATCACAGATTCAGTAGGGGATGAAAGAAAAGGAGTACTTGTGGCACCTTAGAGACTAACCAATTTATTTGAGCATGAGCTTTCGTGAGCTACAGCTCACTGCATCGGATACATACTGTGGAAGCTGCAGAAGACATTATATATACACAGAGACCATGAAACAATACCTCCTCCCACCCCACTCTCCTGCTGGTAATAGCTTATCTAAAGTGATCATCAAGTTGGGCCATTTCCAGCACAAATCCAGGTTTTCTCACCCTCCGCCCCCCCCACCCACACCCCACACACAAACTCACTCTCCTGCTGGTAATAGCCCATCCAAAGTGACCACTCTCTTCACAATGTGTATGATAATCAAGGTGGGCCATTTCCTGCAGAAATCCAGGTTCTCTCACCCCCTCACCCCCCTCCAAAAACCACACACACAAACTCACTCTCCTGCTGGTAATAGCCTATCCAAAGTGATCACTCTCCTTACACACACACACTCACTCGCATGTCCCAGGGAGAGGGGGGGACTAGCTGAAGGCTGTGGTTAAACAGCCACAGTTCAGGAGGACGGGATAAGGGGGGGAGAGAGAAAACAAAGAAAGTTAGTCATGTAGCTGCACAGTGCGTATCAGGGGGGAGTGCTGCAGACCAAGTCATTAACACCCCTCTGGGGCAGCCAGTATCCTGCCCCCGCCCTAAGCCTCCCCCGCTCAGACCGCGGCACAGAGCCGCAGCTCCGTCATCAAAACGTGGTGCTCAGCTGGGGGGCGGCGGGTTAACCCGTAAGAGAAAGTACAGTTCGGGCGCAGCCTCCTCTAACCCCACCACCTTCAGCAGCCACAGTCGCCCAGCCCCGCCCCCCACTCAAGCCAGGGCAAGCCCAAGACTAGCTCCCGCTAGCTTTACTGGGGCTAAAAGGGAGAGACGTAGTGAACCAACCCCGGATCGGTTGTCGTCCCCCCCCCCCAAAAAAAAGAGGGGGTGGGTGGCCTGACTTCCTTTTGACACCCACCGCTTTGAAGAGCAAAACAAATGGCACAGAGATGAAGGCGGCCGCAGCATCCCCCGGGGGAAAGGGGAGAATACGGAAAAGCAAATGTCTCCTCCTCATCCCCAGCTTTTTGCCCAGGGGATTGCGCCCATGCCACTTACTTTGTTCCCAGCTCACTTCCCGACTGCACAGCTTCTGCAGCTGCTGCTTCCTAGCTCGGCTGCTGTTGCAATTTCCGTTTCTCCCAGACTCCCATTTCCTGTTCTTCCATCGCACGTCAGGAGGGGGGGTATGGCGGCACAAGCTCCAGGGCTGCTGGGGTTCCGCCTGCGGCCCGAGCCGCGCTACCCGAGTGCCCCTGTCGGCTTGCCGCCCGGCAGCTTCCCGGATCCCTTTGTCTGCGCCAGAATCATTCCTTCTGGGCTCGGAGCTGCTCCCTAGACCGCACTCCGGGAAACCCACCGTCTCCATTGCGCTTCCCACTCTCTCTGCACCTCCGGCAGCTTTCCAGAGCCCATTACGCAGTTCTCTGGTGCTGCGCCTTCCTGCTGCTGCTCTGCGGAGCTCATTTCAACATTATTTTTATTGCTTATTTCAACGAGTCAGGCTTGTCAAACTGGGAGAACCTGAATGAGCCACATGAAAGTACCAGTCTCGAAGGATTGCAAATTCCGGGGGAGCGCTTAGATACATACTGTGGCGATGAGACCTACGGAAAACACGAACATCGAGATGCCTATTAAACGGCTATAAAATACAATAAAATAAGCAAAAAGTGGGGACTTCTTTGCCAAAGGATAAAACGTGATAACTCTACAGAGTATCGCCCCCATCCCATTGCAACAATATTGGTTAGCGTGAATTTAACCGAACAAAGGACCCAATGAAATCAAAAAGTTACCTTGAGGTAGGGATGTTATAATTTGAATAAGGGGCATTAAATATGGATAATCTAAATGTCTCATTAAAAACACTTTATTCCAATTTTAAACCTTGCTTTATAGAGGACCGGTACTGGAAAATAACGGATTGACAGACTTTTTTTTTTTTTTTTTGCTTCTTCCCTGGAGAGAAGGTGGGTTAGTTTTTGGGGAGGACGGTAGGTACTTTAGTACTTTCAAACGTCACATCCTGTCCTTCCTGATTTTGTGGAAGGACTTGTTGGAGAGCTCTGATGTATATGGCTTTTCATCTCTTTAATAAAGATTCAACAAGCACTTCAATTAAAATCCCCTCTTCCGTCTCCCTTCCCCGACAGGTCAATTGGCCATTTGAATTAAATAAATGCTACTGGTTTAAAGTCTGAGTAAAAATTGCTCAACCTCAATTGATATGGTGATTTTACTTGCTTGATGTGGTTATGTAGTCATGCTATAGTTCATAGTCTCAGAAAAAAACAGGAGGCAGACAGGAAGTGAATTTCTAATGTAAAACACATCCCTCCTGCCAAATAATAAAGAGGAAAGAGAAAAGTCTCTCTTTCCAAATGAACTAGACTTGCAAATCTGAGTGCTACATGAATCTATCAATACAATATTTGAAAATGAATTTCAATTACATGGGTGGAAAAAAAAAAAAAGGTTATTTGAAGTGCTTTCCATGGACTTCCATCCAGCCCAGTATCCTGGAGGTCAAGGTAAGGCTTGACAAAGTCCTGCCTGGGATGATTTAGTTGGGGACTGGTCCTGCTTTGAGCAGGGGGTTGGACTAGATGACCTCCTAAGGGCCCTTCCAACCCTGATATTCTATGATTCTTGTCTACCGACAGTGGCCAATGCCAGGTGCCCCAGAGGGAGTGAACCAAACAGGTAATGATTTTTCTCCTGCCATCCATCTCCACCCTCTGACACAGGCTAGGGCCACCATTCCTTACCTATCCTGGCTAATAGCCATTAATGGACTTAGCCTCCATGAATTTATCCAGTTCTCTTTTAAACCCCGTTATATTCCTAACCTTCACAACCTCCTCAGGCAAGGAGTTCCACTGGTTGACTGTGCACTGTGTGAAGAACTTCCTTTTATTTGTTTTAAACCTACTGCCCATTAATTTCATTTGGTGGCCCCCTATATAATGTATATAATTCTTGTATAATGGGAACAAGTAAATAACTTTTCCTTATTCACTTTCTCCACACCACTCATGATTTTATATACCTCTGTCATAGCCCCCCTTAGTCTCCTCTTTTTCAAGCTGAAAAGTCCTAGCCTCTTTAATCTCTCCTCCTATGGGACCCAAACCCCTAATCATTTTAGTTGCCCTTTTCTGAACCTTTTCTAATGCCAGTATATCTTTTTTGAGATAAGGGGACCATATCTGTACGCAGTATTCAAGATGTGGGCATACCATAGATTTATATAAGGGCAAGAAGATATTCTCTGTCTTATTATCTATCCCTTTTTTAATGATTCCTAACATCCCGTTTGCTTTTTTGACTACCGCTGCACGCTGCGTGGTCATCTTCAGAGAACTATCCACAATGACTCCAAGATCTTTCTCCTGATTAGTTGTAGCTAAATTAGCCCCCATCATATTGTATGTATAATTGGGGTTATTTTTTCCAATGTGCATTGCTTTACATTTATCCACATTAAATTTCATTTGCCATTCATCCCCAATCACTTAGTTTTGTGAGATCTTTTTGAAGTTCTTCACAGTCTGCTTTGGTCTTGACTATCTTGAGCAGTTTCGTATCATCTGCAAACTTTGCCACCTCACTGTTTACCCCTTTCTCCAGATCATTTATGAATAAGTTGAATAGGATTGGTCCTAGGACTGACTCTTGGGGAACACCACTAGTTACCCCTTTCCATTCTGAAAATTTACCATTACTACCCTTTGTTCCCTGTCTTTTAACCAGTTCTCAATGCATGAAAGGATCTTCACTCTTATCCCATGACAACTTAATTTACGTAAGAGCCTTTGGTGAGGGACCTTGTCAAAGCCTTTCTGGAAATCTAAGTACACTATGTTCACTGGATCCCCCTTGTCCATGTTTGTTGACCCCTTCAAAGAACTCTAATAGATTAGTAAGACATGATTTCCCTTTACAGAAATCATGTTGACTTTTGCCCAACAATTTATGTTCTTCTATGTGTCTGACAATTTTATTCTTTATCATTGTTTCAACTAATTTGCCCAGTATTGATGTTAGAGTTACTGGTCTGTAATTGCTGGGATCACTTCTAGAGCCCTTTTAAAATATTGGCATTACATTAGCTATCTTCCAGTCATCGGGTACAGAAGCTGATTTAAAGGACAGGTTATAAACCATAGTTAATAGTTCCACAATTTCACATTTGAGTTCTTTCAGAAATCTTGGGTGAATGCCATCTCGTCCCAGTGACTTGTTACTGTTAAGTTTCTCAATTAATTCCAAAACCTCCTCTAGTGACACTTCAATCTGTGACAATTCCTCAGCTTTGTCACCTTCAAAAGATGGCTCAGGTTTGGGAATCTCCATAACAGCCTCAGCCATGAAGACAGAAACTAAAGGAATTCTTTGCTTCACTGCGATGACTTTATCGTCTTTTAAGTGCTCCTTTTGTATCTCGATTGTCCAAGGGGGCCCTACGGGTTGTTTAGCAGGCTTCCTGCTTCTGCTGTACTTAAAAAACATTTTGTTATTACCTTTTGAGTTTTTGGCTAGCTGTTCTTCAAACTCCTTTTTGGCTTTTCTTATTACGTTTTTACACTTAATTTGGCAGTGTTTATGCTCCTTTCTATTTATCTCACTAGGATTTGACTTCCACTTTTTAAAAGATGCCTTTTTGTCTCTCACTGCTTCTTTTACATGGTTGTTAAGCCACAGTGATTCTTTTTTAGCTCTTTTACTGTGTTTTTTTAATTTGGGGGTATACATTTAAGTTGAGCCTCTATTATGGTGTCTTTGAAAAGTGTCCATGCAGCTTGCAGGGATTTCACTCTAGTCACTGTACCTTTTAATTTCTGTTTAACTAACCTCCTCATTTTTGCATAGTTCCCCCTTTTGAAATTAAAGGCCACAGTGTTGGGCTGTTGAGGTGTTCTTCCCACCACAGGAATGTTAATTATAATATTATGGTCACTATTTCCAAGCAGTCCTGTTATAGTTACCTCTTGGACCAGTTCCCACGCTCCACTCAGGACTAAATCGAGAGTTGCCTCTCCGCTTGTGGGTTCCTGTACCAGCTGCTCCAAGAAGCAGTCATTGAAAGTATTGAGAAATTTTGTCTCTGCATTTTGTCCTGAGGTGACATGTACCAGTCAATATGGGGATAATTGAAATCCCCTACTATTATTGAGTTCTTTATTTTGATAGCCTCTCTAATCTCCCTTAGCATTTCATCATTACAATCCTGGTCAGGTGGTTGATAATAGATCCCTACTGTTATATTCTTATTAGAGCATGGAATTACTATCCAGAGAGATTCTATGGAACATGTGGATTCATTTAAGATTTTTATTTCATTTGATTCTACATTTTCTTTCACAGATAGTGCCACTCCCCCCCAACCCCCGCACAACCTGTTCTGTCCTTCCGATATATTTTGTACCCCGGAACAATTGTGTCCCATTGATTGTTCTCACTCAACCAGGTTTCTGAGATGCCTCTTATATCAATATCCTCCTTTAAAACGAGGCACTAGTTCACCCATCTTATTATTTAGACTTCTAGCATTTGTGTACAAGCACTTTAAAAACTTGTCACTGTTTATTTGTCTGCCCTTTTCTGATGTGTCAGATTATTTTTTATGTGAATGTTTCTCATGTGATCTGGCCATTACTTTATCCTCTTCCATCCTCTCCTCCTGACTAAAACAGAGAATCTCTATCAATAGACTCTCCTTTAAGAGAAGTCTCTGTCCAATCATAGAATATCAGGGTTGGAAGGGACCTCAGGAAGTCATCTAGTCCAACTCAAAGCAGGACCAACCTCCAACTAAATCATCCCAACCAGGGCTTTGTCAAGCCTGACCTTAAAAACTTTGAAGGAAGGAGATTCCACCACCTCCCTAGGTAACACATTCCAGTGTTTCACCACCCTCCTAGTGAAAAGCTTTTCCTAATATCCAACCTAAACCTCCCCCACTGCAACTTGAGACCATTACTCCTTGTTCTGTCATCTGCTACCACTGAGAACAGTCTAGAACCATCCTCTTTGGAACCCCCTTTCAGGTAGTTGAAAACAGCTATCAAATCCCCCCTCATTCTTCTCTTCCGCAGACTAAACAATTCCAGTTCCCTCAGCCTCTCCTCATAAGTCATGTGTTCCAGTCCCCTAATCATTTTTGTTGCCCTCCGCTGGACGTTTTCCAATTTTTCCACATCCTTCTTGTAGCGTGGGGCCCAAAACTAGACACAGTACTCCAGATGAGGCCTCACCAATGTCGAATAGAGGGGAACGATCACGTCCCTCGATCTGCAGGCAATCCATGTGCTCCTCTGCAACAATCGGCTTTCCCCCATCTCTTAGTTTAAAAACTGCTCTGCAACCTTTTTAATGTTAAGTGCCAGCAGTCTGGATCCACTTTGGTTTAGGTGGAGCCCATCGTTCCTGCATGGGCTCTCCCTATCCCAAAAGTTTCCCCAGTTCCTAATAAATCTAAACCCCTCCTCTCTACACCATCATCTCATCCACGCATTGAGACTCTGAAGCTCTGCTTGCCTATCTGGCCCTGCGTGTGGAACTGGAAGCATTTCTGAGAATGCCACGATAAAGGTCCTGGATTTCAGTCTCTTTCCCAGCAGCCTAAATTTGACCTCCAGGACATCTATCCTATCCTTCCCTATGTCATTGGTACCTACATGTACCACGACCACCAGCTCCTCCCAGCACTACACATAAGTCTATCTAGATGCCTTGAGAGATCCGCAGTTTAATCCAAGTTTATTCTGTCATATAAATTTATTAGGTGTTTTAAACAGGGATCTCTGATCATACAACTTTCAGACTAATAAATTTATACAGCCTACAGGCCCAGCAGTAGTAAAAAATGCTTGTCACCCTTCTTTCAAAGGGTTTTTATTTATAAATATAAACTACAGGAGAAGGTAAGAAGGGAGAGGAGATTGAACTGGCTAAATTGTGTTTTCTGTATGCGAGACTGTTCCTGCTCTTAAAATCTCCAAAAAAATTACTTCTTTAAAGTTTTCCCAGTTGACTATCACTTTTCTTAAATCACCTAATGAAGTGCTCACTTCTTGGTCATATGCACAAACTTTTCACTTTTACTGCAGCTGTTGTGACGCAAGCATCTGGAATACATTTGGCACTTTGCATAATGACATACACAAAACTTTTAAATATATAATCTACTTTACTTAAAATTCAGGCTGAGATTTATCTACTTTAACACTCCAAGAAGTGTTCCTACATAAAGTTAAGAATGGCATATTACTGTTATGTTTTTCTTTGGTGGTAGAGAAAGGTGGTCAAATTTTAATTAAAATTATATTAAAGATTTGTTAAAAAGTTAATACAATAAAAAAAATCAGTAGCATTACCACTTTTCTATTTGGCCTTCTACTCAATTTCCCTACCAATTCCTAATTGTTCCTCATTTTACATAAAGTAGCATTTGTCATTTTGACTACCCCATGCGAAAATGTTCTCAGCACATTCTATGGAAGACTATTCCCCAGTATTTCCCCACTTCCAAGATGTTCTAATAGACATTTTTAACTATGGACAGCTTCCCTCATTTCAGTGCTGAAAAATCTTTACAGCTTTAGGACAGCAAACTTTTCAACTGGAGGCCAGGCAAAGGGAGAGGGAGAGATTTTTTTTCTTTTTCTTTTAGTTTCATCTCTTGCTAGCGAGAAAATTCTCTGCAATTAGAAATGTATCCAGGCTGACCTACAAAATGATTGAAGGGAAGCTCATTTATGCAAGTAAAGGCAAACTGCAAAGTGTTATGTGACTGTATTTTAAAACATCACTCACAAGATTTCTCCATTCCTCATATCACATTGAACATGAAGCTGTTGACCTGGAGGGCAAGTTGAAACATCTCATCACTGAAAAATGAACTACAGAAAGGTAAAGGCAGACATAAGGTTTGTCTACACACAAGCTGCACTTTTTTGAAAACCAGTTTAAACTGGTGCAAGTCCAAGTGTGGTTCTCTTAGAGTGGCTTAGCTTATGCTTGTACTACTCAAATATGTATTTTCCTCTAAACATTCCGATATTCAAAATTCAGACTATGAGAATAATATATTAACGGGGCAGTTTGTACTTATAGCTTTCTAATGGCCAGAAATCTTTGAACTTACTCAAACTAATGAAAAGAACATTAACCTTTTTTCCTCTACGCAAAATAAGACATTGAGTGTTTAATTTACTCAGATGTGAAGTGGAAGGATATACCTTAAACATTATTGAATTACTTTCCAGACATCAGTTGAAACAATAAAATTAGGGCTGTCAAACTATTAAAAAAATTGTGATTAACTGCACAATTAAAAATAGAATACCATTTATTTAAATATTTTTGGATATTTCCTACATTTTAAAATATATTGATTTCAATTACACAACAGAATACAAAGTGTACAGTGCTAACTTTATATTTATTTTTATTACAAATATTTGTGCTGTAAAAATAGTATTTTTCATTTCCTCTCATACAAGTACTGTAGTACAATCTCTTTATCATGAAAGCTGAACTTACAAATGTAGAATTATGTATAAAAAATTGCATTCAAAAATAAAACAATGTAAAACTTTGAGCCTAAAAGTCCACTCAGTCCTACTTCTTGTTCAGCCAGTCACTCAGACAAAAGTTAGTTTACATTTAAGGGAGATAATGCTGCATGCTTCTTGTTTATGTTACCTGAAAGTGAGAACAGACGTTTGCATGGCACTGTTGTAGTCGGCATTGCAAGATATTTATGTGCCAGGTACGCTAAAGATTCATATGTCCCTTCGTCTTCAACCACCATTCCAGAGGACATTCATCCATGTTGATGACAGGTTCTGCTTGATGACGATCCAAAGCAGTGCAGATCGACGCATGTTCACTTTCATCATCTGAGTCAGATGTCACCAGCAGAAGTTTGATTTTCTTTTTTGGTGGTTCGGGTTCTGTAGTTTTGGCATCAGAGTGTTGCTCTTTTAAGACTTTTGAAAGCATGTTCCTCATCTCATCCCTCTCAGATTTTGGAAGTCACTTCAGATTCTTAAATCTTGGGTTGAGTGCTGTTGCTATCTTTAGAAACCTCACATTGGTACCTTCTTTGCGTTTTATCAAATCTGCAGTGAAAGTGTTCTTAAAATGAACATCATGTGCTGGGTCATCATCTGAGACTGCTATAATATGAAATACATGGCAGAATGCAGGTAAAACAGAGCAAGAGACATACTATTCTCCCCCAAGAAGTTCAGTCAACATTTAATTAACGCATTTTTTTTTTTTTAACAAGTTTCATCAGCATGGAAGCATGTCCTCTGGAATGGTGGCCGAAGCATGAAGGGGCATACGAATGTTTAGCATATCTGGCACGTAAATACCTTGCAATGCTGGCTACAAAAGTGCGATGTGAAAGTGCCTGTTCTCACTTTCAGGGGACACTGTAAATAAGAAGCGGGCAGCATTATCTCCCGTAAGTGTCAACAAACTTGTCTGTCTTCACAACTGGCTGAATAAGAAGTAGGACTGGGCCGACTTGTAGGCTCTAAAGTTTTACATTGTTTTGTTTTTGAGTGCAGTTATATAAGAAAAAAATCTACATTTGTAAGTTACACTTTCACAATAAAGAGATTGCATTACAGTACTTGTATGGGGTGAACTGAAAAATATGATTTCTTTTATCATTTTTACCTTGCAAATATTTGTAATAAAAATATAATGAGCACTGTACACCTTGTATTCTGTATTGTAACTGAAATCAATATATTTGAAAATGTAGAAAAACATCCAAAAATATTTAATTTCAATTGGTATTCTATTAACAATGCAATTAAAACAGCTGTTAATCACGTGATTTAACTGCGATTAATCGACAGACCTAAATAAAATCAACATATTATATTGAATAATATAACGGATCAAATGTGAACTTTGACCTCCATCAGAAAATTGAATTGAAGCCATAGTGAACATCAGTGATCTGCTGAAAGAATCAGTCATGTCTTCATTTGAAGCGAGATCTACATAGCAGCAATCAATTGTTAAGATGCTTTATTGACAACTCTCCAGCATTCACCACAAAAAATAGGTTCATTTTTGCATACGATTACATCTTAGTTTTTTCAATAGCATTTTATTGGCAGTGGAAAAATGCTTCAGCACTTTACTGAAAGAAAGCAATAAATAATACTGTGGTAAAAATAGTTCAAAGTACTTAGGCTGTACATACTTCGTTCAATAATCAGAAGTACACAAAAAAGATTAGAAAAAAACACAAAACAGTAACAATGAATTTCAGTTGTACAAGTAAACTAAAAAGAAGAAACCAAACAAGGAAAAAAAAAGACATGCTATATATACTGTTGCATAATAAATAATGCACCATGATCTGAACAGATTTCTTACTGGCTTTTTAGTGTGCCATTCAATGATACATTTTCTACGCAAAGCCTGAAATGGCTACAACCATCAAAAATTTTAAAAAATCTGGACAATTTTTAGAACAAGTTTACAAACGAATGCAAAAAGATGACTTAAGAAAAATAAGGCCTTTATTAGAAGTTGCACTACTTTATTCTTCAGCATACTGTGCCTTCATCTTTTACTGTTTTTTTTTTATATTAGACTGCAGTGCTTCATGATTGGTCCGCTAAGAATAGTTGCATCAGTGCCTTTCCACAAATGTTTTTAATCAAAAGGATATGGGAGGAAAGCACATTTTGTGGCCTGTGGATTACTACCAGGAGCTATTATGAAGTCTTTCTTCCTTGGCTGAGAGAAAACATTTCTCAGTTTATGGCTTATGTTCAGTCATTGTAAAGACATGCTATACAAATACAGCAGACTGGAAGTTATGAAGGAGTTAACCAATTCTAAAACATGTTCCATAGTGTTATAATGTTCCCCCGTTTTAAAAATGTACTAAAGCATTAAATGAAGACAAATTCACCCTGACAAATCTTCTTTGTAAAAAAGGTACAACTATCAACAGAAATAAAAATAATCTATTAGACCTGCTTACTAAAACGTTTATATGAATGCTTATCTGAAAAAGGCTGGTTTATTTCATGTTTAGAACTAGCTAATATTTCCAAAAGACAAAATATATACTGCTTGGTGTCATGATACTTTTACAAAGACAGGAAAATCCTTTTCACCTTCAATTTCATTATTAAAAAACCCAATGATAATTACAATAACTGCATAATTTACAAAAGCCCTATATTGCTTATAGGGACATATACTTACAAGCATTACAGTACATTCAGTTGGAAAGACTAAAATTATGGATAAAATCAGCAAGGATTTGATTTATAGACTGAATACAGATGGAAATGGTAAGTAACTATATAAATGAAGTCACATAGGTTTACTTAAATATAAGAAACATTTAATTCTAAAATATTTTCTCTATGGTACTCATGAATTTGTTTGCTAATTAAAAACTCTGTAATAAAATATCTCAAAGTGTCCATTTAACAAGTATTAACAAATTAAAGATTCCACTGATTTCTAAAATATGGTCTTTGAGTTCAAAATGCTGCATATCACCGGTAGAAATAGTGTGGGTAAACTGCAAAATAAAAAAGAAATCTGTTATACAGTGTCTCAGGATTTATATTTTATATATATATATAGATATAGATATAAAAAAGCAAACATACATTACATTCCAAGTTTCTCAGCTAAACAGCTCATTGTTGTGGCATGTATTTAATGGATTACTACCATTCTGTGAAGTAGAGAGTTCTATTTTGGTCCCAATATATGTTTCAGTTGCGATATGAAGCTTGAGGCCAGAGGTCAAATACCTTCAATTCCCAATAAGAGATTAACTTTTTTTTTTTCTGGATGATCTTACTGTGTAATATATATATAATATTAAAAACAACAACAATATTAAGGCAATTAGAGTTAAGAGCTTTAACATTCACAAAGAAACGTTTTTAAAGTATCTACTTGATTTATACAGGGATGGATCCAGCTCATTTAAATTGCCCTTCACCTGCAGGAGCTTTCTTTCTCAGCATTTTATACTACAGAGCTCTTTTAGAGTACTTTTATATATTAAAGGCTACAGACTTTGAAGCTCCAACTATACTAGGAAATTGACCGATTGCTATGAAAGCTTATCAGCACCAAGTTCCCTGGAGCGAACGTTGAAAGTAATTTAACTACGAATATAGACGATAAAAATATTTTAAGCACCACTACAGAAACATGATTTTCGCTTGCAAGTGACAGACTTAAATCAGACAACTTCGGAATTTCTGCCTGTTCTTTAAGAAGTAACAGAGATCGATTTTTGAGATGTATATGATGTAACCTAACATAGAGGCTCCTTCCCACCTTGTTGTAGGATCTTCTGAGGTACAGTTAAAGGGCATCTTCTGCCCATCTACCTATTAAGGCTGTGCATTTGGAAAACTAGAGAATATGAAAAATGATGCCCTGTCCTATTTTGCATATTATATGAATATGTACTAAGTCATTTACATAAGTATTTATTACATAAATTCTCCCCACCTGCTTCCCCATCTATACCCAGCCATACCCTGATCTGGCTCATTTTCAAGTTCCACCATGTCACAGCCCCATCCCTCTGGTTCTCTCATGTGCCCCCTTCAAATCTTCCCCCACACTATGTGAAGTATTTGGAGCTACCTGTAATACTTTATGAATATTATATGTTCCATCTATTTCTTAGTGTGTTTGATACAGGATTACATGAGGTTTCCTTTCCTGCATACATGCAGGTAACAGCTTCAGGCAGCCCCATTTACTGTAACTTAAGGACAATGAAAGGCATCTTTCACTTTGAAGACCATGATGAATTCAGTCTGGCATGGCACAGAGTGGGGAGTGTCCACGCTTATAAAAGGGGAGGAACCCCCAAAGTGGGAAAACTGAAACAAAACTATTTGGAAGGATAAAAAGGACAGGAGTAGGCAGACACTGTTGGGAAGCAGACTGAAGCCCAGTCCCGAGAGGATGGGGGTCTCTGGAATAAGATAGGCCAACCTAAGTCTTTAGGTAAGATAGATGTATGTACAGACCGGTTATTGTGTTAAAAATCCTTTTATCTTATCCTGTGATCCTACTATTAAGGTTAAACAATGCTCCATTGGGTCACTGTATTCTCCACTGATCTCAGCTTCCAAAGGAAAGAAGATGTCACTCACCCTGTGCAGTAACTGAGGTTCTTAGAGATGGATGTCCCTGTGGGTGCTCCACTTTAGGTGACTTTGCGCCCCTGCGCTTGTAATTGAAGATTTGTAGTAGAAATGCCTGTTTGGGTCGCACGTGCACTGTCCTCATCTCATGCTACCTCAGGTGATTACATAGTGCAGTGTGACCAACCCCACCCCCACTCGCCAGTTCCTTCTCTACTGCACAGACTCTAGTGCGAAAACTCTGAAGTACAGGAGGAGAGAGAGGGTAGAGGAGCACCCACAGGGACAACCATCTCGAAGAAGCTCAGTTACTGCACAGGGTAACCTCTTCTTCTTTGAGGAGTATCCCTGTGGGTGCTTCACTTTAGGTGACTGTAGAGCAGTGCCGTTCAGTGGAAGGCAGGGACTTTGGATGGCAGTCATGGCGGATGATAAAACCATAAGTCTGAACAGAGCATCTGATGATGAATGCTGCTCTATGGCATAATGTTGTGTGAACGTATGGGCTGACGCCCAGGTTGCTGCTTTGCAGATGTCCATAATGGGGACATTGTTGAGGAAGGAGCTTGGAGCTTGAGGTGCAGAAGGTAGTACAGGATTAACTGCAGCGAAGCCAGCTCAGGTGGAATACCTTTATTTGAGGACCAGTACATAAACTGCCTTCACTTGGCCGTGTAAGTCACTCTAGTGGAGAGCTTTCTGGTGCCCAGCAAGACTTGCTGGACTCCGGCTAAGCACTCCTGCTCCTCTGTACTTAGCCATGCAGCAGCCAAGCCATCAGGTGCAATGCTGCCAGGTTCAGGTGCAAGAGGGCGCTGGGATTTTGTGACAGCAGATTCGGCCAGAGCAGTAGCCAAAACAGAGCTGCCACCGAGAGGTCCAGCAGCTTACTGAGGTCAAGTCAGTGCTATGAGGATCACCTTTGCTGTGTTCTGCTTGATCTTCACGAGGACTCTGTGGATCAGTGGAATTGGGGGAAAGGCATACATTAGAGCCCCCGACCACAGGAGCAGAAAAGCGTCCAGTTAAGAGCCTCTGCCAGACCCCCGAAAGGAGCAGAAGATGTGGCATTTCCTGTTGTGCCTGGATGCAAACAGGTCCACCGGGGGAGTACCACACCTGCGGAAGATGATGCTGACCACCTCTGGATGGAGAGACCACTCGTGGCGAGACAAGAAGGTCCTGCTGAGGTGATCCACCAAATCGCTCCTGGCCCTGGGAGGGTGCGTGGCTACAAGATGGATGTTGTGTTGCACACAGAAGTCCCATAACTTGAGGGCTTCCCAGCAAAGGGCAGACAACCTGGCTCCGCCTTGCTTTTGATATGGAACATAGCCGCTGTATTGTCCATTAGGACCTGGACCACCCTGTTCTTCAGGTGAGGTAGGAAGGCAGGCCAACCGCACCACTCTGAGCTCCCTGACATTGATGTGTGGTGAACAATTGAGGCGAGACCAGTGACCTTGTGTACTGAGATTGCCTAGGTGGGCTCTCCATCCCAGGTCCAAAGCATCAGAGACAAGGGTCACCGACAGCGGCGGGGGCGGCAGCTGTGAACAGGACTCACTCCACCACTAATTCAGGGTTTTGCCATCATGCTAGTAACGACCCAGTGTGGTCCAGGACCTTGACTACACGGTCCACGCTGTGTCTGTTGGGGATTTAGACTGACACCAGCCATATCTGCAGTGGCCTGAAGTGGAGTCGCGCATGCCGAACCACGCAAGTACAGGTTGCCATGGGGCCCAACAGCTGTAGGCATGTGTTGGTGAGAGGGTGAGCTTGTATACATGAGATCAGGTCTGCCATGGCCTCAGGAAGGAAAGCCCCGGCCTGGGTAGAGTCAAGGACCGCTCCAATGAACTCTCTGCGCTGCGTCAGGACTAAGGTTGACTGTCTTGTTTATCAATAGCCCCAGGTCACAACAGATGGAGCAAACCAGGTTGAGATGATGCCGTACCTGATCTCAGTATCAGCCTTTTATTAACCAGTCGTGGAGGTACAGGTAAATCTGCATGCCTTTGTGCCTTAGGTAAGTGGCCACTATACACTTCGTGAACACTCTCAGTGCTGAGGAGAGGCCGAGGGGCAGTGCCGTGAATTGAAAATGGCAGTGGCCCAACAAAAATGGAGGAAACGCCTGTACCCCGGGAAAATGGAAATATGCGCCCTTTAAGTCGAGAGTGGAGTACCAGTCTCCCGGATCAAGGGAGGGGATAATGGAGGCTAGAACTTTAACTTCTTGCGGGACTTGTTGAGGTATCGCAGGTCTAGAATGGGTCTGAGGCCTCCTTTTGCTTTCGGTATTAGGAAATAACGGGAATAGAACCCTTTCCCTCTCATATCTGGACGGACCTCCTCCACCACCCCCAGGTGCAGAAGGTTCTCTACCTCTTGCACTAGTAGTTGCTCGTGAGAAGGGTCCCCGAAGTGGGGCGGAAGGGAGGGTCGGCCATGAATTGCAAGGTGTAGCCCAAAGAAATTGTGTTGAGCACTCAACGGTCCAAGGTCAGCTTTGACCAGGCCGACTGGAAAGGGGCGTAGACAGTCGAAGAAAAAGCGGGGGAGTGGATCCTAGGCAGTGGCTGGGGCGCCATCCTCAGGCGCATCCTCAAATCGTCTGCTTCTGGCTGCCCTGATCTCAAGAGGGGCCTTGCTGGGCAGAGGAGCAGGAAGACCAAGGGTGATGTCGCTTAAACCCCTTGTCTTTCTCCTTCTTTCTATAGAAGCTGGGCTGGGGGACACCCTACGAGCGAGACAGCAGCCGGAATGGCTTTTAGCCTGTTGAGGGGTGTGCAAGCCCAAGGACCAGAGGGTGGCATGGAAGTCTTAAGGACCTAGAGCCATGCACTGGTCAGCTCCAAGAAGAGCCCTGCTCCCTCAAATGGGAGATCATAGAGAGGACTGTAACCAGGAGCTGCACCTCATGACCGCCAAGTCTGTAGCATCCTAGGCCATCTGGAGGATGCTTCTCGCCACCGCTTTGCCCTCATCCACTGGCGGCAAACTCCTGGGCCTTGTCCTGTGGAAGGCCCTCCTTGAATTTGCTGATGGAGTCCCACAAGTTGAAATTGTACCCGCCTAGCAAGGCCTGATAGATACCCAAAATTTCAGGCTGGCTGTTGAATAAACTTTTCTGCTAAATAAGGCTAGTCTTCAGGTGTCTTTATTTTTGGGGGTGCTGACGCTACCAGGGACCCTGCAGAAGTGTTGGTATACAGGTATTCAAATCTCTTTGCAGGAACATATTTCTTTTCTGCTTTCTTGGAGATAGGCAGAATGGAAGAGGGGGTCTGCCATACCAACTTGGCAATTTTCAGAACCCCTGGGTGGACAGGCAATGCGACCCAGGCTGGAGTGGAAGGAGGGTATGACACTGAAGAGGTCATTGGACTCCTCCACTAGCTCCTCAACCTCCAGGTTCAGGTTAGCAGCCACCCTTTTGAGCAGTGCCTGGTGCTTCTTAAAATTATCAGGGGGGCTGCTTGCTTGCGAGGGGCCCGCCACCGCCTAGTCCGGAGACGAAGAGGATGACTGCACCACAGGGGGAGGGGCGGCTTCCACTTGCCTGTCCAGGGATGGCTCGTTGGCCATTGAGACCTGCTGCACCACTCTTGCATCAGACTCAGCACCATGCTGTCTCTTGCACAGCCATCACCAGTTTGTCCAATGCAGCCTGAGAGGAATAGTGGGAATACGGAACCAGCATGACGGATACACCACATGGGCTCCAATACTGCCACAGGGCTGGCCACTGCCCTTGCTATCATGCTACTGCCTCCAGGGCCATGCCCGTCTTGCGGGCCGTTGGCGATTTGCCTCTCCTAGGTGAGAAGCTGAACTCTCCCTCTGGCTCCAACCATTGCCCTTCTGTTGACCAGGGCAGAACCGTAGATACCTGTCTAGAAGAAGCTGTAGAAGTCTGTCGGCAACTGGTAAGGACAAGGCGAGGAACGGTGCCTGCCCTGAAGCATGGTACCATGACCAAAAATGATCCGCACCAAGAGGGATTGATGCTGGGGGGACCGCTAGGCAATGGGAATCTGTGCTGCGGTGATCTCTGGCGGGAGGTTCAGTGGTACTGTGGGTACGGGGATTGGCGTTGTGACTTGGGCATCCCGCACCTTGTAGGTGGTGACCTTGGTGTTACAGACCTGGGTCTTCCACCCAGAGATCGAGGCTGCAGCGCCAGAGTCCTAGGCTGCAGTGATGGGGATCAACACATGCAGTGCAGGGACTGGGGACACTACGCTGCTTTGGAAGGAGATCCATAACCGGCTAGCCCTTAGAGGTCTGGGCCTTAACTGGGTCCATCACCTGGTTTGATGTCTGCAGTGCCAGCTGGCCTATAGTAACTCCTCACTTAACGTTGTAGTTATGTTCCTGAAAAATGCAACTTTAAGTGAAACCATGTTAAGCAAATCCAATTTCCCCATAAGAATTAATATAAATGGGGAAGAAGGGTTAGATTCCAGGGAAAATTTTTTCGCCAGACAAAAGACACTGTATATATATACACACATATATGCGCACACACACACACACACAGTATAAATTTTAAACAAACAATTTAATACTGTACACAGGAATGATGGTTGTGAAGCTTAGTTGAGGTGGTCAAATCAGAGGGTGGAATATTTCCCAGGGAATGCCTTACTGCTAAATAACGCACTAGCACTCGGCTGAGTCCTCCAGGGTTAACACACTGTTAATATAGCCTCACACTCTACAAGGCAGCATGAATGGAGGGAGGGGAGACAGCATGGCAGAGAGAGAGACACACACAATGTGTCTGAGAGAGAGACGGACGAGCATTGCCCCTTTAAGTATGCTGACGCCACTCTAAGTACATTGCCTTTTTAATGACAGGTTTCAGAGTAGCAGCCATGTTAGTCTGTATCCACAAAAAAGAACAGGAGTACTTGTGGCACCTCAGAGACTAACAAATTTATTTGAGCATAAGCTTTCATGGGCTACAGCCAGTAGATTAGCAAGTTGAGACAGCAGCTGCTGCCAGAAAGCTCCCTCCATCCTGAGCCCTGTCGTGCGTCCCGTCCCCCCCCCCCCAGCTCTGTGGAAAGGGGGTAAAGTTGGTGGGGGGGGACACCCTGACATTAGCACCCCTCTTTCTCCCACCTCTGCACAGCAAGCAGGAGGCTCTGGGGAGCAGCTCCAAGGCAGAGGGCAGGAGCAGCACATGGCAGTGGGGAGAGGGACAGCTGAACTGCCCGGCAATTGATTGGGCAGCTGCCGCACAGGGAACTTAGGGGTACGGGGAGCTGACAGGGAGGCTGCCGGTCCACCCTGGTTCCAAGCCCCCACCAGCTAGCTCCAACGGGCTGCTCTTTCTGCAAGCAGTGAACAAAGCAAGCAGCTGCCAAACAACTTTATAAGGGAACATTGCGCAAGTTTAAACAAGCATGTTCTCTAATTGATCAGCAACATAACAATGAAACAACAACATTAACCGGGACGACTTTAAGTGAGGAGTTACCGTACTTGGTTGTTGGCCGCTAGGGCTGCCTCGGGCACAGGTAGCCCTACGAGGGGTCAGGATCCCTGGCTGGGATGGGGGTCTGGCCACAGAAGTTCCCCTGTGTAGCTCCGGGGTCAGCATGTGGCCTAACACAGGTCCTTTCCCCGAAGCCCCCTTATCCTGTGGTGCCAACAGGCCCTTCGGCTTCAGCTGCTTCTTGGGCACTGGGGAAGGGGCATGGTGACAGGCGGGTTCCGGTGCCGGCGGTGCACTATGCGCTAACACTGAAGTGCTAGGCATGGAGTCTGACCGGAAGGGCTCCAAAGCAAGATGAAGTGCAAGGAGGGCCCTCAAGTGGATATCCCACTCCCTTTGAGTTTCAGGGTGAAAGTTCTTGCCGATCTTGCACTGGTGTTTTCTATGTGATTCCCCCTGATATTTCAAACAGCTATTGTGCGGGTCACTAATGGGCATTGGTCGG
Organism: Natator depressus; assembly: GCF_965152275.1. Classification (NCBI taxonomy): domain Eukaryota; kingdom Metazoa; phylum Chordata; order Testudines; family Cheloniidae; genus Natator; species Natator depressus. The sequence continues at coordinate 49,419,621 of NC_134239.1, read as the reverse complement.
GTACATGATGACCATGGCTTAAAGCCTGGGGAATGGGGCATGCCCCACTCTGCAGCGAAGTCCCAGCCGGGACTCTAACTACTAAAACTATCGAACACTTAACTTACTGGTCAAACAAAGTGCCTAAAAAAAACCTAACTACAAAGGAGACAGAACAATGGACTGAAAGAACGACTAACCCTCTTGGAATGCAAGCCAAGGCACTCTGACCAACCATCACAGGCGGTAAGAAGAAACTGAGAGGGCATAGGATCGCCAGCACCTGATATACCGATGCATGAGCACGGCACTCAAGGAAGTGCCACAGCCAACCCTACGGATACCGCTAAGGCAAAAGTCTCTGATGAGTGTGCATAAGGGCACGCACGCACACACCTAGAATGGAACTGAGATGAGCAAGCACTCAAAGAATGTTGTGTATGGGGGAGGAGATGCCATAAGGGCTCCCAATTTCCCTACTCACCTGGCAGATGTGATGGTCACGAGGAAAGCCACTTTCACTGAAAGGTGAAGTAGTGAACAGATCACGAGTGGTTCAAATGGGGGTCCAGTAAGGCCCTGTAACACCAGATTGAGGTCCCATGATGGAGTAGGGGCTTGTATTTCTGAGTAAATGTTATGAAGGCCCTTGAGAAAACACTTGGTGATTGGGTGAGCAAAGATCGAGAACTCATCCACCTTGTGGTGGAATACAGTGATGGCTGTGAGGTGTACTCTGATCGACCTCATGGCGAGGCCGATTTGTTTAAGTTCCAATATATACTCCAGTACCAGTAGTAGAAGAGAGGAAACCACCATGATTTATCCATTTTGGCACCATGTATTGAATCGTCTCCATTTGTGCAGGTATGTATGTTGTATAGTTGGTCTACAACAACTGTTTAAGAAGTTTCAGAGTAGCAGCCATGTTAGTCTGTATCTGTAAAAAGAAAAGGAGTACTTGTGGCACCTTAGAGACTAACAAATTTATTAGAGCATAAGCTTTCGTGAGCTACAGCTCACTTCATCGGATGCATACGGTGGAATATAGTGGGGAGATTTTATATACACAGAGAACATGAAACAATGGGTGTTACCATACAGACTGTAACAAGAGTGATCACTTAAGGTGAGCTATTACCACCAGGAGAGCGGGGGAGGGGAGCGGAAACCTTTTGTAGTGATAATCAAGGTGGGCCATTTTCAGCACTTTCCAAGAACAGTAGGAGGGGAAATAAACAAGGGGAAATAGTTTTACCTTGGGTAATGACGCATCCACTCCCAGTCTTTATTCAAGCCTAAGTTAATTGTATCCAGTTTGCAAATTAATTCCAATTCAGCAGTCTCTCGGAGTCTGTTTTTGACTTTTTTTTGTTGAAGAATTGCCACTTTTAGGTCTGTAATCGAGTAACCAAAAGAGATTGAAGTGTTCTCCGACTGGTTTTTGAATGTTATAATTCTTGACGCCTGATTTGTGTCCATTTATTCTTTTACGTAGAAACTGTCCAGTTTGGCCAATGTACATGGCAGAGGGGCATTGCTGGCATATATCACATTGGTAGATGTGCAGGTGAACGAGCCTCTGATAGTGTGGTTGATGTGATTAGGCCCTATGATGGCGTCCCCTGAATAGATACGTGGACACAGTTGGCAACAGGCTTTGTTGCAAGGATAGGTTCCTGGGTTAGTGTTTTGTTGTGTGGTTGCTGGTGAGTATTTGCTTCAGGTTGGGGGGCTGTCTGTAAGCAAGGACAGGCCTGTCTCCCAAGATCTGTGAGAGTGATGGGTCATCTTTCAGGATAGGTTGTAGATCCTTGATGATGCGTTGGAGAGGTTTTAGTTGGGGGCTGAAGGTGGCGTTCTGTTATTTTCTTTGTTGGGCCTGTCCTGTAGTAGGTAACTTCTGGGTACTCTTCTGACTCTGTCAATCTGTTTCTTCACTTCTGCAGGTGGGTATTGTAGTTGTAAGAATGCTTGAGAGAGATCTTGTAGGTGTTTGTCTCTGTCTGAGGAGTTGGAGCAAATGCGGTTGTATCGTAGAGCTTGGCTGTAGACAATGGATCGTGTGGTGTGGTCTGGATGAAAGCTGGAGGCATGTAGGTAAGTAAAGCGGTCAGTAGGTTTCCGGTATAGGGTGGTGTTTATGTGACCATCGCTTATTAGCACCATAGTGTCCAGGAAGTGGATCTCTTGTGTGGCCTGGTCCAGGCTGAGGTTGATGGTGGGATGGAAATTGTTAAGAGAATGTCCTTTACTTCCTTGAGGTGGAATCTTGCCAGGTTTGGGTGGAGGGCCTGGCCCGCATCCTGAGAGAGAGATGAGATGAGGCAGAAGAGGAAGTGTATGGGGTGGGCACACAGCCATCTTTAAGAGGTAAGGAAGCCAAATTTGTCGGCCACAGGGGGGCTTTCAGGAGGACTCTGGTGTCCTGATCTTGTGTATCACCCAGGATAGAAGAGGGGTTGGAGGAAAGGTATATACTAGGGGTTCATCCCATTTGATGAGAAAAGCACCGCACAGGGAATGGGATCCCAATCGTGCTCTGGAGCAGAAGTGCGGGTACTTGGCATTTTGGATCGTCACAATAAGGTCTATAGCTGGGAACCCCCCATTTGAATATATTCTGTAGTATTCCAGGTTCATTTCCAACTTGTGGTCCTGGGAAAATTTTCTGCTTAATGCACCTGCTGTGATGTTTTGGCATCCTGGGAGGCAGGAAGCAGAGATGTCGATGTTGTGACTGATGCACCAATTCCATAATAGCATGGCTTCTGTGCACAGGGATTGTGACCGTGCCTCCCCCTTCTTGTCAGTTTATATAAAACAGGCAAGCAACGTTGTCTGTGAGGATATTTATAGTTCTGTCCTTGATCATAGGTAGGAAATGGGAACATGCATTGTGAACTGCCCACAGCTCCAGTAAGTTTATATGTAGAATGGATTCCAATGGGACCAGCAGCCTTGAACCGTACGAGTGGGGAAGCACCTGTATTTATTATTATTGTTGGAGGGTTCTGTGCAGCCATCATTTGGTTGGGTCCACAAATGTAGAGAGTTTTTTTACTTTGGTTGGCATCATGTTTGTTTAGGTTGTGTCTGTGTGGAACATACACTGTCTGGAGTCAGGCCTGCAGGCCTCGAATGCGGAGACTGGCATATTTCACGAACATTGTTGGGCATGTGGCCCAACAGTTGGAGGCAGATCCTGGCTGATGTCTGGGGACTGTTTGGTGTTGTGGAGCTTAGGTTCAGTAAAGTCATAAATCGGTGTCAGGGTAGCAAAGCTGTAGCCTCTGGATAGTCGAGGTAGGCCCCGATGAACTCCAGTCTCTGCACAGATGTGAACATTGATTTCTGTGTGTTTATTTGTAGGCCTAGACATGTGAAAACAGCTACTGTGTTTTGAGTAGCTTTCACTGCTCCTTGTTGAGTCACTGCTTTGAGTAAGCAATCATCCAAATAGGGGAATATTATGACCCCTTGTCTGCGGAGGTGAGCCGCCACCACCGTGAGAACTTTTGAAAATACACTTGGGGAAGTGGACAGTCCAAAGGGCAGTACTTTCTACTGAAAATGGTTTATTCCTAGAAAATCCTGAGGAACCTCCTCTGTGAGGGATGTATTGTTATATGAAGTGTGTGTTCTGGAGGTCAAGGGCTGAGAACCAGTCCCCTCTTTCCAGTGTTGGAATTATGGTTGCTAACGTGACCATCCTGAAGTGTTGGGTCTTCATGAATTTGTTGAATCTTCTTAAATCGAGATGAGACCTCCAACCTCCAGATTTTTTCTGGGTTAGAAGATAATGTGAGTAGAATCCCCTCCCACTGCATTGTGTTGGTAGTGGCTCTATTGCGCCTAGGCATATGAGATGGTTTACCTCCTGTCACAATAGATGTTTGTGAGAGAGGTCTCTGAAGACGGTTAGGAGGGAGGGTGGGTATGGGGAATGAAGGTAAATGGGATGGAATAGCCAGTCTCAACGATCTCTAATACCCATTTGTCTGACGTGATGATCTGCCAGACTAGGTGGAATGGGGTCAGACGGTCTCTGAATGGATGGGAGGTAGCAGGTGTTTCCAGCACTCGAAAATGTGGAGTAACTAAGCTATTCTAAAAGGGCATCTAATAACTGAAACTTAATTTCCTATAAGAGAAAAAAGTTTTGTTTTTATTTTTAGAAAAGAAGAAAAACAGTGAAGGAGAAGTAACTATAAAGCTAGCTAACAACAAACTGTTAACTAAATAAGTACAGTAACTATTCTAAAGCAGAGAGGCACTGCTAAGTGCTCCATCTGAAGCCGAGGGTGGTAGAGGAGGAACTGAGGAGGGGTTGGTCGCACAGTTCTATGTAACTGCCTGAAGCGGCGCAAGACAGGGAAAGCGCACGTGCAACCCAACCAGGCACTGCTCCTACAAATCTCTGATTACAAGCACTGGGGCTCACAATCGCCTAAAGTGGAGCTCCAACAGGGATACTCCTCGAAGAACCACCACAGGTAGCCAAACCTAGTCAGACCTGCTGAGCAATCCTGGTTCATACAAGAGTCCTGGGCCAAGTCTAAGAGTGGGCGAATTGTGGGATTCCATCCAAGAACAGATGAAGGCAACAGGCTTCACACCTGAGGGAGTGCACTGAGAGGCCAAGGAAGGGGTAAGAGGTGCAGATAGCCTTGAGCCATGACACCCCATACTAAACTCCCTTGACCCTCTCTAGTTGGCTATTCCCTCTCCAGCCTCTCACGCTCCTCCTCTTACCTCTTTTCGCCCTGAAACTAGAGCAACAGTACTCTGCCCAGTGTGAATGAAAACTACTCACTTCTCCCTCTCAATTTAGGTTTCACTTTCTTGGTGTCTGAGATGTCATAATCCAGCTAGGACTACCAGATGACCCTGTGAAGTCCTTGAGGAAAATTGAAGTAGATAATGCCTGAATTCCTAATGTAAAGATGACCAAAAATCCAACACTTTTTGCAGAAAAACCCTTTCATGCCTTTTAAAAAAATATATCATAAAGGAGCAAAAAAGAAAAGACCAATTATTTTCCTTTGCAAATTAACTTTATAATTAGGATTATATTATGTAACGGTTGACAGCCTTAGCTAGAAGGAACTACCTTAAAATTCTCAATGTAGTATTTATATTTTAAACTGGTTGGTTTTCCTTTTTTTTTTTTTACATTTAGATATTAAGTTTTTGGATTTGGTTTAAACTTTAAAATGTATATTTTACAAAGTGGCCTATTTTCCTGCTATACCTATCTTTTTTACTCACCAACAGACGCCTTTAACAGGAGTAAGTCCTTACTGTAGTGGAATCCAGCCTTTGTGTTCCTGATACATTGCCTGTTTCAACAATCATAGAAGGAAGACATGCAGAACACAGCATGCAGTTAGTCTTCAAAAAAAAAAAAATCACACAGCAATGTGATTACAGCTACTGTACACACTCAACTAAGGTTACAATAAATTAGAAAAGCAGAATTTAAAATAACCTTAAGTTCATCTATTTACTAGTTCTAGTTTCAGTGCTTAGCTTTACAAAAAATTCCCAACAAAACAATACTCATGCAAGCTAGGGCACTGTAAGTGGCAGAAGTGAATCATGTCTAGAAGTACAACTATTAATATTCTTCTTTCTAAGATTTCTCTCAGCTTTTGATTGCACATGGAGAAGAAAACTTGACTTTTTAGAATGTGAATGTTTAATATTTTACATTTAAATCAAATTAAACATTATATGGTGCAGAGAACTCCTGGACTGGATATTTTACACTAGTGAGAGTAATATTTACAATTTTAAGCATCCCACTAACATTCTTAATATTTGTGTAATATATTGGGGTTCTTCTTAAACTTCATGTATTTAGTTAAAGTGTTCAAACAAAATAGGTACACTACCAAGGACCTTTGGTCCAAATTTGCCCAAAGGATGTTCTCAAACTGTAATTGCCTGGTACATTCCATCACCAATAACATTTTCCATGTGGCAAGCACTGATATTCATCTTATTTCCATAGTCCGAGATATAGAAAAAGTATTTCCTAAATAAAAAGACCTTCTAGTCTGTTCCTAGAGAAAAAAAACCTGAAAAGGAACCATATATCTGGTAGAAAGCTCACAAGTTACAACAAAAATAAACTTATATTTGAAATAAAAAGTTTTACACATATAAACATGCACAAGGCAGATGCTTTTATGCAGATTAAAATTAAAATATTCTGGCTACTTAATTAACTTACAACCTCAGGCAAAAAAGTTCATGCTTAAAAATAGCAAAGTAGTTTTTGTACCATCAATTTGCATCTTCTTTGGCTGCATAGAAGGTGAAGACATTGAGGCGGTAACTCTGAAGTTTGCAGGAAGAGTCTCTGCAGATCCAGCAGCTAAGCCTTTTATGTCCTTTGGTCTAAACTTCTTTCTCCATGAAGGTGCTCGTCTAAAGCTTTTATCATCATCCTGTCAGATTGATTAGTATCATTAGTAATTCTAAAAACAGGATTATTTACCATAAATTAGAATTAGAGCAGGGTCAATACCTTTCCCCACAACTCCAAGCATCTATACGAGTCAAGATACTTAGTATTTCTTGGAAAAAAAGATCTGGCTGCCTATCTTTAACTTAACTGCACATTAGGGTATATTTGTGATTTAGGATTTAAGATAATTCACAAATGCCATATAATCTAGTAGTGAGAAGTAAATGGAAGAGTTAGAAGACAAGACAAGAGAACACATATTTTGGGAACATTAACAACCAGGTATAAATTACTTTAAATAATCCCCTTGCCCTTTTAAATTCCACTTTTGCCGGAATATCTATATTGAAATATAGCACTACGGCACAAAAGATTAGAGGAAACGACTGACTAGTGAACGAAAACAGTACAAAACTACAATAGTACTGTACTACAGTACCTCCCTAACCTATGTATTGTTTCATTTTTAAGTGATTTGGAACCTTTTAATAGGGCTATGTGGAACAGAGTGCATCCTCAAACTGAACTATTTCCTCCCCTTCCCCCTACTCTGTAGTAGTGCATCTACAGCTTAAAAAATGATGTTTTTTAATTCACAAGAGTGACACTGGACCTACTAACCAAGACAGCTGGAGCCCTGCCCGAGAAATACAATATCCCGTAGAAAAAAGCCTTGTATGTTTATGTGCATATATATCCATGTATTGTTTATATTTAGAGGTTTCAGAGTAACAGCCGTGTTAGTCTGTATTCGCAAAAAGAAAAGGAGTACTTGTGGCACCTTAGAGACTAACCAATTTATCTGAGCATAAGCTTTGAAAGCTTATGCTCAAATAAACTGGTTAGTCTCTAAGGTGCCACAAGTACTCCTTTTCTTTTTGTTTATATTTATTATCACAATCCACTACAAATGATCTGGTTAAACGTTTTGAACATCTATTTTTATCTAAAAATATTTAGCTCAATTTCTTTAGGATTTAGAATTAAATGGATGCAAATATCATTTCCTAAAGCAAGACCCCCACGATTTGCTCTGGCCCTTGTACTGCATAAAAAGGCTGGAGCGGCATAAAAGTGCCCTAAAAGCTCCTTTTTATATTGTGGGAAGATTTTCTCGTACAGTCACCATGGAAGATAGCGGTAAAGGTACTTTCCAATTAGCCTCCTTGCAAGCCGTAGTTTAGAGGGTAAGCTGAGGGTAGAAGGGGCATGTCAGGGTGGGGCCGCAACACAAAGTAAGGCAGAGATTCCAACTAGGCAGTGCTGCAGTCTATAGTGCAGCTTGGGGAGGCAAGTTAGACACCCCCTTGCCAGTCCGCCCATGGTGTTGTCTAAATTATGGTAGGGACCCTGGATCAGCACTAGATCAGAGAGCACAAGGGTGTCTTATGGCCGCCGTAAGTACTTCTTCCACCTCCTAAGTACATCTACATTACAGACTTCTTTCGATGGTATGTAGAGTACATATCTGCATAGCCCCCCCAGCACAGGTATAAACGGCAGCGTAGCTGGTGTGGCATAGCTTAGGCAACCAGAGTAAAGACGTGCCTGAAGGGTGTGGGTATGTATGTGAGTACATACTCTACGTGCTTTCTACTCACTCAAGCCACCCCTCCCCATCTACACTGCTATTTTTATTATTATAGTGTCCTGCTGCGGGAGCCTTTGCCCTCTGCAGGAAGAGACTCCCCCAGCCAGGAGAAGGTTCTGGCAGGAGGAGGCAGCTGGGAAAGGTTCATCCTTTTCCTGCTGCCTCCCATGGCCAAGTCTTTCTTTGCCACAGAAAAGATTCCAGCAGCTCCCCATTTCTAGAACCTTTCCCCACAACAGAGAAAGGGAAAGGCTCTAGCAGGGGAGAGGCAAGGGGGAAAGCCCTGCTCTCTCCCCTCTGCCAGAGCCTTTCATGGACTAGTAGCTACACACCACAGCATGGACGCAGCCTGGTTTTGGCTGCACTATGCAGCTACATGTATACTGCATGACGCTGCCAGACGTATACAGTGTAGACAAAGCCTTAGAATTGCACCACAAAAATCTCAAAAAATGAATTCAATTTCCTAATATGTCTTCTGGAATTTACTTTAAATATGTCTTCTAAGTAATTGGAGGAAGAAAAATATTTACATGAAGCTTTCATTATGAATGATCCCAGCCTGCCTGAAAGATTAAAAAAGGATCACTAGGCTATTAGTGACATGTAGCTGTCTCTGGTAGGAAATTCTGCATGAATACTATACAATGTATTACTATGCAAGTTGGAATCTGGCTGGGAAACATTAAAAACATTTCTTGGAAAAAAAGATCTATATAGATTGGATAACTGGGCATTAAAAAGAGGGGAAAACACTAACAGCTGATTGGGTGGACTTGTGAAAAAGGAGTGGCATGGGGTGCAGCCTTCAGAAGAAGGAAGTTCTGCTTTAAATTGTTCTTTGTAAAGAAGGCAGACAGTTCCAGTTTCACCCACTCTCACTATCCACTCCAGTAAAAAAATGGCAAGTCATAAGCTACCTAAAGTACTGTGCACTGGAAAAAAGCAGCTCATGTAACACAGAATGATACTGAACTATTTAGATGAAAATCAGATGGGTCCCACTTGCTAAAAACAGCACTAGAAAAAGAACACCAAAAACCAAAGTGAGCAATAATAGATGTAGCTTTCCTGGGACTAGCTCTCTCTCACTGAGCAAGTAACTTTTTCCTCCTACCTCTAAGGTCATGCATCGCCTCTGAAGGGCATTCTGGTGATTTTCATGCATCTCTGCACTGAAAGTCATCGGAACAACATCCTATTTCTCTTGATAAGAGTGCTAAATAAACATTGCTACATATGTGCTGGGGAAATCCACTTCCTCTGAGATGTTTCAAATGTTCATAAGACCACTTTATAAGTTCTGTCACTGGACAGTAAGTTCCATCATAAAAGTACACTTGTTCTTTCTTCACCTCAGCAGGCAACAAATCTGTAGTCTGCCTACAATGCACTTTGCACTGCACATCTGGCTACATCAGCAGCACCGAAGTTCAAATCAACACAAGCCTTTGAATATTTAATCCCCCACTGGTGCCACTTGAAGAATAAAAAACTTGTCTTTCACCTTATCGCTACTGTTTTTATTTTCCAGCTTCCATAATATTACAGTATCACTTCTAACTTTTCATTTAACAACTGTGACTTTCTACTCTATGTCCATGTTTTATAAGCACCTGAAAATAAACATCACTTCTGAATACAAATAACTACAGCATCATGATTCAGTAAAATTTACTAACCCATTTGAGTAGTAAGCAGCAATGATAAACACCTATTTGCACCTACATTGCTTCAGAACTAAGATGTTCTTGCTTTAAAAATGCATTCAGATCATAAGCTGGATAAGGATATAAAGTATACGAGAATTTGGTAATTTTATTTTAGTTTACATTTTACAAGTTATAAAGCCAACAGCCTACTAGTAGTGTGCTCAAGAGTGGACCAGAATTAGAACAGAAGGATTGCTGTAGATTAAGGCTAGGTACGTTGGCAGAGCTACATGCTTACACAACACCTATATATACTATGCCTTATTAAGTGAGTGTCAGTAGTCTGTTACTTTCTTATATTTTAGGAAGAGAGAGAGATTCAGACAAAAAGGCAATCTCTGGCACTAACTATGGTTAAAGTTATAGGCAACACAAATTTGCTGAACATCTCACACTTTGACGTTCAGAATAATTCTGTCTAAATATGAGCTTAATACACACAAAATACGTACCGTAACTCACAAAAGGTAAGAAAATTCAAGTTAAGGCTTCCACTTTTTAAAAACCATTCTCTGTATAGTAATAGTTTAAAAGAGACTATCCAATTCAAATTCCTTCATTTTAATAGGTTGATCAGAGATCAGGCTTCTTAATGCAATTAAAACAGACCAATAAATCAACTCACTTCATCAAATCTCCTGTCAGTGCCCATAACAAGAAGGTTATTAAATTCCCTCTCCAAAACAGCACGACCCTAAATTAAAAAACAAAAACATTAAAGTGAGTCTTGAAAGGCTAACAAGCCACAAGCATCTATAGTACATTTAAAAAAATATTCTGATGTACACATTATAAAAAGAATATATGGCAACACTATTATCACAGTAATACAGCACTAATTTAGTACTTGCAAAGTTGCAATCACACATTTAAAGGGGGATTTCAGTGCAGTCAATCTTATATCTGTGTCATGAAAATTCGTGATATCAGATGCAAAATTAATGACTTCACAGTGAAAACAGCGCCTTTTCTTTGTATTTACAGAGCACCTAGCACACTGTGGGTATTACCAGAGACAAATAAGTGATAATAAAGGATAAGCCAATTTATAGGAGAAGATGTGCTGTGAGAAAACAAACCTGTTTAAACACAAATACATTAAATTAGAACACATGGTAGAGATTATGGAAAATTTTAAGTTTTATTGTGATATGTTTCTAAGTGTATGGTAGAAGACACACTATAGATAACATTCAATTTTTAAAATTTCTACAGTTGACTAAAACAATTACTTGCTTACATAAAATTAGATTGTATGACCATATGGTTTATTAAAATGGCTAGGGAAAAAAATCAGCAGACATGAAGTTATTACCTGTGTGTTCTGAGTAGGTATTTGTAATAATAGAGCGAATGCATTGAAATCAAAAGTTTCCTCTAAGGCCACAAGTGCACCATGAACTCCACTTTCTATAAGGTTATTTGCATATTCTTTAAGACCGATTGACAGCACCCAGCGGATCATTCTGTCATTGCTCCATACAAGAACATCTAAAGAGGAAAAACAAATATGCTATATAAAACTGCATAACAAAATGTCTATACAAATAACTACAAGTCTTGTTTCTTCTATATCGCATTGGCATAGGGCTCAGTTGTGTCATTTAGGCACAGGCCACACAGCAAGGGGTGATACGGAGCCAACTAGTCTCAGAGTTCAGAGGAAGAAATCTGCTTTAAATAAGTATCAATATAAATAAGGTCACTACCATATGTATAAAATATTTGGGTTATTTAATTTGATATTCATTTTATGCGGTCTCTAAATTTTCAATATGCAGCAGATGTTTTTATTGACAATACAGAATTCCTTCCTGTGCTCCACAGAGCAAAGGGAGACAGTGCTCACTGCCACATCTCTTCATTTACTGCATTTTACGCTGTCCTGCTTTATGGGTGGGTGTGAAGAAGTGGGGCATATAGCCCACCCTCCTCCCTGCCTGTGAGAAAGTATGGATGGAGCAGTTCTTGTGCTCCTTAGACTGCATGGACTGCACCTTTAGCCCGGCACTTATGTGGGTGGAGAAGCTCTTTCCATCCCACAAACCCCTTTAATGGTTAGACATTCCTATCCTTGGAGAGCAGGGGCAATTCTATATTTTGATAGGTTATTTCAGTTCTTTAAAAACAGTGATTTTCCCTATAGTTTACTACTGCACTTGATCTTTCCTGGGAATGCAGGAGGTAAGGTGCGGGCTTGAATTCCTACTCCTGCTTCCCCACTACCTCCATCCCCTCTTCAGTATCCAGAGATTAACTGGATGTTTTTAATTTAAAAAAAAAAAAAAAAACCAAACACACCACACAGTAACAAAATGGTTAATATTCACGAACTATCACATAACAGTAGGCTTCAGAGTTACTGAAAAAATGGGGACAACTGTCATCTCAGAGATGCTTCTTAAATAAAAGAGTTTCTTTGGTTCACACTTGGAAAATTTTCTTCAGAACAATAAGGGTTAGAAAAAAAATTAAATGAAAGCTCATTTCAGAGCACGATTGTTCTACAGTGGGTTCTGTGGCATACTCTGTAGCTACAAAATTGTAGACTACACAGGGCCCTACACTAATAGGTCACTTCCATATGGCACTTTTACGACACCATGAAATAATCCTTTTCCAATTTAAAGTAATTGACTTAATTTTAAAGTAATGCAATTTTGAGGCATCTTACTGGGAAGATTTTAAAATCTAAGGGGAAGCCAAGACAGAAATAGTTAACCTTTTATTTCATTCTGGCTTTCTTCTCTTCTTCTTTCCAGTTCTTTTCGGTCATAATTTAATTTTCGCAAACACATAATACCACACTGGAAACTGTTTCTGTTGGGAAAATAAAAACATATTTAGGGATAAGCTAGAACACTTAATCAAGAGTATGATGAAGACTTCTTTAAATTTATTTACCTGTGAAAACTGTCAACCATTTTAAGTTGTCCACGGAGATCTTTCTTAGTCAAGTGATCTAGCATTCTAGCATCAACAAGACATTCCATGAAGTAGCTGCGGTATTGAGGGAGTCCCAAACTGGGAAGCCACTCATTGCCAATCCACTCATGGTTCATATCACCGTATGCTAGAGTCTGTTTTTAAAAAGTAAGAATTATTCAGTGTGATTTTCTCATATCAAAAGGCAAAGAAACACTAAATTTATTTCCCTAAACTTCACATTAGTAAAAAATATTTTTAAAAGTTGCCTTGCCTTCCATTTTTTAACTGGTCTTTTTTACTTGGGGAAAAACACACTAATGAAAGCATTGAGCTGAAGTTTTCCACTTTACATTTAATCTTTTCATTGGAAAAGGATGCTTTTTTTAAAAAAAAGGGAATATAAAAACGTTCAGAATAAGTAAAATTTCCATTAATTTTTTTATCAAATTTTGATGACTTTTTACATGTTGCTCAAATTCAGACCCTTCAATACATCAGTTTGACACCATAACAATATAACATAACTTTGATGAGATACTGAACACACCATGTTTCATGAAAAAAACAATTTTTTTTCTGAATTGGTACAAATTTTATTTTATTATCCTATACTCTCCCCATTCAGACAGCCAAATTCACTGCACACTTTTGAATATTAACAGGAGTTTTGGGGATTTGATACTGGTGGAAAAAAAAAACAAACCTTTTTCTGGGCTCATAGCTGTAACTGCTATTCCCTATTTTGAAGACTCCTGGCCTTTGAATGACAAGCTCTGGGGGAGATTTTCAAAGTGCAGTTAGGTGTCTGATTCCCATTAAGCTTTGAGCTCAAATGACAATTATTCTGCCAATGAACTAGCTGGAAAAGTAGTTCAAAGGGGTTTTAATAAAACAGTTACTAACCTTGCATAACTGTCTTTGAAACGTGTTGCTCATGTCCATTCCATGCTAGGGGTGCGCATACCATGTGTACAGTTACTGGAGTTTTTTCCCTCTGTGGTAGCCATAGGGCCGCCCCTAGCATCCCTTGGAGCCCTGCGCACATGCATCAGTATAAGGGGTGCCACTGGCTCCATACTCTCTCAGTTCCTTCTTGCCAGTAACTCTGACAGAGTAGTAAGGAGGGCGGATCATGGAATGGACATGAACAACAGATCTCAAAGAACAACAGTTACAGAAGGTTAGTAATAGTTTTTTCTTCGAGTGCTTGCTTATGTCAATTCCATGCTAGGTGACTCACAAACAGTATCCCTGGAGGTGGGCTTGGAGTTTACAGACATGCCGACTGCAACACCGCTCTCCCGAAACTGGCATCGCGACAGGCCTGGTGGGTGATGGCATAGTGGGACGGGAAGGTATGAACCGACGACCATGTCACAGCCTTGCAGATGTCCTAGATTGGTAACTGCATGAGAAATGCTGCTGATGAAGCCTGGGCTCTTGTGGAATGAACGGTCATGATAGCTAGAGGCAGAATCTTCGCCTGCTCAGATGCAGGCGGTTATCCAGGATGAGATTCTTTGGGAAGACACTGGTAGTCTTTTCATCTTGTCCAACACAGCTACAAAAAGCTGCGTAGTCTTGCGGAAGAGTTTAGTCCCTTCGATATAGAAGGCCATTGACGTCTAATGTGTGAAGCCTCTGTTCCAGAGCAGTGCTGTGAGGCTTCAGAAAGAAGACAGGCAGAAAAATGTTCTGCTTGATACAGACCTCTGTTAGGGAAGCCTTGCAAGAGGAAGAAGACTGTTCCAAGCAACCGTCACTGGCGGGAAGAAGGAACTGAGAGGGTGCAGATCCAGCGGTGCCCCTTATACCGGTGCATGTGCATGGGGCTCCAGGGGGCACTAAGGCCAGCCCTAAGGATACCACTAAGCAAAAAATCTCCAGCAACTATGCACATGGTGTGCGCGCACACCTAGGATGGAACTGACATGAGCAAGCACTCGAAGAAGAAATTATACTTTCCGTAACAGGACTGTGCTGGAGGCCAGAGAGGAAACGAAGTTGTATAGTTCAAAGATATTGGGTTAAAGAAGCTCTCTGTTATTTTACTTTTTATCCTTTTTTCTATATAATATTATATTCTCACACACACACACACCTGGACAGACTCCATCACATTAGTTGAGACTACAAATGGGATTTACTACAGCTTTAAGGCTGAACAACTGTGCAAGCAGGACTCTACTGGTGACACAAAAAACACACTGTGCCTGGACATAGCATCTCTATGATAATAGAAGTTGGCCAGTGATCATGGTAATGGTGAGACTGTAGTAGAGTCTTCCATAAAGGCAGATATTTTCTTTGAACCATTGGCCTGACACAGAGCCAGCATCTCCATAGCACTCCAGGCTTTAGATGCAATAAGGAGTTATTTGGTATTAAACCAATTATCTAACCATTTGATCTGTTCTGCTGCTCAGCCCAAAAAAGTCACAGACCACAGTTTGAGAAAACAGCTTTCACATTAACTTGTTATAATGTCATAGAGGACAAATCGTTTAAGTAACAAACAATAAGCAGGGCTTTTGAATATTCCTGTTATGTTAAACAGCCTTGGAAATTAAGAGGAAAGAAAAACAAATTTTTATTTAGACACTTGTGCAGTGCCCACTGTATTATGACAGACTTAACTTCTTCTAAACAAAATGTGTTTTTTCAAATTTGTTCATGATGTGCTAGCAAATTTTAAAATGAGTGAACTATAAAATACAGTCTGAGAAACACATTGCCAGTTTATAAGGTTAGTAATAGTGTCTACAAATTTAGATCATCAAAACATTCTCAGAGGAAAACAGATTATCATTCATGCTCTAATTGCATTGTGTTGCTTTACATATACTGTATAATAAATTACATAAAATCTCCAACCTGAGCCCAGCTTCCCTCCTCATCTTCCTGATGTTATGTGGTTAGAAAAGCAAAAGAACACACAAATATTAGTATTTATAAGTTTAGTATTAAGAGCAAAGTTAAAGATGTAAAGCAGATGCAGTATCTTTATGGCATGCTAAAAATCTAAAGAATGCAAGCACCATGCATTTAAAAACAATATAAAATTTAATGGAAATAGGAAAATGCTTGTACTGATTGGGTTTTCTGTAAAGAAGAAATTTATGTACAAATAAATTAATTTGGCTGTACACACAATACAGTTAGTCTGCCTTCAATAAAAATCACTGTTGATTTTTTTTGTCCCCAAGGGGAAAAAAAAGAGTAAAGTGTGAATTATAGTTTCATATAGGGTTAGTAACTAAAGGAAGCCATAATCCAAATACTTGAGCTTTTTTTAATACTTTCATTCTTTGAAAGACTAAAAGGCACATGATTCAAGCAATCAAAAAGTGGGAAAAGCACTATAAGGAACAGAAGTGTAGTGCTGTAACTAACCGTTTGTGGCGTGGCTGTAAGATTTTCCATTTCTTCATGTGTTACCCAGACATTTCCTGTAGTCTAATATGACCCCACAGTGAACCAATCACATCCAATGAAAGGAAAGCAGTAACAAAGAGGAAAGGTTGCAGAATATAAAAGCAATAGGTACAAATAAGGAGCAGGCATGGGCAAAAGCAATGGTTTCTAAAGTCTGAAGTAAAAATTTATTTAAAATGATAATGTAGCATAAAAGTGCACTGACATGGGGCATCTCCCTTCAAAGATTATTTAACAATTACAAAGTGTGTGAAACAGTTTACACTGATGTGATTAACAAATCAACTATGACAAGAACTGTAATGTTGAACAAAATTCTAAAATACTCATTTTAATAATGTCCCTTTTATAAGTTATTTGTTCTTAACTACAAATTTTCCTTTGGTGTGTTACATGTACTTCTGGACAACATTCTAACACAACTGCAATTTTAATTTTATTAAACATTATTGTAATTCTGCACACTTGAAAGTATTCTTGATTTTTTTGTTAAGTCACTATTTTCATGAAAAGTGATAATCTACTAAACGTCATATGCATTTTGCTAAAATTATTACCAGTACTTATTAGCAGTTTCTGCAATAGCCACTTGCTCTCTGTTCGCCTCAAATATTTCCAGAAATATTTTCCTACATGGTAGTCAGAATACTCATGCAGACAAAGATCCACATAACTCCCATTTAAGTAAATAGACCATTGGGTGCAATATGAATGCAGGATGAGACCTATGTAAGATTTAGCATAATCATAATTTGAGAATCTGATTTTGGTTATATAAACAAAGATGACTTTTTATTATTATTGGAACAAATTTTTCCACATCTGCATAAACCCACTAAGTAAGGAAGTACCAAAAGAACCCATTCCCTAATAGAAAAGACATTCTACGTTATGAAACATTGCTAACTTATGGAAAAGGTATGAAAAAAATATAGTACTTAAAAAGCCATAGTATTTAAAACTAACTATACGGATTTATTTTCTGGAGAATTTTTCCCTTTTTTTCCTCCTAAGTTACTAACATTTACATTAATATATTTTGTCTGCTGCTTATTCCTTTCTGAATTTAGCCCATTACGGCATAATGATCTGTCAAAATTCTTTGACTTCAGATTAAAAACAAACAAACAAATAAATAATCAGCAACAACAAGAAGTTTGTTTTTGTACAATATCTCTAGCAACATAAAAAGGGGAATGAGAATAAATCACCAGAATATCCTTTACCCAGGATTTTTTCCAATATTTTCCAAGAGGAGTCAGTGCGCCTCTTAGTAACAGTACATGACAGAATACAATTATATCAATTCAACCCTCTCCTTTTACTGAAATGTCTCATACAATTATAGAAATACTTTAAATTATGAAAAAGTAACTCAAATGTTTTTAAACCATGGCAGTTCTCCAGCAAAATTCAGAGCATATATGGAACGTGCCAATCACAAGCCCCAATACTGCCACTGGCTACGTGCAGGTGGACCACTATGCCCACATGGAGCCCATAAAATCACAGACAGTTTCTCATGGCAATAGTCACAGTTCATGATCAATAAGGCTACGTTTTAGTCACGGGTATTTTTAGTAAAAGTCATGGACAGGTCACGCGCAGTAAACAAAAATTCGCGGCCTGTGATCTGTTCATAACTTTCACTAAAAATACCTGGACTAAAATGGGGGGCAGTGTGCGGCCCAGGAGTGGGACCCCTGCTGCTGCTGTGGGGGGGCGCCAAGGTGGGGTTGACAGGGGCTCCCTACCCAGCTCCACATGCTGCTCCCACCACAAGCGCCGGCTGCTGCAGCTCCCATTGGCTGGGAACTGCAGCTAATGGGAGCTGCAGGCTTGGGCAGCACGGAGTCCCCCGGCCCCTCTGTTGCCTAGGAGCTGTAGAGCAATGTCAGTGGGAGCCGGAGAGCCCCTCACCCCGAGGTGGGTGCACTTCCCCCATACACACCTCCCTGCCCCAGCCCCCTCCCATACACCCAAACTGCTGCTTCTGGCTCAGTTGCTGCCCAGATCGGGCAGCCCCTAAGCCAGCACCAGCCACTGCAGAAGTCACGGGGGTCACGGATTTCATGACCTCCATGACAGACTTGCAGACTTAATGATCAATAATACTGAGATGCTGCCATTGCTCAGAATTCCTATCACCCGTTCGGCTAAATTAATTTCTCTCTGATAGCAACTTACTCAATCTTTTACAAATTCTAAAATGAACTCTTCCTTTAATTTACAACAGTTACATATATGTATGTTATATTCCTTAATCAAAAAATGATTCAATATACACCTGGCAAATTATACCTATTTTTAATATTTCCCTCATTTAAAATAGACCGTCATATTGAAATGAAAAACAGCTAATCTTTCCCTAAACAAAAAAATCAGTAGACATCTTCATTCAACTTTTTCAATAGCATACAGTGTCCGCTTTACAATATTAATGTTTTTGGCAGTAAAGTAAGAGCTATTATAAGCTAATATGATAGTTATGCCACGTGAGTTTTTTTGGAAACTAGAAGTCTCCTCTTTTTAAACTTTGGTCCTTAGCAATTTAAGGTACATTTCTGAAAATTTCTCTTTAAAACTCAAAATTTCCCACTCAGATATTCTTACATTAGAATTCTGGAATCTGCTGAAGAAATTTCTGTATTTAACAGAGCAGAGAAAAAAATATCTGATGCTGTTTCAGAAGTAATTTCCCTCCCACTAGCTTAAGTTACTTCCAATTTTTTTCTTACCGTTCTTGATGTAGGAGGGGCAGATGGACTTGTTAGTGACATGATCTCTTGAATGGCAAGCCTCAGTTTCAACCTGTGCAGAGGATTACTAATTCCAATTTCACGCTGTATTTCCGTATCAGACAAGGCAGACATGATGGCCCCGCTTTTCACATTTGCTCGGCAAGCAGCCACATACCATGCTGGCATCCCTACCCATAACTGGCAAATAGAAAATAATATGTCAGTAATATATGTAAATATATGTTTCTTCAAATCTTCAAGTTACTAAAAATGCTACAAGTATAGGTACCCTACGTTTTAAAATGGGATCACTTACTTCTAGCCACACCACCACAGTAGGGCCATCCCATTGTGCAAAAGGCAGACCTTGCCTTCTAGCTTCCTCAAGCAATTCATGTCTAAAATTATAGAAACAGTCATTAAATGAAGAGTAATATTGAAATAGTAATTTAACTCTATGTTTCATTTATTTAACACTGGTATTTTGTTTCCTTCATCCAGCTTTTCTCCTTTAACAATCTTACAGACACTAAGATACCTGAAAAGAGGACAGGGCCATAGCAAATGCGGCATGGCATGATCAGGATAAAATTTCAGTACAGCAGAAATGCTAAGTCTTGCTTTTTTGGAACTAGAAAATGCTCTGTGCCAGGTGTTTGCAAACATGCGCCAAATGGTTGTGTTCATCCTGCCCTTACCATATTGCTAAGTGAGAGGGGAGTCCCATGTAATTTGGAGGAGGATTTCAAGGAGATCTGGTAGAAAAGGTTGAAAACCATCAATCTACGCTGGTGAGAGGCTGGTTAAAACAGACATCACTTACTGCTTATGTAGCAAATTTGCTATTATTCAGTGAATAAATATACTTTACAACTATTACAACATATTTCTTTGTCACAGGAACCCTCTGTAAACACTAATTGAAAAAGTTTCACTCGGGTTCCTATAAAATATCTGACATACTCCCCAACCTCTCTCTTCCCCACTTATTTATACCTCCTCATCCTCCCAAGGGAGAATAAAGCTTATACAGTCTCACTCCTAGATCTGAAAAAAAGAACTTGGACTAAAATTATGTTTGGCTTTTTGGATTCTAATACACATACACAGCATTAAAAATTATTACTGGACAGGGACTCTTCAATGGCTTCTAAATTAAAGAAATCATAATCAACACTGTTGAAACCTACAACAAGGAAATAAATTCAGACATCCTAAGCAATGGCATTCTGCACCAGATGGAATTTATGTAAGGACTTTTGAAGTTCAGGTTTGTCCATTAAGCTACCAGGATTTGCCTGCTTGTAATGAAAAAAGACTAAGGCTAGAGTATGGACAGTACAATCCCAACTATTTGCATTACAGTATGCATGTAGTTATTGTACGCACTACAAAGGCCATTGAAGAGGTCCCAAAGACAGTGGTCAAAACTTGCTTTTGTCACAATTAGACCCAAGTAAACAGGCAAATGAGAACTTGCATTATGTGGCATTTATACCATGGGAACAGTATTTGCATGTTATATTTAATTAAAGGTAAGAGTGAAAAATTCAACAAAAAATAAATTTAGACTGACAGCATGATTTTGTGCATTGGCAGTATATTTTTAAACAGCCAAAGTTAGAGCTAGCTAATTTGATGAATTTTGTAACATATTTCAATTTTGCTTTTTCTTCTTCCCCATTGTTTATCCAGCTTATAAATTTGGACCAGTTATTCTCACGAATGAATTTCCACGAATTCTTTAAATACAACAGTCACCAAAAACTTTCTTTACTAATCCAGCTCCATCTCTGGTACAGTATTCCATTAAAAATATATATGCAGTAACGAGATACTGTATCCTTGACTACATACTCATGATCTCTTTCCATTTAAGTCAATAGGTGTTCATCAGAAGTGAACAATGTCCACATCTCTAGACCTATAATATTGAATGATTCTTGTCTTAAGGAATTGTCAAAATTCAGAAGCCTTAGAATGCTACAGCCACAAGACTACTTTAGTACAACTACGGCTCTACAATGTAATAATTATGGTCAGGGTACAGAAAAGCCTTATATTTTATTCATATATATTGAAGTGTCAAGACTATGAGAAATTAGCCAGTCGTAGGCGATCAACAGACAGATCATTGATTGTATTGTTTCTCCTATAGTTTTTTTGTAGGTGAATGATTTAATGCTCAACTGAAGTCCCAACTAGATGATAGTAATAAGGTTGAGAATAACCTTGCAAGCAAAAAACAAGTACTCATCCAGAAAATGAACACCTAAAACTGACAGGTTATTTTCTTATTTTGTGATAAAATCTTGGTTTTAGAAATGGATTATTTAAAATAATTATTTGCAAACAAAACCAACAAACAAAAAAGTTAAGGCTAAAATTATGTTTTAATGAAGTCCAGCTAATAGTCCAAAACTATTTAAATTGTTAAGAAATTCTATATCTTTTTTTTTTTTTTTTTAAAAACTGGAATTGAACAGTTAAGGGATACATCCTGTTCCCTACTCCCACATAATCCATGACCCATGTCCCATCACCTGTGTACACTCAATTTTACATAGGGGTTTGCAAATTTTAGGGGGTAAGGTCAAAATAAAAAATTCCAGGATATGACAAAATTCTATTTCCTATGCAAGGAATCAATTTCCAATAATCTTGTATCATTTCGTTACTTGTACAGTATGAAAAAGCATTAACACTGTAGTGGTGAAGATGCTAAAAAGGGTAACAAGACTGGTGTCATTCACAGAATGGAGAGGTGACATATGCAACACAATTAAAAGCAATGTAGGTTAAGCAAGAAAAAGCATGACGTTATCTCATGGAATAAAGCACAATAGTCAACCTTGCAAATGGACAACCACAGCAATGCTACAGCAACACTGAAAAATTTAGTACTATTAAACAGCTTTCCAAAACAGAGTTAAAATTGTTAGGTCGTATAGTTTTATCATTTAAATGAAGTACCGAAATTCACATTATGTACACTCACAGCATGCAGTGTAAGATAAACGGCTTTGTTTTTGTCAATGCCTTAACAAATACCGTTAATAGGCTTTCACTATAAATGCTTCAACAGAACATTTCACTGCCTAATATAGAAACATCACCTCTTGTAAAAACATGCATTTAATTTGCTGAACAATTAGGGCTTCTAATACATCATTAAAATCAGAGAAAGTTTCCAAACAAATTTCTCACACATCCACAACAATCCTAATAAATTAAATATAAACTTACCCTGATTTTGCACTACCACATCAAATGGTAAATAATAAGGAAATAAAACAAACAATGAAGGAAAAATGTAAAACTATAAACAAACTGAACTCGTAACACAAATATAGAAACAAACAATGAAATAATGTAATACTGTAATTCAGTTCTTTAAACATAAGATTGTTAATAGAGACTTCAAATAAAACGTAACAATGCCTGTTGCAAACACGTTTAAGATTGTGTATACAGAAACAAAACAAAAAGATATGAAGTGATACATAAAATAAGCACAAAGTAGCTTTTTAGTCACTGCTGCTACAGTTACTTTTTACATTAGGTTTCAGAGAAGTGTGAAATTCTTAATCCTTTTCATAAAAGCTACCAGAATATTTATTTGCAACATAGCGTATGGAATCTTACTGAGTCACTCAGATACTCTTCACTGTGTACATGTTTTTGAAAATGAGCGGTTAGCCTTGAGAATTTGCTCTGACACTATCCTTTTCACGTTTATGATTACTCCCACTGAGGTGGCGATGGATCCTCTCTAGTTATTTCTAACATATTTGTGCTTCCCGTGTTCAGTGCACTTTGGCAAGTTTTTGGAATGCACTGATAAAAGTATAGTACTGTAATTTGAAGAATGCTAGATTAGGGTTACCAACTTTCTGACTGCAGAAAACTGAACACCCTTGCCCCGCCCCTGAGACCCTGCCCCGCCGCTCACTCCATCCCACCCCTCCCTCCCTCGCTCACTCACTCAATTTCACTAGGTTGGGCAGAGGGTTGGAGTGCAGGAGGGGGTCAGAGCTCTGGCTAGGGGTGTGGGCTCTGGGTTGGGACCAGAAATGAGGCGTGCAGGGTATGAGGGAGGGCTCCGGGCTGGGGCAGGAGGTTGGGGTGTAGGAGAGTGGGGCTGGGTGTGTGTGCTCCAGGGTGGAGCCAGAAATGAGGGGTTCAGGGTGAAGGGGAGGCTCCAGGCTGAGGGTTGGGATGTGGGGAGAGCTCCAACTGAGGGTGAGAGCTCTGGTGCAGGGCCACGGATGAGGGGTTTGGGGTGTACAAAGGAGGGGGCTGGGGCCGAGGGATTCAGAGTGTGGGAGGAGGTGCGGACTCTGGGAGGGAGTTTGGGTGCAGGAGGGGCTCAGGGTTGGGGTAGGTGGTTGGGGTGTGGGCTCAGGGAGGGAGTTTGGGTGTGGGAGGGGGCTCAGGGCTGGGGCGGTCCAGTAGGGGGTGCAGGCTCTGGGAGGGAGTTTGGGTACGGAAAGGAGCTCAGGGCGGGGGTGCGGGCTTCGAGTGGCGCTTATCTCAGGTGGCTCCCAGAATTAGCTGGCATTTTCCTCCGGCTTCTAGATGGATGTGCAGCCAGGCAGCTCCGCAACCATGGCAAATGGGAGCTGCGGAACCAGCGCCGGGCGGGGGGGGGGAGCGCGCGGAGCCCCTGTGGCCACAGATCCGCCTACGAGCTGGAGGGAAATGCCGGCCACTTCTGGGAGCCGTGCGGAGCCAGGGATCTGCCTTAGCCTCGCTAACCAGATTTTTAACAGCCCGGTCAGCACTGCTGACCGGAGCTGCCAGGATCCCTTTTCGACCAGGCATTCCAGTCGAAAACTGGACAACTGGCAATCCTATGTTAGACCCCAACTCATACAGGTTGAAGAGTCCTACACTCTGTCCTGTGGGACAGTAAAATTAAAGAAAATGTACATTTTTGCTACATATTTCCACCAGCATAACAAGGCTTTTATGACAACCTATGCCTTTTGGGTAATACTCTTTGCATTTTGAAATTTGCTATGAAAACCCCATCATATTGATCAGTAAGCACATGTGTACAGGACTGGGTGTAAGGACTGGGAATCAGAGTTTATGAAATCCTATATTTTGATCTTGGGAAAGCCACAATTTCCAATTATGATTTGTCACTTGTAAATTATAACTTGATATGTAACACCTGATAAACATCATGGGGTTGTTTAAAGGATTAGTTAGATTATGCTTGTAACATACTTGCAAATGCAGGTAAATATTTTCAAAATAACTCAGTAAATGGAGAACAGCCAATGATCTGAATATAGTTTCCAGCAGTGGTAACAAAATTTTGAAAGGCAGTCCAGGAAGCAAGTGCATATTAATTTTCAAAGCAAAATGATTATTTTTCACCTGCAAGAAGTAGCTTTTGAGTTGGTGGAAGCCAGCCAGAATTGCATGTGAATGTTTTTGCTGGGTCTTATTTTTGCAAAATGTGAATTTTTTTAGCCAGCATTGAGAATCAAGAACATTTTCCAGGGGCGGGGGGGGGGGAGGGGAGCAAAGACAAAAAGCTATGGTAATAGGTGCTGCTGGTGATATAGCTAGGCTAACATTTCTCTTTCAAGAAAGTAGAGGTAATATCTGAAAACTCCATAAACTATCAAAATCTTTAGAACAGAATTTAGTCACAAGGTGGGATTCCACGTACCAGCAATTTCAGGCGCAACAGTTCATTGTGTCATTACAGTCAAAATAGATTACCAATATTGAAGTTTTCAAATAAAAATGTTACCAATTTTCTTGGCAATTAACCATACATTTATTTTATTTGCTACTGAATTTAAGAGCATATTTGCAGCACTTTAGGAGTCATTTTCATTTAAAAGGGAAACTCTGATGTGCTTGCTTCTTGCACATTCACGACCTAATCTTCCTGAAGATGAAGCAAGACATCCATAATTGACCTCAAATCAATTTAGCTTAGTTTCTGACACAGAGGAAAACAATAGTTGGGTGGATTAAAAACAGTAATACTATAGATGTATAAAAAAATATATGTTCTTGTTTTTATAATGCACAACATAATGACAGCCAACTAGTATCTTATTAAGAGGTGAGTGGGAAGGACCCAATGAAATCCTAATTCTGCCTACCTGTTCAAGTTTTCAATAGTATTCTATTCTGCCAGTTAAATATGAAGTCACAGATTACCACCATGAAAGATCTCATCTGCCTTCTGCACTCATGGACTTTGCTACCTCTCTGCTGCCTGGTTCATTTGGCAACACCACAAAATGCAGTACATCTTTAAATAGTAAACAAAACAGAAATTTTTTTGCACCTTAATTCTTATTGGAAAGATTCCAGAAACAGGCAAAAAATTACTGCTCTTTAAAACATGTCACTTAAAAGAGCACATCTATACTTCGAACTGGATGTGCAATCTCCAGCTCAAGACGACATAACTACGTTAGCTCTAAATTATCTAAAAACAGAAGTTTAGCCAGGGGGGCGAGAGCAGTGGGATGGGCTAGCTGCCCCAATACATACCTAGCATCTCAGAGGAGATCCTACTCAAGGCAGCCACGGTTCCCACTTCTATTTTTAGCATGCTATGCAAACAGAGCTAGCATGGGTATGTCTCCTTACCCTGGAAATTACACATAGAGCTCAAAGTGTAGATATAGCCAAAGACTGGCAAGTAAGTGTTCAGCAAACTAATGTACCAAAAAAAAAAAAAAAAAAAAAAAAGGGGGGGGGGGGAAGAGACCAAAAGCCATGAGAAAAGACAAGAGGAAACAGAAAAATCTTGAGTAATAAATTTAGTGAGCAGACAAAATGAAAAAAGGAAACTGCTTCATAGTCAACTGTTAAAAAGAACTAGCTGCTGGACACACTAGGGATCCCTAATGTTCCAAGAAGGGAGGCTTGCACTATGTGGCTCTCAGCTGGCAGCCAAAGACACTTGTTGGACTCTTGCCAGCAATTTACAGAAGGAACAAACCTCAAGAACAGGAATATAAAATGACCATCTCTGTTTCAAGACACCTTTTTACTAAGTCCATTTTTACTTTTCCAAAATTCATTTATCATTTTTTACCGTAATGATTTCAGTGCTAAATGCCATCGCATCAGGTTTGCCAAGACCACAAATCATTTTTAAACACACTATATTAGAGATGTATGTAAAAAATAAATCTGCAAAACTTAATGAGGCTTGATCCTGCAACAGGCATAATCTTTGAAATTTTTCCTTTAAACACAAATTATTCATTTCCCCTAAATTACATATTTGATAACTTACTTTTTCTGTAGTTTTCTATTTTTTTCTGCCTGTCCCCCAAGTTTGCTGAGTCCTAAGGCATCTTGAGAAGAATTGTCTGTTTCTGCCAAGCCAACTACAAGGAATAAAGAAAGGTACTTAGTGACATATTTTTTGTATTTTACCTTGAATTTATTGGTATAAACCAGCATAACTATCATATTCCTGAACAAAGTAATTAGTACTTTCTAATGTACTAATCAGCAGTAATTGTCCAATTATGTTTCTATTGGTAACTCATTTTATTAATGAGATGTGATCAGGAGAAGAAATTAAAAAGATAGCCCTTTTTTCCCCAGAGATACACTAAAGCATATAGTACTTGAATATGAGACATGAACAAGCATTTCAGAATATCTTTATTCTCTCCGCACTCCACGTGTCATGCACCTAGAATCTAAAACAAACATTACTTAGAAAAACACATTAAAAATGTATACCATGAAACTAAGGCCTTGTCTACACTATCGCAGCAAGTCGACCTAAGTTACGATACTTCAACTAAGTGAATGACACCGCGCTGCGTCAACGGGAGATGCTCTCTCGTCCACTTATCTTACTCCTCTCGTTCTAGTGGAGTACTAGAGTCAACCGGAGAGTGCTCTGTGGTCAATTTAGCAGGTCTTCACTAGACACGCTCAATCAACCCCCATTGCATCCATCGCAGCAGCATCAATCCCCAGTAAGTGTAGATATGGCCTAAGTCTTTCCTTCCTTTTATACTGTTGATAATACACAAGTTAGAAGATAACAAACCAAC
Source organism: Natator depressus (assembly GCF_965152275.1). Lineage (NCBI taxonomy): Eukaryota > Metazoa > Chordata > Testudines > Cheloniidae > Natator > Natator depressus. Next base: position 49,392,700 of record NC_134239.1, on the reverse strand, counting down.
CTTGTCCCAATGATTCTTTGTTGGTTTGTCCAGGTCGACCCTTTTCTTTCTTACCAAACAAGCGACCTATGGAAGATTTGATCCCCTTCTTTTTAGGGGCTTTGTGAAGGGAATCCTGGCTACTATTACTGCTACTGGGGTTGCTTACTTGCCCATCTTGAGAACCTGTAGAACTTTAGAGAAAAAACTTTTTAGTTTGTAAAAGAATACACACAAAATAATCCCTACTTTCAGCACAATACATTTTTTATGGCAATTTGAGGTTTTGGTGGAAGCTGATTAGCTGATTAGTTACCTCAGCAAATTAATTTCCAGTTTTAAAACATTTCTCGTTACAAAAGATGTGAAAAGCATCACAAGAAGATGTATCAAAAGATTAAATGGAGCATAAATAAAAATACCGGACAACATCCAATATCTCAACACTTTACCCCTTTTCTTATTAAGATATCTTATTAGGGTGACTGACCTATGTCAAGCAACTGCAGGTTATTTGTATATCTTTTGTTGTTATGTATATTACAATCCACTAGATGTCAGATTCCCTACCAAGTTCAGATGATCATAGGTTGAATTTAAGCCATAGATCTGGAAATGAGTTGGATAATAAATTAAAAATCCAGCTTCCTTTCATCTACGTTTCTTCTCTATAATATGCATTTTACATAAAGTGATAAAAAGAAAGGCAAACTGCTAGTACCTGAAAACTTCCCCATAGAAAACCAGCTGCCATTAATGAATGTGCTAAGGGGACTGCTTATACAGATTAACTTTAGCAAATCAACTGACAAATTATTCTGACTTTTCCATTTACTTTGACTTTTCAGAAGTTTTAAAAATCAATTTCTTAAAACTTGCATGATTTGAACAACAACTTTGTAGTCAATCAGCTTTTTAAAAATCTGAACCTTAGCTACGTTATCCGAATATTACCCTCATATTTTCTGCCATCTTGCTTACTTACTTTCTTATGTCCCTGATGTCTTCGTGGCTCAGTGTATGCAAAGCTCCTTTATGGACTCTATCCAAATGCAGAGATCGAGGCGAAGATGGTGGTGATGTCTCACATTTTATTGTGGTCTTGTCATCTCGTACTTCTTCTCCAGAAACTGGAGACTACAGGAAAAAAAGAATGAAAACTTTAGGGTTTAGTTTTTAGCATGAATCCTACATTAATACTGTACAAAGAATTAAAAGAAAATGTATTGATTATTTTTTCACTTGACAGTGATAAGGTTCTCCCAGCTCTTTTATTCTGGGGCCATCATTTCTACTCTTTCATTCTCTCTGAACTTCCTCTCACTTTTGTAGACAACCAGTGTTGCTGAATTAATATTTCTGCTGGAAATCTTATATAGAATTCATTGCCTCCCTATCCAGCAAGTAGGGCTCAGAGCAAGTATACATTCCCTTTAACAACTCCCTAAAACTAAGTATGCTAATATTACAATATATACACACCCGACCCTTATTAGTTCTTTCAGTAAAGCATTGCTCTAACTCCAATTATGAGGAACCAGAAGAGTTTTAGATAAGGCGTTCTAGGTGTCATGGGCTTAGATGATTACCAGATTTAATCACAACTTCTTGAAATCGGGAATCCCTTTGTCAATACTTATGAAGTTCCTTCAAGTGTGATGAGGATCAGAAATTCAAACTAAGTAATTTAATTGTGTGCTGGTAATCTTCAAAATTCAATGCAAGTATGCCTTTACAGAGACACAGGAATGGCTACTGCAAATGGATAACATACTACACCCTTTACTTGGGGTAAAAGTGTTTCAAACTAAATTACTATTTCTTCCTCTAAAGCAGATCATCTTCCTTTTCATTTCTTTATTCCCATAATTTTTTATTAATTTAATTTAATATTATTTTAATAGCAGAGATTAAATCTGAACATGAAATAATTTGCAATTATTCACAAATATGTAACTCTTGCAACGGATCTCATTTGCACTCATACTTTATTGTAAATGACACAGCAAAAGAACGTAATTAAGTGGCTAAAGAGTTTACCTTTCTACGGTGTTTCCTTAAATCACTAGGCTGACAGATGCATGCAAAGAAAAGAAATTAAGATAAACCAGATTTATTGCAAACTCTGTAGCACACACTCAAAGCATTAGCAGAGACAAAAACACATTAGGGAGAAGATAATACAGCAGAACATATATGGAAGAAAACTACAAAATATTTAGACCACCATATAGTTGAAAAATCTAGCTTTATAATGGAAATACCGTAGATACTTAAATAGTAGTTTTAGAGGATAACAATATTTCACCCATATCTACAAGGCAAAATTAAAAAAGAAAACAGAAAAAACACATTCTCAGCAAGAAAACCAGTAAATTAAATTTTGTTTTCATTTTTTTTTTTTAAATAAGGAGAATACTTGGGCAAAGACTCTTCCTTGATCACACGTATCAGAGGGGTAGCTGTGTTAGTCTGTATCCACAAAAACAACGAGGAGTCCTTAAAGACTAACAGTTTTATTTGGGCATAAGCCTTCGTGGATAAAAACCCCACTTCTTCAGATGCATGGAGATCCCTTGATCACAAAACCAAAAGGTACTCAAGGCAGGGACTGAGATTTCTATGTTGTCTGAGTTAGATCCTATGAATTTCAAACACTCTTCATTCTGACCAGTTTGGAATCTTGTTCCCTTTTCTACACTTTATATAAGCAGATGCATTACAGTATTAATCATGAAATCCAGAACTCTGGCAGCAGTATTGTGAGGTAACTTACATTTAGGTTGTTGGAATGAATATGCCCAGTCTATCACCACTACTTCTTCTCCCCCACCCTCACCAAAATCTGTTGAATCTCACCTCTTAGACATTCCCAACCTTTAACAGTGTGCAGAGCAAAAGATCAAAGATTGTTCATTAACTGAAGTTGTACATAGAGCATAATTATATCAGACTGATACTGGTAAAAAATTACATTCATATAGTTTAGGAAACAGATTTACACTGTACTTGGCTACGTATTTTAAAAAAGGACTTGTAGGCAAAAAAAATTTGAGTATCAAAAATTCAACGCACTTTGTATTACAAACAAAGAATGTTTAAAAAGATAGGGTAGGTTTGGGCATTCGGTCCAAAAATAACTGGTCAATTGACCGGTCAAATATTAACAATTAATTCAAAAATTGACAAATATTTTAGAGTACTAATATATTAGAACAGTAACAGGAAGGAAAAAAAAGTACAACTTTATCGTCTCCTATAGGCATAGGGGAGATACTTATGCCCAATTACAAAAAACAAATTACACCAGTTATTTTCATTCAGAAAAATGCAAAACACAATTAAATTAAATAATAAAAATGCAGAATGGCACCATGATGCAATTAAAATAGTAGGCTGCCACATACATCAGGGTATTCTTGTTGGAATATTTGAGAATACTGGCCGTGGTCAATTATAAGGTCATTGATTGACATTACTTGACTGGTCAATTGACTGGCTTGCCAAGTCTACTTGGATTAAAAATATGCAAAAGGTAAGCAAGCAAGGAAAATGTGTAAAGATTTGCTCAATCTTCACTCAAATATTTCTGTTTTGATTATCAATGTTACTACAGTAAAAGCTGTGTTATCCGGCACTTTACCAACAGGAAAGCTCTAGAAACTGACATTTCAGGAAGGGCTACGGGACATGGGCTCTGGGAGGGACTTTGGGTGCAGGAGGGGGCTCGGGACAGGGGGTTGGGGCACAGGAGGGGTTGTGGAGTGCCGGATCCAGACGGCGCTCATCTCAGATGGCTCCCCGCAAGTGGCGACATATTCCTGCTGCTCCTAGATGGAAGAACGGCCACAGGGGCTCCGTGCGCTGCCCCTGTCCCACTCCGAATGCTGGCTCCGCAGCTCCCATTGACCAGGACTGTAGCCAATGGAGCTGCAGGTGGAGGCAGCATGCAGAGCTGCCTGGCTGTGCTTCTCCTTCGGAACAGACCAAGGTGAGTGCCGCCCAGATCCGGTGCCCCAAAACTCCTCCCGCACCCCACACCCAAACTCCCTCCCTCCCAGAGCCTGCACCCCCTCTCATGCCCCAACCCCCAGGCCCGAGCCCTCTCCCGCACCCAAACTCCCTCCTTCTTAGTTAACCAGAATTTTTGACTTACTAGCAGCCCCCATCCCCCCAACATGACAGATAAGAAAGAACAAGCTAATCAAATCACAGTATAGACTTAGTTTACCCTTGAGACTTCCATCAATAGAAAATAAATTAGATAACCTTGAAAGGTGCATCAAATATTAAACATACATGGATTCAGGGTCTAAATGTGCTATTTAAATACCAGCCAAGGACATCATCCATTCCTCGTAAAGAAAATCTTAATCATTATAGGAACAGGTGAACAGAATAGAAAAATGAATAAAATCAGATTAATGCAGTCCTCAATATCCAGTTAATTTTGGGATGGCTAAAGTAAAAGACACCACTGCACGAAATCAACACTAATGAAAAAAAATAGTGTCAGCCAGTACTTGTTAAAGACAGCTACAAGCTTTTAATTCACTAGTTTTAAGTTAAACTAAAAAAGTAACAGCACTGAATTTTTAAAACCATGATTAAACTAGCTTGCATTCATAAATCTGGGACGGGGATGGGGGGAACCAAGGCAGCAGTACTATCTCTGTGATAGCATTTGATACAATGACATGGGCTTAATGCAAGCTAACAGGTTTAATGTTAGCTAATGTTCATAAATAAAGTGGATTTTTATCAGGAAACGACAAAATAATGTAAAAAAATAATCCATTATTCACAATACACATTAATAAAAATCCAGTATCTCCACTACTGTAGTTCTGGAGGAAGTTTAGGATCTTTATACTACCATACTTCAAAAAATTATTCAGTTATAGAATAAGCCAATAGCTCGGCTAAATATTACCACATGTGATTTGGTCAGTTCCTTTAAATCTTGGAGTTGTGAATTTTAAGTTAAATCAATTACAGTTTCAGTTACTATTGAACAAAAAAATTCATGACAATTTCTAGCTGCTACAGGACTTGCAGCTTATTTTGGCTCACTAACACTAGATTTAAAAAAGTCATGCTGCATTGGGAGAGGAAGCCTTGGGAATAAATATTCTGACCTATTTTTTCATGGAAACAGCTGCGAAACTCATTTTTGAGTCAATTTCTGCAAAGAAAATATTTAGATTAGAACTTGCTTAAAACATTTCCTCTATAAATTGCTAGCTCAAATAGATTTATTTCAGTTCACTTCATAGCTGTACATTTGAAATGTAAATAACACTTAATCATTAACCTTCAAGATTATTGGTTTCACATATTTATATAAAATTATTTATTTGTTGAGCATTCAATAGAAATGTGGATTACGACCAACAGGCAGCAATAAAACATGTATGATTTGAATAGACTTAAGAAAGAAGGGGGTAAATGGCTGTTGCACCAGGATTTGGAAGAAAAAGGCCAAGTCCTCCCAGGCACAGGCGGCAGCACAGAGCAAGACTAGGATGAGGAGACAAAACGTAGGTAAGAGATGTGGGCAGAGCAAAGAGAGATCAAACTCTTGGAGACTTTTTGAAAGTTAAGACCAGCAATTTGAACCCGATGTTGGAGGTGAAAGGACAAGTAAAAAAAATTCAATAAGGGAAAATGATTCCAAGGACAAAGGTTACTGGGGTTATTATTTAGAATGCAGATATTTTCTATTGTAGAGAAAAAAAATCTGATACTTACTAGTGTCATGATACCTAGTCTGTCCACTTCCCGAGCTGGACTATGTGGAATCCGCCTTGGTGTGGAACGGCCACTGCCAGGAGGAGAGGAACCAGCGAGGGACCCACCAATAAAAGGAAGGGGAATAGAGTTCATTGACCGAAATCGTCCATTGTTATCTAGACTCCCGCTACCAACTCGACTTTCAATTTCCTCTGCTCGCTGCTCCGTATTTTCCTTTTCTTCTTGTATCAATCTAAAAAAAAACGTTTAAAGACTAGGTGATTTTCTTTTTTTAAAAGTTGATCAATTCACTGTAAAATAAGTATATTTGCAAAAGCAATGTGAGACTCAATTACACTGAGATAAGTGATGGGGCTGGCTGAATAACAGTTTTAAGTTCTGTGTGGTTATTTGTAGGACTCTAGAAAACTAGACCTCTACAGACAGGAAAGACAAGACAGCTGCAATTCAGACAGACAACATATAAAAAGAATAGGAAATACGAGGTGACAAAAGGTACTGTGATTGATGTTGTTAGTATTGCAGTTCAGGTGTTTAATGTTCTGTCAAATTAGTAAAACTTCACAATGCAGAATAATATGTAGGCCTTTCGGAGAATTTATTTTAACGGAAGAGCTTGAAAAGAGTGTTTAGGCACAGATTAAGGAGAGGGATCCAAACACAGGGAGTTGTATAGAAGGATGAGTTTTAATATACTGTAATATTGTAAAAATATCATTTGGACTGAGAAACTGAAAGATAGTCTAAGAGGAAGGCTAGCCTTGTGGCAAAAGCACCAGACTTCCTCTGTAAGCAAGGGCAAGTTATCACACCACTCTATACCTCAGTTTCCCTATCTATAAAAAGAGGTCAACACTTCCTTATTTCACAAGAATTTTGTGAAGCTTATTTGTAAAATGCTTCAAGACTCATATGAAAGTGTTATATATTCAAAGTATGTGGTAACTATTATTTAGAAAGTACAATATAATTAAAATGAAAACTGAAGGTACTATTTAAAAACAGAAACAAGGAAATCCAAAGAAGTTACAGCCTTTCTACTAAAAAAAACGGAGTACTTGTGGCACCTTAGAGACTAACAAATTTTTTTGAGCATAAGCTTTCGTGAGCTACAGCTCACTTCATCGGATGCTTTCGTGAGCTACAGCTCATTTCATCGGATGCATCCAATGAAGTGAGCTGTCGCTCACGAAAGCTTATGCTCAAATAAATTTGTTAGTCTCTAAGGTGCCACAAGTACTCCTTTTCTTTTTGCGGATACAGACTAACGCGGCTGCTACTCTGAAACCAGCCTTTCTACTATTATTACTCCACTGTGCCTAGGTATTTTACCTCTTGCACAGTACAGAAGATCATCCACTCTAACACCCTTGGAAGAATACTACGAGAGTAGTAGTTACTACAGAAAAATTTATGGGAGAATAGCCAGCAACTTATCGCATGGCAGTTTAAATGATGATTAAGTTTTGCACTCAATTGCTATTAGCAGCAACAGCTACTACCACCACCATTTATATGGTAATGTCCATCCATATATACAGCATCAAAAGCATTTTACAAAGTTGGCCAAGCATAACCACTTTTTAATTTTTTTCTTTTTCAAATAAAACAGAGGTTGTGTGGCTTACTCATAACCACACACAAATCAATGAAAGATATTTAATTTCTGCTATGAAAGAAGCTTATTTTATCATAATTGTAATTAACAGATAAACTATACCTAATCTCTTTGTTAATTGCATCCAATTGCTCTTGAAGCATCATGGCTAAAGTCTGAGCGTCAGCCTGACCACTAGGTGACAAAAGATCGACTGAACTGAATATAGTCTCTCTGTCATCTTCACCATCCGAGACATCAACATCACTCTCAAATGCTTGTGCTACATTTGCCAACACACTTGCTTGTTGTGCACGTTCCCAATCCTGTTCATTAAGGGTTTGAACCTGTTTTAAAAAAAAAAAAAAGACTAGAAATCCCAATCTAATTGAAAAACAATATAAAACCTTTACTATTTAATTACTTTCAAGAAGCTAAAAAGATATAAAAACAAAGTCAACAAGTTCTCACTTACATGCTGTAGGTATCCATCAAGAAAACAATATTTAGAAAACAGTAAAAACAAAACCAATTCTTTAGAAAACTGCAGACTTATAGTAATGGTTCAAGTCATAGAAATCTTACGCATATCCCACCCAACTCTAATGCAATATTGCAAAGGTTTGCCAACAATATTAATCCAAATTCCATCATATGTTTGAGGGACAACTCAGTATATTTAGGAACTGAGCCCTGTCAAAACTGAAGTATTTAAAGGTACAGAGAGATTGCTTGCCAAATGATGGATAGCGTGCTAGATTATTAAATTGAAACTACATCATCTTTGAATGTGCACACAAATTAAAATCTGGATTTGGGTTGTTTCAGATGATATATTTCAGTTTCAAAATTATATTTTCTATCACACTTTTTAACAATGAACACAGTATCAAAATCCCTACTTTTTCAGTTATTAAATAACAATTAAAACATACATTAAAAGTACGGGTAATTATGTATTTTAGTGAAACAGGAAATATAGTGTATACAAAAAAAGCACAATCTAGCAAAAACCTACACTTTAGTATACAAAATAAAAACGTCAATCCCTTAAAGAAAAAGAAGAGTTTTTAAACCTGTAAGTAGTCCATTTTGTGAAAATACTATGATAAACAATAAATATTATAAGTGCGAAAAACTCTAGTGTCATTATTTAACAAGACTACACTATGCAGCAGCCACATACTATGTACTTCTATCCTACAAACTTGCAATTGCCTATTAGATCAAAAGAATCCCACCATATTTTGCTATCAAAGTAATAATGTTCCATTACCTTTGAAGGTTCATCACGTAGAGCTGCCAAACGCCCTTTCTGGGGCCGTCTTAACACTGATGAGGTGCTATAGGGATCCGTATGACTGTCAGCCACAGATAATGGTGTCATCGGATATCTGAAATCTGGTACACTACCCAAATGTGGTCGGCTAAAACGTGAACATAGATTAAATCTTTAGATGTTTGGAAAAGACTATTCTTGCTCCTCCAGTTTTAATTTTTAAACTGAAAGTAGTATTGTAACTTTGGCATAGAAATATTCATTACTACACTCAGTAAACATGTTTAAAATAATAGAAAAACAAAATATAACAAAGCTGATTTTAATCTCTAGCAAAACAGTATTCTCATTAAGTGCTTGTACCTATGATGAAGAGAAGTGGCTCTGATCCTCATTTGGTCATTTTCAGCCCTCATTGCTTCTATATTTAGTACCAGTTGATCCTGCAAAGAATAGAACAAGAAAAACAAATCAGGAAACAAACATACAAGAGCTCTGCCATTACATTCATTTAAAAAAAAAAATAATAATGTGTACATTTTCCAGGCCCATAGAGCTCATTTCCACTATTATGTGTTCCATGCAATGGATTGCCTTCAAAACTACTCCTCAGTGAAGCAGGCCTTCAAAAGACTTCTGCCATATTAACAGTGGTAACCATTAAATCACCACTACTGATCTACCAAACACCAGAGAGCAGTATTGGAAGTACTGTGGTAATTGAGATGCCTCATTCCATTATGCAAGGTTAATGCTGATTTTTTCTTTTAATTGAAACAACTGAATAAGAGATGTATCCACATGTGAATGACTGGCTAACACTGATTAGAGTAAATGAGAAAACTGAATTAGTAAAGACAGCCTGAGGATGGCTGAAGCTCTGTACAAAACAGGACCTTAAATCCAGCCACTTGCAACTAGGATCTCCTCATGCTTCCCAGAATTTTATACGTAAGTAGTAACTGAATGATTGAATAAGTCACTTCAACAGAAGACTGATATGAGTGAAATTAGGACCCTAGATAGCCAATGGCGAGTGGCAATTCCCAGGTTGAGAACTCTTGTCCCATGCCACAGATATTCAAAGCCCATCCTGCAGAACACACTAATATAACCTGTAGCTCTTAGTTGCTTTAAATCTGCATAACTGATGTAAAACCTGTGCAACTTGGCCAACCCTGAAACTCACTTCACAGCAAAGTATTTTAGAACACATAGTACATACTATTGCTGAATCAGCCATACAAGTATTGTGATGTCAGAGCAGACATTCCCATAGCTGCTCACAATGTGAATCACCACAACTTTGGGAAACAGTCAATGAAAGGTTGTGCCCAACATTATTTAGAAAGAAGTGGGATGGCCAGACAATTAAAGGAATTTTGTGCATTCTGAGACCCCATGCCCAGAAAGTATAATCCACTCCTCTCCTCCAAAACATCTTCAACACCTTTTGTGTTGAAGCTCTGCTCCTGATGATTCTGAGCTGTTTAATCCTCCCCCGACCGACAAGAGCTCAACACAGCAGTCAAGTATGATAGGTGCTTCTCCTGTCCCACTCCATAATTTTTGAAGTAGTTTTTAAAACAGTAGTGTACAAATTTTACAATATTGTTCAGTAGCAAGCTTCTCAAAATGTACACTGGATGCCTCTGTTATAAAATATACATTAAGACGCACTTGCCACTGAAAAGTTTTATTTGTGTTTTTACTGCTCAATGCATAAGCTATGCAAAAAATATGAGTTAGACAGGGCCTTCCCTGGTAACTCATCCTGGTAAATCATCAATACAGCCCTCTTGTTTTCACCTAGTTTGTACTTACCTGATTTAAATTAAATAGACAATTCTGCTGAAAAACTTAAGTCACCTGTAAAAGCTGCAACAATAATCCTCTGAACCAAAGGCGGCAACCAACCTTTTACAATAAACAGTACTAATTGTGCCACAAGAAATTACCAAGACCAAGGCAAGAAACCAAGGAAGTTTAAATATTTTTACACAACCTGCTATAACTAGAAAGTTTTTTAGTATAGTTTATATCATATTCCAGCTATGTCCCTATGAAACAGTTAGTTTCTCAAATCAAAATGTATCTGTATAATACCTTTTCATGTTGAAGATCCTCTACTTGCTTCTTTGCATTTTCAACTTCTCGAAGAAGAGAGTTCTAAAATAAAATTTATTGCACAAGTTATGTTACTGTTACTCATTGTAGATCTTTCAATTTTTGAAGGGTGATTAAGAAAAGCTATTACAAAGGTCCATTACATACGGCATAACTGCAATACCTCTTAACTCATAGCTACTTAATTTATTAACTAAAGAAAACTATTTGTTGGGCACACCACTTATTTTTTTAATACAATTAAAATAGATTCAGACTCCTGGGTCTGTGCTCCTCTATATGATTAAATTACTAGTGATAAAAGTTACCAGAACACTAAACAATTACTACTAATAATTAGAGCCCTGCAAATCTGCAGACCATTTTTGTGGATTGAGGATTGGATGATACAAATTTTGTATCTGTGCAGGGCTCTACTAACAAACAGTGGTTTTATCTGTTTGCTAGTTTCCTTTTGACAAAGTTATTCTAAGTAGCAGAAATAATTTTAATGAAAAAGATGACTCTCAGACAATCAAATCAGGATTGTGGTACAGTTACCACCATACAGTAATTTGTCAGCTATACAGTATTGTAAACTCCGGCACTCTTATAGTTCTCATTAAGAAGAGTGCAGGGATTTGCACAGTCATCATATGGCTGTTTATCAATATCTGTACTATAAATATACACATTTTATACAATAACTAGCTACTACGATCATGCTCAAACTGACTCCCCAACTCAGACTACGAAAGTTGTCTGTCAGCTACAAAGATCACCACCACCAAAGCATCTGGCTTCCTTCAGCTGAAGAACAAGATCTCCAATAATGTATGCGACTGTAGTAAACAATAATAATGAAAATGGCATTGTCACTGCAAAAGGGAAGTTGTTTTAGGAAGTTTATAACCTTTTGACTCATTTTCTCCTCCCCCGCCCAAACCTGTTACACACTTATCTTGAAAGTTCTTGTTTTTAATTGTTTGCATCTTAATTCAGTTTTGAAACACTGTAAGCTACAATATAGGACATTCTGGGGAGAAAGGCTTAATGACCTGGATAGAGACAAATGAGATTCTATTCAACTATACATTTTTGTTGGTTTCCTATTAATCATTCATTTATACAGAAAAGTAACAGTACTTTTCTGAGCATTAATACTAACAGTGAAGTATATCTAAAAATTTCTTTTTACTTCATGAATATTATCTCAAACTTAGAGAGTTCAGTCTTATTCCAGAAAGAGGTTTTGTATCATGGTTAGATCAAACATACAGGCACTGCGACACAGCGCATAAAATATATTCGCTGGTGGTGGGAATAGGTCACTGCTTTGAATCTTGCTTCCCCACTATGTTACAAAGTCAGAGGCCAAATATTTCAGATTTAGGGAGCCTAACTTTAAGCACTTAATTCATTAGCTCCCAAAATTAGCCAAGAGGGCCACAGCAGAGCTTTAGTCAGTCATGCCTGATTTTCCTCAGTTCCCTTTGAGAACAAAAGCAGAGAGGAAAGCAAAACCCCAGCTCTCTTGGGATTGTAGCAAAGAAGTCATCTGCCTCTAGAGCCCCGGAATAGTATTGTCAGAAACTCAGCTGGGGTGCTGGAGACAGACCACTTGCTTGTCACAGTGAAAACAAGTGCCTCTGAAAGTTCAGATGGATCATAAAATATGCCAACGTGGTGAAGTCTTTAAAGAAAGGGCCATTTAACTTTTACTGAAGAGTTTTCCCAGGTGAGCACTGTATTACAAAAGACTCGAATCTACATCTTCACTATGGGAGAATGCAAACTGAAATGATCACTGAACAAAAGGAGAAAATGCTACCACAGAAGGAACTTCCTTCTTTTCCTTTAAGGATTCTTTCATCCTACTGGGAGGAATCACTGCATTTCTTCAGAGAGGAATCTCTGAAGTACTACAGATGAAAGTAAGCCAATAAGTGAAAGTCCATGCAGGCTGCAAGATGTCACAAGCTGGAAGAGGAGCTGAATTAGGAGGGCAAAGAACAGAACCTTGGACAGACGTCTGAAGCATGCAATAACTGATCACTTGGTCCAGTGACCATTTTTATAGTCAAGTAGACATTCTCCTGTGAGGGAAAGATGATATTTCTCTAGCTGACAGGATCACCGCTATGATCCAGGAAACGTTGGACTAGACAGGAAAGGAGGAGTAGGGCAAACGATATAGGAGAAGAATGGGACTCAAGATCTGTGTTCTGTTCCTGACTCTGCAACAGACTTCTTGTATGACCCAAAACAAACATGTTTATACAGACAACGCCAATCATCAATAGAAAGCATAAAAATCCTTTAAAAAAAATTAAAGGAATCCCCCTCCCCATCCCCTAAGAATTAAGTTTAGGACATAGAAAGCACTCTTGATAAATTGGCTTAGTTTTCTAAGAATCAGCTATTTTCAAAAAGTCATGCTGATAGTGTCTCTAAATGGAAGTTGTTTATGATAAAAGATAATTATTTAACAAATAAAGTTACAAGACTAAATTATATATGTATTGTAAAATGTGTAACAAGCATATTGCTATACATTTCATTAACTTCTAAGCTACTTTCATCATCACATTAAATTATTTTCTACCTTATCTTCCAGAGCAGCCATCCTTTCCTTGAGATGAAGCTGAAGTCTTTCATTGGATTCAGACAGAAGTTTATCAACAGTATCTGATAAACGTTTATTATGTTCTTCATTCATCTTCTCTCTGTGTCTAGCCTAAGTTATTTAGGAAGCATTAAAAGTATGATTAATTCAAAGCTGTTAAAGTTATCTGTCCTACAAAACATTTTTAAAAAAGTGTCATTTAGAAAGATCTCCAGATTGTTAAAACTGTAAGGCTCACCAAACCCAAACTCCTTATTTTCTCCAATGAAAGACACTTTCCTCAAAGGTTCAGAATTAATCCAGATACCTTGATCATCCGAAGGCCTTCAGGGATACCCAAAACCTTCAGATAATCAGAAGTACTAGATTCGCTGGCTTCCAACTGTGAGTTTACAGTATAGTGACTAAGTCGATTTCAAAGTCTGCAGAGCCAACTCCAAGGCCAGCTGACTCACTATGTCTACAGAAGATTTTTTTTTGTGAGAAGGGAGATCTAATTAGAATAAATTGTGGTAGACCGGTACTTTTCAACATTTTATTTCAAATTTCAGCTGGAAACTCAAAGCTCACAATCAAGTTCACTAACTTTAATTAAGAGCAACAACTAGCAATCATCATAAATCCCCCAACCTCGCTGCAACTTTTAGCACCACATTAGAGGTGGGACATAGAAGAAGCGAAGGCCCAGCTCAACCACAGGCTACCATGCAAGGGATCAGAGTTTTACTTTTCAGGTTGATTTCTATACCAAAAAATATTTTTGTAATACCCTTTGCAATTCCTGATTCTTTTCCTCCAATTGTGCTTCCATCTGTCGTAACCGTTCTTCAATGTTGCCATGTCTCTCCTCAGCCTGTCAATTTGAAAACAAACTAGAACTAGTATTTAAGTCTTTAAGAATGTACTGAAGACTGATGTGCTAGCAGGAAGCATAACATGCTTTTGCGTGCAAACTGCCATTTTTGTCTATATGAAGTGCAAAACAGCTTACTACCAGAACCTAAGAATCCTCATTAGGTTAAATGATGATCAATTAATCCTCCCACACCAGAATTTCATGGTTCAACCATTGCTGACAATGGACTTCTCACCAGGAAAATTTACATTCATATTTCCAACAATGCAATAATGTATAAATCCCGTCACAGGATTTCCTCTCTACACTCATCCCCATTGCCTATGTTAGTAATCATGAAAAGCAGAAAGCGGCAAGCAGAAACAAGGACCGGTGTACAAATTCTACCTTCCTAAACTTGGAGGCAAGTTCCAACAGTTTAGCCTCTTTAGCAGCAGAGTTCCCAGAAGACAAAGGGTCAGACTACAAAGCCAATAAAGGGATAGGAAAGATTAAAAAAAATGAAAACAGACTTTAAAGACACTCAAGAAGTCCATTTATAGCAACTAGACATACTATTACTTCACTCTATAAGCCGCTATTCTCCCTGCAGCAATTTAAGGACATATAATGCAAGCTGAAGTTTGACTGCCCATTACTTAAAATCTTCAGCTCAATCCTTGCTTAGGCCTGGCCTATACCTAAAAGATAGGTCAACAGATACACTACTCCAGGGTGTGACAAGTTCACACCCTTGAGCACCACAGCTATGCCCATCTAACCTTCAGTATCGATGCAGGTAGGTCAACAGAAGAATTCTTCCGTTAATCTGCCTGCCGCTGGTAAGAGAGGTAGATTACCTACAGCGATGGAAAAACCCCTTCTGTTGCTGTAGGAATTGTTTACACGATGGCACTACTGTGGCATAGCAGCAGTGCTGTAGTGCAGACATGGCCTTAATTTAAAAAAAAAAAAAAAAAAAAAAAAGGAAGAAATTGTCTTCTTCCCTGCCAAGTCATAAGTTGCTGATCGTATTAAATGACTCCCAGCACATTCTTTCTGGACTAAAGCAGTTCTATACAGTAACAAAAATAGTAATTCAAACAGCAAAGGGAAAGGAAACACTTTTCACAATGCAACGCACAAAGCTGATACAAAAGCTGCTACAGCAAACTCCCAATAATAGAAATACAGAAAGAGGAAGTCATTAGAATTTAAATATTTTGAACATATGCTAGATAATTAGAAGAATGAATAAACAGAAAGCACAGAATATAGAAAACATTTTACTGATTCTGTTTGGAAAATCAGTGAAAATAAGACTGAGAACAGAATTGCTATAGTTGGAATGACCACAGAAAAGACACTCTCACAATGCAGTGAATTACTGTCCCACCTTTGAAAGTGCTGCAACTCTCTGTGCCAGTTCAGCCTCCACCTCAGGCAAAGTCTCAGCTTTTCTCAAAGTCTGCTGCAACTTTTGCTCAGCCAGTTCCAGTCGTTCTTGCAACTGTCTGTTCTTATCTTCACTCTAAAGATCGAGAATGCAAGAGTCACCATTTACAACTAACATGGTAGCTACTTGTTCCTTTATCAAATACTGGAGTAGAGAGACAGACAGCTTCCTTTATTAGACTAATGGAAAACAATTTTTCAGCATTGATTGTACTTTCCAAATACAAAAAGGAGAAAAGCAGCTTCCCAAACTAACTTTTAAAATTAAGTTTGTCAAATAAAAGTGCTATTTCACTGCACTAAAAATTGAATTCCTTCATAAACACAACCACAGCATGCACACTATCATGAAGGCACTGCTAATGGATAGAATTTTAAGGTTATGCAGAGGTTTGCAGTTATAGAGGAGATTAATTTTACTTAAATAGCAAAGGAATTTGGTTATATGAGCACTAAATTTAACACTTAGTTTTCTGGCAAAGTTAAAAGTAAATGTGTTCAGTATTTTAGAAGTTAAGGTTAAAAATGACTTAATGTTTCCTTCTGTTCCCTCTAGCTAAGTGACTGGCTTATAACCCTTCAAAGTTTAAATTAATTTAGTTGTACACAAAAATCTCAAGCATAAACCAGTTTTCTTTTTTCAATAAAATAAAGAAAGAAAGTGATAAGCATTATTTGGTGCAACCGTTTCTGTCTAAGTCAAAGAAAAGAGATGGATCAAATTTATTCAAAATCAGAAATGGCTCCTGTCAAGGTTCCTCCCCGACTCTGAACTCTAGGGTACAGATGTGGGGACCTGCATGAAAACCTCCTAAGCTTTCTTTTACCGGCTTAGGTTAAAACTTCCCCAAGGTTCAAATTAATTTTACCCTTTGTCCTTGGAATTTCCACTGCCACCACCAAACTTTAACTGGGTTTACTGGGAAACGTAGTTTGGACACGTCTTTCCCCCCCAAAATCCCCCCAACCCTTGCACCCCACTTCCTGGGGAAGGTTTGGTAAAAATCCTCACCAATTTGCATAGGTGACCACAGACCCAAACCCTTGGATCTTAGAACAATGAAAAAACATTCAGTTTTCTTACAAGACGACTTTTAATAGAAGTAAAGGAATCACCTCTGTAAAATCAGGATGGTAGATACCTTACAGGGGAATTAGATTCAAAACACAGAGAATCCCTCTAGGCAAAACCTTAAGTTACAAAAAAGACACACAGACAGGGATAGTCATTCTATTCAGCCCAGTTCTTTTCTCAGCCATTTAAAGAAATCATAATCTAACACATACCTAGCTAGATTACTTACTAAAAGTTCTAAGACTCCATTCCTGTTCTGTCCCTGGCAAAAGCAGCACACAGACACAGACCCTTTGTTTTTCTCCCTCCTCCCAGCTTTTGAAAGTATCTTGTCTCCTCATTGGTCATTTTGGTCAGGTGCCAGCGAGGTTACCTTTAGCTTCTTAACCCTTTACAGGTGAGAGGATTTTTCCTCTGGCCAGGAGGGATTTTAAAGGGGTTTACCCTTCCCTTTATATTTATGACAGTTCCTATCAAAGATAGTAAAACTTCAAAGCTTAGGCACTTCACTGCTTCTTCTGTATTCAAGCCCCTGCTCCCTACCTACTTTCTCAATCCCCAAGCAGTCCACTTTCCTTCACTCTGTCCTCTCTTCCAGGTAGCCCCACTCACCTAACTGCTTCCCTTCCTAGACCCCTACCTAGAGCCATCAGCCAGCTGCTCATCTTATTGTGCTGTCTCTCTGCTAAGATTCAAAGGGAGTCCTGGTATGATATCCATTGCCTCCCACAGGTTTGCTCAGTCTAGGTTAGAGCAGTGGTCCCCAAACTGTGGGGCGTGCCCCCCTAGGGGGACACTGAGAAACATTCAGGGGTGCATGACAGAGCCCAGGGCAGCCCCGACGGAGGGCAGGAAGGAAGCACCACCCAGCTGAGTTATGCCCTCAGCTCTGGCCCCAGCCTTGGCCTCTGGCTGCTGGCCTGGCTGCAGCGCCACTCCCAGCCTCGGGCTCCAGCCTCAGCTCTGCTCCCAGCCCCGCCTCCAGCTCACTCCCTGGCACCTGGCCATGGCTCCAGCCCCCGGGGGGGGGGGAGCGGAGGGAGAGAGGAGGAAGAGGGCAGGGTTAAATAGGGGCACGATGTGAAAAGTTTGGGGATCACTGGGTTAGAGACATGCATGCACAGAGGCAATAAGGATAAAAGGTTCATAGAGGCTCTACACCAGAAATAAGAGATGCAGACTAGTCATTGTGGGGAGACAGGAAAAGGAGGAAACAGCCAAGCATTAGGATTAATCAGTGGGGTTGAACAGTGGTGCTGAGAAGGGATGGGCAGTGGAGCTCTTCCCTTCTACCTCTACCCCACACTCTCCTGTTAAACTTTCAAACATTTTATAAAAATGGAGGTCAAAGTCACTCCAGCAAGCCATGGAGTCCAGGGGCATGAAGCAAGCTGCAGTACATGAAGAAGAGATATAGAAAGGGATCAAGCATGGGGCAGCCCAGAGAACCAGCAGAAGCAGAGATGTAGGTGAACAAGTATAGGAGCTTAGAGGGGGGTTGATAAAAGTGGGAAATCATAGGCAAAGTTTTAACATAATACACTCCACTAATTCCAACGCAGCTATAATTCACACACATGCAAAAGGACAGCACCAGTGTGCCTCTCCAAGATCTGTCAAGAGCACAACCTTCTCTGCCATAAGCTTTATATGTCAAAATGTTTAATTATTTGTTGCTAAACAACAAATCATGGAATTCCCACACAAAATACTGTATTAGTTAAGAATACTTAACTACATTTCTTTTCAACACAACCATTTAGAGAAAGTCTCCAGTTAGAATTACAACATCCTCCAAGTGAACATTAACACTTTTCACTAATAGTTGTACCCAGATACACAGACTCCTCACCTCCACAACAAATTCTTTTCATTTCCAACATAAAATTGGAATTCTAATTCTTCAAAGAGAAAACAATCTAAAATACAACCTTAACTTTGACCTCAGACTTTCATAGGTAACCATAGCACATTAGACTTATTTTTAAAGTATGACTGCTCGTAAAATATCGTAATCTTCTTCATATAAAAAGTAAGTGCCTTAGCACATATTGGGTACTACTATAGTTTAAATATTACCATCTTCATCAGGAATATATTGAACAGAATTTTCTTAATATTTTATTTTAATTAAAATTATTACCTGTCGGTGCATGGAGTCTTTATTAGCAATTTCATTTTCAAGTTTATCATTGAGGTCATGCACAGATGTAGCTTCACGCTGTGCAGCGAGGTAGCGTTTTTCAAGAGTTGTAATTCTTTCTTCCATGTCTTCCTTTTGGGCCATGGCCTATGTTATGAGAAACATTTGTCAGAATAAAGAAATTACATTTACTCACTAAAAGATATGAATTATTTATTTAATAATCTGGGCTAAAACAGTATCATAGACTCATAGAATTCTATGATACTGTTTTAGCCCAGATTATCAAACATACTTACTGATTGTGCTGTAGGAATGAGAAAGTATAAGGTGTTGAAATATTTACTTAGAAGAATTGTGTTATTAAATTACACACTCACTTTAAAATAAAAAAAAAAGGACTAGCAAAGAGTCAAGTAGTGAGTTACAGAATGCTTAATTGTTATTTACCTCAGAATTATTACAATATTAGAGTAGTTTTCCTTATAGTGTGTTAGACTGAACTTAACTCACTTAAATTTTTTAACTTGGAGCCTTAAATTCAGCTCTTAAACTCATATTCAGCTATTAAATTTTTTAAAAAGTGTCCTATTTTCAGAGGTTTTGTGTACTCCTAAATCCCACTAAAGTTCAGATGTGCTGCAGGAGCTCAGTATCTTTAAAATCAGGATCTTTATTTAGGTAGCTAGATATGGATTTAAGAGCCTAATTTTAGGCACTAAAGTTTGAATATTTGGGGTTAGGCTTTGACATCTTTTCCAGATTGTCTATTTTTGCATAGCATACAGCACTGCTTACATTTCCAGACTAAAATTTATTTTAAAAATATCATTGAATGTTATCTCCCAGCTTCTTTTAAGTACACTTTAAAATCACCTTTAGAACAGTCGGTCTTATTACACAAAGTTCCACAAATCAAAGAAACTGTGAGGTTATGTTCTGTACTTTGAAATCTTTGAAAATACGAAGTGTTTTATACTGTAGATATTAGGCATTTTTCAAACAATTTGTTATAGTTAACTTAAGGAAAAAAAGAATTGTCAAAAGTTAGGGTATCTAAATTTTATTCATATTCCTAGAGTAGCCTTGCCCTTAGAGGATAACAGAGATAGCAATGTTTATCGTATTTGTGTATTCATGAATTTTTGGTAGAACATCTATTCTAAAGCAAGCATGGATAAATTCCACATCTTTTTTCCCCCTGGGGTAGCTACATATATGAAACACCAAATTTTCCTTGATCTAAGTCTAGACCCTAGCTGACAATTAGCAAGATACATTTCTTCCAGCCCAGAGGGCAGAATGTAGGACACCTACAAGATTGTCAATGTTTCTACTAATTAATTAGTAACCATCACTTTAGCAAACAATTAATAGAAACAAATTTGAGAATACACAATTGAACGATACAACATCAAGAAAATTAGCACTCAGGAATGAGCTAAGCAGTTAGGCCCAGATCCAAAAAGGCATTTAGGCACCTAAATCCAGGTGGTGGATTCCCTCCATGGACTGCTAAAATGAGGTAGCATCTCCATGAACCCCAGACTTAAGCACCTATCGCCATAAGAGGGAAAGGGCTTAGTACACCCACGTAGCGTCTGGCTTAGCTGGAACTACTGAGACTTTCACAGTTCATTCCTCACCTCTCGTACATCTCTTTGCAACTTTGTATTCATTTCTTCTGATTTTATTAAATCTTTTCTAGCTGTGTCAAGATCTTCTTCCAGCTCTGTCACTCTGCTAGAAAGAGCAGTGAGACGTTCCTTCATTTGGCCTTGCTCGTTGGTCTGCTTGTCTATAATTTCTTGGAGTTCTATAACTTTAGCAAGGTCTTCATCGTGGCTTGAAGAACCATCAGAAGATCTCTATTACATTAAAAAAAAACCACCACCTTAAGTTTCCACACTACATGGAGCTTTGAAATATACTATATTGTTTCAATATAACAAAGTTAATTAAAGTTAGTTTGTGCAGTCTATCCAATAATAAAGGTGTAATAATTACCTTGTACTTTAATTATATACTTAAGAGTGGACAAATATTGCAACCCATACACGACAAAAAAAATCCATCAGTGTTAAACAACCTTACCTTCCCATTTGTGCTTGGTGTATTTTCCTGATCATGATTTATATCCAGCACCCCATCAGTTAGTGTTCTTTTCTGATTGTTTTGCTCTTTCAGAATCATTAACTAAAAACAAAAGTAAAAAAAACTGTAGCACATTTCACTTTGTATTTCACTTATCACATAAGCAATATCTAACACAGTACAATGACCTCACTTTGAAGCAAATGAGTAAGTTTGGAGTAATGAATTTTACTGATTTAATCTTTAGAAGATTATTAATGCTTTAAAGAAGAGACTGATGTATGTATGCATGGGCAAAGATGTAATACAGGCAGCTAAAAACCTATTCCATGCCTGCTATGCTACCGCCATTGGTCTTAAACCAGAAAAAAGTCTATCTGTGAGACAGAATTATCAGCTCATATGTATAGTTCCTATATAGACTTCTATCAACAAAAACTAAGGTGAAATCAAACTCATCCAATTGGGATCTAACTAAACAAAAAACTACTAGTAAATAACTAAGAATCATCTGTATATACTAATATTTGGAAGAATACTGATTTGATGCTATGGGACAAATTCTTCCACCCAAACATCCCCCAAAATTTTATTTTACTATAGGGACCTACCTCTTTATGCGTAGTACCTAGTTCTTCTTCCAATAAACTACATCTTTCAAGTGCTACTCGTAATCTTTCCCTTACCTGAAAAATAAAGTCATCAGTAACAATCTTATAGCTATCTTAGCACTGAGCAACTGTGAACACAAGACAAAAATGTTATAAGCCTAGCAGTATGGCTTCCCATTTCAGTATGCTTAATTGCTCCATCAGTGTCAATGACTTACACCATCAAATTCTGAAGTTTTAACATGCATCACAGAAAGGATCTTCTGGAAAACTGACTAAGATTTTAAGATAAACTTTTGACTGACACTTTACCTAACAAGGAGTCAGAACTTCTCCATTGGGCAGGTGAACTCCACTTGCTGCCACCTTTTAAAACTAGACTAAATTCTGTGTATTTAAAATATACCTCCCCCTGGTAAGGAACACTCAAAGTTAATGATTTCAATTTATAGAATTTGCAAGTTATAAGAAATAAGCATTTTACTAGACACAAAAATTTAGGAATCAAACTGCTAGTTGGGAGTGGGGTTCATCTTAAGCTGCGCCCCTTTGCACAGCTGAGCTCTATGGTAGCAGGCCCAATGCACAGGTAAACTGAGGAGCTCCAGGATTCTCCCTTTAACCAGCTTCCTCCTGTGTAACAAATCCAGGGTTGGCGGGGGCAGAGAGGAGCTTTTCCCCTGTCCCTCCCTTTCTAGCCCTACTTCACTATCTTTCCTTCTTTTTTCATTTTCTTCTGTTACACATATATATCCTGTCAATGTAAGGGAAAGGATGTGTGGACCAGGGAAAGGAAGAGTGGGATGAAAGTGAGGCTATGAAGAATGAAGAGCATGCGCAGACGAAGGGGTAGAATGAATGAATGAATTTTCTACATTAAGAAAATTTACAAAAAAGTGTAACACCAGTGCAAATAAGCTCCTTGAAGAGATTTTATTCTTTAAATCTTCCCCAGATGCAGCATGACTCCCCCAGCCCCAGAGCAGCCACCATCCTAAGAAGCAGCAGCACACTCAAATTCCAACCAAGTAGCGCATACAGAAAGGCGTAACGACTTCACAACATTAGGGGGGAGCGATAGCTCAAAGATAGCTTTGTGCATTGACCTGCTAAACCCAGGGTTGTGAGTTCAATCCTTGAGGGGGCCATTTAGGGATCAGGGCAAAAATTGGGGATTGGTCCTGCTTTGAGCAGGGGGTTGGACTAGATGACCACCTGAGGTCCCTTCCAACCTTGATATTCTATGAAAACATGTTTTTGCTTTCCCTTTTGACTGCACTGACTGAACCGGTAATTATCATCACCTCCTCACCGACTCACTCACTAGTTCACTTAACTGCTTCTTTGATCTGCCTTGTCTAGGCCTGGTGTAATTGTTCACCTTAAGTACGGAGCCACTCACTACACTGCTACTGATTTCTCTCATTTAACTACTTACATACACAAGTAACTGTCCCTTGAGCATTTGATTATTTATATAATTTTGTATTCGTGATTAGGAACAGAGACAGTAGGAATCAGTAGATTCCTTGTAACCACACTGCACTGTTGATTATTGGTACCACTCTACACTTTTTGCTCTCATCTCTAACTTTACCATTTCTCTGCATTGCATTTATCTCCCTTTTTCTCTCCCTTCCCCTACTTCATCTCCCCTTCCATTCTACCCTCTCCCTATGTTACTCCCATCAGCTTTTCACTCTTCTGTTCTTCCTGTCCCATTCCACCACCTCCTCACTCCTACTCTCACAAATCATACCTCCGCTTCCTCTCTTGCCTTCTTCTGTTTGCATCTGGTAACATCCACCCCAACTCTGTCTGACTCCGACTCCTCCCTGAACCTTCCCTATCATCACCACCTCTCTGAGTTCCTCCCCCAGCAACTTCCCTTTCACCCTTTTTCTCCAGTCCAAATGGAATACCCAAACCCTATTTATAAAAAATGTCTCTGCCATCCACAACCATCACATCTCCCTTTCTCCTGTCTCTCACATCCCTAATTTCCTCCTCCAACACTGATAAATGCCAGCTTACCTGTCTCTGTCCTCTTAAATTCATTAAAACTCTTGCTGGGGAAAAAAAAAAAAAGTCTTCCTGGTTTGTTGTTTCAACCACACCACCATTTTGTTTGTATCATTTCACTGGCTTCCCTTTCCCACAGCATCAAGTACAAACTACTTGTTTTCATTTTTAATGCCCATTGTGGCCTCAGATCAGACTGATCTCTATTTTCTCTCCATCAGTGATGCCAGCCTTGATTTCCTGTGTCAAATTTTCCAGCATATATGTTTGTTTTCTCCCATGCCATTTCTTTTTCATGGGAACAGCACCCTGCAAAAAGCCACATAGCCACACCACACTATTCTCCTTAAAACTCACCTATACATGACGACTACAAAACACTTGACAATGGTTAGACAGCTGGTATGCTGCGACTGCTGCTTATTTCTCTAACCACAACTGTCAGCATTAAGAAAACGAGGACTTGTGGCACCTTACAGACTAACAAATTTATTTGAGCATAAGCTTCAGCATTGTTACTCTGTGCTCCCACTGTCTATTTGTTGTGACCACCTGTTGTCCATTGTCTTCTACTTCGTGTGTACAGAACCTAGTCAATGATGCCTTTTATGTGTTACTGTAATACAAGAAAATAAGTGTGAAAACCCCTAATGTAGATATGTTGCATGAGCACAAAGTAGGGCTTTTTACACTAATGCAGCTTACATTGGTATGTTACTATATTAAGTTACACTGGTTTTGCTTTAGCACAGCACATCTACTGTACTAAAGAGGGGGGAGAGGGAGGAAAAACATTAGTTGGCACACTTCGTTACCTTTTCATCAAGGGCTTTGTGATGTTCAAATAGTGATTTTAGTGCTTTGAGAACTTCAACTTCACTAGAAACTCCTGCTGGAGACTGAGCCTGTCTCTTTACAACAGTCATTCTAAGGGATCGCTCATGTCTGGAGACTAGACATTCCAAATGTTCTAAAAGCAGCTGAAATAAAAACAAAAAAGTAAATAAGGAACAAGATGTTTATACCTGTTTTGAACATCAGACTAGAATGACTTTACTTTCTAAAATATTAGGTTTGATTTAAGAACTTTCAACCCAGGAGTCAAAGTTCAATGTTAAATATATTAATTTGTTTGCCTTTAACATTTCAGTGATATCTTTGTATAAAGTTAATAAAATGGAAGAGGTGCAACATGGACCACTGTTCACCCTTTTACCCAGCATTCTTCCCCAGACCTAGCCTCTAGGTAAGATGCCAGGTTTGACAGAGCTTCATATTAATCTTTGCTTCGATAAGACTTCTCAGGTCCTTGTCTGTTTCAAGTCTGGGAACTGCTTTCTAATCACCAGGACTGGGTTGTACACAGGAAATATATGAAGAAGTTGTTGGGGAGCAACTGCTCGAACGATGGTTGCACGAACTGTGTGGATCTCCATGACCTGCACTTCTACTCCACTACTTCAGAGTCTTACGCTAATTCAGAATCCCTTATCATGAAGGAACCCTCTGGCAGTCAGAGCTGCAGTCCTTTATCTGCCGTTAGGTGGAATATACACAGGGTGCATTCACAGCCCTAAAAGACACTGCTATACTGTCACTTCCTTATATGAGGCACAATTGTACCAGCAGCGAGAACCCATATGGACAATACTCAAAGAAGAACTTACAAATTTTTCATCTTTGAGTTTTAAGTTGGTATATAAGAGCATGATACACAGTCTGAAGGGAATCTCAATATTAAGTTCAATTCTCCAATTAATTATATTTTCCTTAATGATGGTTTAATGGGGTTTACTGGTCCTTTAAGTAAAAGAGGAATTGGAGGGGGATGGAGTCAAGTGTCTCCCCATTCCAAGAGTCTCAACAGACCAAAGATCCTGGGGAGAAGTGGGGCAGACATGGGGAGAGAGGAAATGGTCTCAGGGGAAGACAGTCTTGGAGAGACTATTTACAGGCCTGAAGCCAAGACTTTTGTAGTATAGATATTTGTAGCTCCCTGTCTCCTAATCACTCAATCAATCATCCAACCAAACAAGACAAAACCCAGGTAGGTAGGGGATAGCAGAGAAAGCTCCCTGTTCTCACTGTGAGAGCAGATGTTATTATCCAGGAAGGACTGTTTGCTTGCTGACCTCTCCTCCCAACCCAGGAGAGCAAGTACTGAGTTGGTGAGACCTAGAATACAGCACCCCAGCAGAGACACTTGTTTTGTATTTGAGGTAATTTCATTTTAAAACAAACAATATTGCAGCCACTCCAGGTGGAGCTAGACAGAAAAATTTAAAGGGCCTGCCAAAAAAGAGGGACAGACCGGCTCTGGGTGGTAAGCCAGCCACAGATGACAATCAATAGAGATCAGACAAGTAACTAACCCTTGTATTATTTCTTTCTGCTTTCAGTTCAGCAATTTCTTCTTCCCTTTCAAGGAGCTGTTCCCTGCATACATTAAGCTCTTTAGTAAGTGCTGCAAACTCCTGGAATAAAGCAAACAATACATCAGTATCGTAAACGGTGTGCAACCCAATTATATTAATTATTACCACAATAAGTAGTTCAGTAAAGTTGTAATCAATTATTTTTATTCAACACATCTAAGGAAAAAGTTTATCCAGGAAGGAGATGGTGATGCTAGAAGAGGGGTGATGTTTTCCAGGAAACAGGGCTCATGACTGGGAGTCAAGAGACATGGATTCTCCTCAGTATGTGAATAATCTCGTGTGGTATGAGTCAAGTCACTTTAATTATCTGTGCTTTTATTTCCTTTTTTCTTAAAAAGTTTTCAAGCCTAGCAAAATATACTGTTTACTGAGGACTACACATACACTAAGGCCTTGTCTACACTTGCAAGTTGGAGCGCATTAAATCAGCCCCAAGCGCCCTAACTCCGGAGGCGTCCACACTGGCAAGGCAGGTAGAGCGCACGGACCCCGCGGCTGAAGCACCCCTGGTAATACACCTCCACGAGAAGCATAGAGCTTGGTGTGCCCCAGCTGGAGCACCACGATGCCAGTGTAGACACCTGGTCTATTAATGCGCTCTGATCAGCCTCCAGGAAGTGTCCTACAATGCCTGTTCTAGCCACTCTGGTCATAACTTTGAACTCTACTGCCCTGCCCTCAGGTGACCAACTGTCAGACCTGCCCTTTAAATTTTCTGGGAATTTTGAAAGTCCCCTTCCTGTTTGCTCAGCAAGGCGTGGAGTGCTTGCCGCGCTTTCCAGGTGACCATGCCTTCACGCGCCAGACAATCCCCAGTACGGAGCAATGGCGAGGTGCTGGACCTCGTCAGTGTTTGGGGGGAGGAAGCTGTCCAGTCCCAGCTGCGCTCCAGCTGTAGGAATTAAGATACCTACAGGCAGATATCAAGGGCCATGACAGAAAGGGGCCATGACCAAGATGCACTGCAGTGCAGGGTTAAAGTGAAGGAGCTGCGGAATGCCCACCACAAAGCGCAGGAGGCAAACTGCCGCTCCAGAGCTGCTCCCATGACCTGCTATTTCTACAAAGAGCTGGATGAGATATTTGGGGCCGACCCCACCTCCACTCCGAAGAGCACCATGGACACTTCTGGGGCCATGGCAGCCCAGAGTGCAAAAAGGCAGGAGGCAGAAAGTGGAAGCGAGGGTGCTGAGGAGGAGGGGGGCCCAGAGACAGAGGACGGCCTAGTATCCCTAGATGCATGCAGCCAGGAGCTGTTTTCAAACCAGGAGGAAGGTAACCAGTCGCAGTGGACAGTGCTTGGGGAAGAACAAACAGCAGATGAGGTAAGCGGCTTTTATTTTGAGATGGCAGTTGTTGGGTACGGGCTGTTGGGGGGTGAGGAGGGTTACAGAAAGAAGGGTTAGGGCTGCATGCATGCCTAGATGTGGAATAGGGGGTTGATGTGCTTTCTCATATCATGGTAATCGGCCTCAGTGATCTCACTGAAGGTCTCCTGCAGAAGCTGGGCAATCCACTTGCGCGGGTTCCTTGGCAGAGCTACTGTGCTCCTTGTCCCAGTAAGGCTAACATGTCCATGCCACTGTGCCATTAGGGGCGGGGGGACCATTGCTGCATACAGGCAAGCCACATAAGGGCCAGGGCAGAAGCCGCATTGTTGCGGAAGACCCTCCCTTGCTTCCCAGGTCACCCTCAGCAGCGAGATATCTTCCAGGACAAACCCATCCTCTGAAAAATGTGGGGACAGTGTTGAGTATAGGGGCCCCCGGCAACCAAAAATGGCCAAAAGCACGCTCCACAGTCATTCTGCACTGACTCTGCCTGTTGTTGAACAGATCCTTGCTGCTGTCAAGGCTCTCTGTGTACGTTTTCATAATCCAGGGCATTAAAGGTCTCAAATGATCACAATGGGCATTTCAACTTCCCCTACGGTGATCTTCTGCTCCGGGAAGAAAGTCCCAGCTTCCAGAAAAGGCCTGTGTTCCGAAGGATGAGTGCATCATGCACCTCTCCAGACCAACCTACATTAATATCCATGAAACGCCCACGGTGATCCACAAGAGCCTGGAGAACCATCGAGAAATACCCCTTCTGATTTATGTACTCAGAAGCTAGGGGGTCTGGTGCCAGAATTGGAATATGCGTGCCATCTATTGCCCCTCCGCAGTTAGGGAAACCCATTTGTGCAAAGCCATCCACAATGTCACGCACATTGCCCAGAGTCACAGTTCTTCTGAGCAGGATGCGATTAATGGCCCTGCACTCTTGCATCAACACAATTCCAACAGTAGACTTGCCCACTCCGAACTGGTTAGCAACCGATCGGTAGCTGTCTGGAGTAGCCAGCTTCCAGACTGCAATCGCCACGCGCTTCTCCACCATCAGGGCAGCTCTCAATCTCATTTCCTTGTGCCACAGGGTGGCGGTGAGCTCAGCACAGAGTCACATAAAAGTGGCTTTCCTCATCTGAAAGTTCTGCAGCCACTGCTTGTCATCCCAGACGTGCATGACAATGTGATCCCACCACTCAGTGCTTGTTTCCCGAGCCCAAAAGCGGCGCTCCATGGCGGTAAGCATGTCCGTGAATGCCACAAGTAATCTCGTGTCGTATGCGTTATGCGTGTCAACATCATCGTCGGACTCCTCACAGTCACTTTGTAGCATAAGGAGTAACTTGAATGCAATTCATGACGTGCTGGCGAGACCCATCAGCATATTCCTCAGCAGTTTGGGATCCATTCCCGCAGACCGAAAGGGAAGACAGAGTGTGCAGTACAAAAAACACTGAAAGATGGCACCAAATGTAGATGGAAGTGGTCCATCATGGGGCATTGGGACAGGACCCAGGATGCCATGCACCCTCCTCCCCCCTTCCCACAAGCCTCAGCGCCAGTACAGAATGGGAAGAGGTGCTCTGTGGGATAGCTGTCCACAATGCACTGCTGCAAATGCCGCTGCAAGTGCCGCAAATATGGCCATGCCACTGCACTTGCAGCTGACAGTGTGAACACATGGCAGCACTCTCCCCGCTGCTGTCTCCGAGGGCTGGTTTAACTCCCGGAGCTATACATCTGCAAGTGTAGCCAAGCCCTAAGTCTAAAGCTTTAATACAAAGCTGCTTTGAGTTAAGCTAGACATGCCTGAAAACAAATTCCTTTGAAAGGACGCCTCAGCTCTACCTAAAACATCACTACTACAATGTTAACATGTGCAACTAAAACAGGCAGACTCAAAGCTGATGTACAAAAGTTTCAGAGCCCAAGGCTTTGTCTACACAACACACCTTTTAGTGACACGTCGGGCAGTGTAAACGCTGTTTGTGAGCGGGGTTCGCGTTGTCGACAGGAGAGCGCTTCTGCCACTTTTACACTGCCAACGTTTACACTGCCACTTGCCGCAGCAAAACTTGTGTCTTTCGGGGTGGGGGAGGGCCTTTTTTAAGCACCTGTGAATGACAAATGTTTTGTCGTTCAATTGGCAGTGTAGACAAAGCTTCATTCTGTAAACTGTATCCAAAAGATACATGGGATTGGAAAAAAAATACAAAAAGTAACTTCTGTGGCATATGCTCTTGGGACTCCTGACACATTAGACTGCTGAAAGTCACTACAAAAACCAATAGTGGTATCACTGTCATCAATGACATACAATCCATGACTATCATGAACCCTCCCTGCTTAAAAATAAATAAATAAATAAATCTATACAGTGGAAAAACAATTCAGATTACTACTGAGAGTGAAGATCAAATGGCTTTTTTAAGTCAATCATAAAAGATTGCTCCGTTTGAGGAAAAAGGGAGTCCTCCTTTAACAAAATAGGAAAAGCAAAACATCTTTACTCTTGTTGCATGACAATTAAATTCTTTTTGCCATTTTCAAGCAGGAGGATGATAAAACTTCATTAGGACAGTTTAATACATTTAATGAAAACCTGATACAGAATACACAATCAAAAACACAAAGATGTATTTCAAATGTTGTTCATTCTAAGTTGCCTACATAAATTAAAACCTTCTAATGCTGCCAAGATGCAGACCTTACTAAAGCAAAACGTGTCCTTACAAGTTCTTCATTAATAACGCCAAACAGAAAGCACACAACCATTCCCTCATTCCATTACTAAAATGACAACATGGGAAGAAAAAGGAAGTTCTCAAATAGCTGAGTTATAACTATTAGAGTTGGCTGGAAATTGGAATTCTCATTCCACAGGAAATTCCAAGTTTCCAAAAAAAAAATGTCTGCAACAGAAAGATAAATGAAATGTTGAAGTTTCCTGAAGAATCGGAATTCCAAAAGTTTTGTTTAGAAAGGCAAACGCATTTTGTATCAAGCTTTCGCAGAGCCAGGAAGCTCAGGGAGCCTAGGCTCCCAGGACTTCTGGGGAGGGGAAGAGACACAGAGGTGCTGACAGACAGCTGGTGTTGCATCCCGGGCCTGGGCCAGCTGCCCTGCCATTGTGACAGGGAGCCACACCACACTGTCTCCCACCTCAAGAGTGAGGTGAATATACCCCCTCCAGCACTCCCACAAACTGTAACCCCCTTTTCAGCTCCCTCCATGCTCTCCAGCAGTGTCCTCTTTTTGGGAAACTGAAAGACGGTAACACTAATGCAAACTGCCATCTAGGAAGATTTGTCCTGTTCCATAGAGGAGTCCTCTTGTATCCCTTTTTCCCTTGTCATGCAGGGAGAGGGGTCTGAAACCTGCTCCAGGTTCCTACTGCTCAGGGTCCAGATTTGCTGCTTCTAGCTTGGGAGAGGAACTTCATGAATATGTCCTGCCATGTCTAGCACTGCTGAGAAATGCAGGTATCTCGATCACAGAACATGCAAAGATCCCCATCTAGGTATTCCACAAGTGGAGTAGAGCAGACAGTGGTTTCCCCATTTTCTTGTCTTTTATCCCCTTCCCCCCCATACTGTACTCCACAATGGTGGGAGAGGAGGGGATGCACCAATAGTGTCTAAGCAGCAGACAGGCCATTAAATCCCATTGTTGAGAAAGAACCAGAAATACAGCTGCAGAAGGCAAATGTATGGCCAAAGTTGTTTGTTTTGTGTGGCCAAAGTTGGTTGGTTGTTTTGTTATGCAGCCACACGTCTGCCAAACCTTCTTATAGTCAGAGGCAGAATGAAAAACTGGCAGGCTATTCAGGGTAGCTAGCCACACCCTCTCTTATCAGTGACTGACAAGTCTGGTTCTGCCTGTATAGCTACATGCAAATAGAGTATATAGGTTAATTGGTTTTTGCACCTTGCACATTAAAGAGAATACTAGGATTATAGTCTGAATAAACATGCGTAATGCAACAAACATACCTATCTGCACTACTAAACTCAAAAACACATGACAAAGTGGTAAACGATAAAAAGCATTTTATGCCAGATTTGCATAAATAGCTGTTCAGGCTATCATTTTCGTGTAAAAAGACACATCTCTATTTAGCACTATCCAATAGAATTTTACAATGCCAGGATAAAACAACACTCCCTCCATATGTTGTTGTTGCTGGTTTTATGAGAGAGAAAAATTTAGTATCTCCACTATTGCTGACAGGAGAACTTCAGTAAATCGCTCTACTTTTGCCATTATTTTTCAATTTCATCTTGTGAGTTTCTACTGTGATTAGTGTGTTTCTCAGAAAAGAACTTACAGAAACTTACACACTGTTACCCTGGGGGCAGAATACATTTCAAAATAGATAATTTTTGAGGAAGGAAATATATGACTTCAACCATTAGCTGAGTAGGCTCTTTTCTTTTTGAAATTAAAATTTTACACTGTGAGCAGTTCTATCTACAGCTGAAAACAGTGAAACATGTTTACATTCAATTTTTTTCTTAATCTCAAGGTTTTTTTAAAATGTGCACAATAAAAAGGATTTTTTTAAAAAAAAGCTGAATAGAAGAGTTCAGAATGGAATGCGGATATCAAACTAGTTTTTTTCCCCTTAAACATTTAAAATAAAAACCTGTTTTGAGATCTCTCAATACTGAAGTTAAATTAGTCAATAATTAAGTACATAGGAATGCAGCAAGTAGGTTGTAGTAAATTACTTGTGTCACAAACCAGTCAAACCCACTAACATGAGCCAAGAGGTTGACACATCCCACTTAAAGCGTCAAACAGAATTCTTAACAACAAAATGGATTTAAATAGATATTGTGAAAAATTATCTAACCTTTGGGACCAACAGGACTATAACACAATTACAAAAGTTATTTTTCATTCCAATACCTATCTTCATCACTTATCTTTCACAAAAACTTTTGAAGTTTTACCTCTCAGCCCGAAGTTGAATACAACTTGGAACACCTGAATAAAAATCAAGCAAATTGTTGTCTTACACAACTATTTAGATAACAGCTTACATGTTTTTTAAAACTATCAACCTTTTAAAAAGCAAACCAGTTTTAATTTTCCATCTGACATTCAAAATAATTATATATTTAATCCTCTGAGGACAGATCTAATAATGTTGAGAAGAAAGTTACAAACATTTTAAAAATGCAACCCTTTTAATATATTGCTGTTTTAATTATTCCGAGCCAGAGCTAAGCAGCAGAGGATATTGGAATAGCTTCACCTGTCTCTTCAATAACCCAACATACACGTCCCCCTCATGTCTGTCTCCACTTCAGAAGATTTCCACTGACTCTATATTAGTCCCTACACCAGGGGTGGCCAACCTGAGCCTAAGAAGGAGCCAGAATTTACCAATGTTCATTGCCAAAGAGCCACAGTAATACGTCATCAGCTCCCAGTGCCTCCTGCCCACTGGCAGCTGATCAGAGCAAGGGCATGGCAGGCTCAGGGGAGGGAAGGGGTGGAGTGGGGTCAGGGCCTGTGGCAGAGCCAGGGGTTGAGCAGTAAGCACCCTCCCCCTGGCACATTGGAAAGTTGGCGCCTGTATCTCCAGCCCCGGAGTCGGTGCCTATACAAGGAGCCGCGTATTAACTTCTGAAGAGCCGCATGTGGCTCCGGAGCCCCAGGTTGGCCACCCCTACCCTACACAATTTCCTCAGCTTCTCAACCTGCAGATCCTGTGCTGATGCCTACCTCTCCATGGTGGGGAAGGCTGAATCAAGAGCAAGAACCAGACTGTGCTGGACAGGCAGAGAGATGGGACACAAGCAGATCATGCAGGCACAGCAAATGGACTTATATGTGGCCAGTGCAGCCTGTGGCTGGGTAATCACTGCCAAAAAGCCAGAAGCAAGAGAGGGAGAGCTGGGTTGTGGTACACTGGGTGCTGACTTTTTTTTTTTTTTTTTTTTTTTTTTTTTTTTAAAAACGAGGAAATTA
This sequence comes from Natator depressus, assembly GCF_965152275.1. NCBI lineage: Eukaryota > Metazoa > Chordata > Testudines > Cheloniidae > Natator > Natator depressus. Next base: position 49,359,376 of record NC_134239.1, on the reverse strand, counting down.
AATTACCCAAAACTTTAACACAAAGTTAAGGTTGCCCAGTGTTGCCTTGAGACCTTCGAGAATGTAGTGTGTGGCTAAACTGAAGCCTCTGAAAACCAAGATATGAAGAAAAAAGGTAAATGACACCCCTGCAATGTAAATTTAACACTTCTCTCTTTGAACTATGAATATTAGGCTATGTCTACACTACCACTTATGTCAGTATAACTTATGTCACTCAGATGTGAAATAACACCCCAGAGCAACATAAGTTACACAGACATAAGCAGTGGTGTGGACAGTATTATGATGGTAAAAGATCATCTCCCACCAACATAGCTATCACCGCATGGATTGGATGGATTAATTATATCGATGGGAGAGCTCTCTCCCACTAGCATAGAGTGGCTACACTAGAGATCTTACAATAGCACAGCTGCATCAATACAACTGTGCCACTGTAAGCTCTCTAGGGGAGACATAGCCTTAGCGCTTTATCCTTAAAGATGCTACAGAACGCTTTGGGAAGAGAGCATTTGAGATCTGTAGAAAGAAGTTTAACATCTTCTCTTTGTTAAGGCAAAACTTTAGGCCAGGTGTGGCAAACAGGATCTACTTACACTTAAACACTGTGCCTACACCATACAACCCCACCCACAGCCCCTTCACTTGTGCCCTGAAGATTCCTTCTGAGATACTGCCTTCACTTATCATTCACAAAACCCTGGAGATCACTGCCATGTTTTCCACCAGGCTGCTGACATTCCTTATGGCAAGAAGATACCCTTGTGCTCCTCTACTGACACAACCTTCAAAATTTATCATTGAAATGAGGCATACTTAATCTCAAGGTACACATGCACCTTTCTTCATATCAGTCACAGCTCTCCCAGACTGCTCCAGCTAATCCCTGCATCACTTCTCAGCTATACTGAACAAAGAAGACAGCTGGCATGCCCGCGGGACCCTCCTGCCCGGTCCCTGAGCTGCTGGCCTGGGAGGCCAGCCCCAGGACCCTCCCCTGCTGTTCCCCCTGCCCCGTTGTTCTCCCTCCCCCGCAACCTCAGCTCACTGCACCGCTGGCGCAATGCTCTGGGTGGCGGGGCTGCGAGCTCTTGCTGGGCCCAGTGCTCTGTGCTGCGCAGTGGTGTGGCTGGCTCCAGCTGGGCGGCATGGCTGCCTGTCCTGGTGCTCTGGGCGGCGTGGCTGCAGCGCCACCAGCCACCGGTGCTCCAGGCAGCACGGTAAGGGAGCAGGGGGGTTGGATAGAGGGCAGGGGTCAGGGCAATCAGAGGACAGAGAACAGGGGGGTTGGATGGGGCGGCGGGGGGCAGTCAGGGGCAGAGGTTCCAGGGGGGGTCAGGGAGAAGGGGTGGTTAGATGGAGCAGGGGTCCCGGGGTGTACAGTCAGGAAAGAGAGGAGGGGTTGGACGGGACAGCAGAAGGCAGTCAGGGGGCGGGGGCTCCGGGGGCGGTCAGGGGACAGGGAGGAATGGATGGGGCAAGGGTCCAGGGGGGGACAGGACATCAGGAGAAGGGGGGGGGGCTGAATGGGCCAGGAGTCCCGGGGGAGCCGTCAGGGGGCGTGGGCCGGGCTATGCCTGGCTGTTTCGGGAGGCACAGCTTCCCCTAACCGGCCCTCCATACAATTTTGGAAACCCGATGTGGCCCTCAGGCCAAAAAGTTTGCCCGCCCCTGCCTAGTCCTTCCTCATGTCTACTTATTGCAGATTCATGGATTTCAGAGATTATAACGGACCGTTAGATCAGCTAATCTGACCTCCTACATAACAGGCCTGATAAATTCATCCATTTACTACTGTACTGAGCCTAGTACCTTGTGTTTGAGTAAAGTCTCTCAAAGGCATCCAGTCATGACTTGAGGAGATGGAGAATCCACCACTTTCTTTGCTAGCTTCATACTAGCCCTACTAAACAATTTGCAGTAGCTATTGCCAGTTTCAACAGGGCAGTGCTGCAGCTGCACCGTGGGGGCATCATTTGCCTTAACTTTTTATTTCCGGTTTTCAAAGATTTAAGTGTGCATTCCTTAATGCTTCATTTCCTGGTTTTCAGAGGTTTATGTTTAGCCACTCTCTACATTCAAGAAAGACATGAGAGTCATCACTGGGCAAACTTAACTCTGCATTAATGAAGTTTTTAGGCATTTAATAAAGACACATAAGATGCAGTTTGTTTTTCTAGAAATTCATGTTTTTCCTTCTTGTATATCTTTATGTAATGCTCAATTTAAGTACAACATTTTGAGTATAGGTCTAAAGAAGTTATAGAATAAATACAATCACTTCACTGTAATCCTCCTCTCTCCCCACACTTTAAAGGGGAATTAGGAGGGAGGTGGGGGGTAATGTCTAGACATTACTCAACTCTCTTGCTTCTAATGTGCAGTAAAAATCGATGGAGAAGAACTAGACCCTTCCTCATGTGACTAGGAAAGCCCACAGAATATGCTGTCTTGCCAATACACTTAAAATTTCTTTTACTGATACATCCATTCATATGATGGATACAAGCTTATTTTCATCCTGCTCTTTTATTAGAAGGCAAGCCTCCATCTTTAAGCAAACATTGCAAAGGACTGAAAATAGTTTCTATAAACTTCCTCTAATGTCAAACATGACTAAATCACAAATATTTTTAAGTTTCAGAGTAGCAGCCATGTTAGTCTGTATTTGCAAAAAGAAAAGGACTACTTGTGGCACCTTAGAGACTAACCAATTTATTTGAGCATAAGCTTTCGTGAGCTACAGCTCACTTCATCGGATGCATTATGCATCCGATGAAGTGAGCTGTAGCTCACGAAAGCTTATGCTCAAATAAATTGGTTAGTCTCTAAGGTGCCACAAGTAGTCCTTTTCTTTTTGCAAATATTTTTAAGTTACTATGCTACACACACACTAAAGTCACTACAACTTACATTGTTTTACACCTATAAAACAAATCAAATTCAAATCTTCTAGAATGACAGACTCAAGGGTCAACGACCTCATATTCATCTGAATGGACAATACTGTACAGCAGAAGCTTCATTTATCCAAAAAGATATCAAAGATTAAACTATGTCCAATATTTGGATACAACAAATATTTCCTAACAGTATTAATCCTTTGTGAACAAATGAAAATTTGAAGCTCGATTGAAAATGGCTTATTCAGATTGCTCTCCCTCACTGAACAGCCTTCTTAAAGTAATACTTTCAAATGCTGGCAGCAACTTACAGCCAAAAGCTAGCAAACAAGAATATCATCACAAACCAGAGCACTCTTCTCAACTTGAAGTGACACCTGAATATTTATTCATAAACAGGTGATAGCGATCATCCCTCCATCGTATGGCTGCTATCGTTACTTCTTGTATTATGAAACGTATTTTACTTTAGCTGCTCTTGGTTGGACAGCATATTTCCACTAAAAGTGTACCTACAGTACACACACAGACTTATTATGAACCACATATCCTGTTGAATCTGAACAAAAAGAAAAATGTTTTTAAAAGCAAATACTAAATTTAATTGCTAAAAAAAGTATAAATCATGATTTTGCAGTGTATGACTTCTAATTGAATTACACACAGCTCTTGTGACCTGGTAAACAGCATTAGTGGGTGTCCTAGCCAATACAGAATTTTCCTCAAAACTACAGCAGATTAAATACAAACTAAGAATATTTGTAGTTAATATAGGAATAAAGTCTTATAATGCTCTGCATTTCACTCTTCAGTGGCATTGGGTCTAAACCTCTCATGAACACAGGCGCATTTCTTATTACCACCTTAAATTATTGAAGTCTAACACTCTTCGGGACTAAAGAATCTTTCCAGGATTTCACAATAAGAACATTCAGAATCTTCTTCACCATCCCCCAGTCATGTTTTGATTGGCAACTGATACTGCATGACTTCTCAGAGATGCCTAAAGCTACAACTATCTATGGAGCTCATGTCAGTGAAGAAACTCCCACACCTACTTTTTCCCCATCCCTCACCACCATTATGGCAAAGGATACACTTTTAGTTTAATTAAAAAAGAAAAATCCTGTGCCACCAGTTTGACAAGGTATGAGGCAAACCCATCTAAATTTCAATTACATCTTTGAGACGTTTTCTTAAGAACGTTCCCCCACTCTTTCCCTCTCCCCCACAAAAAAACTGGCTGAGATCCACTACGATCCCACACATGCTGGGATATAAGAGAGAAAAAGAGAGAGCCTGTCTGTGTGGAGGGGCAAGAGTGGATGGTATGTATGGTTCCTGTCCCCAAAATTCTAAGCCTGGCTCTGGTTACAGTATATTTACATTTGTGAAAATTTAATGAGGATTCAGCTTTTCTGCTGGGACCTCACATTACAGGACTGGCCAAAAGCAAAGCGTACTGAAAGATCAAATACTCTGAAATCAAACATTACTGAATTGCAATTTGCCCAAGGGAACTTACAAGTATGTTTCTGTTTGTAAATTACCAAGCACACTTTGTATTCAAAATCAATAAATAATGGTAGAATTCTTGCCAACTGGCATTTTAGTATTAAATACATTTTTTAGGCTTTCTATACAGTTAAGATGTGTCTGCAATTCAACGTTTATAAGACAATTAGTCACTACATGGGTATTTAATACCTAGATTTTACTGACACCAAAGCTAGATATTCTTGCAAGAACAGATGCTGGTCACAACACATTCTGCACAATAGTTTCAATGGAATGATGTTCCTGTTTGTGAAAGCTGTGAGAAGCAGCTGAGGCACTGCCCTGACCCACACAGTCATTCATCTTTGCCTCTGGCTGGCAGAATTAGGGCTATGGCTATCAGTTATAAAGTAAATTTTTCAAACTGAGTTAAAGGGGAGTGTTTTGGGAACATCTGTTGGAGGTTAACCAAGCCACACGTTAGGCAAGCGTCAACAAGAATTTCCCCCCGCCCTCAGTGCTCTCATATATAATTTTTTGCCAAGTGACGAACAGCGTGGTTTTATAATTCCAAACTTGCTCAAGCAGGTAGTGCTCAATAAGGACAGATACCTGTAAGAAGTCTACCAACATTTGAGAGAGAACTAAAGTTGTGGGTGCTTAAATTTTTTATTTTATGTTTATGCTATATTATATACAGGAAGTAATATTAGTTATCCAAGTTTATTTGCCAGTTAAGAACTTGGCATTCACTCTGTGCAAAGTAAAGTAAAATCTCTCATTTTGTTGATCTACAATGTAAGTGTATCCTAGGGTTAATAGCTATGGGAACTGAAACATACATTGGGAAGTTCAAGAATTTGTTAGAAGTAATTTTGAAAAATACGCTTTAAACCAACCTGGCTAATATAAAAGAATCTTAGCAATCTTAAGCCTGTAATTTGATTTCTCATTTGTTATATGCCACAGTTCTAAACGTGAAGATAACATCTTCATAACAGATATGTACATGACATTTTGGTACAGTTATCTAATAAAGTAATTTAAGAAAAAGATGTCAAAAATTTCCCCAGTGCATTCCTCTCCTCCCAAAATTACTAATACTTACTTTAAAACATAGTTAAGAATTTAATATCTATTATACAAGCTAAAAAAAAGTTTAGTTTTGAAGTCAACCATAGTTATAACTATATTGATGTAAATTCATATCTTAGATTATAGCAGTGGTTCTCAAACTTTTGTACTGGTGACCCCTTTCATATAGCAAGCCTCTGAGTGCGACCCTCCCTTATAAATTAAAAACATTTTTTTTTTAATATATTTAACACAATTATAAATGTTGGAGGCAAAGCCGGGTTTGGGGTGGAGGCTAACAGCTCACAACTCCCCATGTAATAACCTGTCGACCCCTTAAGGGGTCCCGACCCCCAGTTTGAGAACCCCTGGATTACACTGAATAAAAAAATCTCTATATACAGACAAGGTGTTAGTGTAAATGACAATCAGGGCTCTGAGTTTAGAAGCCTTCTCCGAAGAGCTCATTCTGAAAGTGTGACCGTCACTCTTCTGCAAGTGAATCAATCACCTTTACCACCATGATCAGAAATTCCAATAGTAATTACAATGTTCGTAATAATTTGTAATTAACAATTATAAAGCTTATGAGCTTTTAAACTATGAGACAAGAAAAATGGGTGCAGCTGTCTAAACATTTGACCTCAAATTATACCAAGCAGTACTAAGTATTTTCCCAATTCCTACAGCCTACTTAGACCATGGAGACATATTGATATTGCACAACTAAATGGTGATTTACGTCTTAGAATTTTCACATCCTACTTTGGAAGCAAAAACTAATTGTATTGAGGAGTATAGAACAAAAAAGGCTCAAGTTTCAGAAGATGGTATTGTTGAACCCCACCCATAAAATACATTTTGAAGGCTAGCACAAACTGCTCTAAGGGAACAAAAAAATCTCTAGTTACACTTGCCTGCCTGATGTATGCAACTATAAACATGTGAGACAACACCAAGAGAAAAACTGAGTGTAAATGAAAACTTTGTAGTCTTCACAGCATTTTCTGTGGATTTTTTGAAAACCACCTTTGATTGCCAACCTGCAAAAATACAACTCCAGACTTACAAGCCTAAGACTCAGTTATCACCACATAAAATACTTTTCCTAAAAATAAGAATCCATAACAGCCCAAAGCAGCTTTTAAAACTAGATATACAAAAATAACTACATCAAGCACTAAAACAGTTACAGTGAAAAACAGTCTATAAAAATTAGAACATGGAAGTGAAAAAGTTCTGTGATACTCCGTTACCTCAGAATAGCACCCAGGAAGCCCCATGTTCACCACTGTGATATGATTTTGTGTTTTGTGCAAAATATGCCTTGTGAGATATCATTTAAGAAGTCTTGATTTGTTGAACATTAATACCTGTTGAATTGTGTATGTTACCATTGTATCTGAAGTTATGATGTTTTGGGTGTGTGTGCGTCCACAGCCAGCCTTTCAGGGGCAAAGGAGCATCTACTAAGACACACTTACATCAGGACCAACCATGGCCCATTAAGGGGAACCCAGAATCTTTCTAGCCCCTGGAAGAAAGTATAAAAGAGGGACAGTGACATCATCACTTGGCCTCTCTCCTCCCCGATCTCAACATCTGGAATACAAAAACTTTAAAGTGGGGAAGATTGGTCCCAGCCTGAATGGGAATACAGCCTGTGTATTAAGAACTGTGAGCTGCCAGTAATATCTTTTAGGGTGAAAAACTGCTTGATTCAAATCTTGCTTAGTCTATAGAATTTACACTACAAATTTATTTTTAGGTCTTATGTAAGCAACTTTGATCTCTATGCCCGCTACTTAGAATTACCTAAAATTTATCTTTCTGTAGTTAATAAATCTGTTTTATATTTTACCTTGAACAGCTTCTTCCTCTCAGGGAGATGCATTACCTATGGTGTCCGGAGAACCCTAATGTCAGCATAGGTAGTGTCCACACTGAAGTGCTGCAGCTATGATGCTGTAGCAGGGGGGTAATCAACAGACAGACTGCTGTCCAAATACGGACTGCCAGACGCTTTTCAATGGACCACAGGGGCAGGCCATGCTGGGTGATGTCCGTCCCCGTCCCCCCCCGACCCAAAAATTGCCCTGGATGGCTCTGGAGGGTATGCCCAGAAGCGGAGAGGCAGCACTCCTCCTGGCAGCAGCGCTCTCAGTGTGCCTGTATAGCACAGGGACTGAGGAAGCAGCATGGCAGTTAGTTGAACTCCTTCCCGCCTCCTACATGGGACCCTTTCCCCTTCCCTGCTGCTGGAGTAGGGTGCTGACTGCTCTGCAGACCATCTACAGGTGAGAGGCAATGCGTGGGACTCCAGCAACAGAGAAAGTGAAGCAACCCCATGTAACTGGGGGAGGAGGAGCTCAGTCAGTCACCCTGCTGCTTCCTCCCTCTCAGCAAACTCATGGAGAGTGCCACTGCCAGCGGGAGCGCCGCTTCCTCGCTTCTGGACATCCAAAAAAATTGGGGGAGGAGGAATGTGACCCCCCAGAATCTTTTATTTGTGCCTCCACCCCGACTAGCTACAACTACAGGCCACTTCCGCGCACAGGCTGAATCCATGTTGAACCATGCTTGTGCTCCATGCAGTCCCCAGAGCCTCCCGTCCAAACCTGTCTCCTTAGCACACCCCCCTCCGGTCTTGTGCCCCCCACTCCCGAGCAGTCCCCGGAGCCCACTACCCCTGGGCGGTCCCCAGAGCCCCCTCCCCTTCAGGGCCAGTCCTCAGAGCCCTCTCCAGGCCCCTCCCCCACCTCCCAACCAGCCTCTTTCCCTTCCCAGTCCACCTCCAGTCACCAGCTTCTGCCACATCCTGGCCTCCCCTCATCTCCCCAGGGCTGCTATCTGGAGTCTCCTTGGTCCCTCCCACTACCCGGAGCCTCCTTCCTGCCCCTCTGCTATCCCAGAGCCTAAAGGGTAGCTGGATCATAGTCCAATGGCTTCACCTCCAGTCTCTGAGCTCAAAAGTACTCCAACAGTCACACCCTATAGTCACACCCTCTGCTGCCCAGATCCCAGCACACACCCATTCCTCTCCCTCCCGCTGCCTCATATTTGCTACTTGGCTTATCTGGGGGCACGAAGGAAAGTTTGGGGAAAGGAGCGGAAGCAGCCACGCCAGGTGGCTCAGGTCAGCCTCATGCGTCACATTTTCAATTTAGGGAAATAAGATCACCTTACTCTCTGGACAGGGCAGGCGGGGAGCTGGCAGGTGATTGGGAAGCTGGCAGGGGGGGCTGGACCTTGAATATACTTTGACCAAGAAATTTGGACCTTGACAAAAAATAAATTTGACTACCCCTGTTGTGACATTTCAAGTGTAGATAAATCCTTAGTCCTGCCTCAATGCAGGGGACTGAACTAGATGACCTATCGAGGTCCCTTCTAGTCTTGCATTTCAATGATTCTGAGAGTCACTGAAGGGAGCAGGAGGATCCCAACTAATTCTTCCCCAAGCTAAAAGATGGAATTCAGTGGTTGACTGTTTTGAGCTATTTGAAATGACCTATTTGGATGATAATTTGTGAAGAACATCAGGACAAAATAGCTGGAACTATCACAACCAGTTTACTTCACTCACCCCAGATAATCCCCCGTTCCTTTAATAAATCATTGACTGGAAATATGAAACGTGCTTTGAGAAGAGAAGTTTATACATTTAAGATTGTTTGGTTTAATAAAAATAAATTTTATATGCTGTTCTGTGTGTTTAATTAAATTCTAATTACCATCCTAATACAAGTTCACACAAATCATGAGCAAAAGGTAAATGATCTAATAAGATAGATATCATTCACCACTTTGACAAAAAAGGTAAAATTAATAAAAATCTGAAAATATTAAGCTACATAATTGCTTGAATAAATGTGTATATGTAATGTACCCTCCAAGGTAGCAAAGGAATGTACAAATCTAGGGTAACGGCTCTGTTCAAATCAACATGTTTTAATGAGAATGCACCTTCTTTAGAAAATAACTGGAGTACAAATGGAAAAGTTGATTAAAATAGATTTAAACTGAGGCTTTCCACTTGGTGATTTAAATCAAGGTAATTTAAATCAGTCCACCCGAACACATTCAGGATGCATAGCATAGCAAAATTAACATTGCTGAAAGAACATTAATATTTGCACTTCCTGACAACTTATAACTGCAAAACCTTTATGTTGCATTTATGAATTTTTTATTTTTAAAAAACTAACACCAGTGATCTCCACACACCCCAAAACATAACATTTTCTGATTAAGACTGCAATGCTATACAGGAGTACTCTCTGTAAACTTAGGCTTTGTCCACACCAGCATTTTTCAAACTTCGGGTCAGGACTGGGTTGCAGCATGTCAGGCACTGGGTCACTCCGGTCAGCACCACTGATCAGGACATTAAAAGTCCTGTCGGCGGTGCTGCCCAGCTAAGGCAGGCAAGTGCCTACCTGCTCCGACATGACACTGCGCCCGGAAACGGCCAGCAGCGGGTCCGGCTTCTAGGCAGGGGGGGCCCTGGGGCTCCGCACACTGCCCCCGCCCCGGGAACCAGCCAATGGGAATAGGGGGGTGCGGTGCCTGCAGGCGACCCGCTTGCACGCCTCAGCCTAGGAGCCGGACCTGCTGCTGGGGCGCAGCATGGTCTGTGGCGCCAGGACAGGCAGGAAGCCTGCCTCTGGACCCCAACTGTGCCACTGACCAGGAGCCGCCCGAGGTAAGTCCACGCCCCAAACCTGAGTCCCCCCTCAAACCTGGAACCCCTTCCTGCACCCCAAACCCCTCATCCCCAGCCCCACCCCAGAGCCCTGACCCCCTCCCGTACCCCAACCCCCTTCCCCAGACCAGAGCCCCCTCCCACACCCTGAACCCCTCATTCCCAGCCCCACCCTGCAGCCCTCACCCCTGCACCCCAACCCTCTGCCCCAGCCCTGAGTCCCTCCCACACCCCAAACCCCTCATCCCCCATTCTGTTGGGTTGCCGATATCAACAATTTTCTTCAACTGAGCCCCCACAAAAAGGTTGAAAACTACTGGTCTACATTATAGCCCATGTCAGCATAACTTATGTCGCTCAGGGGTGTGAATAAATCACCCCCCCAAGCAACGTAAGTTACACCAACATAAGTGCTCATGTGCATAGCGCTATGTCAGCGGGATAATCTCGCTCGCAGAGGGGGGTTTTTTATGCCGACGGGAGAGCTCTCTCCCTTTGGCATACAGCGTCTTCACCAGATGCGCTGCAGCTGTATCAGTACAGCTGCACCACTGCAGCATTGTACGTATATGCATGGTCTTAGTTAAAAATCAACATTTTCACTTTACTGGCTTTTACCAGGTAAAAAATGCAGGGTGGATTGATTTAAATCACCAATTTTAATCATGATTTAAATAAGCAAGAATGAAACACTGATTTAAGTAATTGATTTTAATTGTATTTTTCATTTGTAACTTTTAGTTACTTTCCTAAAGAAAGGCTGATTCTCACTGGTTGGTAACAATTAAAATGTGTTGATTTGCATCTAAATATAGCCTTTACACTAAGTTTTCTGCTTTTTGCTAACCAAGAGATTACACTGTATCTATTAAGCAATTATATATATTATTCATATTCTTATTTTTTACTTTTTTGTAATATTAGACAATGGTGAATAATGTATTTCTTTTTTACTAGATAATTTTAATTATAATTTGTATCATGCTCAATACAGATGCAATGTAAGTCCACTTAAACGTGCACAAATACAGCATTTAAATTTTAAAACTACCTTAAAATGTGTTTGTCAAAAATCACAACATGTTTTGCATTTAAAACTAACATTTATTAAACAAAAGAAGTATTTAGTAGATAGTGAATAGACTGTTTCTGATCACCATATCTTTCAAGGTTTTAAAACTAGTGGGCTCTCATTCCCTCACACTTAGTTTTTGTTCATACCTCGGAAGACAGAGAGAGCAGAAAAGCTTGTTTTAACTCTCAATTGGTTTCTCAACTTTGAATGAACTACCTTTGAACTGAACCAGTTGAATAAACTGAAATGAAGAAAATATTCTCTCTGTACCTGCTACTAGACAGAAGGCTACTGCTGTCAAAAGCTGGTTTAGCACTTCCACAACTCTTGGCCCATGGGTTCCACAAGTTCAGCAGCTTTTCTTTAAAACTTGGCAGAAAATATGTACTACTTAATATTATTGTTGTACTTAATGTAAATGTTTAACAGATTATAAGTTTATGCCTTACTTTTTTAAATTAAAAAATAAAACTAATTTAAATTTAAAATATGTTAAGTTAAAAAAATCAGATTTTTTAAAAAATAATTGATTTTTATCCAACCTGTAAAAAAAGCCTGACAGGCAGGACAAAGTACAGAAAATAAGTCTGTTCACTTAAAACCTTTCAAACACTTGCAAACTTTTACACAAAAATACCTTTGTTGAAAATAGTTTTCTAAAAGACTGCCAGCTATCTTACAAACACAATTAAAAAATAAATAAATACAAAAAAGCACACGCACAAACATAACTTAATATTTTTAAAGACTGAATCCCATTATACGAGTGAAACATTTCTCTCTCCTTTAAAAACTATCAGAGCTGTGAAAGCCAAGTCAGAGTCCTGTGGATCTTAAGACTGCTAAAACTACAAAACTTCACATTTTTGTTTGAACATTTTTTATTTACTTTTATATTGAAAATCAAGTCAATAAATCAAAGTTGTTCATGTTTCTACATGCAAGTTTACTTATGTAGCCAAGCGGTCAGAAAGAAAGCTGTTCTAGAAAGTATTTTTACTACCTCAAAGTTGTATTTAAGACATTTCGTTTCCTCGTATTCCAATATTTAAATTTTTGGTAAACATCCCTTATTCCAAAAAAACCATAAGCAAAAAAATACCAAGGCACGCATGTCACTGTTTTGAAGCTTCAGCAATGGTATCAATCTCCGCTTACAAAATAAAAATAAAATAAACTTGGAAAACTGATTCATCTTAACATGATTAATTAGTACTTTTTTTTTTTTTTTTTTACCTTGAACCTGCAAACACATGACAATGACTTGTACTAAGGCTCTAATACTTGCCTTTCTGTGGAAAAACATTTTTCAAAGAAAGAAAGGGGAAAGAATTAATTCCATTTAGCATTCTTCAGTGGGATACGTTTAACCCTCTTTTAAAATTCTATTGTACTGGAAAAGATGGGTCAATGCTCCACCCCAAATAAATATTTTTTAATGAAAAAGTTTTCATTCAAAATCAGGGGAAAATTAAACTTCCCTGTTTAACGATGGATCATTTAAACTTAAACAGACAACCATTCCCAGCACAACATTATATTAAAAGTGAAGTGAGCTAATTCAGAATGGAGTAAAATAATTAAATCCTTCCTCTTCAGTCAGGAATTGTCTTTATATGTCTTGCACAGTCCTGAGCCCAGTGCCAATATGTAAATATTAATTCAGTGCAGGTACTGAACACTCTGTATGACTTATCCATTAAGCCACTAGCCTCTCTTCATTCAAATCCCTCTGCAAAACTCAGTTATTCTATGATATTTACAAGTAATTACAACTGATTAAACTGAGGAGAAACTGGGTGCATGTGAAGTACATTTATTTATAAATATGCACAAAAATATGTATCAAAAGAATCTGCATACTTTAATCATAGCCCTCTCCCCTACAACACACTTAGCATGCTAACTCTCATTTTAGCCTGCACGCTATCTTCCTATGCATTTGTACAGGATCTAGCATACTGGGGCCCTTATCCCAACTGGAACCTCTACATAACACCTCAGAAGAAATAATAAATAAAAAGGAAGGCTTACTCACCTTTCAAAGCTGCATCTAAACTAAGCCTCTTCTCAAAGTTTCTCACTAGATAGCAATCCAAATATTTAGTTTATCTCCAAAATTTCCCACTTACAAACTGCCTAACACATTACTTGAAAAACAAAGCCTGAGGACAATTTCAGGTTATTTTTAAAAAATGTATCTGTATTTGAGGATTTAACACATCAGGATAACACTGAAGTTAATTCACAAACATAAAATGCTCAACACTTTAAAATCAAATTTAACTAACAGGTCTGTTTAAATAAGAATGATAAATCAATTTGAAAATTAATAAGGGCACAATATCATCAGTCATATACGATCAATTAACATCTGCTCATCTATTGGTTACAGATGGATTTCGCTTTTTAATAGGAAAGCAACCACTAAAATAAACCCTTTAGAATTTTCACAAATGTATTTAAAATTAGGGTAACTGAGCAGTCAAACCAAATGCTACAGACTAAAGTAACATACAGATGTCCTGAACATTCTCAAGCAGAGCCTGGAGTAGCTCAAAGTCTACTCAGAGATCCCAGAAGGTAGTTCTGAAACTGCTCATCTGCCCCCAAGAACACTGACACACGGTCCTGCAAGGCTACATTCCATCACCCCTTCTGCTCTACGTGGAAAGCTGGGAACCATTAGGAAAATTAGTGAGGCACTATGAACAGTAGTGATTCTCAATATGCAGACAGTATTCTGATTCCCACATCTCCTTCAACCCAATCAATGAAGCTGTAAACAAATCTACCCAGTGCCTAAGAGACTGTGGCTTCAATGAGGTTTAGCTGATGGAGGGAAGCAATTGGGAGAATCAGCAGTTTATTTTTACCACCTTGATTTAGGGAGTTTGCCTGTTTTGGCACGCGCTCGGTCGAAGAGGATGACCTCCCAGATAGAGGAGTACAGTTCTTCGGTCAAGGGTTTACGGTAGCTGCGCTCCCCTGCTAGAACCTCCAAACAAGCTCAAGGTTCTATGAAAACATTTGCACAAATCGGAAAGTCTTATGAGATTCCTGTTGCTTCTGGATAACTAACTTGCAGCTGTGACCAAAAGCTTTTGTTTTTAAATTTGATAGCCATAAGGTATGCTATCAAATGCAGACCTTGCTACAGCAGTAGGTACAGCCTGGGCCACCTCAAGACTGGATTGTTTTCACAAACTCTACATAGGGCTATATCCAAAGATCCTTAGGAAACTTCAGCTGCTGCAAAACATGTCACTTAACTAATAGTACCTCCCACCGAGAGTACATTATATGTGTGTTCATCATATCTGACTGCAATTAAAGATGTTGTTTCTAATCTATAAAACTCTAGATTATTTAAATCCAGGATGCTCCTTGACAACACAAAGAAAATCAACTGTTGCTAAAAATGTCAATAATTATAAAGATGAGACAACTGATTCCTGGCCATTGCAACATAAGTAATCACTGTAAATTATGGTCTTAAAAAGTTTGTCTTCAGATTAAATGTTCAGCATTGTTTTGTAAGAATCTCATTTGACATATCTGTTCATGTTCTCCCAATGAATGTGATTAAACCAAAAATGGATTATTTATGTTCACTATATGGTTTGAGAGAGATGTTTATATAGATAGTTACCTGAATTTTTTTTACGACCACAACTGCACCTGAACTCTCACTTGAATATAATTTGCAAACACTCACAATCAATATTTACACCCCAAAAGTGCTAAAATGTGGAAATCAAAATGGTACAGCAAAGATTGTGGATCAAGGTCTTAATTAAAATAAAATACTACATACTGTTACCATAATAAAACTTAGAACCAAACCAAAACCATAAGCAGCTTTTCTCCTCATTCAGGCTCTGCATTCCACTAGAAGCTCAAAGATGTATACGCACAATGCAGTTCTTATTCCTGACTTACATAAACTTGATTTTTTGAAATAAAGAAATTTTGAACAAGACTACCATGAATACAGAAGATAAATGATTCCAAGCCATAACACTGTTGTTTTTATACCGTGCAAGACGATGAGTCAAAAAATAGGATGCGTTAGCACACCTTTTAATAATAGAGCTGATATCCAGACATATCTGTTTCTATATTGCTTAGCATGAAGTTTGTTTTAGCAACATCTAGAATTTGTGTAAAAAACATATGCTGCGATTGTCACCTGTGCACAAGTTGCTATGCATGCCAGTTATATTTCTTCCCTTTTATTTGTAGCAAATATTTGTGTTCAGGTAACTTAAAGTCTAATATAGCACTAACCTGAGCCACCAGTAGTGTTGGCAAAGTTACAAAAGCTTCCGTACACTGTTCATACATTAAGTGCACCCAATAGTTCAGAATACATTTGATGGTTATAGTCTACAGTTAAGTTAAGAGGAAAGGCAGCTTAGTTCTCCTATGAAGGAAGCATTGCTCTGGGCAACAGAGAGTGAAGTTGACCAAGGCTACGTATCAGTCAATCTACTTCAGTTAGAGTGAGTTCTATAGGTAACATCCAAACTTAGTTAAAAAAAGCACTGAACCACCATTTTTATATTTCTTCCTTTATTTTAGTAGCCTATATATTTGTCACAGCATTCCATTAGCTAACACAGGCCTTTTGGTAACTGATGGGACTACTGTACTAGAAGAATATTAGCTATCTCTGGTATGTGTCTGAGAAGTAGGATTTGTTTGTGTTTTTTTAAACAATACTGTGTTCAGAGCACAAACTACAAGACAATTTTATGAATTTAGCAACAGTACCATATATAAGTAGACAAATAGTGACTGAACTGTGATCCTACAATTGAACCTGCACAAGTGGACCCCCTGAACCTATGCAGACCCAATCACAGATTCAGTGCCTTGATTAGTAAACCAGAGTACAACAACAAAATGCATTACTGCTACAAATACAGTTACCCCAGCAATCTTGCATCTCTTTTTCACACAAACACAGCTCTGGAGTGTTCATAAACAAACACCAGTTCATTCTACTGTATAACAACCCTAAATATTACCTGAACATATGGAAAGGGGAAGTATGCATACGGACTACTGAAAAAATAATAAATAATAATAATAATAAATAATAGGTTCACTAGGGCAGTGGTTTTCAAACTTTTTTTCTGGCAAGCCAGCTGAAGAAAATGGTTGATGCAGAAAATGGGGAGGAGGGGTTTGGAGCATGGGAGGGGCTCAGAGCTGGGGCAGAGGGTTGGGGTGCAGGGATGAGGGTTGTGCGGTGGGGCTGGGAATGAGGGTTTCACTATATGGGAGGGTCTGGGAGGGGCTCTGGGCTGGGGGTGCAGGCTCTGGGGTGGGGGTGTGGATGAGGGGTTTGGGTTTCAGGAAGGGGATCTGGGTTTTTGGGGGGGAGGGGATGGGGATCAGGGCTGGGACAGAGGACTGGGGCACGGGCTTACCTCGGGCGGCTCCCGGTCAGCGGCTGTCCTGGCACCGCGGACCGCGCTGCACCCCAGAAGCGGCCAGAAGCAGGTCCAGCTCCTAGGCGGAGGCACGCAAGCAGCTCTGTGTGGCTCTTGCCCGCAGGCACCGTGCCCCCCAGCTCCCATTGCCCGGTTCCCGGCCAATGGAAGTGCAGAGCCAGTGATCAGCACGCGGAGCCCCATGCCCCCCCAGGAGCCAGAACTGCTGCTGGCACTGGTTATTGCAGGGTTGCAGCTAAAGCCGAGCAGCAGGGCTCCCCAAAAAAAAAAAAAAAAAAAAAAAAAAGCAGCAGTAAGGTGCATAAACACTGCTCGTCATTCCTGACCACACACTACAATGCCTATATATCACAACACATGATACATATTGTTTGGTAATTTGCCTCCCCTACAGAGGCGAACAGCTAATACTTCAGTGGAAGGCAAAAAAACAAACCCAACCCCATAATGCAATTATTGAGCTAAGTCAATTCTGCAGTGTTCTGAGACTTCTGCTCCGCCATGGCACCACAGTGCGCATTAACACAGTATCAGACCTAACCTTTCAAAGTTTTTTTAGACGTAGTTTAAAAGATACATACAGAATTTCCTAGGTCTTAAATAAAAGCCACCAGAAAGGCCTACTTTCCGTCCAACAACCAACCTATATGTGCTCTCGGGAATATTTTATTTCATTCACACATATTGTAAAGTATAAAAAAATAAAACGAACACTAAGATTATTAAAAGATATCTGCCATTCAAAGCATCCATACCTGTGGAAGTGCAGTATTGAGCTGTCTCTGCAAGGAATCTCTTTCATGACTGACTTCATGTAGCTTGCCCTGGGTCAATACTAGTGTTTCTTGAGTCTCTCTTAGTGTGTCCAGAAGTCGATCCCTTTCCTCCAACATGGATACCATTAACTGCTCAAAATGGGAATCAGCATCCGACTGTAAAGGAGAGCCTGAACTATGGCCTCCATTTCCCCCTGAGGGAATCTCTGCCTCGCTGATGGTTGGCATCACCTCACACATCATCTTGAAATAAAAGATTCAATGTAAAGTTATTAATAGTAACCGAAAAGTGCAAAGAGTACAAGTCCAAACAAAATGTCGGTAAACCAATATGCACAATGACCCTGCCTATCCAAGAAGAATTAGCATCCACAGTACATCATCAATTTAGCTTCCCCAGTGATACCAACACTAGAGGCTGACGTAACTTAGGTGTTTACCGCTATGTCATGTAATATTACAGAGATGCAGTGTACAATGAGCCAATTAATTGAAGATTCAGTTTTGACAAATATTAGTGATTTTCCTGCAAAACTATATTTCTATAGTACTACTTGTGACCTCATTTTCTAAGAGATTTATGTTTTTTTCTTTTTAAACTGTAGCTAGTACCTTCAAAAAGTACTGAAGCCACACACAGCCAACAAAAATGACACAGTTAAACCAATCATCTACTGTACTGCTCAGCTTTTTGGAAAGAGCAAAACATGGTTCCCCCAAACTCGTGAAACTCTATTCTGACATCAAGACAACTGGATTAATTTATGACAGAGAGCCAGTACTTTGATATTGTTATACTGGCCATACAATCTCTACTGTAGCAGTTTGCTGCAAGAAAATTAGCAGTAGCACATTTCTGTATCGGGATACAGCAATTGGAAAATCAGACAGATTAGCCCAGGGGAAATTAAAACCAAATTAAGGATGTGAAAGGACATTAAACCTCTCAGGTAATAGTACTAAAACAAAACCAACAAGGCTTCAACACGTGCCTGCAGTACATTATAGGCTATCAATCACTGTAGATACCAACAGTAAAAGTTACCTGTAAAGAAAAACAGACTGAGGCACAGAAATTTAATAAAAATATGAGAGTATTTTTGTGCTAGCATGCTTAATAAATGGTGAAAAAAGTAACAATGCCTTACAAGAGGAGCTTAAACTTGGAAAATCATCAATTTAAGTAGAACCCTACAGCCCGTTTTGAATGCTCAGCCATCATGATTTCGAAACAGAACTTGGAGAAATTTCTGTTCCTCAAATTTAAATGCAATGGAAACGAGAAAGCATTGTTATTCAGCATTAGCACTGAGCCACTAAGACCTCAGGAATTCTTGGGACAGAGTGTGCCTTAACCTTCTTCACAAGCTTACAAGAATAAAAATCCATTTGCAAAACACATACAAGCAGTGAAGCAATCAATTTTCTTATAGGGGCTGAAAAAGTATATCGCACACTCCCCCCATGCTTTCAACTACTATATAATGAAAACAGACTTCATACTTCATCTGAACATCTACATCAGTAAAAGTTTATTTGTCTCCAAATCTGACGAATAAACTTTACATTTCAGAATTAATTTGAAGATCTCATTCTTGGGAAGAAAGATTTTACAATGCATTTCAGAGATACTGTCTCACTATTTAAAAAAATATATATCATGTTAAACCATCAGAGGCCCTTTATTTTAAACACCACTAATTTATTTACCTTGTTCGAAGAAACAAAATGGCTTGAAAACAGCCCCCAAAATTCCAGGAACACCAGATCTTTCCTGTTCTTTTAGCAGCTTTGTGTGATCCCAAGACACCTTTCAGACTGTAGAGCAGCCATCCACCTTGGGTACAATGTCCATTTACTAAACAACCCCCCACACAAAAGGATAAATAAACTTGCTGAGCAAAGTATAGGTCCAGTAGGAGCAGCAATGGTTTCAACCGGCCAGTGAAGTCCCCAAGGCAAAAAAGAATGGGTGCAAAGAAACCAGTCTCAGCTTCCCTTCTCTCTACTGATGGCCCACAGTTCCTGCAACAGCCCGGGTGGGGGAAGCATGTGCAAAGGCAAAGCCACTTCTATCCTGCTGGTGCAACAAGCTTCAACAGTGCATAGTTCAGAAATCTCTCTAGGGTCACAATGGCATTATTCAAAAGAGTAAAAATAGAAAGAAAAGAGGGGATGGCTTTTCTTGTGGGGAATTTGGAAAAGCTCTCTCTTTTCCCCCCTCTATTAGTAACGGTAGGATCCTTTCCTTCCCTCGGTTTCCTGGGTCTTCTCTGACACATTTATAATCCCAGTGGTGGGTGCTGCTGGATGCTGTTTTGAAAGTGAGGTGGGGCTGTTGGGATATTTGTACTTTCGGTTATTGTTCCCTCCACTTACCCTCACGCCACTGACTCTTCAGAAGAGGCTCAAGCGCTGAGATGTCCTGATCCAGCCCAGTAACCAGTCCGCTCTAAAAACTAAACAAAAGGGTATCCCAGAGGCGGGGGGGCACAGGTGGGGAAGGCGGGTCCCAGGGCCCAGAGACTAACTGGGGGAAGAGATCGATGGTTTGGAGCCGAGGTCCCTGCGGTGTTGGGGTTGTTCTCCTCTCCCCAGAGGCCCCAACCCCTCAGGAGTTGCGAGGGTGGATTAGGGAGCAGATAGGCGGCTTTTCCCCTGCCGGAGGCCCCAGGGGAGCGCCGGCCTGGGGAAAGGCCCCTTTCCCGGAGGCCTCGCTCCCCTGAGCGGCTGGAGTAGTCTCGGCTCCCAAGAGCCTTAGCGAGGAGTCGGGCTGGGGCTTCCCGGGTCCCGGAGGTGGGAGCTGAAGTTGCAGAGGGGGCCCGGCCGCCGGGGGCTGTTCTCTCTCCCGGCTCCCTGGGGCAGAGGTTGTCCCGGCGCTGGGATCTCTCCTGGTCCGGTCCGGCCCGGCCCGGCTCCGTCCGCCACCTCCACGGTGGCCGGTGCGGGACTGGCCGAGGCCCAGTAGGTGCCGCTCCGTGTCCCGGCGGCGGCTGGGGTGGGCAGGCTCCCCTCACAGCGACCGGCCGGCCGGGCCCCGCACCCGCCGCAACTAGTACCAGCGCCGCCGCTGCCTCGCGTTCCCTCAGCCCCCGCCGCCGCCGCCGCCGCCACTCTTCCCGGCGCCCTCCGCGGCTCGGGCCCAAATCAGTGCGGGTCCCACAATGCACCGCGCGGCGCCAGGGGCTCACGGAGCTGCTGTCCCCTTTGCGGGTCTGCGCCACGCTGGGAGGCTGCCGGTTCGAGACTCTCCTCGTTCTCCCCCCACCTAGCGGAGCCCGGCCCGGCCTAGAGCGCTCAGTAGTGACGTGCCTCTGCTGTGTGCACAAACCGCGCTGCTGCCCTGCGCGGCTGGGGCGGGACCAGGGTTGTTCAGCCAGAGAGTCAGTGGTAGGGAGGGCTCAGGGTGGAGGCGGCATAGTCACCACGGGAGGGGCTGGGCAGTGAGGGTGAACAACACTGAGGTGTGTGTTGTGCGTGTGGCAAGGTCGCCTGTTCATGCAATACAGGGACAAACGCTGATTTCTTCCCTCCAGCCACGGTGCATGGCAGGTTCTCAAACTTTTGTACCTGTGACCCCTTTCACATAGCAAGCCTCTGAGTGCAACCCCCCCTTTATAAATTAAAAACACTTTTAATATATTTTAGATTATAAATGCTGGAGGCAACACAGGGTTTAAGGTGGAGGCTAACACCTCGCAACCCCCTGAGGGGGTCGCAGCCCCCAGTTTGAGAGCCCCTCTACTAGGCATTAGAGCCACTGCCCTGAGGCTGCCCGCTTGCTGTCCGCTGTACTGCTCACTGCTGGACATAGGCCTGGCTGCCGAAACCCATGTCAGCAATCCCCCAGCTACTCCTTGTTCTCCAAACTGTTAGCTTTTATTTAAAATAATAAGGATCATCCTACACTTAAAATTGTACTAATATCACTATATCAGTTAAGGGGGTAATTTTTAATCAATAAAATCCCTAGTGTGGATGAAGTATTGCCTTGTTATAAAAAGGTGACTTATGGCACTTATTCCCTTTGCTATATGGGAATAGCTATACTGGTATAAAGCACCTTTATACCTACATTAGTGCATGTACACGGGGGGTGGGAGGTGTACTGCTTTGACTATACCAAAACAGTTAAAGTGGGACAACTCTCTAGTGTAGACAAGCCCCAAAGGCTCTAGCTGTTACAGTTGTGAAGAAAACCTCAGAAACATGAACAGAGTTCTCTAGGTGACTGCAGACTGCCTTGAACGATAGTTCAATTGGACATGACCTGCCCAATTCATGTGACTGAGGTTCAAAGGGTATATTTCCAGAGCAACTAGACACCTGCTGTGGTGGACCAGGCCTGCTGACTTGGGCTTGCAGCCATCAGGCTGTGGGGCTGTTACATTGCTGTGTAGACTTCCTGGCTCAGGATCAGTGTAGGACCGTACAAGGTGGGTGGGTCCCAGAGTTCAGGCTCCTGGCTGAGCCCAGAAGTCTACACCGCCATGAAACAGCCCAACCCCCATGAGCCCACATTGGCTGGCACAGGCCAGCCAAAGGTGTCTAGTTGCTGGGTAGACAAACCTGAAGATGCTGATCATTTAAACGTCAACATTGTTAACTGTTTCATTCCTCCTACCCTCCCTGGAGTCCAAGCATCTACAAGAAGTGGTCCTTAGATTACAAGGCCAGTAGGGAATCAATGTGATCATCTAGTCTGACCTCCTGTATCACATAGGCCATAGAACTTCCCCCAAATAATTCTAAAATCTTTTAGAAACACATCTAATCTTGATTTTAAAATTGCCAGTGATGGAGAATCTGTCAAAACCCCTGTTCCAATGGTTAATTACCCTCTGTTTAAAAAAAAAATTATATATATTATATATACACACACACCCCTACCTTATTTCCTGTCTAAATTTGTCTAGCTTC
This sequence comes from Natator depressus, assembly GCF_965152275.1. Classification (NCBI taxonomy): domain Eukaryota; kingdom Metazoa; phylum Chordata; order Testudines; family Cheloniidae; genus Natator; species Natator depressus. Next base: position 49,336,961 of record NC_134239.1, on the reverse strand, counting down.
CACTTCCAGCCATCTGATCCTGTTACACCTTTCTCTGCTAAACTGAAGAGCACATTATTAAATACTTGTTCCCAATAGACTGTCACCTTCTCTTGCTTCTTGAGTCTATCACAGTGAGGAATGTTTTCTAATCCTTTAATCATAGTCCTGGCTGTTCTCTGAACCCTCTCCAATTTATCAACATCCTTCTTGAATTGTGGAGACTCGAACCAGACACAGCATTCCATCAGTGGTTACCCTAGTGCCAGATACAGAGGTAAAATACTCACTACTCCTACTTGAGATTCCCCTGTTTACACATCCAAGGATTGCATTAACCTCTGCTACAGCATTGCACTGGGAGCTCATGTTCAGCTGATCAGCTATCACAACCCCAAAATCTTTTTCAGAGTCACTGCTTCCCAGGATAGAGTCCCCCATCATGTCAGTCTGGCCTACAGTCTTTGTTCCGAGGTGTATATATTTACATTTAGCCATACTAAAACACATTGTTTGCTTGCACCCAGCTTACCAAGTGATCCAGTATCAGTGATGTGTCCTCTTCATTATTTACCATTCCTTCAATTTTTGGGTCATCTGCAAACAATATCAGTGATAATCTGATGTTTTCTTCCACATCATTGATAAAAATGTTTAACACCATAGGGCCAAGAACCGATCCCTGAGAGACACCTGCTCGCTGATGATTTCCCATTTACAGTTACACTTTGAGACCTATTAGTTATCCAACTTTTAAATATGTCACAGCTTAATTATTCTAATTTTTAAATCAAAATGTTTTGCCGTTCCAACTCCAACATCTTACAGAAATCCAAGTATAATCAACACTATTTCCTTTATCAACCAACTTTGTAATTGCATCAAAAAATATTAAGTTAGTTTCCCAGCATTTATTTTCCATAAACCCATCTTGATAGGCATTAATTGTATTACCCTCCTTTAATTCAGTCCTATATCAGCCACTTCATTTTCTTGCCTGGGATCAACCTTGGACTGACAGATCTATAATTATCCAGGTCATCCTTTTTAAATATTGGCACAACATTGTCTTTCTTTCAGTCTACTGGAACTTCCACAGTGTTCAAAGACTTATTATACATCAGCATTAATGGTCCAGCGATCTCCTCAGCAGCTTTTTAAAACTCTTGGGTGCAAGTTATCCAAACCGTCTCATTTAAACATGTCTAACTTTAGTTGCTGCACACATTCGCTTGAGATGCTAGTTGAATGGAGAGAACTTCATCATGTTTTTTCCCCAGATATGGAACAGAAATATTTACTGAACACTTCTGCCTTTTCTGCTTTAATATTTTTAATTCTACCATTCCCTTCTAGTAGTGTCCCAATACCATTGTTGGGATTCTTTTTGCTCCTAATATACTTAAACATCTTATTGTCCTTAATGCTGTAGGCCATAGATTTCTCCTTACGTCCCTTTGCTTTCCTTATCAATTTCTAGCTTCTGATTTATTTTTCTATTTCCAATTTTTTATTTTATTAATAAATGTTGCAAGAAGGTTTCCCTGCTCCACCTTGTCAGCCACACTGCTCTGATTCCTCCTCTGTGGCTTCATACTACCTTCCCTGTTGGAAAAGGCTAGAGCTGCAGAAGAGAATTAATTCTGCTTCTAGCAACATTAACTCTCTCTAGCAGTCTATTGATGTTGGAAGGGAGCATTTTGTCTACTTTGTTTATCAGCTTCCCCTCAATTCCAGATGACCCCAGTTCCATCATTCTCCCTGTCCCACAGATCCCTGGCTCCACAGATACTTATGGGTGCAGAGGCTTCTAGGGAAGGAGGAGTATGTAGAATTGACTCCTTTCTCCTGATATTTTTTGAGTTGTATCTGCCATTGGTATCCCATTTGCTTCTCTTTCACACATTGAGTAGAGGGAAGCATATATGCCATGATTTTTGTATCAGAAGCTCTTAAATACAACAGTTAGAGGTGCACTGTAGAAATACCTTAGGCCCTAATCCTGCAATCAGACCTATGCACATGAAACCCCGCCCCTCATGCTGTACCACACTGAACTAAGTTGGACTCCACATAGGCATAAGTGTCTGCTCCTGGGCAGCAGATTTCAGGATCAAGACCAAAATTAGAAACCTTTGTATCAAGTAATATTATAGTCTGTACGCAATACCTATAATGTATATTGGATATAAAAGCAATGCAAGTCCTAGTTATTTTCATGCTTTTACAAAGAGTATATTTTACAGATTACTTAGAGTTCCTATTCACTCTCTAATATATCAAGAAAAATACCAAAAACTTAACCAGAGCGTATAGAATAGGCATTGGATGAGGAGAAGAAAGCCTTGGCACCTTAGTTCCCTATAATCAAAGGAGTTTTACACCTCTCTTTGCATAAGATCAGCAAGCTGGCTTGGTAGTTGGGTGTATCTCAATGAATAATAAGATGTTGTTATACTTTTAGCCATGTCCACATTGACATAGAGAATGGCTCTGTGAAAATAAAGTAATCAGCACAATGAATCCCACATGTTAAATGTCTTGTTCAGCTGTTTCACCACAAGACAATCATATAATCAAGTTGAAACAAGAGAAGTTGGGAAATAGGAAGAGGAAAAAGCCTTCTTTTCTTGGTCACATGGTAAATTAGATCTCAGTGTTTATCAAGCTCAGCAAAAGAGCAACTCCTACCACCCTCTTTCTCTTATAGTCCTACCTAGTTTTACACAATAAGGTCATTGGGTTCAGCTGTCCAATGAGAACAGACACCTGTTTCAGTATAAGAGTCCAGAGGAAAGGTTTTAACCCAACCCGTCAGCTATAATATAGAGCATGCAATCAGAATCGGAACAGACAAAAAGGGCTGTTCTTTCATGGCAGTATATAATGGTATCTATGCCTTAAATTCAATTGCTGCCCACATAGTTCACTGTGGTTCAGTTGTATTGAGATTTTTCTTTTTGTGCCTCAAAGCAACCCTCTTACATAAAAGATCCACTGGGAAATCAAAGATTGCATGCATAGCTTTTTCCCCTCTGAGCTGAGCTTAAAGTACCTTATTTACCCCTTGTCTTGTATAGATGACTTTGACTTATCAGGAAAATGTGTTTTGTACACATTTCAAAGTCATAGCCTGCTGAATTGAATGGGTAGAGAGAATAGGTTTGCCAACAGCACTGATTATTCTTTTGTTAATAGATAGATGTGACTTAGACTCTGCCCTTGCTATACAAGATGTATCTTGAAGTAGGTAGAAGAAAGATCACACTTTAGGGAGAAGGAATAAGAGGAGAAGAAGCCTGAGGGTAACCTACAGACAAGAGGACAGAAATAATTAATGGTAGTGTCCATTTATAAAGATAAGTGCATTCAAATGTAGGTCAGCCCTTTGGCTATAGAATTCAAGATTTCCAGAAACTAGGGTCTTATTCACCTTTCATTTATATCAGCTCTGCACTGATGTAACTCCATTGATTTTTCTGGAGTTGCTCCTGATATATACACTAGTATAAATAAAGTCAAAATCAGGTCCACTAAAGAATTGCATTTTTGAGCTGGATGCATGTCGTATAAGCCAAGGGAAAAAACAAACAACAAAAAAGGACACATCAGTATCATATATTTTATTTGATTTAGCTAGAGCAAAAAAAAAAAAGCCCAGGTTTCTGGTGATCTCTTAATATGCATGAAAGATGTTCTTTTCCAATTTTTCCCCCAAAATTGAACAAAGAAATTTGTGGCTAAAGTTTCAAAGGCATTGGATGAGCTTATAGCCTTTATTTGATAGGAAATCATGCATGGCTAAAAATCCTGCGATATTTTCAAAACGGTAGTCCCCATTCCTGCAATGAGAACTGTATAGGCAGTCCCAAGTGCAGCCCTGCTGAACATAAAGGGCCCTCTGCCTAGGGGTTTGCTTGTGTGATTCTCAGTTCAGGACTGAGGTCTTATTACTTACCCCTCTCAATTATAAATCACAAAAGTATCTCCAAACTGGAAGATTTTTAAAATAAATAGTTTTGATTTAACTCAAAGTAAGCATCCACCAAAATTCAGTAATATGTACTAGACTATCAGGAAGGAAATTTTAATAAATGTTAATCAAATAGCTTTTGAAAACATGAAGTTTGAAAAAAACAATTTAAAAATTCAAACAATTATAAATTAGGGAGGTAAGATTGTACAGTGGATGTGAAGAATGATCCATTTCTTATTTACTTTGTCACATGCATTTTCTTCATTTAATTAAAATTTACATTTTGGAAGGGCCAGATGTGTGCACAAGCATGTGACAGCAATGATAATTGAGAATAATAATAAAAGAAGTGGCTAGAGGTAGGATTTCAGAAACAGCTCCAATGTGCCATGGTTCTTGAATAACTAACAAAATGCTCAAATGTTTGGGAGACATTGCAAAGTGTGTTAGTAGCAGAAATAAACCAAAATGAACATGAAAGAAGACAGAAATAAACAGTTGTGTTATCAAGCTATAACTGCTTATTGCTTTGGATTCAGTCATTATTGCTCATTTTTGATTTATTAATTTTAAATTGGACTAAAGTTAACCACCTGTGTAAGTATTTGCAGGATTTGGGCCCAAAATAGTAGAATGAAGAGAAATGCAATGATGTTCTCTTAGAGCCTGATCCAGCCTGCACTGAAGTCAATCAAAACTCGTATTGATGTCAATAGCGTAGATGAGGCCCTTGCACTAATAAAATCCATTAATTTAAAAAAAAAAATCAAACCCCCAAAAAACTGGTATTCCTATTGCTCCATTCATCTCAAAGGATACCAAAGCACTTTACAGATTTGGGCACTGACCTTAAAGTGAGCTCTGTGGAAGCGAAGCCTTGTGCCCACTCAGTCTTCAAACCAATGAGGCCCCAAGAGGGTGCAGGGGTCAGCCTGTATGGAACTCCCTGCAAGATTTGGGCCAAATTTGTAAAGTGTTGTGAAATCCTTTGGGATGAAAGGAGTTGTAGAAATGCAAGTTATTATTTTAATACTTATACATGAAGTTAGTCTACATGTATGTTAGTCACGATGAAGTGAAAAGGATTTGCATGAGTGAAATGTTACACCTGTGTAGAGTTCTGTTGACTTCAGCAGGACTGAGGAAATAAGGCTCTACCCCTGTGGATCCCTTTGGAGGATTTTGCAGGATCAAGTCCACAAACTGACATACAATCTTCACACACCACCAAAATGTATCCACCTCAGTAGCTGTTGAACAGGGCCAAGCAACACTACACAAAATTTTCTTTTCCCTAATCATTCTCCTTTATAGTGAGTTTAGGCATTAGTTGTAACCATAGTAGTTAAACAATTTTCAGACAGGCTACATATGTTGTTTTTGCTCTGGGGTGAAAGTCAGTCTAGGGACTTACTGGTACGGGGCTGGGCTGGGGCCGGCTCTGGCCCCCAAAAGGGGCGGGGCCTCGGGCAGGACGGGCGGGGCTGGGGGAGGTCACAGCCAGCACCGGTCAACCCTGTACCGGCAAGCGCCTCCTTCCCCCTCCCCGGGGTAACAGCAGCAGCCAGGGGCTCTGGCAGCTGTTTAAAGGGCCCTGGGCCCTTTAAATCATCCCCAGAGTCCCACCACCGCTTCCCCAGGGCTCTGGCAGCAGTGCTCCTGTGACGGGGCTCCGGCCGCCATTACCACCCAGGCCCTTTAAATTGTCCCCGGAGCCTGCCGGAGCCCTGGGGAAGTGGCGGCGGGGCTCCGGGGACGATTTAAAGGTCCCAGGGCTCGGCGGCCGCTACCACCTAGGGCCCTTTAAATCGCTGCCACCCCAGGGCTCCGGCAGTGGGGCTCTGGCAGCAATTTAAAGGGCCAGGGGCTCCAGCCGCTGCTGGGAGCCACAGCCCCCTTACATGGCTCCTGGGGAAGCCTATCCACCCCGGTACGGTGCACTGACTCTTGCCAGTACGCTGTACCGGCTTACTTTCACCTCTGGTTTTGCTTCAAAGGACACCAGCAACCTAAACATTATATTTCTGTGACTGATTGTAAATTTACTAGTTGTAACACCTAAACCAGTGGTTCTCAACTCTGGTCCACTGCTTGTTCAGGGAAAGCCCCAGCGCGCCCCAGCACATCCCTCGGCCCACGCCGCTTTCTGCAGCCCCCATAGGCCTGGAGCGGCGAACCGCAGTCAGTGGGAGCCACGATCGGCCAAACCTGTGGACGCGGCAGGTAAACAAGCCGGCCCGGCCCACCACGGGCTTTCCCTGAACGAGTGGTGGGCCAGAGTGGAGAACCACTGACCTCAGCTTTCTATAAATTAAAGAGGATGAGGGGAAATAATCACTATTTTTTACAGTGGAGGGCCCCCTCATTGACTTAGGGCCTGATCCAAAGTCAATTTAAGTGCATTGGATAGCATTTTATGTATAGACAGCATTCTGTGTTGTGAGTTCTTCACACCACAGCAGGGAAGAGAAAATTTTTTCTAACAAAACAAAAACACAACCCCAAACACCAGACAGTGTTGTTATAGTGGTAGGTTTTGTAGTTGAAACTTTAAAAAAAAAAAAAAAAAAAAATGAAAAGGACTAGCTTTGAGGATGATAATATCCCTTTATTATAGGAGTATCATTTGTGTGAAATTATATCCAGCAGTTACTAAAATCATATAGAACTGAATTGGATTGAAACATCCACCTGTAGATTCTTTTACTAATTCCACTATAATATAGCCCAGACAAAAGAACCTTTTGGTGCAAGTTTTCGGTTCACATGAAAATACTGCTTTACAAAAATTGTTTCTAGGAAATCCATTAATTCATGTACATATGCAGTGGACACTTTTTTTTCCCTCCATAATTTCAAATTTTTGCCTAGAAATTTTGGCTGGACATTTCTGATTTGTTGAAATTAAATGGCTACTATAGTTCAAAGCCATCAAAGAGAACACAGCTACGCCAGGAAATCATAACAAGCACTGTAATGGATAAAAATTTTAAAAAGCATGGAAAAAAATTCAACTTGTGGTGACAGCAATATACTTGGCCAAAAACGACCTCACCTTCCAAGATGATACCAAGGTTCCTAATGAAATTACAGTATCTGCAATAGCTATGTCCCACTAAACTGCTGTCAAAGGAAGCTCACCTCTAACACTATTGTCTTGTAACAAACAATAAGAATTCTATCTTGGCTATATTAAGGTATAGCCAAACTATTTAAATCTGAATTTTTCCTTGAACATTTGGACATGAAGGCGGCTGCTATTCCAGGATCTGACAGGTCAGATAAGTATGTTTGAGAATCATCCATGTAACAGTGAATACTGAGGTTATAACATCTAATAGTAGCTGCAAGTAGCAACATACAGGCTTAAAAGAATTGGAACCAGAAATAGAATCTTCAGGGACGACAATGAAATTTTAAAAAGGGCAGACCTACTGTTATCAGAGAAACAAAATGAGGCCTTTGGGGATGGTTCTCTAGTCAATGCAAAATAAATTTGAAAAAAAAAAGTGAAGGAAACACAGCAAGCATGTCTTCTCTCCTTTGCAGAAAATACCTGTACTGTTTGTCAAAGTTGTAGGGATTTTGAATGTTTGCTTGTATGTTTTCCATTTATTTTCCACTGATCATAGCTTTTCTTTAAAATTCCTTTTCTGCTGGCTGCTGTATGGACCTGCCCTGACCCTCCATCATAAATTAAACATGCCCCAAAGTTCTATGTATTAAATTTGAAATTTAAATACACTTCTCTAATAAATGGGGGGACATATCAGCTGCAGATCAGTAACTTGGTCTTCTATGTAATGTTTTTACATCATTGATTGAACATTGCCTCTGTCATACTATAATTTTAAAAATGGGCTATTCATAGTGAGTGAAATTCACTTTGCATTCATGAAACCTGAATAAGTAGACAATGTGGATGAAATCTGCAAGGGCTATAATAGGTAAAAATCCATCACTCCCCAACCCAAAGCCAGAGGATTTGCAGGACAGCCCTCTCCACAATGGTCTCACACACCCCCACATAGGAGCTGGAATACTGGCTGGCCCCTTTCCCCTTGCTACTTGAATGAACGGTTAGTGCCACTGGATCAATGTATTTTTTTTTTTAAATGCAGGTGGCTGGTTGGCTGAGTTCTAGTTTGAAATTATTGTAATGCTGTTGGAATAATACTATATTACTTTTTATATATTATGGTACCTAGAGCCTTCCATGGGCATTTTTTTATTATTTGTCTAAATAAATAAGAAAAATAAATAGTAGATCCAGTAGCTCCTTCTGTGGCCTGCCATCAGTGACGTCCTCTGTATTGGCCTGACCAGAGCCACCCTCCCAGCACACAGGGAATAAAGGGACCTCCTGTATGGCTCCTCCAACCAGGTGTCCACCACCAGCATAGTGCACATGGAGGATTTAAATAATGAGGACAGCCTTGTGCAGACCATTGGCACAAAGTTGGATTTCATTCACTATGCAAAGGCATAGAAGATAGATACCAGTATATATCCTCTCAGCCATTATGAGTACATTCTATAGTTGCACCTTCTGTGCAGACATATTATCTGACTGTTTAGAATGTATCTATTCCAAAGAGACTACCCAGTGCCCCACAAACCTAAAACCCTACCTTTTGACACCAATCTTTCAAATACACAATTGGATTTCAAGCCAGATAGCCAAGTAACTAGATTTCTATTTTTAATTGATTTTAGGCCAGCAATATATCTAAGAAAATAATCCCCAAGGTAAAAACTCACTGAAGCCTCCAATTGACTCCTTCCTCAGTCATTGGTTTCAGGATAGCCTCTTCCCAACTGCTGCTAGGGACGCATCCACTTATGAAGTAACAGCTAGCATTCAGAATGAAACAAAGCATGTTTGGATAATAACTGCACATCCTCATTTTGGACTACTAGCACTCTGCGTTTCTACTATCAAATAGTTTTGTCTATATTTAGTTAATCTTCTTTGCAAATTAGAAGTGTGTACTCCAGGGTATCTGTCACAGTGCAGGACTCACCCCTGCAGCGCCTCCTGCTGGTGGTCTCTAAGGGAATTAGCTCACCAGTCTCCAGTGCATCCTCTGCAGGCCGGTGTCCTGCTTGCTTTTGTGTCCCTCCCAGACCCCAGTGCTCCTTTTGCCCAGGGTGCTGCCCCCTGGCAGTACCCCCTTGGTGTCTGGGTCTCCCCTCCCCAGGGAACACCCCACCCACTATCCCCACCTCACCTCAGTCTTTGGCTACTGCCAGTCACCACTGAGCCACCACACACTGGGGCAGACTGTAGTGTATAAGCTAATCATCACAGGCAAGGGGGGTTTGGACCTGCTTCCTCTGCCTACTCATCAGCTCCCCTGTTGCAACCCCAGTATCCTGTCTTAGGCCATCTGCCAGGCCTACAGCCTGGGGCTTTTCCAGTCTGGAGCCTCCCAGCTCCTCTGGCCTTCCCCCACCCTGCTTGACCCCTGGTACACTCCCCAGCAGCCAGGCCCATCTCCCTCCACAGCTAAAGGAGACTCTCTGCTTCTGGCCCACCGCCCTCTTATAAGGGCCAGCTGAGCCCTGATTGGGGCGTGGCCACAACTGAGCCTGCTTCCCCCAATCAGCCTGGGAACTGCTTGCTCCCAGCCACAGCCCCCTCCTGGGCTGTTTTAAGCCCTTTAAGGCCGCAGTGGGTGACCAACCCGCTACAGTACCATAAAACTGCATTTTTATACTTTGTTATATTGGACTTTAGACCCAATTTTGCCATCCTTAAGCAGGCATGGCTCTTGTTGACATCACTGGCAGATTTGGCATCTAAGGACTGTAGAGTACTGTGTCCAGTTTTGGGCCCCACACTACAAGAAGGATGTGGAAAAATTGGAAAGAGTCCAGCGGAGGGCAACAAAAATGATTAGGGGACTGGAACACATGACTTATGAGGAGAGGCTGAGGGAACTGGGGATGTTTAGTCTACGGAAGAGAAGAATGAGGGGGGATTTGATAGCTGCTTTCAACTACCTGAAAGGGGGTTCCAAAGAGGATGGCTCTAGACAGTTCTCAGTGGTAGCAGATGACAGAACGAGGAGTAATGGTCTCAAGTTACAGTGGGGGAGATTTAGGTTGGATATTAGGAAAAACTTTTTCACTAGGAGGGTGGTGAAACACTGGAATGCGTTACCTAGGGAGGTGGTGGAATCTCCTTCCTTAGAAGTTTTTAAGGTCAGGCTTGACAAAGCCCTGGCTGGGATGATTTAATTGGGGATCGGTCCTGCTTTGAGCAGGGGGTTGGATTAGATGACCTCCTGAGGTCCCTTCCAACCCTGATATTCTATGATTCTATGACTGTAGGATGTCATACTCAGAGAGAGTTAAAAATTGATGCTATTGTGGATGTCTCATGCTTGTTGGACATGCCTTTTGCTCTTCAAATAGGTGTCACATTTCTTTATGATGGTATCTCACAGCTTTTATGGAGTTGTAGCAAAAGCTGGTGACATTTGTTTCCTTATATAAAAGCCACATAAAATCCATCTGCTGACTGTAAGATTAATAAACTAGCTATCTCTGGAGGCGAGAAAGATGGGAAACACTGTCCCCTCTCCCACCTTCTGACAAAATATCTACTGTCTTGAGGGAGTGGGACAAGATCTGAGACCTGGCTCAGCACTGCTTGTTGCTATATAATAATTATACTTAACACTTAATTAGCACTGTACAAACATTAACTAGTTAATCATTAGCTAATATCTTACTGGACGATAATGTGATGAATGCAGTAAAGACCTAGCAAATGGACAGTAATAGTCTTGTGTGTGTGTGTAATGAAGGGAATAGAAGTCCAGGATGGAACAGTCAGGAATCATTAAGGGACTCAGTCTATAATAAGCAAGGGGAAACATTGCCCTCAGTTTGTTTCTGGGCTAAAATTCATGTTCCTCTAAACTCTGCTCACATGAAACATTTTGACTTGTGCCATATTATTGACATCATTACTCTCTCATAAAAGAGCCAGCATAAATATTTTCTTATGAACAGACTCCTAGGTTGGGCCATAAGTAAAGCTGTCAAAACAGAGAAAAAAACCCATTAAATTCTCATACATAGAAATGCAATATGCTCACCCCTTTGCCTACTTTAGGCAATGCATATAGCTTGTTTTAATTCAAAATATAGTTCAAAGCCCATCCCAAATCAATATGCATATTATTCAAGGGACAAAAAGAGGTTCTATTATGTGCACAGCAGTAACACTTTCTTTTAATGGTTCATATTTCTTCATGTAAAAAGAACACTATTTTGTATATTTCAGATTTGGAATATTTAACTGCTGTGAGATTAATGTGGTGGTCTCAGACCAGTTACCAGCACCTAGATGCCATCCTCACAAAAACCACCATTGAAATTGGCACCAAATAGCACTCTGGTTGGCTCTCTCATCAATGAAGTCAACGACCAAAAGGGCAAAGAGAATGACCTGTCCTTTACCACCTAGAGAGTGTTATTCAGGAGATCATGGGGAAATTTGTATTGCTGCTGTTTGAGCTGACTTATTTATGAATAACTAAAGGGCTTCGTCTTCCAAAGCTTTCAGTCCAACATCTTTCATGCAGCACTGAATTCACATGAGCTAAAAATGGACATAGAATGACCTCCGTTCCACTGTGGCCCATGCATGCTGCTCCATTGCCATACAATGGTCATAAAAGCCCTGCAGCCAGTGATGAAAATTTCTCAAGTGTGTACAGCAATCATAAATGATCATATGCTGCCATCCTGCAGGGGGCATGGGGCTAGGAGGCAGAAGAAGTCATATCAGTACTTGATAGAGTCTTTGCAGCTCCGTATTAAGGAACAGCTCCTAGGAAGCTTTTGGGGGGCTGCTGTAAATAAGAGAAGCCTGTGGTTGCTCTAATTTATACCATGTGGTACACCAGCTGGTCCCTATAATGCTCTAGAATTGGGAGAGTGTAAAGAAGTTATAAAGCCATCTTTACTCCCTTTTCCTATGGCTGCACATTCTCTACGGAGCCTCTTGGCAGCACAGAATCTCTCCCAGAGCTATACCTTATGTGCTTAGGGTTTATCTAAAAATAGAATGCAGAGTGTTAACAAAAGGTAGGGCTCCCCCTGGTGGTTGCCACAAGGAAATAGATCCATATGGAGATACTGGTAAACTATAGTCCTTAGACTTGACTTGGCATAATAAATAGTCCGTACAGGATAGTTTTGCTTTTCCAGATCATTTTACAATAATTTTATTTAGAAGTGTTTGAATATATCAGGGCAAGAGGAAGCATTTGACTTTAGTCTCAAACTCTTCATTGTAATCTCATAGTAAACTGTGCTGTTTTAGCATAAGTAACATAAGTGTGATTCCAATATATATCATCTTCCAAGCAAAGTACAAACATTGCTTTTTGCAGCAGTAATCAGCTGTTGGATACAAGTTTGACTAACCACATGCCAAGGGGAACCTTGAATAAGTTCAGCTAGTTAACCTTTGGGCTAATCAAAGGAATTTTCAATGTAACTAGTAGATGTGGGGGACCTAACCCTGTTTCAAACAAGAGGGAATTTTGGATTATCAATGTTATTCTCGAAATGAAAGTATCAATTTTCAGGCCTACCAAAATTTAGGGTGTCAATTTAGTAGTTTCTGGAGATAGGTGTGAACTGCAAAATTCAAATCTGGATTTGGATTTTGGAGTTCCCAAAGTTATGAAGTGCTTAGTTCCAGGGGTGGTTCAATCCAATATATAGAGAGGTGTTAGCAGTGAAATTTGCATCAAGTCCAAGTTCAGATTCCGCACTACTCTGGTGATCAGAGGTACATGAGGCTGGGGGTTTGATTCAGGCCCTTCACTAATTTTGTTTTATTTTAATATCTAGAAACTGTGGATCTGAGTCTGAGATATGCAGAGTTCTTCCTGCCAAAATCAGCAGGAATTTAGTTCCCGTAGCACCTCACAGTAATTTTTGGCATTTTGCTGGATTGGTCTGTATTTGTCCTCTATTCTTTGAAATTGCTTTCCTTCACAGTGCCAAGTGGGATGAAGCAGCTTTTCTGTGCTGTATAAAACCACCACATTAAAGTTTGGATGCTTTACCACATATTCTGGAAAGACAAGGACATGTAATAATTACAGCATTGTTGCTGGCAGCCTACAGCAGAGATGTCCTTGACCCCAGAAGCTGAACTGCCAGGAGACACACAGTACATCTTACCTATATCAGTTTAAGGTCAGAATCAAGGAAAAAAGCCTGTATTCCGGGCCACTTGATAATATTTGAAGAAAGTTCTATAGAGAGCATGAATGAAAGGTTTTTCAGCTCCTGTGGTTCATTTCAGTTGCATGATTTGTGTTTTGTTTTGTCAGCCTTCAATGATGTCACTTTTGTGATACCAAAAAATGTTGTTGAAACAAACTAGAAATATTCCCCAACCCATTCTCACTAGAAAAAACAGGACATTGCTGCTGCTGTAGTGCTTAGCATAACAATGTTTCCAAAACAGGATGTTCTCTGTCCTGCACACAGGTATTGAGGCAACTCTAGTAGCAGCCCTGTTTGCTACTTTAGATTGGTGAGCAAACTCAGCAATCTGCCTAATTTGAATACATTAGATTTAACTAGGGCTTGATCATCTGACACATTAGGTCTTATCCAAGCAAATTCACAGCGCTCTGCAAAGTTATAGTCCTCATTGCAATGCCAGTGTTCGAGGTGCCCTAAGCTCCTGTGGCATGATGGATGTAAGGTTGTTCAGCTCTTACAAGGCACTGGGGATCCAAAATGGGGGTACGTGTTTGTGGAAGGAAATTAAGGAGTGTCCTCTTTCCTTTTAAACAAGACAAAGAGGCTAACCTGTGATGTGCCCCAGGCAAGGCTGCATTAGAAAGAAAGATGTCTTGATTCCCCAGGAGCTCAAGTTATTAGCCTCAGAGCTCAGTCCACACAAAGCAGCTTACACTCCTTATGATGCAGCATTGGATCACGAGCGGTTTTGGTAAGTCTCCTTGTGGATGGAGGCTTGGCAGCATCATCTTTGTCGGTCATTGTCAGGTACAGTGGTCTCAGTTAAACTTTCCAGTTTTGCTTGACTACAGCATTGCCAATAATAAGCATATGCTACAGTAAGAATACTAAGTTTAGGGAAACTGAATACTGCGGTAATATTGTTTACTTGCAAAGCAAATCCAAGTCTTTTAAGGATGACCACTGAACATTTAATACTAAATTACATTTTTTTACATATATACCTTATATAAATATTCCATCTAAATCTCTTACGGGAGAGTTGTTGTGGATTGGCAGCCCTGGAGACCTTTTGTATCACTAATTCCCATGAATAATGAAAAGTATATAAAGAGAATCTATACCTTGTGCTTAATTCTTCATTGCAATCTGCCCCTTCTATACTACTCACTGAAAATCTGGTTAAAATGGTCCCTAGCGAATATCTCCAGAGCAGAGGATTTCCCCATCTGGCCTGAGGATTCTGTACTTAACCCCCTTCCCAGCTCCTCTCTTAAGTGATGCCAGGGAAGAAAGGAGGCATTCTGCAGAGATTCTAGAGAGAGGGAGGGAGTAATGGCCAGAGGATGCTGTGGTCTAGCTATCCACAGGGATCATGGGCAGCTCTCTGATTGTTGAGGCCACTGGCTTCCCCAAAAATATGGGGAGCACAAATGTGGATTAAAGACGCCTCTGTCCATCCCCCACACAATAACTACACGGAATACAGAAATGGAAAATCACGGCCAATATGTGGAGGATTGGTCATACAACAAACATTAAAATACCTCTCTTGGCAGCTGTCTAGGTTACATAGTTAAGGACTTACATTCTTGTTTATTAATGTGTTCATTTGAAACAAAATATAGGGATGTGTCAAATTCTTACTCAAGTAGTCTTTAGTCAAATGAGAACAGGTTACTCATGCAAGTAAATGTTTCAGTGTTGGGAACTGTAATGTTTAACTGGTGCCAGAAAATAAAGGAAATCTTTTTCCCCAAAGAAGCAAAGAGTTTATAAATAGATTATCTTGCCAGTTATTTTTTTTTAAAAAAGAGCTCTTCATTCAGAACTGAGTGTTTAAATCCAACTGGTGGCTATGAAATCATTCTCTTGCATGAAACTGGACAGGGCCACTTTCTATCGCATCAAAACATAGAACAGTAAATGAAGGCAACGTTCATCAGCTTCAGTCATTGACCTATTTTCTCCTTAAATAGTTGCAATATATACCTGATAAGTCTCCAAATATAGCTAGAACAATTTCCTAGGCTTTACACTAGGGCAGTCGACTAATCGCAGTTAACTTACGCGATTAACTGAAAAAAATTAATCGTGATTAAAAAAATTAATCGCGATTAATCTCAGTCCTGTTAAACAATAGAATACCAATTAAAATTTATTCAATATTTTGGATGTTTTTCTACATTTTCATATATATTGTATTCTGTGTTGTAATTGAGATCAAAGTGTATATTATTTTTTATTCTAAATATTTGCACTGTAAAAATGTTAAAAGAAATAGTATTTTTCAATTCACCTCATACAAGTACTGTACTGCAATCTCTTTGTCGTGAAAGTGCAATTTACAAATGTAGAGTTTTTTTGTTAAATAACTGCACTCAAAAACAAAACAATGTAAAACTTCAGAGCCTACAAGGCCACTCAGTCCTACTTCTTGCTCAGCGATTCACTAAGACAAACATGTTTGTTTACATTTACAGGAAATAATACTGCCCTCTTCTTATTTACAATGTCCCCTGAAAGTGAGAACAGATATTTGCATGACACTTTTGTAGCTGGGATTGCAAGGTATTTACGTGCCAGATATGATAAACATGCACATACCCCTTCATGCTTCAGCCATCGTTCCAGAGGACATGCTTCATGCTGCTGATGTTCGTTAAAAAAAATGTGTTAATTAAATTTGTGATTGAACTCCTTGGGGGAGAATTGTATGTCCCCTGCTCTGTTATACCCGTATTCTGCCATATATTTCATGTTATAGTCATCTCAGATGATGACCCAGCATATATTGTTCATTTTAAGAACACCTTCACAGCAGATTTGACAAAATGCAAAGAAGGTACCAATGTGAGATTTCTAAAGATAGCTAGAGCACTCGACCCAAGGTTTAAGAATCTGAAGTGCCTTCCAAAATCTGAGAGGCATGAGGTGTGGAGCATGCTCTCAGAAGTCTTAAAAGAACAAAACTCTGATGCAGAAACTACAGAACCCAAACCACCAAAAAAGAAAGCTGCTTTTGATTGTTATTGAGCAGAACCCATCATCAGCATGGACATGTGTCCCCTGGAAAGGTGGTTGAACAATGAAGGGACATATGAATCTTTAGCGAATCTGGCACGTAAATATCTTGGACGCTGGCTATAACAGTGCCACGAGAACGCCTGTTCTCACTTTCAGGTGACATTGTAAACAAGAAGCAGGTAGCATTATCTCCTGCAAGTGTAAACAAAATTATTTGTCTGAGTGATTGGCTGAACAAGAAGTAGGACTGAGTGGACTTGCAGGCTCTAAAATTTTACATTGCATTCAAAAATAAAACAGGTTTTTTGGTACATAATTCTACATTTATAAGTTCAACTTTCATGATAAAGAGATTGCACTACAGTACTTGTATTAGGTGAATTGAAAAATACTATTTCTTTTGCTTTTTACAGTGCAAATATTTGTAATCAAAAATAAATATAAAGTGAGCACTGTACGCTTTGTATTTGGTGTTGTAATTGAAATCAATATATTTGAAAATGTAGAAAATGTCCAAAAAAAAATTAAATAAAAAATGGTATACTATTGTTGAACAGTATGATTAATCGCAATTAATTTTTTTAATCGCTTGACAGCCCTACTTTACACCAAAACTGTGTTTTAGATTTAAGCCTATTATGAGCACTGAAATAAATCCCAGGGCACAGGAAGTTTTCAAAGCTTCTCAGTAAATGTAACTGCTTGTCTATTTTTGGTTTATCAGGAAAATGAGATTAGAGGTATTTTTACATTTTTCTCTAAAAAAGATGTATATATTGAGTGGAAATATAATCTATTTTGCTTTCTAGTGTTAAAAGTGATGTTTTTACTTGAAAACATTGCTGAATTATACAAAATAAATATTGGCTAAGTGATGTATAACAACATTGCAAATGTAGGTAGACTGTACACTACATAGTTTTTGCTCTAATTTGTTTTAATCTGTGTGCATATAAATTAGTAATTGCATGCACAAACATGCAGCTTCACACACAATTCCCAGTTTTCATGAGTGAATGTGACTGCAAAAACTGGTGCACCCTCAAATATTTTAGGAACATTTTTAGAAGACTTGGAAATAATTTTCTTATTTCCTAGGCCCCAACCCCTTTGCTGTGCCCAGTCTCCGCTGGATACAGCAATGAGGAAGGGCTGTCAGGACCCAGCTGTAGTTACCTGATCCTAGGACTGTTTTTGTTTTTGTTTTGTTTTTTGGCCAGTGTAGAGTAGCCTGAAGGCAGCTATAAACTCTGCCAACTTGTAACAGCTCTCACAGAATGCTCTGCTAGTTGGAATGGGCAGAAATCAGTACACTCCAGCCCCCCCAAGGTACGCCTTCATAGGTGGCTGCCATGCAGTGGTAATTAAGGAGCCAGCTAAGCTAACAGAGTATGACTGCTAACAATTCCCCCACACTGGTTCTGCTCACTTTGTGCCACTGGAGCGGGGTAAAGGGACCAGGATCTAGCATCTAGTGTGTATGGTCCACTCCTAAAAGGTACTGAGCACTCGTAATGCCCAGTGTTTCTATAAATTGCTATAATTGAGCAATATATGCTATAATGCCACAGAAAGCATTTGCCCATGAGTCTACTGTTCAGAAAAGAAGATAAAAAGGGTGATTGGGGGGTTGATTTTATTGTTTAGATATAGTTAGTGCTGTGTCTAGTTTAATAGATGGGGTAAGAGAAGTTGTTTTTTAAAAGTGGAGACATGTGCCTACTTTAACAAATAGAATTTATTAGATCCTGAATAATAGCAGAGAGTGATTATTCTACAAGACAAATGATTATAGCTTTGGAGCAGAACCATGTACAACAAACATAGGAAAAGTTTCTAAACCACTTAAAGAGGCTACACGTAGAGACAATTATTTTTTTGACCAAGTGTTTGCACGCACTCTTTTTTGATCCAACTTTAGATGTCCATACTGAATTTCTGCAGATAAGTCAGTTTGATCTGTATAAAAAATCAGCTATCAATTTGTATGTACAAATGCTTTTTTTGTATACAAGTGTCACAGGGCACCTCTGTTGCTACCTTGTGAACCTCACTGCCAAGCCAGTTCAGATGGTTTCACAGTCACAAACACAAACACACACCTGGCTGTTTATCTTACACCAAAGTGTGTATTTATTTCCCTCTTCATAGTAATACAGGCTTACAACAAAGGTAGGCTTTTCTAAAGCCCTCCCCAGCCCACACTCACCCTCTGAGCTCCTCTTGAGCTGCCCTTGTTTCCTCCCATTATATTCTCCTCCCAATTACCTTGTTAGCCCAATCATTGTCACCCAGGCTGCAGCAATGTCAGTGATCAGGGTGCTGCTCATAGCATCCTGTCACAAGAAGTCACTTTTTGCACAGACAAAACTTTGTGACATATAATTGTATGTCAAAATATGTGTGTGCAAAATTACACCCATAGTTCTAGAGCAATGGATACAGCCCTTTTGAAAAAGTAGCTCAACATATGAAGTACTTATGGTACTGAGACCAGAGCCAGCAAACTTTGCTCATATGACTAGTCCTATTGACTTCAGTAGTAGTAAAGGGGTTTAAAAAAGCAACAAAAGCATGCAAAACAATTTTACCAAATTTTCACTTACAGTGGTTATTTCTTAGCACAAAAGTAATATGAAAACAGGCTTGCTTGAAACTTTTTAAAGAACACATAGATGGACATAATTTGTTGGGGAATAGTTAACATGGTTTTTGTAAAGGGAAATCATGCCTCTCCAATCTACTAGAATTTTTTGAGGGGGTCAGCAAGGGGTATCCAGTGGATATAGTGTATTTAGATTTTCAGAAAGCCTTTACAAGGTCCCTCAACAAAGGCTCTTAAGCAAAGTAAGCAGTCATGGGATAAGAGGGAAGGTTCTCTCATGGATTGGTAATTGGTTAAAAGATAGGAAACAAAGGGTAGGAATAAATGGACAGTTTTCACAATGGAGAGAGATAAATAGTGGTGTCCCCCAGGGGTCTATACTGGGCCCAGTCCTATTTGATGTATTCCTAAATGATCTGGGAAAAGGGATAAACAGTGAGGTGGCAAAATTTGCAAATGATACAAAACTATTCAAGATAGTTAAGTCCCAGGCGGACTGCGCAGAGCTACAAAAGGATCTCACAAAACTGGGTGACTGGGCAACAAAATGACAGATAAAATTCAATGTTGATAAATGCAGAGTAAAGCACATTGGAAAACATAATCTTAACTATACATATAAAATGGAGTCTAAATTAGCTGTTACCACACAAGAAAGAGATCTTGGAGTCATTGTGGATAGTTCTCTGAAAACATACATTCAATGTGCAGTGGCAATCAAAAAAGTGAACAGAATGTTGGGAATCATGAAGAAAGGGATAAATAATAAGACAGAAAATATCATATTGCCTCTATATAAATCCATGGTACGCACACATCTTGAATACTGCATGCAGATGTGGTCGCCCCATCTCAAAAAAGATATATTGGAATTGGAAAAGGTTCAGAAAAGGGCAACAGAAATTATTAGGGGTATGGAAAGGCTTCCATATGAGGAGAGATTAATAAAACTGTGACTTTTCAGCTTGGAAAAGAGATGACTAAGGGGGGATATAATTGAGGTCTATAAAATCATGACTGATATGGAGAAAGTAAATAAGGAAGTGTTATTTACTCCTACTCATAACACAAGAACTAGGGGCCACCAAATGAAATTAATAGTCAGCATGTTTAAAACAAACAAAAGGAAGTATTTTTTCCACACAATGCACAGTCAACCTGTGGAACTCCTTTCCAGAGGATGTTGTGAAGGCCAAGACTATAAGAGGGTTCAAAAAAGATCTAGATAAATTCATAGAGGATAGATCCATCAATGGCTATTAGCCAGGATGGGCAGGAATGGTGTCGCTAGCCTCTCTTTGCCAGAAGCTGGGAATGGGCGACAGGAGATGGATCACTTGATGATTATCTGTTCTGTTAATTCCCTCTGGGGCACCTGTCATTGGCCACTGTCAGAAGACAGGATACTGGGCTAGATAGACCTTTGGTGTGACCCAGTATGTCCGTTCTTGTGTTAGAAAGATGGGGGAAATGGACATGATATTAATGCTAATTGAATTTCTGCAGCTAAAGTAAAAAAATCTGTGGTATGCTTGAAAATACACTAAAATTAAACAACTTCAGCCTCTGTCATTCATCATATGTCACTGGAAATGTTGAAATTACTAACTAAACATACAGATTAAAATAAAATTGTGCATTACAATGAGCACTGAGAAAAGAAACCTCCACACCGTGATTTTTTTGTGAAGCTGTAGCTATTTTAGTGATGAATGGGTAAAATCCAGTATGAAAGAAATAATTCTTCTGATGAAATTTATGCCTACTTCAGTATACTCTCTTCAGAGCCTAAAGGGTGGCTGCACGTTTGTATAGGTTCCTATATACAAGTGGGTATGGGTGTCTTCATGTTATAGGCATGTCTGTATGTGTTTCCTTATAAAGTTAAAGAAATCTGAGCTTCATTGGCTATAACCTTGGCAGAATATAATGTATTTCCTTTCCTTTCCTTTTCTTCGTTTCAATCTACTATTTCCAGAATCCACTGCAACATACAGACTCCTTATATAGCTCTAATTGCTCCAACAATGAAGGGGTTATGAATGTAGCAACACATTTTTAAAGCTCTTATAGTTTTACTAGTTGTAGTTCAACATCATGGAAGGAAACAGCACCTTCCCCCAGTAAAAAAAATCTAACTTTCCTATGGCACACAGAAGAGGCAGTGAATTCATTTCTGTGATTTCATAATTGTACTTTTAAAATTTGCAGTAAAAACACTGTTACAGGAAATAAGTAATAAACCAAAGAGAGCAGTTCAGAAAATCTCTCCTAATGATGGAAATTTATCAACATATTTCAAAGGGTAAAAGAAGATCTCTGGGAAAAGGCAAGAACCTCAAAGAATAATATGAACCAGAATTAAAAATGGAAGTTAAAAATACTCAAGACATGAAAAGTATGAGTTAAGAAGACAGAGGTGAAAGGTACAGCTCAGAAAGATTCAGCATGTGAACACACAATGTGCTGCTTGTGTTAATGAGGGGACTATATACAGCAGTTAGCATGCTGGTATTTCAGGGCAGTGAAATGTGAGATAAAATGTGCTCCAGGGATAGAGAATGTGGAAGGAAAACAAACATTGCACTTAAACCCTTTACATACAAGGAATTTTAATGATGACCCTATAGCATAAGTACTTAAGTTCTTTAATTAATTTATGAAAAAGTAATGGTACATGCATTTGTTTTTACATTTAAACACATTATATATGATTCATATCCCAAAACACAAAGGCAAGTGTGGGGGGGGAGGGGGATCAGGGAAGATGACAGCCCCACTATCTCCCCTGTCCAGTGACCTGATGAAAGAACCCTCCAGAAGTACTCTGCCTGAGATCAGAGGTGGGAGAGGTGCCCAGCATCCTTAGCCCTGGTAGGTCATTTTGATATATTTTTTTAAACAACTCATTAGCAGACCATGGGTCTGAGTAGGTAAGGCTTTAGTAATTCTCATGAAATATTTGGCCCTCACAAGGTGGTGGAAGGATAAGGTATGAAATTGCTAGAATGGGCATTACAGGTATTCATATCACAGTAATACATGCGCTATATAAATATATATATATTTTCAAATGGTATGGTGTAACACTTGTTCTGGAGTGACTATGCTAATAGCTGTTTAATTTCTGAGCATGCCCAGATGTTTCCAGAAGCCTGAACAGACTCAAATTGAGCTGTGTTCATGCATATTTTTTTTTAAAGTGTTGTGCCTTCTCTTCTGCCAAATAAGCCTCCTGAGTCTTTACTCAACATTGCATGGTCAGATTTAAAAAGAAAGAGAATTTTAGGGCACTCTTTTACATCACAACTCTTCCCCATGCAACACTTTTTGCAGAGATTTGGTTTCAGGCTCTCCAGAGGAGGCAGAACCTTTCTGAGATTACACTGGCCTACTACAGAATGATGTGGTACATTCACGTCTTCATACTGTGGCAATTGTGCTCCAGTAGTAACTATAAGAAATTCCAAGAGAAACAGTATTAAGTCTTACATGTTATATTGTTTGATTTTATGAAAATGAACACTAGTAACCAATGCCCGAAATGTAGGTTTTAGTATTGCCACTTTTTAAAAACAAGGTTTAGTATTCAATATAAATGTTTTAATTCAATTTAACAAGTAACATTGAAAGAAAACTTTTGTTTGGCTTTAAGCATTCACTGACATTTTTTGTAATCTAAGCATTGCATCATTGCGCATGAGAACCAGGAAGCAAAACTGACTAGCAATGCACATTAAAAAAAATCTAGTTTATTTTTATTGTACAAAAAGTGAAATACAAAAAGTAAACACAGAATGGGGAAATATTTCTAACATTTTTGAGTTTTCATGCTATTTATTATTTTAAGGCTATAACTTCATGCTCTCCCTTTAAACTATATATTAAATGGTTAGAAAGGCTGTAATATGCCTTCATTTATAAGTCACATAATGTAGGGATTCACAGACTTTAAAGTAGAGATTAGCTTTGCATGTCTTTCATTTAAACTTTTGCTGTTCATAATCTGTGAGTGGGTGAGGAAGCATTAATGACAATACTTTGTTCTCAGAGCTCCCGATAACTACGGTGAACTCTTTTTACTCCTGTTCTATATTTGGGGAAATGGAGGCATTTAGAGGCTAAGTGATTTTTTTTTCCTCCCCAAGCTTAGAGGAGGCTAGTGGCAGAATTTGGAACAGAAGAGAGGTCTTCTAATTCCCCATAGTAATCACTAGACACAGTTTCCTTCACAGTTTATGTGGCTATAAGAAGTTGAATTTTGGATTTTTAATCACAACTTTTTGATATTGAGAACTCAAGAAAAATTAAACTTTGAATGAAGGCTCCCATATTTTTCCTTTTCTCATGTTATGTCAAATCAGGAAAATATATAATTGACAACTGCACATTTTTACTTTTTTCTCCCCAATCAACACAGATACCAAATTCATTTTTTCATGAAAGGAAAGATGTTTTAAGAAATACCATTTGTGAAATGCGCATATAAAATCTTACAATTTCAATCTTACATGCAGAAATTCAAACATGATCTATTTGGTGCATCCTACCGCTCCCCCCACTATCCCCATTGCTTCCTTATTTCACAGAGTCAACCAATTTTATATTATTATGTTCCAATTCTTGAGCAAATTTGGTTTTAACCATAGTATGGGTCAGGTGCTGCTTCCTTCAAAAATATGACTCAGCCACATGTAAAAACTTTTCCGGTTAGTTCTCAAAAGAAGATATTCTAATTACATGCAAGAAGTACCATATTTGTAATCTTTGTATCATATATGTATATATCTGCTGTGATCCAAAATACCATATGTTATGTTAAATATTGGGAATAAAGGGGAAAAAGTAATGAGGACAAATTGCTTGGGACATTGAACTTTCAGTTGTTGCAGAGGAGGTTTTGCTATTTCAATACAAAATTACATTTGCATTTTCTGTAAACGTAACAGCTCATCCAACCAACATTACCAAAAAAACCCCTGAATATAGAGAATGATAGGCAGAAAATTTTGAAACAGATCGTGTTATCTTTAGCGCAGGAAGAATAATGAAAAAAAATCCATAGATTATTTTAACAAACTAAAATTTGTTGAATTTGTCATTCAGCTCAAGATTAGCATTTTATTCAGCACTGAATTCAGAATTTGTTTATTTATTCATTAGTTCTTAAGAACTCTTCTGAAGTCTGTATGAGATACAGGCAAAGCAAGCTATTGTTCTATTACGGTTCAATTACTTGAAACTATATATGCACAAAGGCAGACATGTGGAAGCCAGAACATCACCCTTTACTCCTTTCTATGTAGACACTTGCAAACACTGGTCTCCGGCTTATTAGGATCATAAATATCTGTGTGCCAATCTTTCACTGTTCAGCTTCTAAAGAAAAGCCTTTATGACAATGTTGTATGAAGGTACTAGGTACACATTACTTCAACCTTTCTAGTAATTGTAATCATGTGTTAACTTGCCAATTTCTGAAGCTCAGTCATCAGCTGAATTGAAAATATGGAGAGAGTCATGACAGTTTTGTGTTGTTTCTACCTGCTGTCATTCCTATTGAATTTCAGGCTTCTTGTCAATTTCATACTAGTGCTGAGTGCAGTGAAACTGACAAAGAGCAGTATGCTATCAGCTACCCAAAACAAAATGAGACAGGTTTAGCAGAGAAGTGAAGCCTCTCCGTTTAGGTATGAATTTTACATTATGTTTCTGAGGCTACCTGCTGTCCAAGTCAAAGTCAAATCAATATTGATTTCAGAGGAACTCATGCAAGATGCTGGCACTCCACATAGGTGATAGAGAAGGCATGAAAGCAGGTTTTAAAGTAGGTGCAGTTTTCACAATCTTGGGTTAGTGTAAGGGCCAAATTTGAAGGAGCTGACGTCAAGGAAAACTGAAGAATGCTGATTAAAGCAGTATTGGACCTGGAGCCACCTTCAGTTAGAGCACCATGTAGTAAAGAACTGATCCTCATCTGCATAGCAGGGTGGATAAACTGTAGGGGATAGGATTATATTTTCTTCAGTAACTTCATTTCTCCATAAGAAAAGCTTTTCTTTATTCACTCTGTATCTCTTTGTCTTAACATTTGATGTTATTAAGAGCACAGACAACTGAATTCTACTTTCCCCATTGAAAATTGTGCCGATGATCCAAATGGGGTCAGTGCTCTGGATTCTACTAACAGGGTCAGCTGTCAGAGTTGCTGTGGTGGTGGCTGTGAGCAGCATCCTCAGATGTACAGTTACAATGGGCTGAATCTTTTGCAGGAGGAACAAGGAGGGCCTTCTACACAACTACAGGGCAAGGTCTTTCTATATTTTACAGTGGCAGGGTAGCATCCCATTCTTTATGGCAGGGAAGGCACTTAATATAAACCCTTTGTCTCAGGCAGTTTATTCTGAAAACAGGCATTTCTGAGCTGAGGAAAGGCCACCAGAACTGCTGGGCCCCTTGCACTGCAATCTTAAGGCCTAATTCTATATGGTGTTTAACACCCTTGCATGGAAAAGAAGTGCTTGAAGCACCACTCAGAACATATTCCTTACCTCTCAAGATCTGGCAGAAAGGGCAGCATATTGCTAGTATCTGTTTGGGGTTTTTTTATTACCAACAAAATTATTTAGCCAAAAATTTGGAAATTTCAAAAATTTGGAAATGCATAGAAGTCAGTTTCCCACACCAATCACCCTGCATACATATTTCAAAGCAAATTTTAAAAGCATCTGCAGTCATGCAAAATACCGTATATGGATAGTGGGCTGAGTTAGGGGTACTGAAGGAATTGCAATTTTGAATTTCTTGATTTTTGTGAATTTAAGAATAATATTTTATATTTAGGAAGAAGCATTTCATCCAAGGAGCACAAACTTCTTTATAAGCATTACATGAATAAGCTTCACAAAACTCCTTTGAGGTAGGTTCCACAAGTACGTAGTAATATTCCTATTTGGCAGATGTGGGAGGCAAAGAGAATTTCACACTTGAGTGCCTAAATATGACTGTGGGCATCAAGATTTAAGTATCTACAAATCAGATGCTAAGGCCAGAATTTTCATAAGATACTAATGATTTTGGGTGCCTAACTTGATAAAAAAAATAAGGATTCTCAAAGGGCAGGCAATCAGCATTTTCTGAAATATCAAAACCCTTTAAATGGTCTCAGATTGAGAACCCAAAAATTAAGGACCCAAAATCATAAGTGTTTTCTGAAAATCTTGGTCTATGTCTCTAAATGTGAATTTAAGCTCCTAAATCAATGGTGGAGTATCCTGACTCTTGTTCTAACAGTTAGACAGCATTCCCTCCCTTTTCATTTAAGCTCTCAGTTTTAATGTTGTATTTTGTATATATTGTATTGATTTCATTTAGTTTTAGTTCTCCCGTTGTAAAAGTTCATTTTCTACTTTGTCTGCTACCAAGTTCATTTTGCAATCCCGAAGGGCTTTTATTAAGTCAGCAACCTTAGCTTCCTTTCCCTTCCATTTCTGCCACTCTCGAAGTGACTGCATCAATTGTTCTTGCAAGTTATAAGGACTGGCTGTTAGAATTCTGTCAATTTTTGTATCAGAAATTCCTAATCTTCGAACTAGCATTTTCCAGTTCTTCCCAACATTGTCACATATAACTTCAAAAGCTACATTCTGCTGACCTGAAAAATAAACAAAATGGAAAAATCCAGTTTATGCCAAATGAATGATTTACGAAGAGATATTTACAATGTGCATTTCTCTACTAATTCTTACTGTATAGGTACATATTAAGGATCACATTGTCACAGTAAAGCCACTGGATGTGCTGAGGGCAGTGTAGAAACACCTCAGACCTGATGGAGTTTCCAGAAGCCTTGCATCACACAGTGACAAAACTTCTGCATGAGTGCCAGGGGAGCTATGCTACCCTTTCTGAAAAGCTGGTTGCAGCATGTGCTCCCTCACCCTCCTGCATGTGGCCAGTGCAGAAGCTAGTGTGTGGAATTCCACGTGGCAGTCTAGAGCCAGAGATAGTACTAGTTTGGAAGTCCTTGTTAAGAGTAAGTGAGACTCAAATAATGCATAGTTCATGTACTGGCCTTTTGAAGAGGGGTAAATTTCACCACAAAACTATTTCCAACTATTTGAAACATTATTCACTTTTTTTTTTTTTTTAAAGAGTGAGGCAGACCTCTGCTCCAAAGTATTCCTATGCAACAGTGTTAGGGGTTAGATTGAAAGATTTCCACATATACCTTACTTTAAAAAAAACCCATTTATCAGTGGTTCCCACAGTGTTAGTTTGCAAAATAAAAATAAGAAGATGTGTCCACCTACGTTTTTCTGTCTCATCTAGATGGTTGACAACACCACCTTGTCCACCTTCTATGAACTCCTGTAGTTGGATTATCAGATCTTCTCTTTTAATGCTTTTGATCATGAGCTGGAGAAAATCTACCTTCTCTTTTGCAATCTCCCGCTGTTCAAGGAGGATGAGGAAGAGATCAATACCAGTTTTGACGGACTCAAGCTTCCTTTTGCCAATTTTGTCCAGGCACAGAAATTTAAGGGAAGAGAGATCATGGTCAGATAAACTCATGGAAAATGAATGCAAGAGAGACAAAAATGGGTCCATTTTGGTAAGCCCTGTGAAAGAATATCAAGAAAAAGATATTGTGTGTGTAAGAAAACATACAGAAAGTCTCACATGTTGTTTGCTTTCTACTTGCCTAGGAAACACCTTTCATCTGAAGCTAAAACTTTCTTTTATTAAATAGACAAGTTCTTAAAAACAAAAGTAAAGCTCTTTGGCATGATTACCTTCCTGGAAGGCAATTAACATTAGCTATTTCTCTACAAACATTTCTTACTTTCACTTTCACAACGCACTGTCATTATCAGTAACTAAAATCTTATACTTTCCAAAGTTTGGAACAAACTTCAATATACTTTCTCCTGGAAATCAAATTGCTGTTATGAACAATATGTAAAGATATGTTTCATTTCATAGGAGTTGCTACTTACTTCCTGGTTTAATCTATGTTGCCCTGAAAGCCTAGCCGCGATGAAGAAAAACTTCACTGTGTTGAAGGCAGCTTTCCTTTTACACAGAGATCTGCCTGTCACCGGAAATCACATGAATGAATGATGCAAACTTTTCAGCCTCCGGGAGTGCTCTATTTTCCAGTGAACACTAGATGGCAATACCATACAACTATCTATCCTACCGTATACACACACATACCCTGAATACTAGTGCCATGTACACACATAGTACTGAATAAATACATCAAAATCTGTAGTCTAAAGATCAACAGAAGAACTGTCAAAATGGTTCTAAATTATTATGAAAAAGCAAAGCAATTCAATTATATGTTAAGTAAAACATCACAGTTAAGGATTGTGTATATATTTAAATCAAATCCTTCCCCTTAAGAATTGTATCAAGAGTAAAAACTGATGTTCAAAAATATAAAAAATAGAAAAGAATGTGAAAGGATTCAGAAGTTTTACTCTGAATTATTATGGTAGCTGCATAAAGGTTTATTTCACACTAAAAAAGTGGGACAAATTTATGCCTGGTGTAATTCCTTTTAGATCAGTGGATTTACATTAAGAATTAAGTTAGCATATTCTTTTTACTAATCCAATAGTAAGCCCTAATCATAAGAGAATCACAAGCCTATTTTCACACCTTGCTCAGTTCTCAGCACCTAAACTGAGATTGAACTATGACATCATGTTGAAACTGGACCCCTGGAAGTGTACATGGATTTTTGAGTGTAGGGGTAGATAAATTAGGATGGGGTAATTATGGAGTAAGTCAGGGTGCTCACTGTCAGGGTGCTCACTGCTAAGTACATTGTGCCTATTCCATATAGTTTCCTGCAGAGATTAGTGTTTAGGATATTGACGACACAGAAAAGTAGGTGACCAAATTCAGAATAGATATGAGGGCAGATTAAACCTTATTTGAAAACTATCCCCACAGTGAGGAATACATAAAGTTAACAGAGTCATTTTATGTTAAATTATGCACAATGTGTGTGTTTGGTGTAAACATTCAGTTCACTACCTGCCTCCTGCTGCAGGAAAAAGAGGGTCTAGCTGCTTGGCTGGTTATCTGTGCATAGTTTCCTGCAATTTGAAAACATTTGTGAATGGTAAGTGTTTAAATAAGCCAGGGAGTCTAGGGATAACTAGGCCCCCATTTGCTGAAGGATTTTATGGCTTCTGGTCAAGTTTAGCATTTACATAGTGCTTTACAAGCTATCAATCAGCACATAACTCTGCAAGGCCTACTTATTATTTTCTCTTTACAAGAGGGGAATGAATCACAGCAGTTAAGTGATGAAGTGAGTTGATAAAGGCCACAAAGGGAGCCAGTGTCACAGCCAGGATCAGAACATAGGAGTCCTTTATTCCTTGTCCATCATGCTATTAAGATGCTTCTCCTTGTGGCCAAAAGTCAAAATGGCTGCTCAATGGAGAGGTCAACTCAGCTGCAGGCTATCTGCAGGAGCAGCAGCAGCAGCTGCCTGAGTTATACTGCCATTCACAGCAACGAATTGATATCAGGTTCTTCTAAAAGCTGAGGGACCTGAGAATTTCACTGACCTCAAAGGTGAAGCCTAGAATTATGAATACCCCATGATTGTTAAGAAAATCGGACAAATTTTCAAACCCAGCAATCAATTAATATTTTCAAGCCTGTTTTTATACAGAGAAAGCTTTTAGTTTTAAGAAAAGCTCCCAGCCTAAATTCAGCACTGACGCTGCTAAGCCCTGGGGAACTTGTGATTATGGGCTTTACAGGGACCAACCCCTGGACTTTTCTCATAACTTTGTAAACCAACCTGAAGTTCTCCCCTGTACTCTGCTCTCTCTCTCTCTCTGTGTGTGTGTGTGTCAGGGGTGGGGAAGAACTCTCTCACTCTTCCCCAGACCACAAACATTATTCATTATTTCCAGCCAAGCCTTCAGTTTACTAGGTAATGTACATACACAGAAGGTACAGTCCCTGCCCCAAAGAGTTTCCAGTCTCACCTATACAAACTCAAAGGTTATTGTCTGTGTCTCCCACATCTCCATCCTCATGCTCCAGTTTTAAGGAGGCCAAAAGCCATTTTCTACAACTTAACTTTCCAGCAAAAATTGTAAAAAATCCAAAAAGAACAAACCAGCCCCCAACAATTAGTCCCTTTAAATTTTGTCATCCCCATGGTACATGTGAAACCTTCTCTGACCCTACCTCCAACTAATCACAAAAATCAGGGTTAACACTGGTGTCGTCACCAGCCTCCTCTCTTCTTTTTTGATCCAGGAGAAATGGGCAGCCTTCCTAATAGGCAGGTGTTATAAGATGGCTAATGTATATGCATCACGACTGCCCTCCACTGGTTGGAATATCAGACCTGCTTAAAGGTCTGGTTCTGTGGGAGCCCCAAATGGTGCAGGAAGGGGAGAATTACCAGCAGCAGTGTCATATGGAGAGGATATGCTAATACTGGAGAGAATTATCAACACTGATAATGATGGACATGATGGAACTCACTCTAGGCACTTACGTTCCCTGTTTTCTAAGGAACAGAGTAGGTCTAAGTATTTTCTTTCTTGTGTCCTGATGATGCCTTTAAACAGAGGCATGAGACACCAGAGTTACTGTGGGCTGGTGTAATGAGGTCCAGGTAAGATCCATTCACAGCACAGCAATTTGAAATATTCAGGTTCAGAATGTAAAGAATTATCAGGCATAAGGCCTAGTAATAAACAATATAAAGTCTGATTGTACAGAATGAGGCATCTTAGTGTATATTTTTATTCTGCAATAAAATATGAATCTATCAAACTGCATTAGTGAAACAAGAAAATACATGGAACTCAGTTCAGGCTTGGTGATGTCAGTGGGTCAAATTCAGAGCTGAGTCTATGCAAAGGAACTCTAAATTACAGTAATTTACACCTTTTTGGTAGCTCCCTCAGCATGTAAATTAAACCTCCTTAAACTCAGATTATTTTAGACACCCATAAATTCAGGGCCAGAGTCAGAGCTGATATGTGAAGTGATGTAATTGCAGTTCAGTATGTAAATGTGAGTGTCAGGGAGTCTAAACTGGTATCAACACTGTTTAATTTCCTTAGACTCACCTCTGAAATTTGGCACAATGGAGTTGCACCCATTTTTACCAAGCCTGAATTTGGTCTGTTAAGGCTAGTCTG
This sequence comes from Natator depressus, assembly GCF_965152275.1. Lineage (NCBI taxonomy): Eukaryota > Metazoa > Chordata > Testudines > Cheloniidae > Natator > Natator depressus. Next base: position 49,305,937 of record NC_134239.1, on the reverse strand, counting down.
ATACATGCACAGTTGAAAAACCCAAGCAGCTTGCTTTCCTTTAGCCTATTGCCTCTAAAGCCAATTCACAGGGTTGAGTGAAGGAGATGTCGGCCAGTAGGCAACAAATTTTAGCCTTTTCAATGTGCAGAATAAAGTTTGACAAAAACTATGCATTTGACCAGCTCAGATTTCAGTGACAGTTTCCTAGATATATAGCTCTGAGAGTGATCCTGTCACATAATCAAATGATATGTAGATTTCAAGGGCAATATCTTACAAAATCAGACAGAGGGTGCTCAAAGCTTTATAGAACATTAAACAGATCTGTGCTGCAGAGTTTCGAGAACAGCATTAGTAAGAACTCCAGCTCTCTAGATTTCTATAAGGTGCCAGTCTCCAAGGTATCTAGGCATCCACTAAAGAATACAAAATGTATTCTGTAAAGGATTTTGCTCTCTGCCCTATGAGTTGGCTTCAGTTACTTTGTGCGTGTAAACGTGGTGTAAATGGTACAGCTTAGATGTCTATTGGGAGGTACATAATTTGTTTCCTTGTTGTTGCTTTAAAAGCAGTATACCAAGTTGTGTGTATTGTACATTAATGATATTTAAGTAACGTTTATAGCACTGTGTTTGAAATCCCCTGAGCAACAACGGTTTTGCTAAGTGGGTTTGGTTACACTTTTGGAAGGTGCTTTGCGTGGCCCAGCTTTGGCCAAGCTGGCTGGGTTTGCCTCATTCTGGGACACCTACAGTCTGGTCCCCTATATACTTCTTTCTGTATTCTAGTACATTCACACAATGCTTCCTGTGGGACCGATGGTCTACTTACTCTAATCTAATGTAGATATCAGTGCTCATTCCCATCATATTGGAGCTGCTGTATCCAGTTGTAATTATAGTGCTTTCTCTACTACTCTTAAGCAGCATCCTCTGGGTCTGAGGTCAGTGCATCTATATAAACTGGCCAAACAGCCTCATATAAACAATGTCTTCCACCCCTCTCCTCAATGACGTGCCTTGTGGAAGGCTTGGAAAATACAGGATCTGATTTCTTTATCAGACCACTCTCTCTCATTTAATAGAGATTGCTTTCCCTTCCCAAGACTGGGAACCCTGGGTACAAAGTATGAAGTATATAATACATATTGCAGTATCACTGTATATATTTCATCTCTTGCCTTGTTTCTGAGCTACAAGTCTGTCAGTTCATATTTATTTTGCTTGCCTTTGATATGATGAAAGTCAAAATCAATTTGATACTTTAGCATGTTGCCCTGCTCCCTCATATACCTGAATAGCTGAGGTAAGAGGGCATGGTGCTCACTGGATCGGTAGTGGCTTATGACTGAGATTGTACAGATTAGAGGAGAGCTCAGGAACATGTCTTTAAAAGAGCTGCTACCACATATATGACCTGACTATCCAGATCAAAACTGGTGCCCCAGCTGCAGGGTGAGGAGAAAGCCAACAGGCAGCTTCAGAGGTAGAAGCTGGATTCAAACCAGATGGGACTTGAGAAAGCTTGCCTCCCTCCTGCTGTTGCTTTATAGGTGGATAAGTGGCTTTTGTGAGAATGGCTGGGCTGACTGTCATAAGAGTGAGAAAACTGGCAAGGGCCATGTGGTTTTTATCTCGGCAAATAGAAAGCAGAAGGGGGGCATCCAAAATGACGGGATATTGAAATTCATTGCATTCCTGCCTGGTGTGATCAATCATTTTGCTGACATCCTCTTCCTATGGAACTGAATGGATCCCCCAAAACACATCCCAGCCAGAATGGGGCTGTGAAAAAAAGCAGTCTTACTTCTCTGGCCAGAAAAAAAGAGGAAAACATAATTGAAACCGGCAATTGTCAGCTGATGAATAAGAGAGTCAGTTGGTAGCTGGAACTTACAGATGATGTCTTCAATTTAAATAGGCTTAAATAGGTTTGAATGATGGAGATAAGTTACCTATCTGACTTTCAGCTATCAAGTATCATTCTCTTTTAAGGAACTTATGGGCATCTCAGACAGAAATACTGAAGAATATTGCAGTTAAGGAGAAATAAAGTAACAATCTAGAGTGAAGTAAAAGAACAAGGACAAGAAAAGTAATTTATCTGGATAATATCTCATTTCTTTGTACTTCTAAGACAGATAAGCTGAGTTCCATGAAATTTGTTATATATCGAGGTTCTTACACTACTCCCATCTTGAGGGTCTTTTGTATGTGAGATCATGAATGCTCTGCATGGACATTAAAGCTCCCCTGGTACTTTTAATTAATGAAGTGGTTTGCCCTTGAGTCTTTGGTCAAAACTTACCCTTCTCTACACGTGTGCTGTGTGCGTGTTGTGGCTGCCTTCCACTCCACAGGTGGCTGCATTTTGATGAGGACGCTGTTTCTATACTGTTTGTAAAGTGCTTCAGGATCCTAAAAGGGAATTGTCCAGTATGAAAGGGGCTTTTGGAAATGTAAAATTATTATGGTTTAAAAGAGAGAAAATTAGAGATAGACTTCTGAAATAGCTCTCTGTGGGGGAAAAAACACAAGTACAGCCAAGGAACTGAACTTCGGCATAAATACCTTGCAAACAGTTAAAAGATTTGACCAAGTAACAACAGCAACAAAAAAATCAATTGTTACCAATGGCTGAACTTACTATTGAAACAAGGGGAGGGTTAATCCAACCAACTGTAGATACATTTAGGTTGTGTTACTGTTGGCAGGAGAAGGCTAGCATCAGTTAAATTAAATTAAATTACCTTTAGGGGAAAGGTAAATTTTAAACTTTTGTTTATTTTTTCCTAGCTAAAAACCTCTTATATTTGATTTTTCCTTAAATAATCAATGTTTATCATACAATGTAATTAACAGACATTATACAAGCATTATACATATAACTATTATGATAGATCCACACATTAGCTTAACATTACATTGCTGTCCACTAAAGCCACACTTTTTAATTAAGCCACATATAAATTTTTACACATGGGGAAACTGAGGAACAGAGAGACTAAATGACTTGTCTAGAATCACATAGTGAATCAGTGGCAGAGTTGGCAATATACTATAGGAGTCTTGACTGCCAGTCCCCAAAGCTAACATGCTATCACTTAGGCATGTCTAAATATTGTATACATTTATTCTCTTACTTACCTGCCATCTTCCTTTCAGTTTCCAACTCAATAAAAACAGGGGAAGGGAAATACTTAAGAGCTGAAGTGTGTGTGTGTGTGTGTGTGTGTGTGTGTGTGTTGTCTCTTCCTATGTTGGAAATACAAATTTATAGACAGTTATAAAAAAAGAGGTTTAAAGTGCATCACCATGAATTATTTTACAGAGAGTGGGTCAATTTTTGCACCAACTTAGGGCCCACTCTTGGGAACACGTTTTGCACAAGCCCAAGCATGTGACTAGTCCCACTGATTTCAGCCTCTGGAATCCTGCTCCAACCTTGCTCAGCAGAAAAGCAGCAGATCTTCTGCTAAAGAAGCCTCTGTGCCTGCAGAAGTAAGGACAAGATTTTCCCAGTGTGAATATTTCAGCCGTGCGCTCTTCCAACTGAACAGAGTTCCCTTTGGAACCTTCAATGTTATAGCCTTTATTTGGCTGAACGGGGTGCTGTTAAGTAACATATGCTTTTTCCTGTCAGCACCCAAATATTCTGTTTCTGCACTCGCTTCCCAGTGCTCTCATAGACTAGAAAATAAAAACTGGTCCCCTCCCCTCCATCAGTTACTAAAACATCCATTTAACAAAGAGAAAGAATGAAGCTGGCTTTACATTAAGAAAATGGGAAGTAATTCTGAATGGGACCTCACACTAGTTTTACGCCAGTGGTGTTTTCTCCACTGACTTCAGAAGAGTTACTCTTGATTGATAGTGATGTTCGTGAGAGCAGAATCAGGCCTATTGTGGTCACAGTATTGAGCACAGACAATGACTCATAATTTAATACCAAACTAAGGTGCATTTATTTCTTAAAGAACGAATGCCAATGCAGACATCTGGGATTGTTTCATCTAAATACAGTCACTGATTAGAGGTGCGACTAAGTACATTTTATTTTTCCCATTAAAGAACATAATCAAACAGTCCTTTCCTTTTCTGTATGAGTCAGTTGGAAGGTACACATTTTTTGGAATCTGATTAGAAAGGGAGGTGCTCTGCTTGCTCAAACAGTGTTCTTCAAGTAGTCATTTCCTTTTACATTCTGGATAATTCAGTGCTGCCAATAAATGATACAGGATATGACTAGGCTAGTTACTCATAGGAATTCAGAAATAATGAGTAAGAAAATAAATCCACTGTCACAGAACCCCACCTTTGGCATTCAAAGTAAAGGCTACCTCTGAAATATAGTATATTTTTCTATTCTTTAAACAAACCATTCAATACATGATGGGTTCGTAGTTCAGTGTTGAATTCAAATACACATTGTGATGGGAAAAGGCCAGATGGCTATATAGGAAAGTAGTGAGAAACAGGTATATTAGCCACAGGCTAAACAAATCCCTGTTACTATGGTAACCAAATGGCAGCTGCTCCAGGTCAATTAAGACACCTGGGGCCAATTAAGATCCTTCTAGAAAGCAGTGGAGACAGCTAGGTTGATTGGGGCACCTGAAGCCAATCAAGGGCTGGCTGGAACTAGTTAAAAGCCTCCCAGTTAGGCAGTTAGGAGCATGTGTCAGGAGCTGTAGGAGGAAGCTGCGTGGCTGGAGAAACTGGGCAGTACAAACCTTGTCAGGCACAAGGAAGGAGGCCCTGAGATAAGGGTGAGGTAGATGTAGAGGAAGTGGGGGCTGCTGTGGGAAAGTGGCCCAGGGAATTATACTTGTCCTGTTTCAAAAGTCAGCTACCAATAGCTGCTACTATTAGGGTCCCTGGGCTGGAGCCCAGAGTAGAGGGCAGGCCCGGGCTCCTCCCCTCCCACTCTCCCCGAGTAATCACAGAGATTGTGATACAACCGAGACTTTGCAAGGGCGGGTTGCTTCTTCCCACCTCCCTTGCTGGCTTATGATGCAAATGGCTCAGTAGGCTGTGACCCTTGCCTCTACAGAGAGAAGGTCTACGTGGTGGTCACAGTGAGCCTCTGAGGCTAGCATAATCCGCTTGGAAGCGCAGGACCCACTGAGATAAGGTCAGAGTTTTGTCACGACATACAAACACAAATGAAGGACAAGTTCCTTGCACTTGAAAGCGTATCATCTAGGAAGACAAGTGCCACATGGAAGGTGTGGGAATTGGATACAATCAAATCTATACAATTTTTAATATATACACAGTATATACATTTTTTTAGTTTATTCAAACAATAACAATTAAAAGACACCTCCAGTATGCTTAACTGTACCTCAACATAGTTCAGACACTTCATGCTTTTTTGTGATAATTATACAGCATCATTCTTAAATACAAAGTGCATACAATTACAGCAATGTGGCTTGCAATCTGAGAGCGCTTGTACACAGCTACACCCACCCTCCCACCCACATTCTCACTCTATTTTGCCATTTTTGTGTAACTTTGAGGGAAGACCTTTAGAGCAGAGGGGCCTTTCTGTCCATCTCTGCTCAGTCACCTGATAGTGAATGGCTAATATTTCTTACTCCTGGCTAAACCAAACAGCAGCAGAGAGGTCCTTTTGTTGACTTTAGAGCTACATCCCTCTATTTAGAGATGCACCTGAACCAAAAGCTCAGAGCCAAACACCTGTGGACATGGGAGAAATTTAACTCCAGATGTGACATTTGTGGCTCTTCCCTATAAGGGTCCAAACCAATTCCCATCTGATCATACTGGGACTTAGGAAAAGTTCACTTTGGATGCACACCTGATTGAAAATGTTTCCCTGTTTACCGTTACATTTTGAGATCTATCAGTTAGCCCGTGTTTAATCCATTTAATGTGTGCTGTGTTAATTTTGTGTTGCTGAAGTTTTTTATCAAAATGTGCAGTACCAAGTCAAATGCCTTACAGAAGTCTATTACATCAAAACTATTACCATTATTCAAATTTCTAATTTCATCAATAAAATATATTTTTAGTTTGAAAGGATCTAGTTCCATAAACCTATGTTGATTGACATTACTTATATTACCTCCTTTAATTCTTTATTGAGTTCCATATCAGCTGTTTCCATTATTTTGCCTGGGATCGATATCAGGCTGATAGGCCCATAATTAACCTTGTTGTCCAGTTTGCCCTTGTAAAATATTGGCACATTAGCTTTCTTCCAATCCACTGTAACTTTCCCAGTGTTCCAAGAGTTATTGAAAATCAATTATCTAGTGAGCGCCCTAGCCAGTTCTTTTAAAACTCTCGAAGGCAAGTTATCTGGCATTGCTGATTTAAAAATGTCTAATGTTAGTAGCTGTTTAACAGTCTCCTGAGTACCTATTGGAAAGTGTTTCACCTCCCATTATATGATATAACTACATGAAACAGTGTCCCAAATACGGAACAGAAATATTTATTGAACACCTCTTCCTTTTCTGCATTATTATTGACAATACTACCATTTCCATCTACTAGCCATTGTTAGGATTCTTTTTATTCCCAGTACACTTAAAAAGCTCCATTTTATAGTCCTTAATTCCTCTGACCATTGATTTTTCCTTGTGTCCTTTGGCTTCCCTTATCAATTTTCCTATAATTCCTAGCTTCTGATTTCTATTCATTGCTGTCAACTTTCCCTTTCTTAGTTGTTTGATTTACATTGTAGCAGGGAGCCAAAGAAAGACTTCCTTTGATTTCAGTGGGCTTTGGATTAGGCCCGTAAAGAGGATGTCAAAAGTGAAGAAAGAAACATTTATGGTGTCCTTTAGGTCTTTAAAAAATGATTACTTTCTTTCCCTAAGTATTTGTCTGTTTGGCTAAAATAAAAATAAATAAAATAAAAATGATTACTAGTCTAATTTATTACTGTATTAAAAATGGCATATTGTGCTTAAGTCATGAAAAATAGCAGTTTACATGTGAAAATAATTGAGCAAGGGGAGTAGAATAATAGTGAATTTTAAGACATATATAAGGATTAAAAACAAGAAGAGTTCTTTACTTCTGAAAATGTCATTGGAAAATGAAATGCTTTCAAAATACCTAAAGGTATCAGTGCTGCCCCACCCTCTCAACTAAGATGATGAAAAGCAATTTTTAAAATTATTATTAAATATCATGTAACAACCAGAAAGCTCATTTGCAGCTACAGCACCAAACATCACTGAAAGGTTAAAAATAAAAGCATATCTGTGCCTTGACTTGAGTCTTATTTACCCTTAAACAATTTAAGTCTGCAAAGTATTTGTAGTGCAGTATCTTAAAAACACAATGAAATGGCAATCCAGAAGATTTAGTCTTGTACTGTCAACAGAATAGGGTCAGAGTATTTCCGCTTCAAACAGAAATTATGTCTCTCCTACTTTTGTTAGTGAAAGATAAGTAGTGTATTATAGCAATATTTTAAAATGTTCCAGCTAAACACTTCCAACTCTAATCTTTCCTGCCCTTCAGCCTTCACTTGCTAAGTGCACAGTGGACAATTTCACAATTTCAGTTGTTACAGCTTTGCACTCAAATTATTTTTTTGCCCCTTGGAGAAGACTGATTTTTCCTTTGTTGGATCGCTAGCATTTAACATTCACTGCAGGAAGCAGCTCTAAAGTGCTAATTGATAGGATGTCAGAGAACAGGCACCTTCATGTTAATGCAGTACTCAGCTGAGGGAGATTCAAGTGCTACCCATCTTCACATACGGGGACTCTTGCCCACACTGTAGCTGAGAATCACATTCAGATCTTTGCAATTAGTACTATTATTTCTTCCTCACTCCCCGCACTCTGGTTGTGAATTAATGCCCGCTGGTGTTTCTGTTCAATCTTTTATGAACATAATCATTCCTCAAACTGTTATCTGAAAGGTGAAACAACAAACTTGCCTCCACTTGCAACAAGAATATACATAGAGCTTTCATTAGCATCAGATAACTAACTGAATTCTCACCTCTATGGCACACCTACCTCCTACTTTGTCATCAGTCTTTCAGAAGCGACAGAGTCAAGCCAACCACCAGTTAATCAATGCCTTATTGGCTTCTTACAAGATTTGCCCACTCTGGTCCAAATCTATTACCTGAATAACATGAACTGGGACTGTGTTTGACATGGGTTATTGTTAAGGTTTGTTCTTAGCCTACTTGATAAGACATCTTTAGTACAAAACTAAGGCCTTACCTTTGTTTGGAGAATACATCAGCCCAAGCACAATAATATAAAACACTGCACGTTGGCTTCAGTGGGCTGACTAATGTTTCAAGTTAAGCGTGTGTTTTAATGCTTTTCTGAATTGGGGCCTTATATGTTATATTAAACTCCTAAAAATAAACTATTTAAAGTGTCTGTGTGTAGTCTAGGAACACTTTTCAATATCCAATATCTCAGTACATGGCACGCTACTTTCTAGTTAAATTGTAAGTGCACCAATCAAAGTTAGCTGAATTGCAGATTTTGGGGGCTGAAAGGGAAGACTGGTGTGAAAAATCTCTCTTTTTTGCTCTACCGGAAACTCCAATCCAAAGGTTGGTGGACAAAAAAATTAAATTGCTTAAATCCAACCATGTTAGTTGAACAGGTCTGACAACTGCAATAAGAATATAATCTGCACAATCTATCCCTTTCATCTTCTCCACTCTTCCACATTCTGAGGTGGGTTAAGCAAAGGGAGATGTGAGAGAATGAGCCAGTGTTACAGCTTTAGTTTTACCTTTTGATACAATAACATTTTTGCTTGCTATTCAGTCACATATCCTTGCCAGGAATCCAATTAAAACTATGCTAATGAAGACTCTAAGGTGCTGAGCAGCCTCGGCTCTGACTGAAGTCAATGGGAGGTGAGGGCAGTCAGCATCTCATACAAGGGGCTTACAATCAGTGCCGGTGCTAGTCCATTGGGGGCCCTAAGCAGGAATATTTTGCCCCCCCCAACACATATTAATAATTAATAGAGGCCACTCTTGAACTGCTCAGGGCCCTAAGCAATTGCTTAGTCTGCTTATGCCTAGCACCAGCTCTGCTTACAATAGCGTCTATAAACAGATTGGTTCATGTATAATGGCAGAAAGATTTCTCAGCTCTTGTCACTAATGCTCACACAGACAAAGCACAGTGTAAAGCAGTGGTGGGCAACCTGCGGCCCTTCAGGGTAATCCACTGGCGGGCCGGAAGACAGTTTGTTTACATTGACTGTCCGCAGGCACAGCCATCCGCATCTTGCCATTCCCAGCCAATGGGAGCTGTGGGAAATGGCGGCCAGCACGTCCCTGCCCGCCGCTCCCATTGGCCGAGAACAGCGAACCGTGGCCACTCTGGGAGCTGCAGGTGGCCATGCCTGTGGATGGTCAATGTAAACAAACTGTCTTGCGGCCCACCAGCGGATTACCCTGATGGGCCGTGTGTGACCCGCGGGGTGCAGGTTGCCCACCACTGGTGTAAAGAGTACTGCATGTAACAATATCACTACATTTATGCATTCATTCAACTCATTTTCCACGTCTCTCAAGTCCAACAATACTCATGTTTGCACACAGTCTGTGGTGATGACGGGGGAATGGAATCTGTCCCACAGGAGAAACTCTTGTATATTTCAATTTATTCTGAATAAATGTTCAACAAAAAAATTAAAGCATTTACTTTTCTTAAAAAATGGTTTCCATGAAAGGATTTTTATATAGTCATCTAAGTAGTAATACAGTATTTATATACAAAATCTCATTTCAAACAATTTACTGTACAAAAGAAAGTATAACCATCAGTTACTCTTATGATTTCAGCAAATAATAAAATTTATGACAAATATGTACTTGGGTATAGTTTTACTATTTACAGGAATGTCAGTATTAAGCCAAGAATATTAGATAAATTATTTACAGTTGAAATTCCTTCAGAGGAAGTTCCCGAACATTTATCTCATAAAAGGTGTCTACCTGTTGGTTTCCTTCTAGAATTTTTAGGTTATTAATGAATGAAATAAAGAATATATTTTCTATAAGAAGTATGGACAAAACTCTGCTTGTCTTACTCATATGCTAGTGGCTCTGCTGCAGTCAGTGAGCCTGATTTTGCATACAGGTACTACCAGGCATACTCTGTGCGAGAATAAATCAGACAGGATTTGGCCCTATTTTACTAAAACATGTCAAATTATAATTTAAAAAAAAATAGTGACATTCCTGCAAGTCAAAATATTAAAGAAACAAGCGTTAACAAAATATAAGCCCTTTATTAATAAAAATCTTTGGTTGGATCAATATTTTAAATTAGTTTTAACAATATTTGGTTATTATAATTCACTTCTTTCCACATAATTTCTCTTCTGGTGTCTTTTTGAACAGACTACAGAAAAAACATCTGAAGGTAATCACATACTTTATAGTAAAAACAATAAATATTACAAAACAAAGTGTGGTATTTTTAAAGTTCTATTTTAAATCTTTATATTACTTTGGCAAACAAAATAAAAATAAAAAAAGACACCCCCCCATCCCCACCCCACTTATTTTCATGAACTATAAGTCTTTTGACATTTGGTTTTGTAACAAACCATACAGTAGACAGACTGAAAAACTTTTGTTTTTATTTTAGTTATTTGGTTTAGTGTATTGTTTAGTTTGCTTTTTCAGTATAAGTGCAATGGACAAGAGAAGGTGTTAAAAGAAATGAGGTTCATTGCACCAATATTCTTAGGAAGTGCAGTTTATCACTAGACAAACCTTAAACTAAAAATTTACTGTACATGAAAAGAGTTGCACTGATGGGGTCTAGATATGCATTACAGATAAGGATTTTAGATTTATTTTAAGGAAATGTTATATATATAAGATAACATATTTTAAGACAAAATAAAAGTCCTGTAATTGAAGTTCTGGTCCTGTAGTTCCAGAGTAGGCAAAACTTCCATTAAAGACAATAAGATCCATATTCATCCAGAATCTACCCTTACTCTTCCTGGCATAGTCTCTGGTAGATGTTACCAGTATCAGAAAGTCTGCCACACTGGGGAGACTGTAGCCAAGCAAAATGGCTGTGACCTCCTCTTCATTGCAAAGGAGAGTGGGCTGTAGAGAAGGAGCTGGTGGCGAAAGGTGGATTCAGTGTATCCTTTCAGCAACGATGGTGCCTAGATATTAGGCAGGGCAGTGTAAATTACTGTAGCTATACATGTGCTCATAATTCAGGGACACTTTTGAAAATGCTCCACAGTGCTCTGGCTGCTGGGAAATCCTATGAAATTGTGCTGGTACTGCTTCAGAACCCTTAGTAGACTATGACAAAACCACAATACAGTCTAGGGCACTGGAGCACCTGCACCAACATGAATCGTTCACCTGATGAGCTTTTGGGGTAAGTGAACAGCTGTCAGTGGTGCACAGAGTTGGGGTTAAGGTTAACGTGTGCGGCACCGACTTCATCTTCTTATTTTTCAAAGTGGGGAAGTGCCCAAATGGAAGACTCTAGCGCACAGCAGACTGCTAGCAGGGTCCCTGTGGAGTCTCAGCTTTAAAAAAAAAAAAAAAAAAAAAAAAAAGCTATTCCCCCGCCCTATCCCTGTCGATGGGGTGAATCTCCCAATGGGTAATTTACCGTGCACCAGCTTCAGTGTATTTAGCCTAGTTATATACTGTTTGATGTAAATCTTTTCAGACTCCTGACAAGGAGAGTTTTGTTTGCCTAGGATCTGCAGGTTCAAATCCAGATTATGTCTGCCAGGGGAGCTGAGCTGCATCTTTTGAAACTGAAGATGCCTTATAAGGTTTATATTGTTTCTCTTCTCCTGTTAAATGAAATGCTAGAGCACATTGTAAAATTGACTTTGCATATATTTTGTAGATCTGCCCAAAGCCTTTCAGGGATGGACTGCCAAAAAGATTTAAAATTATTATGATTTGAAATTTACTTTGGTTATTTCTTAATTAATAAGCTAAAGTCAGATTCTCAGAGAACATTTCTAAGTACCAGCATTTTGTTAACACACACGAACATCCACAGTGTTATCTAACTATGAAATATAAAAATTCCCTGCATTACTTAAAAAAAAATCCTATCAGAAATAGAATGTGGCCTTCCATATTTGTAAGAAGTGCATTTCTCACAAAGATGGGAGCAAAATGGTTGCACATACTTAAACATTCACCTGGTTGTCCATAAATCAAGTCTTGCCCTTTAAGTGATGGCTTGTTTATCAGTGGAATGCCTCAACAAAACAAAACTGCCCTCCTCTTCTATACATCAATGTGATATGAATGGCAGGAGGACATGCTCCCGCTGTGGCTCCTTGGGACCTTGGGACTGTGGTTGTTACAGTTTTCACCTTTTTTCATGTCCTTGTCTTTCCAGGTTTCTATCATTTGCAGCTTTCCCTGTTCTTCTTTCATGAACACCTCCACCATGAGAACTTTCTCTTTATGAATCTGCTGACTAATGTCCTTGGGAATGTCTGGGATAATCCAGTCCACAAAGTCACTCATAAACATGACCAAGTTCTGAAAAATAAATTTTAAGAAAATGTTAGCAAGGTCAAATGAAACGAGAATAGATATAGATATTTAGATTTTTGTTGTAGTTCAGAAGGGACAATATTCTAGGCTGGGCCTTTCTCTTCCTCACAAGCATGTTGAAAGTTCCATGTATCAGCTATTTAGCTTTACCACCACTTTCCCATAAATATTAGGCGACAGAGGAAAATGGCAGGGATAGGTCTCCCTGACTGATGCAGAGAATATACAGTAATGAGAAGACAGAGAGAAATACTGTAGTTGGTATATGGCGTTTATGCTTGACATTAACAGTGCATGAAAAATGATTAAGTAGGCTGAGAATTTTCTGAGGCCAATAGCCTCAGCCCAATAGCCCACCAACAACTTACCCCCAGTCCCTCACCCACTGCTTTGGGATCTTCCTGGGGGCTCACCAGTGGGCCCCCCCATTCCTCCCATCCTGGCTCAGCTCTCTGCTGCTGTCCCGGGCTAGGGAGGCTCCTCCTGATCCTGGCTGCCCAGTGACTCTCTTCAATCCCACTGCCTGCGTCCCACTCACAGGACAAGACGGGCTGGTGGCTAGGCCAAATTTGAATAAGTGGAATTTCTACATGGCATGTGGGGTCAGAGCACCACTCAGGTTTGGCCCATCACAATGCCACCCATCCAAATCCGGTGAGCAGAGCACCCCCTATGTTAGGGGCCCTGTGCAAGTGCACAGAGTGCACATTGGCTATTCCAAGTCTGCACTTAAATACTTCTTAATCCATGCTTGTAGGATTTAAATGGGACCTAAGTGATGCACAGGCCTTGTGCCTCACCTCCCATTAAAGTTACTGGTCTGTATACACTGCATGTGGTGCAGGGAGCAGTGTATCCCTGTGGGGGATACATCCTGTGGCTGTTCTGTGGCTTTGCATCATGCTTGAGAAGGTTGTGAAGATCAGTGCCCTCAGGGAGGAACTCTGACTGGTAAATGATATCCAGTGGACTCTCATCTCATTTAGTTAAGGAATAGTTTTATGTATGTATATGTGATCTCTCTTTCCTTGTTAGGAGTCTGAAAAGATTTACATCAAACAGTACCTGAAAAACTATCACAAATGCTAATCTTGCTGCTAGGACAGCCCAGAAGTCCTTTGAAATTTCATATTTGTTTTCAGACCATGGGGGTTCTCGGTAATCTTTGTATCTGTAAAACAAGACATAATAAATAAGGATGTTGTTTTAAAATGTTCACACAATTAGGATTTAGTACAGAACATGCATTAAACACTAATTCAGATCTTCTTGATACAAATCCCTCTTACAGAAAGGCTGTGTAAAAATCCAGCCAAACAAGACAAAACTAACAGCCTGCCACAACCTTGAAATTTTATGTGGATTAGAAGAAGACAACTCTTAAATATTTATGCTTTCTGATCAGTATGAACAATATAAACTCAGAGTAAAGAGGGGCTGAGCTGCAAAATTCAGATCACAATGTCAACTTCTTCCAAGTTTGGGAGGTATTTTATGTTTCAGGTTCAGTTATAAGAGCAAAATACTGAACTCAAATTGATATGGTGGATCAGAACTCCAATATTTAGATTTCCACACATAGGAAGAACAGAAGATTGGAGTCAAGCTCTTGCTGAGTTGATATGAAAGAAGAATTTCACCATAGCACTGGTTTATATATTCTATGAATCTGTGATGTATCAATAGCAATTTTATTTTGTTTTTAAAAAGTATCCTGACCAAAAAATGGAAGAATTTAAATTAGCACCATTATATTATAAATGTATGCAGGAATTATATCTCCATATTCTGAAATGTGATTTTACAAGAAGAAAGGGAGTGTGAGAGAAAAGATGGAATGAGACTTAAAAAGGGACTTGTGGGGAAAGGAGAGAAGAAAACACAGTGCTCTGTGTTGGACCATGAAGCCTACTCTTCCCTTCTAGTCATAATTCTACACTGAAAACATTTCAATCAAACTGGTATTTCCTCCCCCAAGAGAGATCACCTCAGGGATACAGAGGAAAGGAAAGGTAGGTAAGAGTAGATAACTTTGCTGATTCTAGCTGGTTTTTACTTTCATGTCACAGTAAAAGTGATTTTTAATTTTAATAGTCATTTTAACAGATTAAGTTTTGATTTCTTTGACAGTTGTAAATAGTATAAATTAAGAAAAACTCTGAATGATCTGCCTTTTTTTCTCTTGTCAATTTCTGTCATTTTCCAGTAGAAACAGACCAAAATCCTGTATTTTTTTTCTGTAATGTCTCCAATCTTTGTCCTTATCTTTGCTGTTTGAATTGCTTTCATTGCTGCTCTTGGCTTTGATCCCCAATTGCAGGCTTTGAGAACATTTTGAAGCTGATGCATATCTAAGTTAGCCTAGGCAAAGAATGCATTTCAACGTTGACCCAGATTTCTTGACCAGCTGAAATATTCAGCAAGAATTTTCCTTCAAAAACGCAAATAATATGTAACATTTGTTTTGATCACACTAGTTCCATGTATATTAGGATTTTAGATGGGTCTAAGACCAAGGATTTAATTCTGTCAGTGCTGAAGTCAATGGGAATTCCACACCAGGAGGGATTGGAAAATTGGGCCCACAGTGTAGACAAAGTTGCCATTATTGTCAGCTTGAACTACTGGATCAACTGGACAGTATGATAGGTAGATCTTGAAGTAGTGTCATTGCATCAGTACATCATGATTAGGGTTGGCAGACTTCAGTTTTTATTTTTTTGCATTTTTGATTAATATCTATTATTATTTTAAACAACTTCTATTTTTAAAGTTGTGGGAAACTAAGGGAGACAAGGTTGTGGTTGGAGTTAGGGAAAGTGCTGACAGTGATGTTTCAGGGAGTTCCCAGCACTGACAGCTGAGCTGCAAAGACCCAAGCGCTGAAGGGCCCAAGACATTAGGAAACAAGATGCAGGGGAGGCCCAGCAAAGTGCTGGCCCAGCAAAGCAGAGACTCTGGCCAGGACTGCAAGGAGGAGGATGAGCCCCCAGCAGCAGGGAAGGTCACTCTGCTGCTGAACAGTTCTGCCTGGGAATGGCCCCTATACTCCTGCCTGGTGAGTGAGAGAGAGGAGCCGTGATGGTGGAGCTGCAGATGGCTCCCTGCATAGTTGTGGGGCCGATGACACCAGATCCCTGCAGGCACATGGATGGGGAAGGCTGCAGCCAGAGCAGAGACCCCTGGCCAGGACTGCAATGAGAAGGATGAAGATGAGCACCCAGCCGCAGAGGAGGCCACCTTTCTGCTGAATGTCTCCATCCCCAGGCAGGAGACATTCAACAGCAGGGTGGCCTCCTGGAGGCCAGAGGCTTGCCCTCCTCCTTGCGGCCTTGGCCGGGGGTCTCTGCTCTGCCCCACCAGGACCATAGCCTTCCTTGCACTTTGTGCTGCAGGGATCCAGCATCACCGGCCCCACAGCGAGTCTCTGCAGCTTCTCCACCATGGCCCGATTCCCTCACTCCTGTGACAGTAAGGCTGCAGATGCTCTCTGCACTACTACAGGGCCAGAGACAGCCAATCCTTGCAGACACAAGTGCACGGGGGAGGTTGCATTTGTGCCATTTGTAACAGATGGATTTTTTTTCCCCGTCTATTTTGGTGCATCAGTTGAAATCAATGTTTACTGACATCTATCGATTTAAATCGATTCCTGCCAAGCCTAATCATGATGCAAAATTGTGACATCTTGGCAAAATGTCATCTTGTTGCCCCAAAGCATCAGTATGCTGTGAAGTGACTGCATCAAAACATCATGTCACAGCACAACATTACGATGTGGTGATATTTTACAAGCCTCAGAAATAGAATCATGGAAACATAAGATCATCTTAGTAAAATGGCACCATCCTGGAACAAGCATGTTGCAGAAGACCCTCCTATAATTACCAGTATCTCCCTCCAGTTCTGTAGTGACTTGAAGTGAGGCAGAGGCTTTTTGGCCAAGCAAAGGAGAGAAGTGCCTTGCACTGACCCACCAGCAGCTTTGGGTGATTAAGAAAGTGGTGTTGCCCTATCCTGAGCTGGAAGGATGCTGGTTATGACTTTTTAAAAGTGGAGGAGGTTATGACTTTTTAAACTCACCAATCATGCTAGATCCTGAAATTGGATAGGGGAGTTCCATACAATGTTGGAAGTTTGAGGTTTTTTGTTTTTTTTTTGGCTCCCTCCTCTAACCCAAATAGTTGATAAATATTTTGTCAGCAATAAACACTTTGCAAATGCCCTGACAAGTGTTTAATGTTTACTCATTTTCTCAGACTAAGCAATGTATATGCTACAAGTGCTGTGGTAACTTCACCTATATGCAAAGATTTCAATGGTAACTGCTCTCTCTATTGGATAAAGAAGACTGAGCTGCCAATAGACTACAACAGGACCTAAATCAGGTGGTATGTGACTGTGTAACTATGAGTCCCACCAGACACACGAAGAAGCTAGTACCTCCATTCAACAGGGAAAATAACTTAAAATGGCTATCATTCAAGAGAGTACCTGCATATCTGAACCTCGTAGCCAAGTTCCATTGGGTCATTTGGAGCTGTTCCTCCTTGAAAATCGCTGACATTAAAAGAGGATAGCGTATGGTTCACGAAGCCATGCATGGTGCCATTCTCACTGTACATATACAGGTACACGAGGCGTGGAATGAAGTCAGATGTGAATGAGATCACAAATGCCTAAGCCATAAGAGTAAAGAATGAACGCAATATTCAGGTAATGCTTAGTGGATAATATACTCAAGTGCATCTTCCCCACATAATGCTTATGAATCGAAGAAATGGTATACAGTGGGCTGATTCAGACAATAAGTCTAAGTCTGCAGCCCATGGGATACTAAGGATATGGAAACCTCATCAGTGTGATGTTTGCTGCTCAAGTTCCAGAGCTGCATGGTGTCAAGTATAAGTAGCTTCATGTTGGCTGAGATCTCTATGTAAATAACTTGAGCTCCCTGGGGAATCCAGATATTGTCCCCGTTTTCATTACTCAGTCCCCATCACCCTTATGTAGCACAAAACCTCTATCTGCTATTCCTTGAATTCCACAAACACATGTACTAGTCCTGGACACACTACTTTTTCTGTTCCCTCTTCAGCTCCCTCTCAACCCCTATCGCAAGCCCTCACATTCTGTGTTTAGGGTAGACAGAAAGAGAAGATTACAGACCGAGCTTTGGGCGTTGAAGATGGGGGCTCCAAACAAATGACCTTGCAGAGACCCCAGATTTGTTTCAGCTGGCCCTGCATATCAGATAATAGCTGATCACAACAAAAAGGGAACAAGATCTCCTTGTAGCAAAAGCTGCTAAAGATCACTACAACTTGATCAACCATGATCAGACCCAGACTCTAGAGTTTCTTAGACTTTGCAGAGTTTTTTTGTTTTGTTTTGGTCTTTTGCTATTCTTAGATAAATGACTAGAATAAATAAATAGCAGGTATTTTTCTTTTTAAATACCAGTAATGTTTCCAACCTTAAAGGTGTCTTAGATTTTACTGTGCTCTTCTGCTGTGTATTAATTATATTAAGTCTATGACTGTACAAAATAACTTGTGCAACATTGCTAAAAAGCAAAACACCATGCTATTCCCCTCTGCTCCAATTACAACTGGTCCCAGATGGATTGTATAAGCTCTGATTGATTGCTCTGGATGTACTTTTATGTGCTGCAAATAACTTACGGTGAACCAACTCTTTAAATGCCCTCTGCTTTGCAAAAATCTGTTAATTTTAATGAGGTTTTTAACTAGATCAAGATAAAACAGCAAGCATGTTGGGCCAGATGGCCTTTTTACAGTCACTAAAATTTCTTATTCTCCTCAGGTTTTATAAATAAGCGTGATATACAGAATGCAAGGACAGACAATTTAGTTGTGTTCTCAATAGCTTTGGCTTTTCTCATTTATTGCTATCATGAAAGACTGTAATTTGCATGCAGCTCATGTATGTGAAGTACAAAAAGTTTTACTTATGCTATGATAGAAAACAGAGAGTAGATAGATTAAGGTAAGGAGAACAACAGTGGTTAATGCCTGAAGAGAGAGATTGCAGGGAGGAATGTGGGAGAATAGGAAGATTTTCTAAGGCAAAAGAGGAGAAGCAGAAAAGATGAGAAAGGGGAAATTAAAGGCAGAACACCAAAATATAAGACTGATTGGGAACTAGCTCTGCCAACAATTCTGGGTGCTGCCTCTGAAACTTCTCTGCTTGGAAATAAGGGCTTGATCCAAAGTCCTCTGAAGTCAGTGGAAGTCCTTCCATTGATTTCAATGGGTTTTGGATCAGTCTTCAGTGAGAAATCACTTCCCAAGTTACTGAAGTGCATGGTGGAGCTAACCTGCTTGGAGGGAGGGTGATGGGCTATATGCTCTTTGCTATCCTGAGGACCACTTCAAGAGTGGCACAGGCCTCTGAGTGGCCTCTCATCTTCTCCTTCCAGTTGGAGGAAGACTCCACAGTGACAACTGTCCAGGAGCTAGAGAGGGAGCTTAAAAGTAGAGCTGTGCAAATAATAGATTTGTTTAGGTTTCTGTCAAGTCTGAAAATTCAAGAAAACAATAATTTTGAGTTGACCAGAAAATGAAAATTTTCAAAACTTTTAGTGAATAGAAAAGTTAAAAAAATTCATTTTGGGTCACACAAAATGTTTTGTTCTACTCAAAACAAAAGGCTCCATTTTGATTTTGATTCTTTTTCTTTTTTAATTTTTACAAAATGAAATTCAAGGTAATTTCAAAATAAAAAGTCATTTTGAATCAAAATGTTTAATTTGAAATGTTGAAATGAAACATTTTTACTTTTTCAGAATTTTTTGTAGGCTATTTCTTTTTGACCAAAGCAATTCAACAAAATCTATACAAATTTGCACAGTGTTTCAGTTGACCCAAGTCTGCATTTTTTCCTGAGAAAAATTTTGGTTGAAAGATTTCATCAGGATCTATTTATAAGATAACGTAAGGGGAAATCACATCCTTAGAACTTAAGGCTGGGAGAAAACCAGAGACTCCACAGATGCATGGTATTCAAGAAGAGCCACATGTCCAGCATTGTCTCCTCTCCTGTTGTTTCTAGACCCTCTTTTCACCTTGTTTGTAACTTTGACACAGATCTAACTTTTGGTGGGTGTGAAGGGACTATGAGATGAAATAGTGTTTGTTTGTGTACCACATGGAATACACCCCCACAGAAAAATGTGTAAATGTAAACAAAAGTCAGAGCTATTCTACTGTTTTAACCCCAGTATAAAAGTTTTCTGAAGACTCGAATGATCCAAAGCATCACATGTATGACACATCGAAGTAGTCTTGCATGTTTTCCTAAGGGCCTAGTCTGCACTCATTGAAGTGAATGAAAACATTCTTATTAATTTCCGTAGTTGCACAGAGTCCTAAAGACATGGATCATATCCCATCTTCCTAATATGAACACATCATATGAACAAATCAGATCCCCAGGTGGTGTAAACTGAATGCAGTCAAGCTAAACTGACATGCACCAGGTGAAGATCTGGCCCAATATGTGTAGAGGGGTAACAGGTTTTTTAAATTAGCATTTGTTTAAAAATGTGATCAAGGAAAGATACTTACAAAATATCTAGACCACTAGGAAGCAAGGCTAGTTTAAGGTCAGCAGATGCAGTAAAAATAGTCTGGAAAAAGACGCTAAGGCTACCACTGATTGTGTTTACTATGGCTTTTATTGCCAACTAGCCTTTAGTACTGAACCTTTTAATTTTGCAAGTTTTTATAATGCATAAATAATATATGATACGCTGTGACAATGTAAAACTAAACCCTGGAGCTGATTCTCTAGTTGATGAGCTTCTTTAAATCATGTGACTCCGCTGACTTCAGTGGAAATTAGTTAGAAGAAAACCAGTGTAATGGAGTGGAGAATCAGGCCCATTGCATTCAAATTTTACTGACAAAGAATTACTTACATTTATTATTACAGCAAGTTTTCCTACACCTCTGAGGATATTATACCAGATTCCTATGGGAAAGACAAACATGGTGGTAAATGCTTTCAGATTGTTAAACTTATCATTGTTAACTGAAAATATCATGTATCTGCCACGTCTCGTGATTGCACATCACTACAGCTTTATTTAGTTTGTAACAAACTTTATTTAGTTTGTCTTCAGTTTGTAACAAACCCTATTTCATACAACAGAAACCAACAGGAGCCTAAAATATGGCTCCATACATCCATATTTAGACACCTGCCTCATTTTTAAAAGCACCTGAGCCAGCCACTCTTTTGCGGGGGGGGGGGGGGGGGGAGAGAAAGGCAAGGTTACTGCAAAATGGAAGAAAGTAGCCAGTATATAAGCAAAAAAATCGTGAAGCTTGATCAAATGGGCCCAAATAATTTTCTGTAGGAAGGAGGAAAAAATGACACATGGGGAACTAGAATCTCAACAGAAGATCCCTTTGCAGAATATATTGCTCTGTTGAGAGTACCAATCTTAAGGGATCTGTCATAAACTAGGGCTTTCCACATGGATGCCTTATTTCTTTGCATTGCCTCTGCCCTCCTCACCAGCAGCATGGTTCCAGTGAAGCCACTCTGGTAAGGTTTCTCCTTGCTGCTCACTTCACTGTATCTGGGAACCCCTGAGCATGGTTTCTGCACTATGGAGGCTGTGCATGCAAAAGATATACTGACAGCATATTAACTTAGTATCAACCGTGGGGGTGTGCTGGAAGGACGATGCACAAAGATCACCCAGTCCCACTGCGCAGTCTCTCCTTATATTCTATGGTGTCTTGGTATAACACACTGATTTTGTGTATATGATAACGCACCCAACCAGCAACTGTCCCCCTAGGATTGTAACAACCTTCTGGTTACTAATCACAGCTAAAAGAGTTCTCCTTTAGCTCAAGTACTAGGGGCCTGTGGTTTTGGTGCTGAATGTCCCAGGTTTGATCTGTGCAAATGACTCTGGTATCTAGATGTATAAGGTCACAGTTCCATGACAAAACAGCACCCCAGCTGGGACTTGAGCTTCTGTAGCCCTTAGACACTCAAGATGAGTTTGTCTAACATCTACTGGTTTGGTGCGTGTTTACTATACATAAAGTTTCCAGGGACTAGTACTTTGTAACCTAGAGAATCCTATGTAATTAAGATAAACCCTGAGCAACTAATAAGCACAGGGGTGCTGGAACAAATTGTATAGCGAGGCTCCTGAGAGGCACTGAATCAAACTTTAAATCATGTATATGATAGAAACCACTTCAAGTCAGGTAGTGCAGCAGCACCCTCAGCACCCCTAGTTCTAGCATCTATGAATAAACATATGGTCAACTCCACCTTTCTCATCATTTATTTTGCATCTGGTTAGTATATCTCTTTTTAGCAACAGTGACTTAATTCGTGTTTCAGAAAAACTAGGGGAGCAGAAAAAAGCATCTGTTTTTCCAGCAGAGTTGTAACAGAATCAGATATAGGGCCTTCTTCTGCTCACGTTTAAAGGCCAATCTTGGGCTGTGTACCAGTTGTGCTTGGTGAAGAGCTGATTGTGGGGAGCAGGAGTAGGCCCCTGGTCACTGCCAGAGATTGCATAGGATTTCTGTTATCTAGATTCTAGAACATCCCCTCTCATTATGCATGCTCCTCCTTTCTGTCTGTTGATTCCTGTCTCAAGCCTTATGTGGTTTTCTTCATGACAAGGTGATATTTTGGCCCTGTGGAACCTTGGCAGAAACTCATTTTAATCTGAAATTCTCCTCAAATATCTCACTAGCACTGAATTACAATACACAGACATTTTAAAAACACAGAAGTTGCTGAAGAAGCCAGGGAACTCACACAAACTACGGAAAAAAGGATGTGATGGTGATGGCAACAATTTGACAAAAGGAAAGGAAAAGACCACAGAAACAACCCTTCATGTGTCCTTCAATACCTAGGCACAGTGGGGAGCATTCAGAAATGCCCCAGAACTGTGGAACACGTATGGTAATTAACAGTAGATTTTCTTTGCTCAGATTGACTATACTATAACGTGAATAATTCTTTTCATTGAGTTTTCTGTTTGTGAATTTCCAGTATCCCAATTAACTGGTAATGAGGGAAAATAGCTTGCAGGGGCAAATCCATCTCTCATCTCCTCTGCCATCAAGAGATCCCGCAGGTAGCAGACCTGGTTCTGTGCTTCTATGCAATTGTAGGACCTGGTTTCAGCCAGATCCACTGCTGTTTCTAGCCTCCAATGTCCCAGAATTCATACTGGCCAGGAAGGAAGCAGCTGAAATAACTCCCACATGTTTCAACAGTCACTCAGTCTCCCCTTTGCCCCTATGTATCTCCCCTGCCCAGCTGAGGATCTGGAGTTTTTAATGCAGAAGCTTTTGTTTCCGCAATAAAACTTGCATGGCCAGGAAGAACTATTGATGTGGAAAACCATGCACTGTATCTCATTGTTTTATTGATCATTCCTGATCCTCAGATGTTTTATGCTAACTTAATAAAATATTAATCTGAATTTAAAACACTGCTCTTAATATTTTAAAAGTAAAGCTTTGATAATTTATGACAATTCACAGCTAAGTTACACTCTAATGTTTTCAATTGTACTATAAAGATCTTCCTGTTAATTAACCCAACTCAGCATAAAAAAATTCCTGCCATCAATCAATAAATAAAAAAGGAGTAACATTATCTCATGACTAGGCTATTTGGTAATCTACTTACCTATATCTTTTGCTCTGACTGCAACTGGTCTTCTAAGCTCAGTGACAAATTTCTTTGCATCTAAACGTATTTCAATGATGTTGTTCAACAACGCAAACAAAGGAGCCAGCGGGAAGGATGCAACAAACAAGGTTACAAATCCAAACTGGATAACTGAAAAGAGAAACTGTTTCACTGAGAGTGCTCTGCAATTATGAACTGTGCTTTGGTGTGTTACAACAAATTAATGCTTCCCCCGTAAATATTTCTACAAACCCTAACAACATAGAGAGACTTGCTAGTTATACCTCACACAAATTTCAGTATGTAGTTGATTAATTGGTACTTCATCCAAGCATAAAGAGCCATAAGTCCCTGTTCTGATAGTTTGTGCTGGTCAGGCAGCACAAACCAACCACGAAGATGCCCTAAAGGGGCAGCTGGGAATTCTTTTGACTTAATTAAATCCCCTGAGTGGTGCAAAGATGGTTTAGCCAGGTTTAGGCCACCTGCTCCCCATCTGAATAGGAAGCATGTCAGAGGCAGGGAGGAGTCATGCTGGGAGTGGGGCTGGAATGTACCACACTGCAATCAGCCCTGGAATGGTGCTTATGAGACTGCAGCAACCAGCATAACGCAGAGCAGTCCTTAGCATCCTCCAGGATGAGGGGAATGGAAAGGTGGATTACAGCTACCTGTCCCCTGCTCCTTCAACAGCAGTAAGCTGACACTCTATGCTTAAATTAAGTACTAATTAATCAATTACTAATAGGGCTGACAAGTGATTAAAAAATTAATTGCTATTATTCGCACTGTTACTAATAGAATACCATTTATTTAAATATTTTTGGATGTTTTCTACATTTTCAAATATACTGATTTCAATTACAACAAAATACAAAGTGTACAGTGCTCACTTAAAATTTATTTTTTATTACAAGCATTTGTACTGTAAAAAAACAAAATAGTATTTTTCAATTCACCTAATACAAACACTGTAGTGCAATCTCTTTATCATGAAAGCGGAATGTAGAAATGTAGAATTATGTACAAAAAAACTTGCATTCAAAAATAAAACAATGTAAAATTTTAGAGCCTGCAGGTCCATTCAGTCCCACTTCTTGTTCAGCCAATCAAGTTTGTTTACATTTGCAAGAGATAATGCTACCCGCTTCTTGTTTATAATGTCACCTGAAAGTGAGAACAGGTGTTCTCATGGCACTGTTGTAGCTGGCATCGCAAGAGATTTACGTGCCAGATGCTCTAAAGATTCACATGTCCCTTCATGCTTCAACCACCATTCCAGGGGACATGCGTCCATGCTGATGACGGGTTCTGCTCGATAACGATCCAAAGCAGTGCGGACTGACGCATGTTCATTTTCATTGTCTGAGTCAGATGCCACCAGCAGAAGGTTGATTTTCTTTTTTGGTGGTTTGCGTTCTGTAGTTTCCGCATTGGAGTGTTGCTCTTTTAAGACTTCTGAAAGCATGCTCCACACCTCATCCCTCTCAGATTTTGGAAGGCACTTCAGATTCTTAAACCCTGGGTCAAGTGCTGAAGTTATCTTTAGAAACCTCACATTGATACCTTCTTTGCATTTTGTGAAATCTGCAGTGAAAGTGTTCTTAAAATGAACAACATGTGTTGGGTCATCATCCGAGACTGCTATAGTCTCGGATGATGACCCAACACATGTTGGGAATGTGGGCAGAACAGATATGGCAGAATGCGGGTAAAACAGAGCAGGAGACATGCAATTCTCCCCCAAGGTGCTCAGTCAGAAATGTAA
This sequence comes from Natator depressus, assembly GCF_965152275.1. Lineage (NCBI taxonomy): Eukaryota > Metazoa > Chordata > Testudines > Cheloniidae > Natator > Natator depressus. The sequence continues at coordinate 49,280,937 of NC_134239.1, read as the reverse complement.
TTAATGCTTATTTTTTTTTAATGAGCATCATCAGTATGGAAGCATGCCCTCTGGAATGGTGCCTGAAGCATGAAGGGGCATACGAATGTTTAGCATATCTGGAACATAAATACCTTGCAATGCCGGCTACAAAAGTGCCATGCAAATGCCTGTTCTCACTTTCTGGTGACATTGTAAACAAGAAGAGGGCAGCATTATCTCCATTCAATGTAAACAAACTTGTTTGTCTTAGCAATTGGTTGAACAAGAAGTAAGATTGAATGGACTTGTAGGCTCTGAAGTTTTACATTGTTTTGTTTTTGACTGCAGTTATGTAACAAAAAAAATCTACATTTGTAAGTTGCACTTTCAGGACGAAGAGATTGCACTATGGTACTTATATGAGGTGAATTGAAAAATACAGTTTCTTTTGTTTATCATTTTTACAGTGCAAATATTTGTAAGCAAAAATAATATATACTTTGATTTCAATTACAACACAGAATATAATATGTATGAAAATGTAGAAAAACATCCACAAAATTTAATAAATTTTGGAGGGTATTTATTATTTAACAGTGCAATTGAGTTAATTGCGTGAGTTAACTGCGATTAATCAACAGCCCTAATTACTAATAACAATTTGTGTATGATCTGTGTGAGATTGCTGGAGTATCTGTGAGGATTCAGCCCAGAATTCAGGAAACAGGGCCAAATTTTATGCTCTCTTAAACCAGAATTAACTCTACCAACTTCAGTGGAGTTATTGCTGGTGTACAGGGGTGCAACTGAGAGCAAAATCTGTCTCTTGGAGCCAAATGTAAATGGTGCTATAAATATAGTATATTTCAAACTGTGTGTTAAACTGTAACAAAGATCAACAGATAACACCTGGTATTTCAGTACTGTATTGAGGTATCTGGAACCATGGCTGTCAGCTATTACCACAAACATATGGTATGGAAGATAGAAGCCAGCCCTTTTCCACTTGAGCTGTTGTTATAGGGCTCTTTTATCTTCTCTAGGTTAGCCACTCTAGGACAGTGGTATACATACACACACACACAGGCCATTATGCCATACCACATGAACCAGTTAGTCACCTGTAGCAGCCAGCAGGGTTTCAGTTACTGCCAGGGGGGACATTTTCATAAAGTAGTGTAACATGAATCATATCTGCTAGTTCAAAGAACTCAACTCACCATCTCCACAATTATAGTCATTACAGTTTAAACTTAATTATTTTCCACTTCACTCACTCATTTCCATGTATTCTGGAGTAAGCCCAGCAAAAGGTTCCAAGTTATAGTCCACTTCATAGCGTTGTTTTTTTTTCATATGCTCCTCATGATCTAAAGAGCGTTGTTGCTTTAATTTGATATATCTGATTAATTTCTTCATTTTTCTGGAAGAAAAAAAAATGATCAGCGTAGCAGATTTTTTTCCCCATTAAAAAAGCACTCCCTGTTTGGATGGTTCAGGAATGACAGTTAAATTCATGCTAATAGACACAAAAAAGCCTTATATCATCAGTTTTCATAATCTGTACAAAAACTGTGTAAAAGCCAAAGGTAAAGACAAGCAATTAGGGATCAGCACTCACTGATATTCAAATCTGGTAACAACTGAACCAAATACTGAACATCAAACTCAGCTGTAAAGAGTATAAAATCAATAGTCTAACACTTTTCAAAGAAGTCCGCATGTTACAAAAATGCATGAGGAGTTTGAAAATGCTATGGGGTACAAAGGCACAGCTATATTGCAGGCATAGTCTTGCTGTAAAGATTTCTTGCATCAGGACTATAAACCAAAAGAAGCCAGATGTTTGCATCATAAAAGGTTGATATGCAGTGTACTTTACGTATGATATAAAATGAAGGTAACTATATTACTTACGGGATACCAATCTCAAAGAGATTATTCTGAATCAGCTGTTTGCCCAACATGATAATACTAAGCTGGATGCACAATTCCATTAAGCAACCACCAGGGGCACACTAAAGCCAAGAAAGGAGATTAAGTCAGCATTTTTGCCAAATCATTTGATCGTGAATTCACTGTTATTTTCTTGATCAATGATGAATATGCACAAGATAAATTGCAATTACCTCTTCCATTCGGAAAGAATGAAAAATGTAGACATAATCTCCTGGACGTCCAACAAATCTAGGATAGTTTGGAAACAATGGTTAGAATTATATTCTACCTTCTTTATACATCTGATCCTGCAGTCCTTCATGTAAAATAGCTAATTCTTTGAATGAGAGTTACACATGCCCAAGGACTTTAGGATCAGTTAATAATTTGTCATCACATAGTAAGGTTCAGAAAGGACAATTTTAGGTACTTGTGTTTGGAATATTTTAATTTTATTTTTTAAATTCAATTGGTGAATTAGTTAAATTATAAAGTTTTTACCAAGTTTTCTAGATACATCCTAAGTATTACAGACACATATCTACAAACTTATTTTACAAGTACATCTAACAAAGAAAAATAAACAAACTTTAATTAAAATGAGATAACATGAGGAGATGAGAAAGAGAAGTGGGAAGTCAAGTAAGGGGACAATACCAGGAGAGAGAGAGAGAGACAGATAAATTCTATGGATCACACTTTAGATGTCTTTAGATGTATCTTTAGATGTATGTAAGACTCCCAGTACTAGCTGCACACTGAGACTCAATCAGAACATGTCCCTACAAAAATAATCTCAGAGTAACAGCTGAAATTTTAAACTATATGTCTAGGTTACTCACCGGCCTTTGAAGAAAGCAACATAGAAAATGGGAGTGTAGGCATTGACAAATTTCAGAAGGAAGGCTTTGAAGATCAGCCGCTCTTCAAAACTCTTGTCTGTTTTGGGGACCTCTGAAGTAAACAAGACACACATAAAGGAAACTTCTGGACTGGAAAGTGTTAAGGGTTTATGAAGTTGGGACTTTGGAAAACTCCCTAATGTAATCCAAACAACTATTCCCTTAAGGACATATGAACATATTTAAATGGAGGTGCAGAAACCTGATCCCACTGAAGGCAATGACCAATGGGAAAAGAAACAAGCCACACAGATAACTTATTCTGATCTACTTAATATATGTGAGGTTTTTAAAAAACAACAACAAAAGAGCATAACAAAACAGGAGGGCTGTCCTCAAGTGAAGTCCATGGGAGCTGCCTGCATGTATTGATGGCAGAACTGCACATTTAAACAAACAGCTATGGCAGGGGAAGATAAGAAAATTGATTAGAGAAAAAAGAAAGGTAATTTGGTGACCTTCTTTACAGTATTTCGCAAACAATAGGCCCAATTTGATAATAACTCTGTGTCTGGAACTCCCATGAATCTCACTTGCAATGAGAATATCCAAACTATTTGTGTCTGTAAAATTAGTATGGATCTAGCATAAAACAGGAGATTGGATAAAATTTCTGGCCCTTCTGCTTCTGGTCCTGTCTGAAAATAGCACAAGAAAATTAGTTCTACAGTGTTTTGGCACTTCTTTTTTCCATGTCTTTATATTTTTCTGTGCTAAATAAATAATGATTGGAAGTGAAAAAAAGAAACAAAGAAAGAAAGAAAAGAAAAGAAAAAGTATCTGTACATTACCAAACCTTAGAAAGACCCAAAATCATTTGCATCCCCAAAATAAGTTATGACTGGGCACAAGAGTTTTAATTTATCTGGATCCATTTTGCCCACTCATAATTGGAGCAATAGCAGCAGAGAGAAAAAGCAGCTAAAAATAAAACCAATTTCATATGCCCTTTGATGTTTTTTCTTTAAGCTAAGGAGATAGAATTGCAGCCTTATGGTTGAATTTCCTGTTTTTGCTTATTTGTCTGAAGTTAGAAAATGATGCCATGTAAATAAGTAGTTTTTGTACTTTATAAAATAACTGATCTAATAGAACTGACAATGATTTATACCTACCAATCTGAGTTAGCCACCTGGCTATGCAGCCATATACTTCATCCAGGATGATGATCACCACCAGATTAATAATAACTGCAGTTGCAGTGACTGTTACTCTAACACTAGACCGGCCAGAGGGAGTTGAGCTGAGGGCTAAGGCTGCTGCAGTGGAGATTCTGTATATAATGACTCCAAACACGATAGCAAATGTCAGTCCAACCTGGGAATAAAAGGTGGCATTATCTGTTATAAAACACCAGACTGTCATTCATCAGCAAGCAGATTGAACTCTGAAATGCCTCCCATGTACTCCCTGGGCCTGATCCCAATCCCACTGATATCACTGAAAGGACTCTTATTGACTTCAATTGGCTCTGGCACAGATCCTCTGTTCCTAGCACTTTGATCATAACAGTAATTTTATATTATGGTGTTAGCACTTAATAAAAAGGAAGCTAAATGCAAATGCTAGAGGTATAGTTTATATTAATATTGATGCACTTCACTTTTAATTGATGCTCATAACATAATGGATATGTGGTAAGTGGCTTGTTATAAAGGAAAATCCAGGAATGAATGTGGCCTGTAGATATGAAGAGGAGAATATTTCTGAGAGTGATATGGCTTAGCTTTTCTTTGTGTCTAAACTTCTGAATGTCCTTCTGAGACCTCCAATTTTGTGAGAGTTCAAAGATTAAACTAAAAGTAATGGTGCTGCAGATCAACTACATATTATTACAAGAGTATAATAAAACCCAGAAAAATATAGCTGACTCCTGAAAGATTTGGGAAAAAAGCCCTGCTTAAATGGAAGAGTATATTAAGAACATGATCCTGTAAGATACTGAGCACTTTCCTGAGAAGCTCCCACTGAAATCAAAGGAGGCACTCAGAACCTCTCAGGATTGGGCCTTAAGAGGACTTCAGGAACATATTTCTGTCCTCTGATCCCAAATGGTGCAGGCCCACCCGTTCGGAATAAAGAATTAAAACACTGAACTGTGGGCTATTCTACAGGTAGGCCTAGATCATTGTTCCCAGACTCAAACATCTCCATGAGTTCTTTGTTTTACCTGCAATGCAGAAGTGGGGGGTCAGCTACCTGTGTAGCACCTCTGCCCCCTCAGAGGCCATTCTATGGGTCTACACACTGGAATAGGGGGCAGCAACTGGATAGGCCAAGTATAGACTAGGGCCTAGGACAATTTTGTCCTTCCTCATCCTCACAGAGATTCCCAGGAAGAGATAATATAGCCTAGGGCCTATATTATCTTTTCCACTGAGAGTCTCTCTTTTCTCTTGCTCATACACACACACACTAAGGCAGAGGACAGATAAGGCCAGAGGGAATCCCTGATAATGAGGCTGTACTGGAGCTGTGCTGCTAAGGATCTGAGAGGCTGGTAGCCACCAGGATCAGAACTGGCATGGAAGCACATGGTCTCCATTTGATTGCCCTTGGCCTCCCTTAGAGTATCCAGATTTGGAGACCCCAGGGCTTATTCCATGGAGACAATTTCATGGAACAATTAGTTAAGAACTCTGGAATGGGGATCCCCAGCCACCTGTCCTGCAGGTATTACCATGAGAAGGGACAATCTGAGTCATAATAACTACAGCAATTTTCTGCCCATCTTCTGAATTACAGACCCTGTGTTACATGTAACTGGTGAACTTCGACTGCTCTGACTCAGATGTAAGAGAAGACACACTCAATTTGGAACCTGTAATCCAAAAGAACCCATGACTGACAAACTCTCCAAACAGACTGTGTGTGGTAAATTACCATCCCTTTCAAAGCAGTGCATGGGAAGTGTACAGTTCTATAGAGAAATATATCTTTTGTTTCTCAGTCCTCATTAAGGACACTATGAAAGAAAGACATACAAGCAAAACAAAAGTCAAGTACCACCTGAGCAAAGTGATTTTCAAATGATTTAAACTTTAAAGTGATCAAACAGTTTTTTCTCCTAGATAAAGATGTGTCCATTGTAAAAGGTGGATTTCACAATGACTCACTAAGGTGAATCTTAAATATTTGCCAGGAAATACTTACCATGAAGATAATGCCAACAAAATTGGTAAAATATGCTGGAAAACGATCTTTCCATGTCAGTTTCTCTTTATCAGTCTAAAATATGAAAAAAAAATCCACCCTGTAATTTAATACAGCGTCTAAAAAGATCCCTTCTATTTGTTCTTGTAACAAAAACACCAAGGCACAGGAAAACAATCAAACACGCAACCAGTTAGAAGGTGGAAGGACACATGTTTAAAGATACAATTTTATACAGGAAAACTTCTTACAGCACATTTAGCTTCAATTTGGTGCTAAGTCCTGCATTGTATAAATGAGTCTGAACAGCTTTTTTGAGAAACACACTTAAGTAAACTATTACACTGTGAAATTAGATTTCTCCTAGTGTAAATATTTTATTTTCCTTTCCCAGAAAAGATTTCAACTTTTTTTGTTAGAATATGTTTTCAATAAAGCACCATTAGGACTGTCCCTGCAAGCCTTACTCACATGAGGAATACTTAATCCTATAGGTTATCCCATTGCAATATAGATTGCTCACATGGGGGAGGCTGTTCAGGATTGGGCCCTTAGTGCAATGTTGCCAGGGTTGATTTTCCTTTGCTATGGATCTAATCCTGTGAACACCTAACTATGAGTAACTTTTACACACATGAATAATATTGATGCCAGCGAGACTACCCATGAGATAAGTTACTCACATGCAAAATCTCTGCAGGATCACACTTACTATATTTGATCACTCTATCAATTTTGATCACACAATCTATCTGGGAATGACAATCTCATTTAGAAAGTCATCTCTGATCTGATTTCATTTGTAAAGTTTGCAGCATGAGAGTGATTTCTTAAGAGCGGAAAGAAAATGTCAAAGGAAAGTAACATTAAAGAAGATGACACTACATTGTACTGAACAACAATATCTCATTCAAAGTTACATGCATGTTGTCTAATAGAACAGCAGGCAACTCTGTCAATCATGTGGCACATGCTTCATTACAAAAATGCAACATCCATTCAATATGGTAACCCAAAGATTAGCCATGCAGTGCCATCCCCACTACACGAAAACACAGTGTCTTTCTGGGTGCCGAAGAGAGGAGAAAATAACAACTGAACGTGAATATTAAACAAAGGTTCAACAACCAAAACAATCAATTTGTGTCTTCCATAATTACTCATAGTTTGAGTTTCTCCATAAATTTGAATGAAATGTACCAATTTCACCCCAGCCATGACTGTCTTAACTCTCTGTCTCCATTTGTTTGCTGTCTCTTCTGGCAAATGTCGACGCTTCTGATGGCAATCAAAGGAAAAAAAAAGGACCATGCGATACAACGTTACAAAGCATTGACTAACAATGCCAAATTAATCCATACTCTCTCTGCTGAGTAAGTACACAGTGCAATTTAGCAACAAGTACTTCATTAGTTTGCTCAATGGTTTGTGTTCCAGCTTCAGGTTTATTTAAAAAAATAAAAATAAAACCAAAAAACCAACAACCCACTATCTGGAAGAAATCCCACTTTTAAAGGTGACCTGCAAAGAATTTACAAAATATCAGGCCCTTTTCTTCTTCTTTATGATGCATAAAGAAAGCCTGAAAGACTTCTCTTCTGAAAGTTTTTTTTTTCATTTTGAGGTTTGGTCTGAGAAATATCAGGAATTTCAGGTCTGTTTTTTCCTGGTTTGACTGGCTTCCAAGAGGTCTCAGAAGGGATGTTTACTGCAAGCTTTAATACATTGGCACTTTAGGCTGAAATTTACAGGAGTGAGACCTGTATTTCTAAAGTATTAAAAGTAGAAAGCCCCCCACTTTTGCTGGGGAAATAAAAACAACATATTCAGATCTTCTTTCTTCATCACAAAAAAGCTTCTTTGTTTTTAAAGTAATGCTGCATGTAAGATATTCCACACTGAAATTAAAACCTTGTCTATTAAAGAGGTTAAGCTTGAACATTTTCTGCTATAGTCTAACTAAAATGTATTCGAACCAGCTGATGCCATTGTTTAAGAATGGCCAAACTATACCTAAATGTCAGCATGTAAGAAAACAAAACAGACAAAATTAAAATAATTCCATCACTAAGTAGATAGGTGTCCATCACTAAGTAACCTAATTGTCATATGATAACTGGCTATAATAATAGCTTGCATTTACAGAATACCTTCTATATTGAAGGATCCCAATGTGTCTTACAATCCAAACATCTGCTATGCTGTACAAGCTACTCACAGGTATCACTTCATCCACCACTGAAATGCAGCCACCTCTGGGGTGACACATAGCAACTGTTTAACCACAACACAACAAAAGAAGTTGGGACCAGAAGTGAAGGATACCTTATTCAGCTGAGGTGGCAGGGGGATTATATTTAGAAATGTGGAAGGTTATTGCCCAAGCTGGAATCCAGCCAGGATATTGGGGTTAGTATTATTATTAATTATTTTAGTAACTATTTTATTAAATGCCATGGGATTTTTAAAAGCCACAAACATCTCAAGACCTAAGCGCAGAAAGCCAGATTCCAATCCAGTGGCTGAACATTTGTCTTTTAGAGGCATTTTTAAATTTGTGAACAGTCCATTCCAATAGATACATACACCACAAAGAAGGAGAAAGCAAATCTTAATTTCCCAATGGAAAAGTAGGGAGGAAAATCCATCAGAGACGCTTACTGAGTTTTCCTCTTCCAGATACCTCTCCTGTGGGAAAATCTGCAGTAGGATATGAATCAGCATTCAGTTTTTGCTCAGTTCTTATTCAGCCAAACTTTGATTGGAATAAGTAAAGGACCTCAAGGTTTGACCCAAACAATTAGCATGTTGTTATGATGATGGATGCTAGGAAGGCATGAGAATCTCTCCTGAGAAGTTCTAGTTACTTATAATACTGCAAGATACCAGGTTAAGTTATAGATTTCTCAAACTTTATCCATAGCCTAATAAGAATTCAAATGATAGGTGAAGAATTCTATTAAAATATATCTTATACCCAAACATTGAAGTCATTTCTAGAGTTGTACAAGCTTTATATATATGAAATGTATGTACTACTGCAAATGTAATTAATGGTTAAAGAAATGTTTGAAAGCTTATATTTGATATACAGCAGTGTCTTTATGTTTATTTTTGTTTCCAAAATCTTGGTCAAGTCATCTGTAAATGGATTTGTTCACCAAAGAAGTTCACGTGGTTAAAGAAATAAATATTTTTACCATACCTTTTTATGTATGTATTCTTTCCTCAGTGATTTTTCTAATACTTTAGCTTCATATTCTGCTCTTGGATGAGCCTGTGAAATAAGTCACATTTAATAGTAAAGAAATTATATCGATTTCCTAGTTCATCTATATATGAACAAATGACAAGTCCAGTTCCTACTAGTTTCCAGTTTCTCATACTGAATTCTAATTTACTATACATATCACTAACGTAATGTTGATAGCATATTGTAGCTAAAATCTTTGAAGTACTATATCATTCTAAATTCTGTTCCTTGGAATAAATGTTTAGGAAACAGAAAAAAGCTCTACAGAATATATCAAGTGTAACCCTGTGCAGATCAAGCTTGGGTCATTGTGATTTACAGTGCAGCTTGCAGAGACTACAGATCACAACATTTGATGTTCCATCTTGATATGAGACATTGCCATTTGGATCAAGATGAAACATTGCATTCTACAAACTATAATCTCTATGAACCATTCTTCATGAAGGGTAGCTGTTATCTGCTATAATTTAGGCAAAATATGTGCAGCTCTTGGGGTACTGGCAAGTTGCCAATGAGGCCCTCAGGTGGGCCAAGATTGGATACCAAATTTATTCATACCTACAGCAACATCCCTAGAAAGGTACATCTTTGCAATGCAACAGACACTGCATATTAAACTAGCCACATACAATGAAAAGAGGAGATATAGGAAAATAACCCGAAATAGAAGGAACAAGACAGCTGAAGGATTCCAAAAGTACCCACAAGAATGCACTGGATGAAAAAATAGAATGGATTTGAAAAAAAAAAGACCAACCACTGGAAAAAAGGAAAGAAAGCTGTAGTGGGAGCTTTAAGGAAATTAGATGCTGGAAAAAAGAAGTGGGTGAAATCAAAAAGATACCTTTCACTGATAGACAGGTAATAAAAAAGGTAGAGCAATTAAAAAAATTCCAAACCTTGACTGCCTCCTTCAGGAAACCAGAAAAGAAAGAAAAAAACAAAACACAAAAAACAAACAAAAAAGATGATTACTGCACTGTTGCAAATTGCACTGAATTTATTTTTTTTTAAATCACATGCAACAACGTGATAGATAGAGTGGATGGATAGACACAACCAGGAAAAATCAGTCTGCTCTTGTTTTCATATTGATGATATACTAACATTACTGCATCAAAGAGTTTACTGAATAAATGTACCCTACAGAAGATTAAATATTTTAGTATTTTAGGATGCCATCTAAGATCCTGATTCAGCAAGCATTTAAGCATCTGTTTAAGTCCCATTGAAGTCAATGGGAAGTTAGGAGCGTAAGTGTGCTGCTAAACAAGGGGAGCTAGCGGGGAGCATATTAAGTGGAGAGTAAAATATACTTTTTTAACAGCTGCTGTCTCTGGTCAGACATTGTTTTTACTGCAGAGAACTCTGAACACACCCACAAAGGGGATAGCTGTTGGAAAGATACAGTTAATCCTTTCCACTTTCATGTATGCTAACAATTAGATACCAAAAATAAAAGGATAGTCGTCTTACAATAGCTAGGAAAAAAAGCATCCTCCTATTGTCATCCAATAAAATAGCAGGCCCCAATCCTGCAGCATGCATTGGCACAGGATATGCCTGCACGGAGAATTTACCAGGACTGGGACCTTAGAAACCAAACTTTCTTCTGAGAAGTCAATTAAAAATAAAAAAGCTTTTGTAGAATAATTATATCAGGCCCATCAGATAGCATGACCCACTGTTTAATAAAAGGTGTCCTACAATACACTCCCATATAACTGAATAATATTTTTTGTGAATATAATCACTATGTCTAGATTGCACAGGCAGTCATATTTTGAATAAAAGAACTACAGGCATAAATCCCAAGAAATGAATTTTACAAAGATATTGGGCCCAGTCCAGCTCTCATGGAAGTTAGTGCAACAGCTGCAGCTGAGTGATGGCTTTGAATGGTTTTTTGGGCTGAATAAAGCCCCAAATATTTACCACTCAGAACTCCCATTGCCTTCAATTCCAATTTGCAATCCAAATATTGTTTCTAAAAAACCCAAAACACCTGAGATGGAATAAATCTAAACTGTCCTCCTTATCTTCTATGGGTTTTTTGTGTATGCCAAAGATGCTCAAATGAATTGTGCGGCTAGGGTCTCATCCAAAACGTATTGAAGCCACTGATAAACTACAACTGCCTCCAATGGACTTTGGATCAAGTGCTTTGAAATGTAGATCCTCAAAATGACTCTTTTCTTTTTATTCTATAAACATTTTAATATTTAGCACTCTTTTGCATATATTATATATTTAGTACTCTTTTGCTTGGATCTTCCTATCTCTATCCGCTCCCAAACATGTCTTTTGGCACACACGGCAAAGACAACCTCCAAATTTGTGTCCTAGTGTTTTTACACAATGCTCCATACCAATGTACCTGCAGTATTTTCCACAAAATTTTCCTGATTAAAATGTGATCCTGCACCATTAATGTTTATGGGAGCTTTTCCCATTGGCTTGAATGGAGCAACTATGCCATTTTCAGAAACTGGTTCTTCATGCTGGCTTTACAATGGTGTAAACTTTATCAACTTTGACAGAGCCATTCCTGACTTATAGCAGAGTAGCTAAGAGGCGAGTAAGTCTCTCTGCTTTTAATATCCTTTCTTGAGTCAGGGAATTATGTATGAGCAATATATTCCATGCCTGCATTACTAGGTATGACCTAACATAATTCTTTTAAAAACAGTGTGTGTGTGTGTGTGTGTGTGTGTGTGAGGGGTGTTGTTGTAGATATACAATTATGCTTCCATGGTAACAAGATGTGCTAGCAATACACCCATAATAAAAAACTCAGAAATAGTTCACATACAGGATTTTCCTTTGCACCAAGGAATCACTGCAAAAATCTTGCAGTATTCCATGAAGCAAAGTCTTAACAGTTTAGAGTAAGGCGCCATTTACAGTGTAACTACTGAAGTTAAAATGTAACAAAACAAAACCAGGAAATGGAGTCAAACCAAACCAACTTAAAAACTAACCTCCTCCTCTTCAAACCCAGTCAGATCCCATCTATAGTTGAGACGCATCTGTTTTCTCTTCCAGTGTTCCATAAAAGTGGCAGCTAGAAATTAAAAAAAAGTTTGTTAGAGCATAGTTATTTGGACCATTTATAAGGTCTTCAAAATCAAATTGGCCTGGGTTAGAATTTGTCTAAAGTATCTGCTTAGGTGTGTTGGGTCAAATTTATTCTCAGTTACCCTGGTGTAAATCCAGAGGATCTCCACTGAGAACAACTGAGAGCAGAATTGGCCTGATATCTACAAGATGTTAATAAGTAAAACTATTATGCATAAGGGCCTGGTTTTGCATATCTGGTACATCCAAAACTTCCATTAGGTTTGGACAGAAGGTGGCTAGTTATTAGGGCAGTTTAATTTCAGGAGCTGTTTTTAAAAATAATTTATAATTAAATTGTAAATGGAAATTTATGTTAGTGAAAATTCTGAGTTCTCCAGTAGGAGTACTTGGTAAATACTAAGGGCCAAACTCTGGGAGCCAACTTTTAACTATGGGAGCCAAAAGAAATGCTCATATACCCACAAAACCTTTGTTTGTTCCTGGTAGCGGATAGTTAAGTGCACGATTAAGGCTGGAATTTTCAAAGGTACCTCAGGGAGTTAGGTGCCCAAATCAAATTTAACTAATATTTTGTGTCTCTGTAATGATATTAGCAGGTGTCATTTGTATATGGCTGCCTAGCAAGCTGAACAGTATTAGTTTTGTCCACACATAATAGTTGCAGATCTCTAACTATACTGGTATAGTTAAAGTGGTATGACCCCCTTCCCCTCCAGCACATCCCCAAGTGTGGACACAGTTATACTGGTATAAAGGTACTTATAAGTTATTCCCATTAGGGAAGTAAAATAAAGGAGAAAGAGCCCTGGTCTACACTAGGACTTTAGGTTGAATTTAGCAGCGTTAAATCGATGTAAACCTGCACCCATCCACACGATGAAGCCCTTTTTTTCGACTTAAAGGGCTCTTAAAATCGATTTCCTTACTTCACTCCTGACAAATGGATTAGCGCTTAAATCGGCCTTGCCGGGTCGAATTTGCGGTACTGTGGACACAATTCGACGGTATTGGCCTCCGGGAGCTCTCCCAGAGTGCTCCATTGTGACCACTGTGGACAGCACTCTCGACTCAGATGCACTGGCCAGGTAGACAGGAAAAGAACCGCGAACTTTTGAATCTCATTTCCTGTTTGGCCAGCGTGGCAAGCTGCAGGTGACCATGCAGGGCTCATCAGCAGAGGTGACCATGATGGAGTCCCAGAATCGCAAAAGAGCTCCAGCATGGACTGAACGGGAGGTACAGGATCTGATCGCTGTATGGGGAGAGGCTATCAGAACTTTGTTCCAGTTTTCAAAATGCCAAAACCTTTGTCAAAATCTCCCATGGCATGAAGGACAGAGGCCATAACAGGGACCCGAAGCAGTGCCGCGTGAAACTTAAGGAGCTGAGGCAAGCCTACCAGAAAACCAGAGAGGCGAACAGCCACTCCGGGTCAGAGCCGCAAACATGCCGCTTCTATGATGAGCTGCATGCCATTTTAGGGGGTTCAGCCACCATTACCCCAGACGTATTGTTTGACTCCTTCAATGGAGATGGAGGCAACACGGAAGCAGGTTTTGGGGACGAAGAAGATGATGGTGATGATGAGGTTGTAGATAGCTCACAGCAAGCATGCGGAGAAACCGGTTTTCCCGACAGCCAGGAACTGTTTCTCACCCTGGACCTGGAGCCAGTACCCCCCGAACCCACCCAAGGCTGCCTCCTGGACCCGGCAGGCAGAGAAGGGACCTCCGGTGAGTGTACCTTTTAAAATACTATACATGGTTTAAAAGCAAGCATGTGAAATGATTAATTTGCCCTAGCATTCGCGGCTCTCCTGGATGAACTCCCAAAGCCTTTGCAAAAGGTTTCTGGGGAGGGCAGCCTTATTGCGTCCTCCATGGTAGGACACTTTACCACTCCAGGCCAGTAACACATACTCGGGAATCATTGTACAACAAAGCATTGCAGTGTATGTTTGCTGGCGTTCAAACAACATCCGTTCTTTATCTCTCTGTGTTATCCTCAGGAGAGTGAGATATCATTCATGGTCACCTGGTTGAAATAGGGTGCTTTTCTTCAGGGGACACTCAGAGGTGCCTGTTCCTGCTGGGCTGTTTGCCTGTGGCTGAACAGAAATGTTCCCCGTTGTTAGCCACGGGGAGGGGGGAAGGGTTGAGGGGGTAGCCACGAGGTGGAGGGGAGGCAAAATGCGACCTTGTAACGAAAGCACATGTGCTATGTATGTAATGTTAACAGCAAGGTTTACCCTGAAAGAGTGTAGCCACTGTTTTATAAAATGTGTCTTTTTAAATACCGCTGTCCCTTTTTTTTTTCTCCACCAGCTGCATGTGTTTCAATGATCACGGGATCTTCTCCTTCCCAGAGGCTAGTTAAGATTAGAAAGAAAAAAAAGTGCACTCGTGATGAAATGTTCTCTGAGCTCATGCTGTCCTCCCACACTGACAGAGCACAGATGAATGCGTGGAGGCAAATAATGTCAGAGTGCAGGAAAGCACAAAATGACCGGGAGGAGAGGTGGAGGGCTGAAGAGAGTAAGTGGCGGGCTGAAGACAGGGATGAAGCTCAAATGTGGCCGCAGCATGATGAGAGGAGGCAGGATTCAATGCTGAGGCTGCTGGAGGACCAAACCAGTATGCTCCAGTGTATGGTTGAGCTGCAGCAAAGGCAGCTGGAGCACAGACTGCCACTACAGCCCCTGTGTAACCAACCGCCCTCCTCTCCAAGTTCTATAGCCTCCTCACCCAGATGCCCAAGAATGCGGTGGGGGGGCCTCGGGCCAACCAGCCACTCCACCACAGAGGATTGCCCAAAAAACAGAAGGCTGGCATTCAATAAATTTTAAAGTTGTAAACTTTTAAAGTGCTATGTGGCATTTTCCTTCCCTCCTCCACCACCCCTCCTGGGCTACCTTGGTAGTCATCCCCCTATTTGTGTGATGAATGAATAAAGAATGCATGAATGTGAAGCAACGACTTTATTGCCTCTGCAAGCGGTGATCGAAGGGAGGAGGGGAGGGTGGTTAGCTTACAGGGAAGCAGAGTGAACCAAGGGGTGGTGGGTTTCATCAAGGAGAAACAAACGGAACTTTCACACCATAGCCTGTCCAGTCATGAAACTGGTTTTCAAAGCTTCTCTGATGCGTACCGCGCCCTCCTGTGCTCTTCTAACCGCCCTGGTGTCTGGCTGCGCGTAACCAGCAGCCAGGCGATTTGCCTCAACCTCCCACCCCACCATAAACGTCTCCTCCTTACTCTCACAGATATTGTGGAGCGCACAGCAAGCAGTAATAACAGTGGGAATATTGGTTTCGCTGAGGTCTAAGCGAGTCAGTAAACTGCGCCAGGGCGCCTTTAAACATCCAAATGCACATTCTACCACCATTCTGCACTTGCTCAGCCTGTAGTTGAACAGCTCCTGACTACTGTCCAGGCTGCCTGTGTACGGCTTCATGAGCCATGGCATTAAGGGGTAGGCTGGGTCCCCAAGGATAACTATAGGCATTTCAACATCCCCAACGGTTATTTTCTGGTCTGGGAATAAAGTCCCTTCCTGCAGCTTTTGAAACAGACCAGAGTTCCTGAAGATGCGAGCATCATGTACCTTTCCTGGCCATCCCACGTTGATGTTGGTGAAACATCCCTTGTGATCCACCAGAGCTTGCAGCACTATTGAGAAGTACCCCTTGCGGTTTATGTACTCGTCGGATTGGTGCTCCGGTGCCAAGATAGGGATATGGGTTCCGTCTATGGCCCCACCACAGTTAGGGAACAAAGCCATCCACTATGACCTGCACATTTCCCAGACTCACTACCCTTGATATCAGCAGATCTTTGATTGCGTGGGCTACTTGCATTACAGCAGCCCCCACAGCAGATTTGCCCACTCCAAATTGATTCCCAACTGACCGGTAGCCGTCTGGCGTTGCAAGCTTCCACAGGGGTATCGCCACTCGCTTCTCAACTGTGAGGGCTGCTCTCATCTTGGTATTCATTCGCTTCAGGGCAGGGGAAAGCAAGTCACAAAGTTCCATGAAAGTGCCCTTACGCATGCGAAAGTTTTGCAGCCACTGGGAATCGTCCCAGACCTGCAACACTATACGGTCCCACCAGTCTGTGCTTGTTTCCCGAGCCCAGAATCGGCGTTCCACAGCATGAACCTGCCCCATTAGCACCATGACGCATGCATTGACAGGGCCCATGCTTTGAGAGAAATCTGTGTCCATGTCCTAACGTCGCCTCCTCGGCCGGTATCGCTCTGCCAGGTTCTGGTGCTGCATATACTGCTGGATAATGTGTGTGGTGTTTAATGTGCTCCTAATTGCCAAAGTGAGCTGAGCGGCCTCCATGCTTGCCTTGGTATGGCATCCGCACAGAAAAAAGGCACGGAATGATTGTCTGCCATTGCTCTGACGGAGGGAGGGACGACTGACGACATGGCTTACAGGGTTGGCTTACAGGGAATTAAAATCAACAAAGGGGGTGGCTCTACATCAATGAGTATTTCAGGCAGGACTTCACGGAGGGTTCCAATAAGAAATGGTGCACCTAAGTAATTGTTCTTATTGGAACAAGCAGGTTGGTCTGGCCTCTGATTGATACATGGCTAGATTTACCTCGCTGCACCTTTTCTGTGAGTGACTGCAGTGTGACCTAGAGGAATGAGTCCCCTAGATGGGGATGGGGGGAAGCAAATGAGTACAAAACAAATCTGGTCTATTTCTTGTTTTGATCCACTCCATCTATCTTTTACATCTTTGGCTGGCAGCAGACGGTGCAGAAGGACTGCAAGCCATCCACATCTCATGTCTGCTCGGCAGAAGATGGTGCAGTAGGACTGCTAGCCATCCTCATCTCTTGCCTGCCTGGCAGAAGATGGTACAGAAGATGGTACAGTAGGACTGCTAGCAATCCGTATCGCCTGCCTGCTCACCATAAGATGGTTCAATAGGACTGACTGCAGGACTAAAGAGAACGACCTGGTCAAGTCACTTCTAATGTAGTCCCTGCACCCATGTCTGCCCAGGCGCTCCTGGCCGACATGGCCAGGAGCACCTCGGACATGACGATGACGGCTACCAGTCCTACTGCACCGTCTGCTGCCACAAGGCAAGGGGTTGCTGCTGCTGTGTAGCAATGCAGTACCACATCTGCCAGCACCCAGGAGACATACGGTGACGGTTACCTGAGCTGGCTCCATGCTTGCCAGACGTCTGGTATGGCGTCTGAACAGGTAACTCAAGAAAAAAGGCGTGAAACGATTGTCTGCTGCTGCTTTCACGGAGGGAGGGAGGGAACAGGGCCCTGACGATATGTACCCAGAACCACCCGCGACAATGTTTTAGCCCCATCAGGCATTGGGATCTCAACCCAGAATTCCAATGGGCAGCGGAGACTGCAGGAATTGTGGGATAGCTACCCACAGTGCAACACTCCGGAAGTCGACGCTTGCCTCGGTACTGTGGAAGCACTCCGCCGAGTTAATGCACTTAATGCACTTAGAGCATTTTCTGTGGGGACACACACACTCGAATATATAAAAACAATTTCTAAAAAACCGACTTCTATAAATTCAACCTAATTTCGTAGTGTAGACATACCCTAAGCTATACTGTATAAGACACCTTTATACTGATGTAAATATGTCCACACTAGAGGTTTTACTAGTATAACTGTTTCAATAAATGATCACACACGTAACCAAAATAGTTATACAAAAACTGCATGTAGACCAAACCTGATAAGTGTTGCAAATAGGGAGCTTTTTAATGGCCATTGTAAGGGGATCCACTGTGCAGCAGTCATTTTGTTTTTAACAGGCTAGACTCAGGAAAAAGGAGCAATATGAAAACAACTCTTGAGTTGTAGCAAATAACCCTGTTCTTTATCAGTGTACGTGCCTTTGAGGTGGAGGAAGTTCTCAGAGGACATACATTTTAATGCTGGGAACAAACCAGCACAGTTCAGTAAATAAGTAATTATGAAAGAAGCAAGTCCATTGAGAAAGGCTAACCGCACAAGAATTCTTCTGCAGTGAATACTAACAGATGTGCTCAACAAGATGTACCCATGATATTCAGTAAAACCTTGAAGGCAGAGAGGGGAGAGAGAGAAAGACTAATATAGATAAAAGGGTGACTGGAATCAGGCTATGCTTTTAGCATTCATCAGTCCTCCAAGTGAAATTCTCACGTACAAAGCCTACAGCTGAACCCCTTTATAACTCTTGTGCTTCCTGTAAACTGGTAACATCATAATTATATCTTAAAACAGTCTATGATATAATCCTTGAATCCCTGCCCCTTCTCTGTGTCCCTGGGAGCTCTTACACTGTGGTCTGTAGTTTCCATGTACAGTGAGAAAATGAAAGACACATTGTGTCATGCTGCTACCAGAAATCATTTTACAGCATCAACTTAGAAAAATGTAAAATTAAATATTACATCTGAAACATAGCCATCTGTTAACTCATATGAGAAGCACCAACTGAGTGCGGCAGGTTCAAAGAAGTAGCAAAGAAAGAATGTCTTTCTGCTAAACACACATGCATTTTCATATTTCATCTGTGCCCATAAACACAAACTGAGCTCAAAGGTTCTGGTAGATTGCTTTCTAGATCATTATTTGAGCTGGATTTTGAGGGATTCTGGATGAGGTTTCATACCACACAAATTCAGGCCTTATTTTTAGGGGAGAGAAAATCAATGTCAGACTGCTTATTTAAGAGATGGGGGATCCGCAGCTCCCAGGTATTGCAGGTGACAGGGGGTCCCTGCAGCTCCGAGCTCTGAGCCACAGCGGAGGGGCTCTCAGCAGCCACAGGTTGGGGGGGACCCGGAGCTCTCACCCACTGGCCCCAGAGCTCCGAGACACCGTGGGCAGTGGGGGAACCCCAGATCTCTGAGTCGCTGCAGGTGATGGAGGGCCCCTTACAACTCGCAACAGCCACAGGTGGTGGGGGGCCACCTGGAGCTCGAGCCACTGTAGGCACCCATGCAGCTCTCAGCTGCTGCAGGTGGTGGGGAAATCCGGAGCTGTCAGCCACCATGGGCGGCAGGGGGACCCTCCTGCTCTCCTCCCACAGTAGGGCTTGGGCTCAGCCCCATTTTGTCACAGTTATTTTTAGTAAAAGTCAGGGACAGGTCATGGGCTTCTGTGAATTTTTGTTTATTGCCCGTGACCTGTCCCTGACTTTTACTAAAAATAACTGTGACAAAATCTTCACCTTTCTGATACCTAAGGAATGAACTCTTGTCTCCATAGCAATACAGCATGTGTGTTGGAGGTGGGGTGAGAAAGACCAGTAAGTCACGGAAACATAAGGGTATGGTATGGGAAAAATCCTGTCTTTCGGAAGCACAGTGTGTTATTGGCTTGTAGCAACAGTAGCAGATGTGGAACAACTGTGTGGGTGCCAGGCAGGTTGGCCATGTGAGAGAGGAAGGATGATCTTGTAGTTAAGGCCCTATCCTGTGACTCAGGTTATCGCAGTTCCATTCCCAGCCCTTCCAGAGATTTCCTGTGTGATTTTGTGGAAGTCACTTAGGTCCACATCCACAAAGGTCTCAGGCATCCAGATAATCACAGGAACAACACCGCAGTCCACAAGACCTGAGTTAGGTGCCTAGGCTTCCTGTACAATGAATGGGGAGACATAGGTGCTCAGGAATGCAATCAACAAAAGCCAGTAACCTAGGCCAGGAGCCAATGGGATAGTTGATATGTCCTGAGGCCCACCCCTTGAAGGGAGGTGCCTATCTCTGCTTGTGATAGATGAACTGGGGGAAGATAAGGGTTCCTCTGCCAAATTTGTCTTCAGGGCCTGATCCAGTAGGTGTGGTCAGAAGCTGCACAACTCCATACAAAACAGCTGGGGGGTGGGAGACAGCTCCCTTGTAACACTGAGTCCAGTGATGAGGGTGCTCACCTGGGGTGTGGGAGACCCCACGTTCAAGTCCACTCCCCTCTGCCTGATGAGGAGAACGGATCTGTCACCTCACCATTGAGTGCTCTTACCACTAAGATACACAGAGATTCTCCCTTTTCCTCCAGCCCAATTAATATTAATTATTCAATTATGTATTTAAAGTGGAACAACTTCAACAGGCGAGTGAAGGAGTCCCACATCAGAGTATCCCATAGTCCAGTGGTTGGGGCTCTAAGAGAAGTGGCAGATTCCTGGTCAAATCCCTTTTCCCCCTCAGGCAGAGGGGGGACTTGAACCCTTGGTTTCCCACTTCCTATGTAAGTACCCTCACCACTGGGCTAAAGCATATAAGAAACTTTCCCTTCCCCCCAATTGTTTTGTGTGGAGTTATGTGGCAGCCTCTGAGCACACTGACTGGATCAGGCCCAGCACACAAGTTAGGTGAACGAATGCCTATCTTCCCCTGGGTGTGGATTGCTCTGGGGCTTAGGGTAAGAGATAAACATCTGGGTACCTAGAGTAGGGTTGCCAATTTTGGTTGGACGTATTCCTGGAGGTTTCATCACAGGACATAATCTTGAATTAAAGATTACTCTTTGATTCCTGGAGACTCCAGGACAATCCTGGATGGCTGGGAACCCTAGCCTAGAGGGAGGCAGCAGGGTGCATGCCCAGAGGCAGAAACATAGGTGTAGAGCGCACGCTGCAGCAGTGCACTTGAACCGATACAGCTGTGCCACTGCAACGCATGTGGTGAAGACGCTTTATGTCGACGGGCATACAAAGAGCTTTCCCGTCAGCATAAAAACCTGACCCCAGCGAGCAGCGGTAGCTATGTTCGTGGGAGAATTTCTCCCGCCGACATAGTGCTGTGCACATGAAAACGTATGTCGGTATAACTTACGTCACGCAGGGGGGTGGAACAGTTATACCCCTGAGCGACATAAGTTTTGCTGACATAGGCAGTAGTGTTGACATAGCCTTACTCTAAAATACACAGGAGTTTTGTGGATCATGGTGGCGTCTAAAAATGACACAGAGGTGCCGACGTACCTTTATGTATCCAGGCCTAAGGCCTTACTTTGAGGTACTTAAGCATGTAAGTAGTACTATTAAAGTTAATGGAAAAATTCAAGTGTTTAAGTTAGGCATATGCTTAAATACTTTTTTAAAAGAAGGGCCTTGATTGCCTTATATCTCAGTTCTTCATTGTAAAATAACGGCAATACTTCTCTGCCGCAAAGAATAAATTCATAAATGTCTGTGAGGCTTTCAGATGCTCTGGTGATGGAGGATATACAAGTATCCAAATACACAAGCAGTTGTAGGGGAGGTGTTTTGCTGACACACCCCCAAGTTGTTTGTTTACTCTGACTTTGCATAATGATAGAGATTGCCCCTTCAGTCACCAAAAATGGGTGGAGGGGACCAATATACTCTGCTAAGAAATGGAACCCAGGCAACCTTCCATGTCATGATACATTTGAGTATGCTGCAGACCAATTGGAGTACCTGTCAATGCACAGAGAGAGAGAGCATGCAAGTAGATATTTGATTACCCATATGACAGAATCAGACTATTTAAAGTCTCTGACATGGGTTGGCATGCTGCTCTGGGTTATATCACATTTCTCAATATATGTAACATGACAAGATGCTGTTCAAGATAACAGATCACTGACCACCACAGATTCTGTACCTCTCCTTCAGATTTCCTGCTGATTATCTTATTATGCCTGTTTGCTGTGTGCATTTTAACCCAACTCTCAACAGGATCATACGATAGGTACCCACCCCTCTTCCAACCTTACATTGAACAGAATATTCAGTCATAGCAGATGGTATTGCACCTTCTATAAATTTTGGCCACAGTTATTACTTTATTTTGAAGGATACACTAACCTCATCTTAAATTACTGCTAATAAAAAAAATGGTTCCCTATATATCTCAGTAAATGGAAACTAGGGTTGTATTTCCAGAACTAAATGAGATACAGTGTCAAAAATGGAGCTCACTACTCATACATAAAAGCCCACATAGGCAAAGATCTCCTTGTGCTGCTTTTAGTGACGTACTAGTGACGTTGTGGCTATTCAATGTGGTGGATGGTAGGAATGAATCCACCCCCACCGAAGTGGAAGCAGGCTATTAGGCTGAAATGCAGCCTGTGGGCTGGAATGGCAGCTAGCCTTTGTCTGTGCTCCCTAGTGCAGGGTTCCTATGTATTAGGTTTGTTCACAAGTGGCTCCAGACCATCTATCTCTATCTCTCCTAATGGAAACCCCCTGACTTGCAGAGGATGTGGTTAGTCACTTAACTGGTATTCCCCCTCATGCAGGGCCAGTGTGACGGTTCCATAGCCATGAGGGCCTTATATGAAACCTCCCACAGCAAGTGAATGTCATCCACAAAGATTAGTAATGCTAGAAATTGGAGTTCTCTCTGTTCACCCAACCAGCTAAAAGGAAACTATTGCTTTGTGCTTCCCACCAGTGGCAATGATCTTGACTAACTGAGTTCTCTATCCTAAAGGAATAAGTCCTTGTGTTACTTCAGCACTGAATCTCTCTTCAACAGAAATCTCCTGTGTCGGGGTTTTCTGATACCATCTAGGCTACTGTCCACACTAGGTAATCTAGCTGAGACAATAGTAATAATGTTTAGCACTTACACAATGCTTCTAACCACTTTACAAACTTTAGCTAATTCATTCTCACAACACTTCCCTGGGACAGCTAAATATTAACAACTCAATTTTACAAGTGGAAACTGAAGCAGAGAAACTTGCTCAAGAGCTCAGGAGGAGTCAGCATTCGAAAAATAATTAGAACGCAGCAGCTTCAGGTTCATGGTCCTCTGTGCAGATCACTAGTCCAGGCCTGTTCCCTGATAAACTTAATTGCACTTATGAGCACAGCAAAACTCAGTCACGTTTTGTTCTGAGACACGAACGGCCATTACGCTCCTCTTTCCCCTCTCTGCCCCACGTACTCTATACATCTCTTCAGCAATGTTCTAATTTGGAAGCTGGCTCTGTAACTAGATTTTGTTGGCAAGCTATGCAATCCCCTTAATGAAATCTAGACATGCCATGCAGCAGTTTTATGACATATGCCTAACAATTTCATTTTATATTCGTCTGAGCAACCTCCTGAATTTTAACCTTCAGTCCAGCATATAAATTTAGGGACGACAGTTTCATTGGAAAAAGCGGGGAGGGGGCTGGGTGACGAGGAACTTGACATAATTAACTGCCCGAGCATAAAAATACTGGTTTAGCTTTTGTTTGTTTGTTTGTTTTCCTCTTGTATTTAAGAGAATTAAAAACCCCACGTCAAAGCCATACATTTCTTACCCCACAGAGCCATAAAGACAGAGAAGAAGACAGTTGCTGGGTTGTCAAACAGGTGACTCGCTCGAGCGGTGGCACAGGCAGAGCTCATCTTCCAGTAACTGCACGTTTTGTCACATAGAGGGCACATGGTGATGTTGTTTCTCTCATCACACATCTCCATACTGCGAGGAAAATGACAAGTAAATGCAAAGAGTAAGGTTAATACATTTCATCTGCCATGCACAGGTCATTTCTTCTGATAAGACATTTGTCCTCTGCATATGTTCCCCGTCACTGAATGCACATTCAACCTGCTGGGCTGCCAAATGCTCCCTTCATATTTCTTCTCATTTCTCAACCTCTTCTTAGTATTGTTACTTATTTTGTATTATGGTCAGTCCTAGAAGCCCCAAATGACATCAGGGTCCCACTATAGGTCTGATCCAATTCCCATTCAGGTCAACAGAAGTCTCTCCATTGACATCAAGAGGAAATGAATCAGGCCCTATGCTATACACTGTATAAACACAAAGTGAGACAGAGCCTGTTCTGAAGTGCTTACAGTGTAAATAAAGGCAGACAAAGGATAGGAGAAAAATAAGTATTAACCCCATTTGATACATGGGGAACTGAGGCAGAGAGAGAGAGAGAGAGAAAGAGAGAGTGAGAGTGTGTCTGTGGGAGACCTGGAAATTGAACTCCGATCTCCAGAGCTTTAATCACAAAACTGTTCTTCCTCTCTACTGTCCTCAAGACAACCCCCTCACTTAGCTCTGTCTCTGGAACTACACTATCGGGAATATGTGACCTCAGATCAAGGCAACACTGTTAGAAGAGGCTCATTAAATGAAATTGATCCAATGTTTTTTGCTTTGACCTGCACTCCATTTAATGGGGAAAAAAGACTATCTGGCAGTCCGGTCTAAAGTTTGCTGTGCGGTATGAGAAAGAGCGTCTCGGAATTGTTGGAATTAGGCCACTACTACAGTCATGAATCTTAGCACCACATGTTTTAAGGTGCCTCAATTGAAATGCTAATTTTGCATCTACAATCAATTGCAGGTGCAATCAGTAGCATGCGAAAGTGATAGAGTTTCGGGGCTAGATTCTCTAGTCCTGCTGTGCTAAGCAAGGGATAGGACTGGTGAGGTGATAGGCAAAATTGATTTCAACCTGTGCCAGTGCCCAGCATAAATCACAGCAGGAAGGGGATTGCTCTACTTTAAGCAAGACTGCCTATGATTCCCAGCAATTACTCTAGCATCTGGGGCAGGAAGATGAGCTCACTACATCGTCTACACAGAAACCCCCCCTATTCTAGAGGCTGGTAAGGGGATATTGGAGGAGCTTCTATGCTGGCTGCTAAGCTTGTCAACAGTTGGAGTGATGCAAAGCAACCCTATCAGACCAGAAAATCTGCCCTAGACATCCAACTACATGATTTGTGGACACAGATATCGTTGTTCCTGATTGATATCTAAATTTCTATCATTTGCACATGAAACAGATTATGGAAGCAAAACTGGAAATGCAAAATTAGAGGCCTTTTTTGAAAATGTATAATAAATAACTAAATAGTACAATTAAAAAACACCCGGCACCTGGATTTTACTAATTTGACCAGATTACCTAGTTTAGACATATGTATTCTTGAGTTGTCTTTGTTGTTCATAGTAGATGCTTTCCACTACTTTATAACAGACATGCCATCTGTGTTCTGGTTACACAATTTTTTTATGTTCTTTTAAGATTAATTTATATAATGATCTGATCTACAATTATGAAAAGGACAGAAAAGTCGCTGTCAACAAGTGAGCTAAAATAAATTATTTTTAGCACATACCTCATCAACAGGCCACATGATTATTTTGTCACATCTCTGGAGATTTAGGTGCATATAAACTCAAAACTTAAGCAAGTGCTGATTCATCATAAGCTTAACTGTGACCTTCTATTTTGTCTACATGCTATCTGTTTTTTTACCCACAGCTGTTTTCCAGATTCTATTTTCTGAGAACATGTATTTTGTTCTGTACATATTTTATCTTTCTGCTGTGGAGAACAAACTCTTAGATGAATACTGTGAATACTTCTACATTGTCATGCACGCCTATGGCACTGTATTAATAAATAATAATAACTCACTATTAGATTACTAAGGTGGTAGAATACTGATAACATAACATTTTTGCCCAGTATTGGATATTGTGGACTCAGTCCTGAAACCTGCTTCAAACCCTTTGAGAGCTCCAGCATTAAAAGGGAACAGAAAGAGGCCAAATGTTCCCTCCTAGAGATTCCCCTGGTGTGGAAGAGTACCCATCACATGTAAAATACTCAAATGGATGAGGCGTGCAGGAGGTGTGGCCAAAGCTGACTGTGTTCTGGCATTTGCAGGCTGGCAGATAGACACTTGGGACCCATTGCCAGACAGCATACATATATTAATGCAGTCCATCAGACAGAGTCTGGTGTAGAGCTGGTTTCAGGAATGGGGAGTTGTAACTAGCTTCCTGGTGTGCCAAACTCTAGGCCTTAATGACACTACACTTTCACAGATATGTAGCATTTTATTTTGGGTTTTTAGTTGCTTCAACCAAGTACCAGAAGGAAAAACTGTTGTTCAATACAAAATTATGTAATTATCTTAATTTATTTTACATATCCTATAGCACTGATATTTCCACTATACTTGAAAAACTAAAACAAACGCCCAGAAAACTAATCTTTTCTCATCTCCAATGGCCTGATTGATGTGAACTATTTCTGATCAGGCATATGGAAGTTTTATGATGCAGCAGTTCTAAATTATAATTGTTCCAGAACCAGGCTGCCTAGATTCTTAAACTGCTGGCAGGGACATTCTATTTTACGATTAATTGTATCTTTACTCCAACAGATAAGAAAATTTACTGATGTTAAAACTTTGCCAAATTATCTGACATGAACACATGTATTCACTTGATTCTGCAAACACATGTGATTGATGTTATACACCTGAGTAGTCACATTGTGTGTTTATGACTGCAGCCTAAGTTTGGAATTCAACCTGATGCAGAGAGGCAAGGCTTGTGCTGGAATTGTGCAAAGGAGAAAGACTGGCTGCACAGGGTGAATTCATGTACCTTGTGCACCTTTTCATAGATTTCACAGAGTTTAAGGCCAGATGGGACTATTAGATCATCTACTCTGCCCTGTACATCACAGGCTAGTAAATTTCACGCTATTACTCCTATACTGAGCCCAGTTACTTGGGTTTAAATTGTTGTGTGCCACAAGCAGAAAACAGGAGAGACTGAGGTGCCAGCAACACCTTGAGGCCCCTGAAATGGAAGGGAATTGATTAGGTGAGATTTGCCCAGATGATCCTAGCAGGTGATTCGTGCTCCATGCTGCAAAGGGAGGTGAAAACCTGCTAGGTCTCTGCCAATATGATTTGGAGGGAAATTCCTTTTCAACCCCAATGTGGAGATCAGTTGTATCTTGTGCATGTGAACAAGATATACCAGTCAAGCTTCTAAGAAAGAGGATTTTCTGTGCTGCTTCAGAGTATTAGTCCACCCTGTCTGGTGTCCTATCTCCAGCTGTGGCCACTGCCTGATTCTTCCGAGGAAGGTGACTGCCCCCTGCTCCCATCCCAAATACATCCGGCCAATTGTGCTTTGGGGGAAAATATCCTTCCTGACCTCTGCAGGTGACTGACTGAATCCCTGAAGCATGATATTTGTTCATAATCATTATCTTGAAGCAGAACTGCAAGTGCTTTGAGCATGGTGAGGGTAATGCAGAGCTTCCTGTTCTCTCCAAGGCCCATGAAGGGAACAAATAAACATCAGGATTCACAGACTCTCATGCCAGAAGAGACCACTATGACCATCCTATGTCCCATGTGACTTCCTGCACACACAGGCAGAATTTTTCCCAGAAGCTGACTTAAAGAATATCTTTTAGAAAGATATTTAATCTCATTTTGAAGACTCCAAACAATGATGGTGAGTTCACCACCACCCAGGTAAGATGTTCAAAGTTTAATCATCATCCCTGCTAGGAAATTGCATCTTATTTCAAAGTTGACTTCCAGCCACTGGATCTTGTTATATCTTTGTCACCAAGAATAAAAATCCCTTCCATCTGATATCTTTTCCACATCTAAGTCTCTGTACACAATGATCAAGTTACCGCCCAAACTTCTCTTTGATAAACTGAATAGATCGAGCTCCTTAAGTCTCACATTGTAAGTCTTAGAGTAATAGCCGTGTTAGTCTGTATTCGCAAAGAAAAGGAGTACTTGTGGCACCTTAGAGACTAACCAATTTATTTGAGCATAAGCTTTCGTGAGCTACAGCTCATTTCATCGGATGCATACTTTCCACAGTATGCATCCGATGAAGTGAGCTGTAGCTCACGAAAGCTTATGCTCAAATAAATTGGTTAGTCTAAGGTGCCACAAGTACTCCTTTTCTTATTGTAAGTCTTGTTTTCCAGCCTCAGGAACATTTTTGAACTCTATTCAGTATGAATTCTCTCTATGCCATGAATGATACGAATGAACTTTATGAGGGCAGCCTGGTGGAAGGTAGGGGAGGGGCTCTAAGATCTGTGTTTATGAAGATCTCATTATTCTATCACACTGCATAAGTAATGCAAAACGGCTGTGGCCAGTATTCCAACTGATGGCCTGGTCCCAGGTAGGATTGAAGATTTCAGTGCTCCAACCCTACAACTCAGCACCAACATAAAGCTTGAATAAACGATTGGTGTCATACATATATAACAGCCTGGATTCTGAATGCCGTTTGGATGTGTAAAGAAATAAAAGTGAGCATTTGCATATTTTTTTTACCTTGGTATATTCTCATCCACGGTTGCACAGCCATACAGAAACACAATAACCCCTACAATGGAAGCAGGAATGAGCATTTGAGTATAAACTCCCAGCCAGGCAAAATACAGTCCAATCTTCTCTCCAAAGTATTTTCTGAAATACATTGAGGGAAAAAAAAAAACAGTGAAATGTTTACTATAGCTTAAAATATACCATGGCTAAAATTATGAATCACAGCAGTATTAAGCTTGAAGGGGAAAGTAAACTCTTGACTAGCTGGAATGCATTTCCCCTAGGAGGATTCCTTTTTGCATGCCCCTTGGAATGAATCCAGTGATGGAGGAACCAAGAAAGTCAGTTAGCCCTACTCGCCAAACTCTTTTGCTCTTGTGTGTGTCTAAACAGATATATTTAGATTTATCATGATCAAATCTCCCTAAACAAGAATTTTTCCCTTTTCTTTATTGAAATTACTCCATGGACTCTGAATCTCAACTATGACAAACAAAACTCATCCTCAATAAAAAGAAAAAAAAATCAAAATCTTATATTCTTTTGTGCACCTTAAATTCCCATTGTGGTAAGCTGGACTTTTGAATGTATTGGGAATGCATGGTCAACCTGAGAGAGAGTGAAGTGGGAATTTAGGAAAAGAAAGCCTTGTCCCCGTTCCCATTGGAACTTTAATTTAAACTTAACTGCAAGCTCAAATGCATCTTCTGGTTTAAGTCACTTGAAAGGGCTGATGTAACTAAACTAAATGTCTGTTTCCCATCTGGACCCATCACTTTCTGGTTTTCAAGCTTTGTCAGTCTGTCTAATGGTCTATAGTCACTGTAATAACTAAGCACAAATATCTAGGTATTATCAATATCCTGCCACAGTGCCTCTATGGAGCAGGGGCGGCAAGTTATATGGGCCCGGGGTGCCCGGACTCCAGCAATATTCAGGGCCCGGCTCCACCAATATTTGGGGCCGGTCTCTCTCCCAGCCCAGCCTGCTGCCCCCACGTACCTCCCCTGAATCTCCCCTGGCCCCCACTTTCTGCCCCCGTGTTTCTCCCCCGGGCCTCAGAGTGTCCCTGTCTCAAGCGGGTGGCTGCCCCCTACAACTCCATGCTGCGCTGGGCTCTGCTGGTTCCCAGCATCAACTGTTGCTGCAGGGTCCTAATGCCCCCATGCACTAGTGCCAGGGAAGGCTGACCCTGCCCTTCCCTTCCGCTTCGGACCCTTCCCTTTTCCAGCGGGACCCTCCACCAACACAGGGGCTCCCCCCGCCTGCAGTCACTGCTCCTGCCCCACACTGGGCAAGGGGCAGTCCCATCCCCCACCCCCAGTGAGGCTACAGTGAGGGGCAGCAGCAGGGGAGGAGGTGCACATGTGATGGCAGCCCCCCCCCAGCCCACCGGAGGGCAGGCGAGGGGGCTTCCTGGACCTGAGAGGGGCCCTAGGACCATGTGCAGTGACAGTGGTGTGAGGTGAGTGTGCTGCCGGGTGGGAGGGGAGGCCCCTCCCCGGAGCTTGCTGCTGCTGGCAGGGAGAGGGTTGGGGGGAGTCCTCCTCTCTGGCCCCAGCCCTGGGGCAGCATGCCTGCACCCCAAACTCCTTATCCCCAGCCCTGCCCCATCCCAGAGCCCTCACCCCCCAACACACCCAACCCTCTGCCCTAGCCCTGAGCCCCTCCCACACCCCAAACCCCTCATTCCCAGCCCCAGCTAGAGCCCTCATCCCCCTGCACCCTAACCCTCTGCCCCATCCCTGAGTCCCCTCCTGCATTGTGAACCCCTCATCCCCAGCCCCACCCCACAGCCCTCATCCCTGCACCCCAACCCTCTGCCTGAGCCCCTCCCACACCCCAAACCCCTCTTTACCAGCCCCATGCCAGAGGCCTCATGTTTTTACATTATTTAAAAAAATATATATCAGCTTACAAGACAGGTGTGTGTGTGTGGGGGGGGACGGGACTTGGACCTGTTCTGGGCACCACCAAAAATTATGCAAACCTGCCGCCCCTGCTACAGAGGGAAGGTAGCTTTATGTTCTAGCCAGGGAATCAGCACGTATACTGGGTGCCCCGGCCCTGACCCATCCCTAGCAAGTTCTGCCCACCTCCCTCCCCTCCCCCCCCGCTCTCTCTCTGAGCTGCATCAAGGGCTCCAAGCCTATAGAAGGTTTGTGTCTTTCTTTATCATCCCCCAGGGAGGACTTTCCACTGCCAGGGATCCCGAGCCTGGGAAACCAGTAGAATCCAGGGAGAGAATCAGGCCCTGTATCTGTATCTGTGAACTTTATGAGGGCAGTCTGGTGGAAGGTAGGGGAAGGGCTCCAGGATCTGTGTTTATGAAGATCTAATGATTCTATCACACTGCATAAAACTTTATGAAACTTCTAAAATTCTGCCTGGAAACAGGACATTTAGAATTCTCCTTACCTCACTAGGTCAATTGGCTGGTATTTATAAAAGACTCCATAGCTTGCCCATTCGTCACACAGGAGCTATAAAATAAATCACAAATGAAAGCTAAAATAAGGCATCACGTAAATGAGCTGTTTCTCCTTTTGTTCCAAGTTACTGCACAGTTCGTGTTGTGCTCTGGGGTCGCTCTTCTTGTGGTTGCACATACCTCAATCGACCAATACATGCATCTGCATTAAGTATGAAAAACAAGTTTGATGGTTTGGCACACTGCATGCTACAATGATGAATTCTACTGCATTAAAAGCTCTCCAACAACAGGACTAATGGATAGATGTAAGGGGGATTTTATGATTTGTTGCAAGTCATACATCAGTCAAGTCTTTAGCAGAATGGATGTGGGTGTGAAGGATGGTTGTTCTTGGAGTTATTAGAGAGAGAGAGAGAGACATACAGACACCAAACTGGAATAAACTAGTTTGCTGTTGCTGCACTAATATTTTGCATCTGTAGAGAGGAAATGTACTGAAGTGTCCAAGAAACTGCATTTAAGATCTTAGGAAGAACACAGTGGTCTTCACTCATTACTTTCAGTCAGGATTTGGGCCAAAGAAAATAAAGGTCACCATTAATGGCTCACAAAATGAAATTAAATACTCACAAAACTAGGTTCATCTGAAAGCACTCAATTTATTACATAATTTACATTGTAAACAAGACTACACTTCTGAGATTTGATTCTTCCTGACCCAGTCCAATTCTGAAGAGAGAACAAGGAGTTATTAAACTGGCTACTTGACATCCTTCTTGCCATTCAGCTCATTTTATATCTTGCCACAGAATATTAGTTTTGGTACAAAAATCTCATTGATTTCTGTGAAAGTTCTTCACACAGAACCAGGAAAAATAAAGCCCTAGATTCCCATGATCTACCTGCGAATTCCAGTACAATGATAATCTCTCTATTTAGTTTTTTTTCTTTAGTTTGATATATTAATATAAACAATATAACAATGATTAATCCCTGCAAGCAATAGCAATGAATAGGTCTGTTTGTTCTAATGGTCACCACTGTCTTCATTCAATCATTTGACAATGGTAAAACCTCTAAAATTTAAATGCATGAGTTGGTTGCTATCAATATGTTTCTTTAACTGTAAGAAAAAACCCAAAACACATGAAATGTAGCACAGAGAATCAGAATCAGATTAATTTAATCAGCCAGTGCATTCAAATTCTGAAACACCAGGATTCATTTAAAAGTTGCTGCTAACTGCATCTTTTTTCCCTTTGTTTCTAGTTTAATTTTAACCAATTTAGCATTCCACCTATCATCACAGGGGTCACTTGCACCTTAGTTCTAGACATGAGGAAGCAAGCAAGTGAGCTGCATGCTCACTTATTTCCCACTACCAGAGCATGTGGTAGGTGACTGGGCATGGAGCTGGGCAGAGCCTGCACCCCATCATCCCTACTTCTGGCTGGAATGGGGGTATAGGCCAACAGCAAATTACAAACCTAACCTGCAGCACAGGGATAGCTGGGCAGGATTTAATTTGGAGGTGTGCCTCTATGTGTCAATGCCAGCCATGGCTATCCACCTGCATGGCGCAGTATATGCGTCGCTTTTACCTAAAGCTGGGCTTAAAGTCAAACCCTCTCTCTGAATTAACAATTAAAAAACAGTAAGTGGAATATTAAATAGCCCATGTGGAGCTGAGAATGGGGATGTGAACACTGGCCTATTTACAAAACCAAAGAGTGTGATATTTTTCTTTAGAGTTTTATTTAAACTGATTCATAGAAGCAAAATAATTAAATCATAAAAACTAGCATTGCCTAATTGTTAAATAATTAATTAAATAAAAGGCTTCTAACTCGTAGACACAAGGAGTTCTAAATTAATTACCCTTAGGTGCAGATAAACCAATTTCAGATATTTTGTTCATATAAGAATAGCTAACAACAGGCTGATGTTTCCTAAAGTCATTAGCTTATTTGAATCACGATGTGGTGAAACCTGACATCTCAGCAGCTTACAATTCTACCATGAAATAAAATAAAATTAAATAAAAAAACCCAAAAGCCTCATTGGCCTCTGATTTCGGGGGCCCGATCTCAGATGTCTTTTGTCTGATTTTCAGACATGCTGACCACCTGCACTTCCCACTGACTTCATTTGGAGTTGTGGGTATGCACCAATTCTGAAAGTCAGCCCCAAGCAGTCTCAAGTTTAGAAACCCAATAACTGAGGCCCCCAAACTTTGTGTCCTCTTTTGAAAACTTTGGTCTTAAGCTTTTTGTCTCAGTTTTTCTGTCTGCAAAATGGAAACCCCTCTTCTTGGAAGCATTATGAGAATTAAGTTGATTATACTTACAGAACACTATGTATGTACCAAATATTATCTTGTGCAATTGTCCTTCCATAGTTTATTATACCTATCTTATAACCTTCCTCCTCATTCCCACTTTCTTGTTTTTTCTATAAAAATATTATATATTTAAAAATGGAAAACAAAAGGTCTGATGAAATTCTATCTCTCTCTCTCTCTCTTAACACGGTGTCTTGAAACACAGTCAGTCTGAAGCACCCTGCATCAGGAGAGTAACAACATCCTTTAAGTCATGAACTTGGCTAAACCGGAACTAAGTGAGATCCAATACTGCCAGTAGGGCCCATTTGGGAGATGAACTGTAGCACTCCTTAGCACAGGCTGGGACTTAAAGAATAAAAATTTGCCCTTAACTTAGTTACATACAGCAAAATCTTGTTTGAAACCAGGCAATCTTTTTTTGCCCAATAAATTCTAAGTATCAAAATGGTTAGTTTTGAGATTATTTTCCTCAGGGTCAGATTCTGATCCCCTTATTCATGCATAGCACTCATGCAGTATAGCTGGGAGTGATTTACATATGTATGTGTGAGCAGGCCAGGAGTGGTTGCTCTCACAGCAAAGCAGTGTAAAAGGCACCCCAGGTTGGAGAACTGAGGGGACACAGCTGTCCATCAGTCCAGATTGTACTTAATGTCACAGCAACCTTAAGAGAAATTAGATTGTAAATGCTAACATTTTTCCTATGATGATGTGAAATGCACCATTATTACACGGGGTAATTTATACACATCCATGTTGGAGTAAAATTAACATTTAGAAATACTTCTGCTATATGGCACTGATTGCCTTTCCACGATATTTTCTGGGAAATCTTGGCAAATGTCCAGTTCCCGACAGGTGACTTGTGAGGCTAACACTCTTGAGAACTTGCTGAATCGCATATATCAACTTACTTTTCTGTCATTGAGCTCAACATTTTCACCTTCGTAGTCACCCTTTAAAGAAAGAAAAATGGCATCATCCAACAAGTCACACCCAGAGCCGTTATGCGGCTCACATACCATGTATCCCACTCACGTAATGCATCAAAAACAGAAAGGCAATTTGTAAAATAATGCTGTATTATATGGGGTCATTTCTCATGGCACACTTTGTCTTCTGTCATCGAGCACATGAAGAAAAAGTAATAAAGTCGGTCACAGGGTAAAAAGCAATGAATAAGTAATAAAGGCAGCCTAAAAATGTTAAGGGAAGAATGTGATTAGAGATAGGCCCACATTTGAGTGATATTTGGCATTTAGTCATCCATTATAAAAAGAGGAGACCAGCTTAGAAGGCTGACCCATATCCAAATTGTCCCAAAGCTCAGGGATGATTAAGTCTGGGGCTTTGATTTGGGGTCATTTCTAAATATGATAAGGAATACAATTATGGAACAAATAAAATATACATATCAGTGGCTATCAGTAGCTGTCTACATGTCTAATAAAGCACAGCAGAGCATTAGCATATACATGAAGTAGAATTTATTTAATCTTTTTTGAATGCTAAATGGTATCTCTATAGCAGATGCTTGTGATAAATGCCAGATAGACAAAAGGCCGGATTCTGATCTCATTCACACCAATGTAAACCAGTGAGAAACCCATTCAAGTCAATGAAGTTTCATTAGTTTTAAACCCCCTGCAAGTGAGAGGAGTATGAGGTTCAAAGGGCCTTTTCCACCACTGTGTTACTTCAGCTTCACATCACGATCCTTTATACACTCACAGAACAGGTGCAGCAGGGGCATCAAACACTGCTCTATAGACATTCATGAAGCCTCTATAGGAAGGGACCATCTGTAAATGTTTCAACACCAGCCACTTCTCAGTCTCTTGGGTAAGGGTGTCAATTAATGCTAACTGTGGTGTACCCATCAGTCCACTTTGGCATGGATAGTGATCCCCAACTCATTTTATAAGACCATCAAGTCAGAGGATGAAATCTTTGGGTCACTACCAACCCGATACAGATCCACACCAGTACACCTGTGGTAAAAGACTCCATATAAATTTCCTTACTGTCTGATCCTACCAATCTCTACTGGCACTGTACATTAAAGTATTTGGACACTTCCCCAATGGCAACCCATTATACATACAATCACTGACATTTGCTATTTATATAGGGGGATGCCAGGGGATTTAGACCAGGAAATTAGCCACTTGGAGTACAGATATGAATACATTTCCTCGCCATAGTGCCAGAGTCCTTGGGAGCAGAAGGTCAAAAAGTAGCAAAAGTATTTAATTTGCCAAGACACATTAATAACTCCACTAACTTTATATTAAAGTAGCATTTTTGATGACCAAGGGAACTAACTTGGCAGGTATTATTAAAAGCCAACACAGCTGACAGGTAAAGACTGTACAAGTTGTGAAAACTCATTATAAAAGCGGAGCAGGAAATTAAGCTTGTGAAACACTAAAAATGTTTGAGATGATGCCATTAATACATAACATACTAAGGATTTTTTGGTGTCAGATTGTAGAAATGTAAAATATATTCCAAGATCACTTACATCATGCAAAGGATATGCAGCACTGTAAACTCCATTGGCAAGCAGACTGGTGATTCCTTGAAAGACAAAGGCATAATGGCAATGTACAATTTTAAATTTGGACAGTCTCAAGTTAACATCCAACATTTCTGAAGAATTCCCTCAAAATAGTACTCATCTGGCTAGCTAATAAATCTTCTGCCATCTAATTCCTCTCTATATAGTTTCATTTTCATTCATACAGATCATTAAGCAGGATTCATTTTACAAAATGGAAAACTGCAGAGAGTAAGAGGAAGTCATATGTTTGAGAATGAAGAATTAGGAGACAATGACTTGAAATCAGTCATTACAATAAATGACATTCTCTGAAAAGTCAGTCTGATTTGAAGAGCAAGGCTGCAGATTTTAAAGCAAAAGGCTGGATCATAAGAAGAATATGGCTGGATTGATTGTGTAAGGGAACATACATACTAGGGTTGCCAACAGTTCCTTATTACAAGGGACGTCCCTTATTTTTAAATCTCTGTACAAGAAGCTCGGGAGTTTCTGAGTGCTGCAAAAAGCAGCAAGAAATACCCCAGGCAAATGTAGGTGAGTACTACTAATTATTAGTATTACTAGTACCAGGAGGGGGGGCGGGGAAGGGGTGCTAAGAAAACAGTCCCTTATTTTTGAAATACAAAGTTGGCAACCCTAATACATAGGCACTCATCATACACTCAGAGTTTTTGAGATTGGTTAGCAAAGTTGTAGGGAAAGCCTTTGCAAAGACCTTGGCATAATACTTACCATATTTACCACATTTCCATCTTTTATTTAAAAGTGTAGTTTCCGTCTTTCTTCCCTCTCCTGTCCCTGTTTACACATTTGTCTATTAGTTACATGCATGAGCCTTAAATCAGTTAATGCTGCATCTATAATGTGTGTGGGGTGGGAGAGCTCTGTGGAGTTTATTCTCTGCCTTGTGGAGAGTGATCTCATTCTTTAACTTTCGGATTAATTAAGAGAAGTGAGGACATAACAGGAGAAGTTATACATATGATTAGAATTGTGCAATGGGAGAAGAATGCACTTAGAAATCTCATCTTGCTACAGAATTCCAAAGACTGCTTAACAGGACACAGATCCTTGGAGGCTACGGTATATAATTTCGAGATACTGTAAGTTTTATTATAGCTGTTGGCATTAATATAGCCACTGCCAAATATGGAGTTTCTACAAGTCTTTGAATGGGTCTCGTTACCCACTGAAGATATGTTTGGTGACTCTGCTACCTAATCTTGAATGATGACTTTTAAGATCACGTCCTCAGTTGGAGTAAATTGACATTGTTCCATTGATTGTAACAGAGCTAAGTTGATTATCACCAGATCAAAATTGGGCCAATGTGTATAATAAGAGTTTAAGAATATTACAAAGAGAAAACAAAAAACCTGACATATTGTGGTGTGTTCTAGCTAGACAATTGTTTATTGATCCCTCACTGACATAACAGCATGGGTCCGGATGTAGAGAAATATAGGGTATGTCTACACCAGTGGTTCTCAAACAGTGGGGTAGGTCTCCCAAGGAAAGCATGGGAATGTGCCAAGGGAGGCACGAACTGTGGGTTTTTTTGTTTTTTTTTTAAGAGCTTTGGCTGCCAGCCCCGGGTGGCTGGGGCTCATGCAGAAGGTCCGTGCACGCCTGGGAGACAGGGATAAAGGGTACAGCTGGAGCCATACCACGTAGGCTCGGCTCTCCTTCTCCCCCACCGCCATCCATCACCTGGAGGTGATGGGGCTCTGGCTGTCGGCCCCAAGATGGCAGCAGCAGCACAGAAGTAAGGGTGGCAATGGTGCACTAAGTTCAATGTGAAAAGTGATATTGATGAGTGTTATTTTTCACATGGTCTCTCTTTCTTCTGTACTGCTGCTAGCACAGTGCTGCTTTCAGAGCTGGGTGACCAGCCAGCAGCCACTACTCTCTGCTCTGCCTTCAGTGCTGGGTGATGGCATATATACTTGGGGGGAGGGGGAAATAAATGACTACAGACACAAAGAAGGGGGCCTGATCAAATAAGTTTGAGAACCACTGGTCTACACTATCATGTGGGCACGGCCTCTGACACATGCCCAAACCCCCTTACCATCCATGGACATGGATATGATCTTCAATGTAGATATACCCTAAGAGCATGAACCAATGAAGGGTGTGTTTTTTGGTACTCTGGACATTTTTACAAGCTCATTGAGGCCCTGATCCTACAAGGCATTAAGTGACTGCTGGAGGAGTTGCTGAGTGTCCTCAACCCTCAAGAGGTGCTCAGTACCTTTCAAGGCCATGCTTTAAAAAAAAATCGTACCAAGACTGCACAGTTATCAAGCAGTAAGAATTACCTGCAGGTTTCATACTACCTTCAGTTAGAAATAGGTAGCAGGCTGGTAATGAGCAGCTCTAGTGATTGCACTGCTGAAGATTTGAGCACCCCACCTACTACATATGGACATGAAAAGTTTTGGACTACAATTCACAGTTTCACAAGTATGCACTAATAAACAGCAAAAGACTAGAGTGTTCACTGGGCAGCTTTGTTATTTCTACTTGGCAGCAAAGTTC
This sequence comes from Natator depressus, assembly GCF_965152275.1. Classification (NCBI taxonomy): domain Eukaryota; kingdom Metazoa; phylum Chordata; order Testudines; family Cheloniidae; genus Natator; species Natator depressus. The sequence continues at coordinate 49,242,666 of NC_134239.1, read as the reverse complement.
AGAGGAAAGCACTTCCAAAATATCCCAGTGTTACTCGTATTTGTTCAAATCTGTTCCAAAACTTTCTTTGATTATATAATGACTGAACATACAAGGTCAGATGGAACCACGCTGATTTACACCCACTGATTACGTGGCCCAATCACCTCTTTATATCATGCACTGTGCGTGGTTTTTCCATGCCCATGTCTGGTGAAGGCGGAAGAAGCAGGGGGACCCAAATACATAACGTCTTTTTCCTCATTCAAGTAACTGTTAATGTGGTTCCTGTTTCTGACTAGGAAAGCACGAAAGCAGCCAACTCTAGGACAAGATTCCACATTGAGCTGTGGGACTTTCCCCCTGCCACTGTGAAAGTTTGTCATTTCGGCTGTGAAACCGATCCAACAGGAGCTTTGAGAAAAGGAGGCCACTCCTGCATTTGGATTTTCCACATTACAGGAACAGTGCCTGGTTGCATCCAAAGTAATCTTAAGGCATATAAGGATTCGCCACCTGTACACCGTAGGTTATGTCTTAAATTGCAAAGTCAGAGTATACAAAGCACATCTGGCTTAATCATCCCTCCATTATTAGATGGATTTCTTAACAGCATTTTTGTCAATATTTTGTCAGAGCTACCTGTAATTCATACTTGTATTTAACTACCTGTGGACAAATGAATGTTTTAACAGTTGCCAGTTTTTCCATTTGATTTTTGTCTTCCATGGGATATCAGGGGTGGAGATGACTGGACTTGAGGAAATTTAGTTTTTGCCACACATGATTTGGTTTATTATGAGCTATTTATTCACTTCAGTGCCATAGTTTAGTGGATCCCTGCATATCATAATCAATGTTAAAGAGACTATAAAACAGCAGAAGAGGGGATACATGGTCAGCAGGTCTTTATCAGGGTGACCTGATTTTTATTTCTTCCTGTTAATGAATTTAACAGTTGGATCAGTTCTGAAGGCTAAAATCCCACATCCATCGGCAGCAGTAGTGTAAGTTTCTCCTCCACTTTGTCACTGAACTGGAGAGACTATGTCTACTTCTAGTGATGAGGAATTAATCTAGTCCCCATGCCCACTCCCATACATGGCCTCTCTGCTGAGTTAGTGAAGAATGCCAATAAGTGCCAATTATGGGAGAGTTTTGAAGACTTGTAACTGAGACCATTTCACACAAGCCCTTAAAGAGATATCAAATGATAACAATTTTAGGTGACTATTGAAACAGACTGGATTTATGTGGCTGGATCTAGACTGTGATCCTTAAGCTGCTGAAGTCCATGGCAATACTCTCATTGACTTTAATGTGGATAGGATTGAACCCCTAGTGGTCAAGAAATGACCACACATTATTAGTTCTTGGGCCATATCTTAGTGTTTTATACTGCCATTCAGCCCCTTTGTGAATGACCTCTTTGTGCCTGAAAATATTAATCTTGCTTTACAATTTGCTTAAAGATCTGACCATAAAATTGGTTTACAGCAATGAATCTACATCTTTACAGATGAAAAATGTTCCTGTCTAAACATAAATCATAAACACAATAACTAAACTAAATGAACTTAAATCAAAACATGGAGGATAAAAACAAAACAAATGAACAAACCATCCCTTCAGCTGCAAATTTGCAAACATTTGTGACACCTGAAAATTATGCTGATCTCAAACCTACGTAAAGTTCCTTACCCATGCTGTACTTGGCTTTGGTACATGTTGTTCTTTTCAATATTTCATAAACCTATATTTGCAAGATGGAAGAAGAGAAAGAGTTACTTGAGATACTGCCAGTGGACATCAACATGTTCTGTGCAAACAAATCTTTTTCAGAGCACAACCCAAATAAAAGTTATTGGCACAATTGAGCTGTTGATCACAGCTAGTAAATCAATGTTCTCTATTAAAAGCTTGATGTTATTATGTTTTAAAGAATGTGGTTATTTTCATATACACTTTCTGTAGAAAGGGGGGAAAAAAGCTTGATGACTAAACTGCCAGTTAGTAAGATATGCGATTTTTATTTGTTTGAGGAGGAGTGTGTTAGATTTAACTGTTCACTATGATAGTGATGCTATTCATAGGCGCCATAGGAAACACATAGATCCCAGATTAAAGACCTTTTCCTACAAGCATCTTGTATGTTGCTAAACTGGCATATAGCGCTAGATCCTCAGCTGGTGGAAATTGACGTAACTTCATTGACTAAAATGGTACTGTGAATATTTTACTACCTGGGGATCTGGCCCATTAGATCTAGGCAAAGCTCCAAGTACTCACCATTTTGTCAAACACTGAGTTACACAATAAAATAACTCGACACTAAAATTTCCTAGGCATTATGACTTCAGTGCCAAAAATGGCATTTATTTATTATTTAATTTATTGTCAAACATGTTTGTATGTTCCACCAGGCAGCTTGAGTGGCTGAATAATCACCCCTGTAGTAAAGAGATGTGCTCTCATGCAATGAAGCAAATATTGGGCTGGAGGGAGGCTAGGGGAAATTCTTTTATAATTAAAAATGAATGAAATAATAAATAAACCCTGTGAGGGAAAGCACTCTACTCCCCTTTGCCCTGTCTGGTCACAAAGTGATTTCTTCAGGATGCTGGCCTGCTCTATCTCCTCTACACCATGTCCCAGCCAAGGGCACCATCGTGCAATTTCCTTTCCCTCTTGAATTGAGTGGGCAGGTGGATATATGGGACATTCCTCGCTTCTTTCAAGGCAGGCGATAACCGAGGGTGCTGTTGCTCTTCTTAAAGATATTCTAGAGGGCCAATTAATGTTTATAACTTGCTAGTGCAGCCACATCTATAAGTTAGTGCTTTGAGAGAGTGCACCAGTTTCAGAAGCGCAATGATGAAGGACTCTACCACACAGACCTTGATGGAGCCAAAATAATCTTTGAGGTCTATTTAGTAAAGAATTTACATGCTAAGGATGCCCAAGTACACTCTGGCATTGTAAATTATATGCCTATTCATATAAACATTCAAAGGGTTAATTTTGGATGTCTTTGCTTTTATCTTATGAGGTACGTATATGACTCATCACCACAGAATATGAGTGCCTCATAATCGTGGATGGATTTTATCCTTGCAACACTGAAGTGAGGTAAGAAAATATTATCCTCATTTTACAGAAGGAGAACTGAGACACAGAGTAGACTAAGTGACTTGCCTAAGCCCAATCAAGTTCCCTATCCACTAGGCCAACCTTCTTCCTGTCTGTCATTCTGCCTTAAATCTTACTGTTTGCAGTGTTGGTCCCAGGATACAAGAGATAAAAGGTGGGTGAGGTAATAACTTTTCTTGGACCAACTTCTGTTAGTGAATCAGACAAGCTTTTCGGTTCATGGAGTTTGAAAGCTTGTCTTTCACCAACAGAAGCTGGTCCAATGAAAGTTATTACCTCACCCACCTTATCTCCCTTAAATATTACTATTTCTTAATTTGCTTGAGCTCTTGCTCTCGTTCTCACATATGGCAACTTGGTTGAGCTGAGGGGTTGTTACAGAAATCAATTCAATTGTCTCATATGTTTACTAATGATTATATGTTATAAACTATAGTTCTATCAACAAACAACATAACTCTTCTTGAGACACATGCATTAGCTTCTCAAGGGACTGCCTGATCATATTGTCTTCATCCTTGTTCCCTGCCCAAACCTCTCATCTCCTCCCTTTGCTCTTTTCTTAATTTAGGGCTATATTGTGACTACCCCCACCCCGACACAGCCAAGGGGCATGTCTGTGTGTGAGGATTCCCTTAACATCATACAGCTGTGTAAGGGCTACCTAAACCATAGTGCCTAGGGATGCTCAGGGTCTATACAGCAGATGAGCAAGGAAACAAGTGGGCAGGAAGTTAGAGGAGCCTCAGAGGAATCATTCCTCTATTATTATTTGCACCGAGAGGTCTTAGATGAGATTGGGACGCCATTATTATTATCTGTATTATTGTAGTGCCTAAGGACCTTAAAGAATACCAGAACTCCATTGTGAAAAAAATGGCAAGAGACACCCTGCCCAAAAGAGCTTACAAACTAAATGGACAAGACAGACAAAAGACAGGAGGAAACACAGACACAGAAAGGTAAAATTACCTGCTCATGATGATGTCATAGGTCAGGAACAGAGCCTGTAATACAACCTAGGTTTCCTGACTCCACATCCAGTACCCTATCCACTAGACTACATCACCTCTGACATGCCTAAGGCACAATCCTAGTCCTTAGACTGTAAATGCTCTTGGGGCAGGGACTATGTCTTTATTTGCATTGCACGTCTGTGGCACAAAACAATTAAATAATAATAGCAGCTCTTCAGAAGAGCTCTGTGTAAGCTTGAAAGCTGGTCTCTCTCACGAATAGAAGTTTGTCCAGTAAATGGTATTACCTCACTCACCTTGTCTCTCTATGGCACTTCTCCTACACACAGAGCATTAAGTCCTGCAATGGAGTTGTAGGGGTGTAAATTAGGGCAAATTTATAAAATGCTGTACAAGCAGTATACGAGGGAGTGTGTCTAGTGAATAGAACACCAGATGTGGAGGCAGAATCTGTATTCTGTTCCTGGCTCTGAACCAACTCACTGTGTACCTTTGGGCAAGTCACTTCACTCCCAGATGCTTCAGTTTCACCATCTGTAAAATGGTGACTGACTTCCTTTGTAAAGAACTCTGTGGATGAAAGATTCTATACACCTGCTAAATATTATTAGAGTTCTGACAATCTACCCTAGCACTGACTAAAGTGCACCATAGAAGTGAATGTCACAAGTTAACATAATAAGGGGGAATGGTCATTCAAACAATAACTCCGATTGAAATTCAGTGACTTCTGTTCCTATTAAGCTTGGTTTAATGTAATTTTTGTTGTTGTTAAATACAGATATTATTTTAAAAGTTAGGAGATGTTAATCCTGCTCCATAGCCCAATGCTGCTTTAAAAATATCCACCAGTGCCAGTAATACCTAGCTCTTAGATAGTGTTTTTCATCAGTAAATCTCAAAGCACTTTACAAAGGAGGTCAGGGGCCTCACTTTACAAATGTGGGAATATAGGCATAGGAAGGGGAAGTGTCTTGCCCCATGTTACTGAGCAGACCTGTAGCAGAGCCAGGAAAGGCATCCAGATCTGAGTCCAAGTCCATGCTGCGTCCCAGAATTATTGAGACTCTAAGGGTACGTCTACACATTTGGTGGAGTGTAAAGTACAGACACTGCACACCAGGTGAGCATGTGTATAAAGAGCAGTGTAAACGGTGAGGCACAGCTTAGGTGGGCAGAGTAGAGTAGAGTGCCCAAAATGCCTGAACCCCCAGTGAATATAGCCTACGTTGCTCTCTACATGCCCCAACAACACCTCCCATGTCTACGCTGCTATTTTTAGCAATGTAGTGTCCTTCTGCCTGCCTGCTGCCAGAGCCTTTCCCAGTTGTAGTGAAAGGCTCCAGCAATATTGAAAGGCTCTAGCAGGCGGAAAGCTGAGGGGAAAGCCTCCCCAATGCCACAGTCTTTCCCTGCCGCGTGTAGCTACACACTGCAGTGAGAAGTGTGGACACCCCCTGCCTTTCACAGTGGCATGTTTCTACACGTATAGTGCCTGTACTCTACACACCACCATAAGCGTGGACAAAGCCTAATAGAATCAAAACTGAGTTACTGTGCAAAAGAAGGCATACTGTTAATCCCAAACAGTATTTAGCAGCCACACTAGAACTGTGCGCTGGAAACGCTTCGTTTTGTTATGTAAACAACTTCTGTCATTGACAATTAGTGGCATTTGGTCCTGGGAGTTTGGATTAAAACTAGCAAAGGAGCACTTGAAACCCACACCATAATGGGAATACCCCTGCTGCAAATGAGTTTAAAATACAATACTTACTATCGTGCTTCTAGTTTTGCTGTCAAAAAAGGACTCTTTGTCAGACAAATCAAATCTGTTAAAACATTAGAAAGGAGAAAAAAAGATTGCACATTAGGTAAAAAGCTGCCTATAATTTTCTACACTTGGTGACCTCTTTTCATTTATCCTGGGGATACCGCTGAGCAGTAAAGTTTACTGCTTGTAATGAATGTTATTGTCAATGAATAAACATAAAATGAATCTAATCTAATATCTCTTCTAAAAGAAATGCCCGTCCCAAACTCCCCGGTTTAGGGGGTTTGGCAACATGTTTCATTGGTTTTATAGATTCATAGATTTTAAGGCCAAAAGGGACCGTTATGATCATCTACTCTGACTTTCTGCATAACACTGACCTAGCATTTCACCCAGTGATTTTTTTGATCTAGCCAAGAGTTCTTTTGTTAATCATGCTGGGCCATCTTTTGCCTCCTTGATTCAATGATTATTCTAAAAGTAGTTTAATTGAAAGAAGAAAAAAAAAGTGAGACAAGACATGTGTAAGCTCCTTTTCAATCCGAGTGCAAGTTACTAAATCTGATCCTTTGTGATACTCGGGCATCTGATTGGTTTATTGGATGAACATCCCTCATGCTATAAATTCTCATATCAGGTCAATTTCTACAAATCTGGGCACATATCAGAGGTGACATACTCTGCAAACATGTCATTTGCATGCAACCAGATTCTGCCTGATACCATCCTACTGCACAGCACCCTTTCATGTTCTGTGTCCACTAAAGGTAAAAACAAATGTCTGTGTGGTGAAGATGCTGTGCCCAGCCTCTGCTTTTTCCATTTTTCCTGACATGCATGTATATACAATTGAAATTATTCTTGAGATCTCAAAATGGGCCCAAACCTGTTCCTATTGAAATCAGTGGCAAAACTACCACTGACTTCAAGGAGAGCCAGATCAGGCCCTCTCCTTGTAGATGGTACACAATACATGTATTACCTGCCCATATACTATTAAGGAGGCTATCAGTTATGTTTATCAAACCACACTCCTATCTACAAATCTTACTGAACACTTCGTTTTTGCAGTGAAAAGGACCATAGTAAAACCATAAGTATTATGATATAAATTTATCTTTGTAGTAAAACAGACATATTTGTTACTCTGTTCAGGAGGGTTGCTACATATACTATATGACAGCTAAAATGAACACAAATGCCACACAGAGACTCTTAAAAAGTGAACTAGATAAGATTTCACTTATTATGAGAAGGAAAAGTGCCCATTTTAATGATCACTACTGCAATATCAGTGCTGATGAACATTTTTCTATTAACCTATTCATGCCTGTGTGGCAAGTGGTATTACAAGTCTGGATCCTGTTGATGCAAACGGTTAATTTAGATGAAGCTTTCACTTACAAGTGTTGTTTCTCCCGGGAGAAGGGGTAAGAGAGGCGTTTCACTGTCTGTGGTTTGAGTTCTGCTACTTTTGGCTGGATAGGTTCTGTTATTTTTTGAATTACAGAATTAATTTTTTTCAAAAGACCATGGGCTTGATTTATCTGATACACCTGAGAAGAAGGAAAATGAACAATTAATACTGTATCGCTCTCAAATTATTCATAAAAGATTCTGAAGTATAAGGAATAAAACCATCATTTAAATAAATACACTCAAATAAACTAATGAGGAGCAGTGTGCTATTGCTCTACCTTCTTTAAAAGGTTGAGAAACAGATGGACGGGTTGTGAAAGGGGCAAATTGAGGCAAACTCAGAATCCAATTGTCCCCTAAGAGTCAAATCCTGCCCCTTATTCATTCCAAAGGATAAGGCTGGACCGCTTCACAGAGCTAAAACCATAGAGCTACTCTGTGGCCACTATAGCAGCTTAAAGGTTGAAGTAACTTCTGTGGCCCTTGCAAGCCACTCTGTGGGGTGAGACCAAGGACTGGAAGATCCACATAGCAATGGATTCCTTTCTCCCAAGAACTGATGAGTGTAACCACATCAGGAGCACACTTCTGATCTCCATGGTACACAGGGAAGCCTGCATGTGAATGCCCTGCATCATGGGCTTTTGGCACCCCACCTCTTCCATGTAATGGAACCACAGTGGAACTACTTTTCACCAGTGCAGTAAGGGCAATTTGGGCCTATGGTACCAAACAAGTGCCAAAGTTATACAGGAATTGTATTAGAAGATAAAAAAGAAAAGAATAAACATCACAGCCTGAGCCACAAAGTTCCGCTCTAAAGCCAGATACAAACTACCTAGATGAAGGAGTTTGATTTGAGCTCATTTCTAGGTGTAGCCAAGTGAAAATTCATTCCTCATTTCTGCTAGGTACAGGCAATAACTGGACTGTGCCTGAAAGCTTAGAAACCTCTCACTCACTCTTTTGACAAAAATGCCCTTTTCTATGAAATACAATTGCTCCAAGGAGCTTAATGGCCTTAACAAAAGAGGAAACACAATTAAAGTAAACAAAGCGATAAGTGGGCTAGGATGCTACTAATACAATATTTAAACCAAAAGTTTAAATTTAGTTTTACTTACAATAAATTACTTTGGGCTTTGAGGCTGTCTCTTGTTCCATTAGAGACTTCTTTCTCTGCAGTGTCTGGAACCGGCACTTAGGATATCATTAAATATTAATCCACCTCTACGTTATGTTCACTGAATAGGTAGAGCTACATATCAAAGATTATTTAAATTTTGGTCTCTGGAGAAAATACACTATCACTTTTATAACGATATTCCAAATATTCCGAAGGGTAATTTATTCTAAGCTAATTTAGTTCCAGACCCTGCAAACATTTACGTGCATGATTAACTTTATGCACATGAGTAGTCTCTCAGCTCAATGGAACTATTTGCATTCAAAATACTACTCCCACACGTGTTTTCAGGATTGGGGCTTTGCTGGAGTAAGAAAAAATAAGCATCCCCCATAATGTATATTTAAGAGTCCATTATCAGCTGCAATCTACCATTTCAAAATGTACTGAAGGTATGAAATACTGTACAAACTCATTTGTATCATGTGAAGAATAGGACCAGGAGCTAGGAACTCTTGATTTCTGTTCCCAGTTATAAACATGATTCTTTCTGTACGGTTAGGTAAGTTAATTAGGCATTCTTCCTCAAATTTCCTTATGTGTAAAAGGCAAATAGGACTACTTATCTCCCTCGCAAAATTGTTGTGAGGATTAGTTAATGCTTGTAAAGTGCTGTGAGGATCAAAAGCCCTACGTAAGTGTTGTGTGTAAATTGTGTGTGTACGTGGAGGTGTGACTTTTGGAGAAAAAGAAAATTATCACGAACCTTTTTTGTGGGCATCTTGAGTTTCAGAAATTCTGCCTCCCGGCACAAAACATTCCAAGGTGCATGTATTTTTACAAATCCAACCCCATGTATTTTAGTCTAAAAAAGGAAGAAAGAGACAATAATTCAGATGAAATAAAATAAAATGCTATTTTTCTTCCAGTTTCATATATATTGAGGAATCAAGTAGCCTCCACCAGATAACATTATAAATCTAATCTGTTTAAAACAAAACTGGGGAACAACTGCTTCTAAATAGCTATGATACTATCATTGAATAAATCTTCTGATTTACTGTCCACAAGGTACTCAAACCACAAACATGAACTTTTACATTAATACTACAGAAAGATTTATAGGAAAATATCCAATTTCTTTATACATTGGTCCAGATTCTTCCCTGCATTAGGGCCACTTTGTACTGCATGGCTGACATGAAGCTGTCCTAAAGCCAGCATAGCTGACTATATGAAGAGGCAGAGAGTTGGTGTAATGGTTCCTATGACAATCCTGCCCCCCACCCCCGCCCTCCAAATGCTAGCGTACAGTAATGCGGTGGGTTGTCCCTGCTGAATTGTGCAGAATTGTGGTTCATTCATCTTTTCTATTATAAAAGTTATTTTCAAAAGACATATTTGCTCTTGGCGGTGTGTTCCTCACTATCCCCTGTAATGACGCAGCTGCTGAGAGAGTTCATGCTTGCTGCTTCTGAGCTGCATGTGTTGAGTGCAGTCATGTAATTGTAAAGAGGAACAGATAGGGCATGCCAATGCATTTCACAAGAGCAGACTGGTGACATTTGATTTGAGGCTAGCCTTCAAAATCAGCAGTTGGCATTAAGAGGAAGCCATGGAGCTCATGAACACATATAGATCACAGGAATTGCTCCCATCTATTTTCTGCCTTCCTTTGGCAGCCAAGTTTATAAGTAATATTTAGGTCTTCAGATATTTTTGTATTGTGTGATCTAAGAGCCATGGAGTTGAAGTACCTACTTGCCTTATTTCTGGCCTGCACATAAACTGAGGAGCTTTCATATGAAGAGCTGTGTTATCTATGTGCAAAGGCAAGTAAGTCTGCAGAGAATTTTAAAGCCAGTAGTACAGGTTCTGTATTTGAAGAACAGAAATCTTCAAAAGCATAACCACCTCGCTTGTAACACTGAAAGCAAGGAAGAACCTGGGGTGATTCCATGCTTTTGATAGCATATACTCACAAAGACAACAGATGACAGCACTGGACCTTTTTGTTCTTGTGTGTAGTGGAAGTGCTGGAAACTCCAAATATGCATGAGAAAAAAAAGCCTTCCTCCTCCTTGCCCCCAGAATAGTGTTGTCTAGATGCCATCCTGCCATTGAAAAGGGGAATCCTAGGAAGGTGGGCAACTAGCAAAAGAAGAGTGCCTTGTCCGATTCCTGTGCTTGTCATCCTCACGCACATGCGGTAGAGATTTTCCGACACTTACAGCCACCCACGATCCTTCAGGCCCTTGTCAGATGCACATGTATTTAAATGTACATTATATTGTGATAGTGGTTTTCTCCCCTTTCCATTTCAAAGCATGAGAGTGAATGGCTCCCATCATTCATCAGATCAATAGGCTATTCAATTTAAATTGAGGTATAGCTTTAAACAGGAAAAGACTTCAATCTTTCTGGCTTTATCGTTCCATTCTTGCTGCTATACTTGCTTATGCAAGTATAAAAGCTTGTTTCAGCCTGTAATATTCTGCACCTGCTTTCTGGAAATACATTACTCTGGGGACATAAATAGTTGCCATCCTCCGATATGTCACAGCTTCAAAAACATTTATGAGTTAACTCCACGGAAGAGAGTTTAAGCAATTTAATATAGGTCTTACTTGTAACAAGTGCTCACTTTTACTAATATTAAAGATCTGCAGTGTGACTTCATGGCTCTCCCAATAATGCCCTTCAGACTCAAGCAAGTGTCTGCAAGCCTTTGCCTTACATTCAAGCTTTGGACATGAAAGTTGATGTAGATCCCTGTGGCTCTCATCTCTGTACATTTCTTTTCTGTTTTGATCTTGTATTGAGAGGACAGTGTCCCTCAGGATGGCTATGCATGATGTCCTAGTTTGAACTCAAAGACCTTCAACATTATTTAAAGTAGTACTACATGTCAGAGGTGGGGACACCCTGCCGTGTAAACTATTTTAAACTGCATGACTTGGCACAAGATGACTGCCAATCTAATATGATAGTTTGCAAATTAGATGGAAGGCTCTTTTTACTTACATTTGGGAATATAGAACCTGAAATGGAAACTCATTTCGCTTTTCCAGGGTTTGTCCTATCTATACATTCATGAATATTTAATGGACATATTGAGCATTTTTTAACGTGCAGATCACAGATTTAAAACCCAGCTTTTAGATATTGTAAATAAAATTTACAAAATGTTTACCTTCTCCCTCTGCAACTTCAGGCACATTGGCTGGATCAGTTAATTAAAACATAGTCGCTTCCTTTGAAATGAATCTGACCATGGCTATCTCTGCTAATCACACTGGCAGCAGATCACATACACCCCCAATCATTTATATAGTCAGTCTTTTAATAGAACACATTGTTTTTGCTGTACAGGTGAAAGGATTTATGTACAGCATCACTGATCTCTAATTATAGCGGAAAGATGAAATAACATCTGAAATCCATGCACTTAATCTAGACTATTTACACAAGGTCCCCATGAACAGATTTCATTCCTTTGCAGGCTAAACTGAAATGTGACAATTTCAGTGTAAATAGCTCTTTTTAAAAACAGATTGGAATTACAGGTGGGCCAAACCCACAGAATTTAGATGCAGTTTAGATGTTGACCAAAGTTCAAGGGGTGTTTGAAGCTGGAGTTTTCTTTTCAGGCTCAGTTTTAGCTGTAATATTAAAGTGTCAGTGACTTCTGTTATAATAAAGGATACACCATAACATGAACTTTCAAGAGATAGTCCTAAAATGAGAAACCTCAGATCTAGGTCAATATTTTAAACACACCAATAGAGTTGTTCAATCTAAGGGATACCTCAAATTCACATCTCGGTTTTGAACAGTCCAAAAGGTTCAGGGATTTTCAGATCTCAGGGTTTGATGTGGGTCCATCTTAAGAACTTTCAAAAAGTCTCTTAAATTACAGATTTTTAAAAAATTCTACATATTTTAACAAGGAGGCTAATTATGAAGAGTACTATGTAGATAAGTTAAAGATCACTTTTAGCAATTCCACAAAAATTTTCCCCCCTGATGTCTGTATTAATGTATTTGCTATTTTAAAAGCCCGCGGTATGCAGAAGTCTAACTCTGAGATGTATTAAATATTGTAATGATTAACTCTCTGAGATGTATTAAATATTGTAATGATTAACTTCTTGGATTGACAATGGTCACCACTTTTATACCTTTTCTCCTCCTCCACTCCACTTTTGTCCTCAGTTTCGCTCCAACAGGAGGGAGAAAATTATGGCCAGGACAAACCCAGAAGAGGGGTATAATTAGAGGGAAATCCTGCAGATGTTTGAGTTCCTGAGGGAGAGAAGGCAGGATTTGCAGGCCTTGAGTAGGAGAAAGGGCTCTCCAAAATATATGGAAATCCTGAAATCCGTGGAGAAAACTTACACACATCTGGCCATCTGCAAGATGTCCAGGGCATTCACTGATGGCTGGCCCTTCTGTGGTTACTCCCCTGGCTTCTCCCTTTCCCCAGAAGTAGGACTCTCAGGAACCAGGCCTCTCTGCCACCTTGTTTCTTCACACCCCCCACTATCTCTCGGGGGCTGGATGGGAGGGGTGTCATAGACAGTAAGAGACAGGTCCTGGGATGTGGTGCTTAATATTAACAGGGTCAGAACTCATTTCCATGGGAATTTCTCAACTGGTTTGTCTTGGGACAATGCTACATAAAAACTTCTCCATGCCACTGACTGGTCACGCTCCCACCCAAACCCGCAGAACCTGTAGTGTCTGCATGGAGGGCCTTGGGTGGACTAAGTGAGAGGAGAGTGTGTGAACAACCAAGGGGATTCCATTCGTTTCAGCCCCTCCACACCATGAGAGGCTAAATATGCTACTGTCCTGAATGTGTTCACAGTATATTTGCTTGTTTAGGCCATGAAGTTGATTAATGCTATGGACATTATATAGAATATGAATAGCTGAGAGAATCTGAATATTGCTAATGAGCATATTGAGTAACATTTTCCCAGTGGTTTCAAAATGTGCTATCAGTTTGTGTTATATTATATTTATTAAGAAGGAGAAGTTATATCCTATTATGCTAAGACAAAAATTGAGGTAACATGTACTCTTCTCACAACTACTAGGGTTTATTCGTTACTGATCTCAGCTGCCATATCAGGCTCTTTGGGGCTGTTGATACATATCTTAGTTTAGTGCAGAGTTCAGGCAGTTAAGCTCTTGAAGTACAGTACACTTGTATACTCGTATCAGATATTTTCCAGAGAAATATGGGTATCTGTCTGGAAAATATCAGATAAGACAGTTCTAAAAATGCTCCAGTTTTATTCTTCACTAAATACTCAGAGTACTTCAATTCCTGGATGATGAAAATGCCGTGAGAAGCCTGCATCACATTTTTTTTCTTGAGAAATTAAAATATGAATTTTAAAAAGTTAACACTTACTTCAGAAACTGTCTTTTATATACTGGGAGATCAACTACACTATGGGCTGACCCAGTGAGTTGCTGAGATGACTGGTATGAAAGGGAGTTGAGGGTGCTACAAAAAATAAAGGCCAAATACTGGGAGGCCAAGAGCATCTGTAACTCCCACTAGAGGCAACAGGGGTTTCAGGTTCTCAGGAACTGCTTGATATTTCTCAGTATTTGGCGCTTACTTATCTTATTAAGGTAAAAGAGTTCAAAAGTTTATTTACATCTTCATCTCTTTCCAATTCCAGACCAGCCTCCATGAGGTTGCCTTCATACTCCTCTCTGCGGAATCTCTTGTCATCTTCGTGATAGTCCATGTGGGGCTCACTTTCTCCCACGTCAAGGTGCCCACCCTTCCCAGGAAGCTGATGATCCTGTTTGATGCTTTGGGCACTTGAGTCATTGTGATGAATTCGCCTAGTGAGCGTCTTACTGACTGAGGACTTCTTAAAATGGTAAACCAAGATGTAATCCACTTTCCTCTTGCCATCTCGAAAATAGAGTCCATGTTTACAGTTGGCATCTGGATCCTGACACAGCGAATTTAATAGCTGTGAACAATGGGGGGAGGAAGAAGAGTCATTAGTACACTTGCAGACATGGACACCAAACAAACCAAACATTAAAAAAAACCACATTCACATTGTTTCTCCTTGTACAGAGCAGAGAACGTCTTACCTTCAAACACATGAGAGTTTGAGGACTGCCTCCTGTGCCACTTAGTGAAAGATTTTGCAAGTTAACACCTACAATTCTGATGATTGACCAGTTGGCGTTTTATTGGTCAGAAATTAATAGATAAAATGACTGGAATTTAATCTAATTACCAGCACACTAGTTCATAAGTGAGCTACTTGGTGGGTTTGATTTTCCCCCTTTGTAGGCTAATCACCAGTAAGATCATCTGTCCTTCACCAAAGACATCTGTGTTTTAATTCTGATAAACAGATTAATTTCATGTGCAAACATTTCTCACTTCTCTTATCTCTGGCTACAAGTTTGCATCATCTGAGAAAGAGATCAGCTTAGATAGAGACTAACAGGAGCCAGCTGGCTATGTAGCAGAGCCAAAAATGCAAGTGGATAGTAGACAGGGAACCGGGTTCAGTCCTTGCTTAGTTTAATTTTTTTCTCGTGTACAGCCCATGTCTCATTGCAATTTGATGGTAACAAAGATACGTACTCCAGACTGGAATAATTCACTGCAAATTAAAACCTATTTACACTGGTGTTATGAGACGCTAGAAACTCCATTTCTGAGACTGAAACTCCAGTAGAACCCTAAATCAATCATTTCTTTATTAATTCTAGACTTGACAGGGTAAATACAAAAAATTAATATTAATAAAATATTAATACATAACACTATTTATACGCCTCTCTCATATAGTGCGTTCTCACACAATACCAAATTCTGCCTTTGGATGTGCACACATAACAACAAGGGCAGAAATGGGCCAATAGATTTTACTTGTTTCCACAGTAAATACTAATGTCAGCAGTGACACTACAGAGGTTCAGGAGCCCTTGTACATTTTATGGCTTTTAATTTAGTAGGCAGAATTTTAAGGCAAGGGATACTTTCCCCTGTAATAAATTGCTGGTGCAAATGGTAGCAGTTGGCCATCAGTTGCAAATCAAAAAGTTCAATGTCCAACTGCAATATGTGCATCTGCAGTTTGCTTGGTACATAAAACAGTGGATGCAAACATTTGGGGGAACACGGTTGTGTTCACAAAGAGGCCAGGTTTGATATTTTCAAATGAAGAGAGCTACATATTGTTACCATTTTTCACCTGAGTGGCTAGTCAAAGTTTGGGGCCCTGGGATGTCCCAGTTGGGAGCAGAAATTGGTAACAGATGTTTCTTTGATGCAGTTTTGTTTATTTACAAAAGACCTGTCTCTCTAAATGCAAAAGGAATCAAATAGCAGGACCACGCAAGCATCAAGCACAAGCACCAAGAACACTCTTGTTAGCCCGCATCCCTGACTGAAAAACCTCTTTCAGGTTTCTTCCAGGGTCAGACACCTGGATTGCAGCTGCTCCTTTTGGCTCTCCCTCTGTCTGTTAGGCCATTTCTGCATTATAGATGCTACAGTTGCATAGCTACATCACCATTGCTGTGCCACTATACTGCTGCAGTGTAGATGAGTCAACAGTGATGGGAAAGGGTTTCTCTGTTGCTGTAGAAACTCCATCACCATGAGCCACAGTAGCTAGGTCAATGGAAGCATTCTTCCACTGACCTAGTTGTGCCTACACCAGGGATTAGGTCAGGATACCTACCAGCGCTCAGCTATGTTGACCTAACTTAAGTGTAGACCAGGCTTCTGTCTCTCCCTATTTCTGTATGTTCAGCCTTCTCTCCTTCCTTCCATCCACACCGGACCTACAACAACACTTAGCAAAAGCTCCTAGGTGGGTTCACATATTCCTCTTCTCTTAGGTGAGGGGCTTATCTTTACAGTTATGTTAATTGAAGGATGTGGTCATACCTGTTAGTGAGGTTTTAATTCAAAGTATTACAAGGTTTGGCTGTACTCATAACAACATTCAGAGTGCAATTCATTACAGCCTACTTTAGACTCAATATTAAGTTCTTAGGACCAGATTAAAACAAAATCCTTCAGGATGCATGAAAAATATGTACATTCTGCTAAAAGGTCAATTTTTGTTGGAATGGCTAGTCTGATTTAAAGAGGCATCATCCCCTCTTCCTCTGATCCTTCACCAGAAGCACCTTCCACATATTTAGGGCGTCTTCGGTCTTGGTGAGTGTGGCCCAAGTACATCTCTTTCTGCAGTATCAACCCACTATCCTTCAAACCTGCAGGATCCTGCTGTCTTAGAACTCCTCCTGGGATAAGGCAGTTCCATACTTCCTCTAATGTAAGCCAGTGCCTTCAGGGGACAAACTGGTCCCAAGATTTTGTCTATTATTAGGCCAAGTTCTGAAGTCAATTTACACTCAGGCAATACTCTGACTTTGGCCAACAATTCTCAATCTGCCTGAGTTGGAAGGGAGCTAGCTGATAAACACTTCAAATAGGGAGTCAGGCTGGGATGACCAAGCAAATGTCTCTCTTGTTTTACAAGCATAGTAATAACTATGCCAATGGTAACAAGATATAATTTACTCATCGTTCATTTGTTGATGAAGGAAGAGTCCAGATGGGACCACTCCTCTCCTCAGCATCCCCCTTCAAGAACACCATTCGGACATTTGGTTTGCAGGGGGCAATTCAAAGATGAGCAGATTTTGTGACAGCAAAATATTCTGGGATACAAAATACTCCAGTCTTCATGCAGTCAAATCTCTTAAGTGCAACCAGCCACTCTCAATAAGGCCTGGGAACTCTGGGGATTCCATCAAGATCACCAGTCTCATTTAATTTTGAAAACTTGGGGTCAAATGATGAATTCCTCAGTAAAATGCAGGCTGGTCTAAAAGGTAAAAGTTATGGCCTGATCCTATGAACACCTACTATTCCCACAAAGTGAATGGGACTTTCTGGGGTGCTCAGTATCTATCAGTGGGCCAATTCTGAAAAGTGCTGAGTGTCTTCAATTCTTATTGAAATAACTGGGCTAGACTGTGGAAGTCACAAAGAAGCCATTTTCACCTCCCAGGTTCTGTGGCCAGTTCTGCATTGGATCAAGCAGATGGTTCCAGCAGATTAGAACTACTGTGCCAGTTGTTTATGGCCTGCACGCAAGGGGCCACCTATCATCTGGAGATCATCTGAGAGCAGTGCACTATGGCCACACCTTTCCCTACCCCCCAGAACACCTTCTGTAATAGGGGTGGCAAAGGATGGCATAGAAGATTTATTTGCTTTCTAGTCCCTTTTAGCCAGCAGAAAGGGGACAGATTGCATTAAA
Source organism: Natator depressus (assembly GCF_965152275.1). Taxonomy (NCBI): domain Eukaryota; kingdom Metazoa; phylum Chordata; order Testudines; family Cheloniidae; genus Natator; species Natator depressus. The sequence goes on along the minus strand of NC_134239.1, from coordinate 49,224,906 downwards.
GAATCTGGCCCAGTGGATGATGAGGACCAGCGGCACTTCTCTCAACTGGAATCTTCCTTTGCAAACTCCATTTGTATTTCAAATGTTTGTTTTTAAATCTGGAGAGATTGGAGTCTTTCCATAGTTAAGATTGCTACCAGCTTTCTCTCTCTCTCTCTATCTCTCTCTCTCTCTCTCTCTCACACACACACACACTCACTCACTCTTTAGAGAATAATTCTAATGGAAATTTTCACCTCAATAAAAACAGATGTTGTTCACTTTTTGCGAAAAAAAAAAGAATGTTGTAATGGTTTTTGTCATGTTATTTCCCCCAAGCAGCCTGGTCAACTTACTTAAAATGTATTTTATTCCAGAGTGTTTGGTGAGCTCTAGCGCATATGTTTGGATTGGACAGTACAGATGGTTTAATTTTGGAGTCATTCACTAGTAATTTGCTAAGGTTTAAGAACTGCACCAGTGCTCCAAACAAGCATGGAAACAGCACCAAGATTCAGAAACAGAATGGGAACTACTGAGGATCCAAAAAAGCAGGGAAATGAGCCAATGCTCTAGGGTACAAAAAAATATGGCTCCTTCCTCTCTCAGTCCCACATGACTCACATTTGCACATCTTTCATTCCCACATGATCTTCTATGGAGACTATAAGCACGGAAAGGATTCAACCAAGTATTTAAGCAGCTCATGTGCTCATTTCATTTTCTAAGCCCAGCACAGAATCTAATTGATCTTAGAAACTACTAAAATCATTGGGACGGGGAAACATAGAGACTAACACCTCCCACCCCACAGCTCATAAAAACAAATCTGGGTTAATATATCACAGACATTGAGATTCTCAGCTCTGTACAGATTCCTGCTGAGAACCTGTCCCCCTCTCCTTCCCTCCTCCCCCGGCCCTGCCCCATCCCTGAGTCCTACTTACACTGTGGTAAAACCTGATCGGTTAAGGACTTTAAGGAGTCTATAGACTTGGCCTCAATAAAATTACTAAAGTATGAGGCTATCATGAAGACCACATCTGAACTGGCAAGGTGGAAAGATTTTAAGAAGCTTGCAAGTACAGCTTGGAAGAAATACTGGTGCCGGTCTATTAACCAAGCGGCTACACTCCTGTAATCTATAATATCATTTATGTACTTGGGGGAGAATACACAGTTCCACATGGCAAGTATAACAGGAATTTCTTGCTATAATGCTATTAAAATGCTAAGGAAATTCCCAAACCAATAACTGCATTAACCTCGGGTTAAGGTTGAGAAAATATTGGTAGGCCATATCCTCATTTGATGTAAATCAGCGTAGCGACATTGAAATAAGCAGAGCTATGCTGATTTACATCAAATGAGGATCTAACTGCTCAATCTAAAGGTAAAACCACTAAAAGGACATTTTCGTTTTAAATCCCCACACTTAGGAGGCTGTTCATGCTCTATTCTTCACTCCCAAGTCAATTCCAATTAAGTATTCTTTCTCCACTGTGGAAGATAATATTCTATTTCCAGTACATTTTCCTTGATCATTTAACATTTGTGTTTCGGTCCTTCCAACCTCTGTTCCCTCCTCTATTATTATTAATTTGTATAACCATAGTGCCTATCATGGACCACAACCCCATTGTACTACATGCTGTACAAACAGGAGAAAAAAAAAAGACAGATCCTGCTATAAAGAGTTTACAATCTAAGACAAGAGACAACAGATGGATACAGACGGACAAGGGAGTTCAAGGAAACAATGAGACAATATTGATCAGAGGGATAGCAATGGTATCAACACACCTATACACATTCTGACCTTTTACAGGTATGTGACATTACTGATTCCTAACGACCTGGGCATTACAACATTTAGAAATTACTGCAGGGGTATTTAAGGTACAAAACATTTTAATTAAAAAATTTAATGAAGGCATAACAAATGACAGTGAAAATCCATTCAGACAACAGGAATCTATACTGTAGGTTATTGGTGTAATGTTATCAATGCAAGAAGATGTGTAGCTTTTGGGTGCACATTTTTAGACATTTAAGGGCTCTCTTTGATGCAGCCACACAGATTCAAAAAGCTGCCATTGCCTTGTTTGCTGGTTTGTTTAATCTGTGAATAAGCAGCCCTTTTGGGGTGACCAGATAGCAAGTGTGAAAAATCGGGATGGGGGTAGGGGGTATTAGGAGCCTAAGTAAGAAAAAGCCCCAGATATCTGGACTGTCCCTATAAAATCAGGACATCTGGTCACCCTAAGCCCTTTATATGATTTAGCTCAAATTAGGATCCCTCAACCTCTCCCACTCCCTTCCTCCTATATATGAGTCAACACAAACCCTTTAAAATTGCCTGTATTGTGGTTGCTGGTAACGGTTCACATCTGACAAGGAATAGTGCAGAACTCACACTATCCAAATCCCCAAATATATATTTTTAACATTTATATATTTTTGCAGAGGGGTGATGGTGTTGAGAATGACGGCACTTGGATTCCAGGGTGATAAGCCAGGGTACAAAACCCCAGAAGATAAGTACCATCTAATAACTGCTCTACTCACTATACTTTCATGCTGGACGTATCCGATGTCTTCAATAGCTCGGATGTTGATAATGTGAATCCCCTTCTCCTCAGCAGGTAGAGAGGAATATTTCTCATTCACTCTCATTGCAGTCTTATTCAGAGCCTCACCAAGATCTTCTGGCAGAAATTCCACCCCATGAAATGCACGGTCAGTGTCTAAAAAAAAAAGAAACAGGTTGGTCTAAACACTTTCATCCCTGTCTTAGTTCCTCCCAATGTACCCCATCTGAAACATAAGCAGTTCTTGCCTTTCTCTGCCCCGCCTTCCTTCTCTGTTCCCACCCTTTGTTGTTCCTCCCCTCTCAGCCTTACCTCCTGCTACCCTGACTGTGCCCTCCGCTCTTTCCAGCTCCCTTCTGGATAATTACCTAAGTTGCTTTCTACAATGCTTATTAAAACTCAAGATTTGTTTACTAATGGTCTCTTCTCAGCCCCACAGGGACTTGAATACATTTTAGTTAAAAATAAAATGATTCTGCACATTAGCAGTGGAGTGGAGGTTGCATGCCCTTTTCCCCTTGTACAGTAGAATTTTTATTCCTATTTTGGTTCAAGAGACTCCATATTTTTTGCCTAAAAGTCAAAAGTCACCATTTCAGGGGAGCAGTTTCGTACAGGAGCTCTGCTTGCAGCGCACATCCTAGCCCCAGGCAGAGCTCTTAACTGCAGCACCGCCTGAGTGTGACATGTGAGTTCTGCAGAGGAGAGGTGCTGCTCCCAGCTTGTGCCCCTGGGGCAGGGAGTCCATATTTTGTTTACAAAAAGGGGGAGGGTGATTAAGATAAGAAAGAGTTGGTAATTAAATTAAGGATCTGGAAGTCATTAGAAGAGCCTATAAAACAGGAACCCCTTTGCAAGGCGCTTTGGCGGGGGTGGGGTGGGGTGGGAGGGGGTGTTGAAGACAGAACACAGGGGACTCAGAAGAAATACAGCCCAGGTTACATTCAGAAAAGAGGGAGCTGTGAGGGGGATAGGTGAAAAGAAGGGGCCAAAACCAAGGGAAAGGATAGCAGTGGTATAGATAAAGTTCCCACTCTACTTGTGGTACTTATGTGGCCACATCACCATAGTATCTGAGTGCCTCACAATGTCTAACCTATTTATCTTAACAGCCCCTCTGTGAGGTAGAGCAGTGTTGTTAACCCCATTGTACAGCTGAAGCACTGGGCACAGAGAAACTAAAGGCCAGATTTTCAAAAGTATTTAGGCACCTAGTGAGATTTTCAAAAGTGCCTAGAAGGTTAGGTGCTTTGTAAACCCCACTAGATGCCTAGCTGCATCTTTGGGTGCCTAAAAACCTTTGAAACTCTGTCCCTAAGGCACTGGCCTGAGGTCATAAAGGAAGTCCATGGTGGGAGTAGAACCCAAGTTTCTTAGGGTAGCTCCCTATCCACTGAACCAGCCTCTCTCTCTGCTGCAAAAAAAAGAGGACTCTGATAGATGGGAGCAAAACCAAGAAGGCCAGTTCTCTGAGACTCCAGCAAACAGTCCCAAGGCGGTTAGGAAGGATGTCATGGCTGACACCATGAAAAGCAGCACAGAGGTCAGGAAGGATGAAGAAAGAAAGAGAACGAGAGTCAGATGAGAGGAGAGCTCTAAACCCCCAAGGAGTGGCAGGTCCTGCCCTATGCTGGGTTGTTGAGTAATGGCTGCTGTTAAATATACATTTTACCTGAACACCATTTTGTTTTGTAATTTTTTTTTACTTTGAGTAAAGGCAGGAGTGAGAAAGTGTTGTATGAGTATCAGATGTGTTTATGTCTCAATTTCTTAGGGTTTCAGCTGTACTGAGGCCAATTCCAGAGCAAAAAACAGAAACTGCATCCATAGAGTCCATAAAGTCAATGATTATTGTCATGACTTGTATTATTCACCAGGCACCATCTATGTGCTCAGCACTGTTCTGAATATGCCAGAAAACATAGTCCCTGAGCCAATGTGTATAAAATGTATAGCCCTGGATAAGATGGCTCAGATATTTAAGTATATTTAAACCATGATTTGAGGACTTCAATAGCTCACACACAGATGAGAGGTTTATTGCAGGAGTGGGTGGGTGAGATTCTGTGGCCTTCATTGTGCAGGTCAGACTAGATGATCATAATGGCCCCTTCTGACCTTAAAGTCTATGAGTCTATGAAGTGTATAGTTATTGAGCACGTTAATATCTATGAGTGGAGGCACCGATGACAGTAGGAGTTTTACCTGTTTAAGGACTGGAAGATTTGACCCTCCAACTATTTTCAAGCGGAAGAGCTGCCCAGAGCTCCTGTGTCTGTTTGTTTTCCTTTCCTGCCTGCAATGGCCCCGATATACTTCAGAAGTCTCCATTTTTTTCCTCAACTTAAAAATGTGGAATTTTCTTGGTGTTTGGTTTTAAATATTCTCCTATGAGAACTGCAACTCGATAACTGTAGTGTTGTGTTTAAGAGCCTTCGGGAAAGTAACTAGCCTTTAAACAGAAGTGAAAGCAGTGCTGCCAATTCTCACTATTTTGTCATGAGGTCCCATGATAATTATTGTTTTCATTAAAGCCCCTGCTCCTGGAGTCAAGTGGATATTGATAATTTCAGCCTTTCTTAAAGAAAAGTAAGTTTCTAGCCCTTGTGGCTGTGGAGAAAGCTTAAAAAATGTGACCCCGGTGCAGCCTAAAGGCTCAAAAAGCAGAAGGCAAATAACAAGAACACCAGATCTATTATTTTTACATAATCTCATGATTTTTGGTGAGCCTGCCTCATGATTTTTGAACATTTGGCATTGGCAATACTGTGAACTATAGGGATGAGTGAGGGGACATCATTTCACTGCAAATAAAATTCTGCAACATTTTACATATTTCGTTTTTCCTCTTCTCTGAATTTATTCAACCTATACTTCAACTGTGAGGTACATTTTCAGAAAGGGGCAAGTCAGGTAGTTAATGACACAAGTACTTGTGTCATTAATTCATTTTGTGGGTGCAAATTGGGGCTGCAAAAAGGGAGTCTGGCACTTAACTGGGCTGATAAAATACCCTTGTATAGCTTTAATACAAGTTATACAGGCTAAGTAGTTCTTTGGGTTTTTTGAGTTCACGAATTCTTAGCTTAATCTGAAATTGCCAACCTTCAGCCAAATTCAAATTTACTATTTCAGATTTGGCTCAGCTGTAAGGAATTATTTGCCACAATAATATTCCGTAGAGGTGAATACCACAGTGGAATTAAAGGTTGGCTAAAAAACCTCTATATATCCTTTTAACCAGTTTGAACATACTTATCATCACAGCTAGCACTACAGAAACACATACTGTGATAAAGGTCATCACAGAACCTTATAGCCTGTGATAAATATCAACATGGAAATATATACTGCAGTAGATTTTACAAAACCTCAAAACCCAATGTGATCTACTCCCATTGAACCTGCATAAAACCCAAAGTATGTATCAGTCAAAGCATCTTTTGTGTTGTGATAAAAAGCTACTCAGTGTTAAAATATCAGTATTTACCTCTGAGTTCCTATAAGTAGAACTAGTAGACGCTTCAGGCCTGATTCAAAGCTTCCTGGACTCAATGGAAAGATTTCCATTGACTTCAATAGGCTGTGGAAACGCTTAGCAATTTAGAGGTATATAAGTCGTGAGTGACAAGCACCTCACAGAGAACTGAGGGACTGGAGAGTGAAAGTAAACAAAGGCTTGAGGCTGCAATCCTCACTCATGCAAATTAACACTGCAGTCAGTAGATGCTTTCCTGAATAGTATAGCTGGATTATGTAAAAGTTTGATCTTCTAATACCACATAGCATTTACAACACAATCCAACATATGAACTAGCTAATATTATGTTTTATTGAACAAAACTTGCATTTAAACTTCAGCTCTTCTGCACATATTGTATTGTAAATATATGTGTGTGTGTGTGTGTGTGTGTGTGTGTGTGTGTGTGTGTGTGAGAGAGAGAGAGAGTATGTATATATAAATACTGGCATACACACCAGTACTTTAAGGTGGAGTAAAGGTTAACAAAAAAACCAAACACCTCCCCAAAGACACAGTAACTTAAAAGTAACAAAAAAGTCAAATATTTATTTAATAAAATAAAATCAATCATTTTAAAAATTAACCTTGCTCTAATCGCCCTCCCCCGCCCCAAGACGTTAGTAAAAGCGAGATAAGGTTGTCTGGAGTACCTTAACTGGGTGTTTTTATACTATCAAATTCTGAACTGAATTTACAGTTCCTGCCTTTCTAATGTTTGGTTGTTAAAACGACAATGTTCTTGTGTGTATTTTTTCCCTAAAAGGTTACTGATACTTCCAAACATGTAACTCTAGCATAAAGTCGTTAGTCTAGAGATTTCTTTAGTGTTTTGATAAAGTTATCAAGAAAAAAATTCTAGTACCTCATTGTATCTACATATATTTTTGACTAATTACAGGATATAAATGTACATTCTATCCTAGATTTATGGTGTTTTACATGGTAGAATGGTACTAGAATTTCTTCAAACTGACACCCATAGACTTTTAAAAACTTTTCTTTCTGGCTGCTTTGCTATGGACTTTAAGAAGTCTGCATACTTCATTAAGTCTATGGAGACAAAGTGTCCCTAATATCCAGTATGTTTTACTAAAGACTTTAAGGTATCCTTGCAAGGCTTAGAATCTCATTTGTAATTATTACATTAGTCCAGATTCATTGCATGATATGATTATCCTGGTGTTTTGAGGATTGGGGCAGAGGAGAGTTCTTGCTCCAGGCTCAATGAATCTAGTGGCTTCAAAACTCACTTAAAGGCTAGGCAGGGCTAGAAGGTGGATATTATAATACCTTCCAGATTCCTTGCAGGCTAGATGAGTTCCACAGAAGGACATGTAGGAGTTAGCTGTTCCACTGTAGTGAAGGCATTGACCCAGGATGTGAGAGGAGACGTGTAAGTCACCTTGGTATACTTCTTGTGCTTGCCAGAGCTCTGGGGCAGCTATCACTCTTCTTTGGAACTATGGGATCCAGATACTATGATTCTTTGGAATTCATACTACTTTGAAATCTTGAACCCAGCTCTCATGCCGCTTTAAAACTATGAACATTTTCCACACTTCTTCAGAACTTTGGCACAACTGTTGTGCTTCTTGGGAACTTGGATGCTCAGCACCCACACTCCTTTAGAATGAGGTATGTTTCTGACACCTTCTTCAGAATACTGGTGCACAGCTCCATACTACTTTAGAACTGTGGGGCATTTCCCACATCTCTTCAGTTTCTTGGCACAAGTATAACATTTCTTTGGAACTTAAGCATTTCATCAGAACCTGGATGCCCAGCTTGCAAACTGCTTTAGAATGGAAGTGCCACTCTTCTTTAGCATCTGGGCATAGATCCCAAACCTTAGCAAATCATTAATGAACAAGAAGTTCAAACAAAAGGATTTTCTTCTGAAGAATGTAGAGATGTGGCCAAATCAGGGTTTCACTGGAAAGCTCAATGCAAATTTATATTATGGAACATTAACTATTTTTATGATTCATATGTACACACATACATAGGAAAAATATATATTTATACACACTTCCTACATATATGAAGGTGATATCCCTGTTCTCAGTAGCAGAATCCTAAGGGCCGAGTCATTCATTCTCTAGCTATGTAGTGTTCAAATGGTTTTATAGCATATATTGAACACTATTCTGAATTTCTTGTGCCTGATAAAATCCCAGTGTCTTTATTGGGACTTTTGAGGTGACCAGGAACATGGGAGCAGATCATTACCTCTTTCCTAAGCTAAAGAATCTGTATATACCTTCAGGACTTGTAAAATGTGTGTTTGTGAACTGACGGGTGTTTTTCTAGGAGTTATCCAAGAAATCTAAAACATATTAAAATACAGTGGTGCAGCAAAACATAAGTATGAGTAAAGACTTAAATAAAGAGAAAATTGGAAGTGATTAATTGAGCCCTCTTTGTTGTGAGGTTGCATTTTGGAACATAAATCATTGAGTCTACAATAGGATACATGCAAGATCAGACTGGAACTCTGTCCAGATGACTCAGTACTATTGTGTGAATTCAAATAATCACCCATCTGCCAGTATATATTTACCTCTGTGTTTGCACACCAGTAGCCTGGCAATATATGAAAGAACAAATGTAAACATAGTAGGTAAGGAACCAAACATTTTGTTTTATGACTACGAGAAAACATGTGAAATGTGAGTATTTTATTGATATAATCCTAGTTAGAACAAGTTTGCAGTAATTTTCTACATCAGAATGTCATAATATAATCTAATATTGGATAGGTCAGTCCAAGCCATTTAGCTAAAATCCCAACCTGCATATAATTAGTGATGTCAAATTTGCTGTCTGGCATAAAAGGTAAAAGCACTCTGGTGCACACCATTAAGTTTATTTTTGGGATACTGTTCAGAATAGTAAGCATAACTGAATTTTAGTTTGAATGGTCTATGGCCATACATTATACCTCAGACCTTCCCTTTGTACTTTAGCAGCATTTAAACTATTGTTGAAGCCACTCTTCCAAATTGAGACTTTCATTCATGTAAACTATATGGATTTCAATTCCTATTTTATTTTAAACATATTAAACACAATTCATGTTTTCTCGGATTTGGAAAACATTTCCAGTGGTATTTATAGAAATATTAGTATACATAGCAAACATAGCATGTCAACACGCTCTCGTCCTGCAGAGGCAAGGGCATAACCTAGTATTTTTTCTTAGCATGAGGTCTTTTATGGAAATTCCCAACTTCACTGTCTCTTTACCCTAAAGCCATTCTTGATGTCCCGGGAGTATGACTATCACAACCCTTTCTGTTAGCCAATCAGAATACATTACATGAGATGCAAATAAGGGCTGATACAACTACTGCTCTCTCAATGGCCAACAGAGAGGGCCAATAAGCTATTTCTTCACTATCCTTGCTCTTGCATCTCATTAAACCTACAGGTATGTGGTATATAATAAAATACCGTACTCTATGTCTCATATGTCTCAGCCTTGACCATATATGAATTATGATGGTGTTGTATGCACCTGGCAGAGGCCAACATTTGAACAATAGTTTCAATTAACTGCACACGTCCGTGTTCAGTCAACATCAGGCATAAATGTCTTCTGTTTTCTTGACCTGTGGCATTGCCAGGCAATTCCATTATTCATTAATGTCCACGTCTCTATATCCTGACAATTAGTAAAGACAGGTAGGTTCTTGATTTGTATTCATGTGTCTTTAGGGAGAAATCACATTCAAGATTTTTGATCCACAGAGTAACTGGTCATAATAATTGCTGTTTCTCAGCAGCAGTTCTTTTTTTTGTGGCGAGCTGTACAGATTGGGAGAGTAGGACAGAGATGATGAAATACTAATATGGACCCTTGTTGCATCTCTCATGGACCCTCTCTCTTTCTCTCCTCCCACATTTTAGGCATTAAGGAGATGAAAGTAACCCAAATATAGGCCAAATATGGCCAATGGGCACAGAATGCAAGGTTGGGAAGGATGATGGGATTGGAGCCAAAGCTGCAGCATTCTCCTCTTCTCCAATATAGGTTTATGCCCCTCCATCTGAACGCTATGTGGTTGTAATCCCATGAATATTTGGGAGGATCAGTCATTTGGAAGGGGAAGGAAAGCCAGCTGAAAAAGAGCTCAGAGGTGTACAATATCATTCCCTAGCAGCAACATAGAAATCTTACCTGAAAATCCCCTAGGACTTAGTGCTGGTGGTTTGAATGTTAACTTTGACTCTGCAGCTCAGATGGAGGGACAGGTGCATCCAATGAACATCTTCAACATTTTGAGGTGAGCGATGCTTAGGGAGGAGGGGCTAAGATGAAGAGCCTGAAGTATGTTCTCCATGGGGTCCCTGCACTCTAGGGAGTTTTCCTCTGGATCCTGAGACATCCTTTCCCCAAAAGAAATGACGTGGCAGGATCTCCACTGGTTCTCAGCTGAAAAGTTTCAGAAGATGGCAAAAGCAATGTGGCCTTTTTGTGGACAATCCTGTTGCTTTGTTTCTTATGAAGTAGGTTTTGTTTGTTTGTTTTTCCAGGAAAGAATGTTGAAATGGTTCAAACAATATAAGCAAATCTCTGCTCAAAATTCAAATCAAACTGAACTCAAAGCTTCTTAGATTAGGAAAAGTTTAAATAACTTATTTTGCTTGAGTTCTAAAATCTTTGCACTTAACTGAATATCTTTAAGTTTAGAAATTGCCAGTACTTCCTGGCTTAGATGGAGCCTTTAGGCACAGCCCTGAAAGGGTTGGGGCATAAATTGCATCAGTCCAGGAGTAGCCTTGGGACACTACGACCCAGACTTCTGAGTCATGATTCCACTTCTGTTGGCATGTTCTGGAGGTGAAGGAAGTGAGTGATAATTTGCGGATGATGTATAACAGCAGCCAGTTATGACCACACCCCTTCTGCCCCTGGCACCAATACAGTCAAAGCTGCACAGGCCAGAGAGCGACGACTGTAACCAATTCCCAGCTATCTGCTCTGAGGCGAGCTTTGGACTCAGGATCCAGGCAGGCTGCCCCAGGGTACAAGGAGAAGGTAGTCCAAGTCACAACTTAGCCCCCTGAATAATTCCAGTTAGAAATATAGTGTTACAACAGCTTTTCTTATTTTCGTCCAGTGATTCTGCCTCTGAGTCTGACAAAAGCTTTCAGTTGCTATGATCCTATGAATCTTTTCAGGTCCACCAACAAGTTATTTCCTCAGGGCACTACCTACTGTTGGAGGCTGCATTTTTGTGGTAGAATGTTGTGTTACATATACAGGGTCAACTCAGTCTTGTGATGTCCCCCTTCATTCTTAGAGAAAGGGGGATGGAATTCCCTGGTTACTTCCCTAATGTGAATGCAACAAGTCAGCCAAACTCTGCCTAGAGACAGAAGCGTGAGTGCATGTTTTTGGGAAGAAGGCCTTGCAGGTAATAACCAGTTTTGTCAGCCAGACAATCCTCAGGGAAAAAGAGGTACTCATTAAACTTAAAACCCCAGGAGACATCAGTTGCAATGAAAACAAAAAGTTTAAAAAAAAATAATCAAGCACTGGTCAAACAACTAAGATTGGTAAAGCACAGCTGCAAATCACATACTTGTATGTACCAAACAGAAAGGATCCTGAGGAAGGAATATTAAGAATAAGAAGACCAGAAGAGACAACAGTCACCCTGAAAAAAATACTACTGTAAAATCTAAGTGAGACAATAGAAGAAAGGAAATGGCATGTGCAGGAGTATTCTCCCATAATGAATTCCCTCCCTGTTGAAAACATTTGTTTCACTTTGCTCAGACTTTAGAAACACAATTGTTAAGATTCTCATCCAAACTGTCCTCTCATAACTACAAATGGATTATTTTCTTTTATGCAAATTTGGGACTTGATCCTGCAACCGTAACTCACTTGAGTAATACTCCCTCCCTTTGACTTCAGTGGGAGTACCCACGGGAACAGGACGTCAGGCAATTTGCAGTATTGGACCCCCTGGTTGCACACCAAAACAATTAGTTTAAATATTTTAGTAATAAGCACTTAACGGCCATTTAATACTCTCAAACCACAAAAGAAATTTTCATTAGAATCAATGGACGATCAGCAGGCAGGCAGAGTGTAACATACAGCTCTCAGTAAAGTGTGTTCACAGCTAAATGAATATCATGAAGTCACCCTGACTGTATGTAAACAAATTATTGCAGATAGCTGAAAGAAATGTTTCTCAGAGAGAATTTAACTGAAGTTTTTTTCTTATCTCATCTTCATTTGTTTTCTGTTGAATGATTATATTTAAGAAAATGGCTGGAATAAATACATCTAAGTTTGAAACCTCAGTTGTTCCCAACACACACTGAAATCCAACAGAGAAAAGCACATTGGTCTGCCAACCTTTGCATGAATATAAGGATTAGAGTCTCTCATGTCAAACAAAGAATTAGTTCATTGCCATTTAGGAAATATGGGTCTGATTTCTACAGTGGTAATGCTGGAAAATTTAAAAATCATGCAGCGATTAGCAGTAAAAATAAACAGGATTTTTAACTGTGTGAAATAATTGTTTAAAAATCATATTATAGGTCCTTCTCAAAAGGGGCTTTGGTATTGAAAATTTGTTACTAGAATCCTTAAAATTAAGGCACCATGTTTATCATTATTTATTGTATTACAGTAGTATTCAGAGGCTCCAAATCTGATCATGGCCCCATCACGCTAGGTATATACAAAAACCATGTTACGAAAGCTGCTTGGTAGCCTGTAACAAATATATTTGTTTGCCACTTGTACTGACTTTCCTCCTCTCTAGATTCTACGTTTGGGTTATACTGTACTATACTTCCGCCTGCTACTAATAAACAAAATTGCTGTTTCAAAGCAGAATTTTCTGGAAATCTGACTTCCCACAGCATGGCTCTGTGGAAGATACATTGCCACCTGGAGCAGAATTCTCCCTCAGCACCCCTGCTTTTCCTTGATTTTCTGTCTATCTGCAACATTCAAAGGTACAGGTTGTTCCGTCAGGCTTAAGCTAAGCTGAGAACAATCTTTCCCACAAAGTTGATCCACTTACCACCTCCTCTTTGTTTTCTTTATACATTTTAGTGCTCATAAAACTGGAAACTGAAATCCTCTCCTTGTCTCCTGGACAAGTACAGCAGGGATAATGTCAGGGAACACTCCGCCACCCCATCCCACCAATGTGGCTCATTTCTGACCTATGGTGAGAAGAGAGTTCAGTGTCCATGGTCCATTAAAACCTTTACTGAGAATGCCACTACTTTATTCTACACACAATATTAATAGGTTCTTGTGAGGAAAGCTATTTATTGGCATGACTAATTAAATAATTTGCATAATTCTTATTATCTATGTACCCCATAGCTGTCTATTTTAATTTACAGCCACATAAAAGAAAAAATTAGCCAAATCCTGCTCCCGTTATACTGACGCATATTTGGGATAACTCCAGTGAAATCATTCTGTATTTATATCACTGCTAATGAGAGCAGAATCACAGGAACCCCTTCAAAGGCATTACAATTGAAAGGCCCTAATCCTGCAACCCTTACTCACATGAGTAGCCATTTGATTTCAATGGAATTACTCAAGGAAGTAAGATTACTTCAGTGAGTGTGTTTTGAAGTGTTGGGTCTATGGCATGGGGCAGAACAATAGAAAAGAGGGTAGAGCAGGTAAGGAAGGGAGGTTAAATCGCTTTTGTAGCCTATGAATTCTGATAGTTCCTTTTAAATGGAACTTTTACATATCTATTATTATTAATTTGCATGGCCCATGGGAGAAAGGATGTCACCCCTACTGTGAGGAGCAGGAGAAAGGACAGATATGCTTGTGGGAGAAGAATATTCAGGGAAACATTAAGGTATGTTGGTCTAATATGTATGTATGTTTGAGCTATCACAAATATCGAAGTACTGCTTTCTCTTGTTAATCCAAAATAAGTAAAAATGTAAAATGCACTTAGCCATAACAGCTTGCAATGCTGAACTTGTACAAGTGGGGATACAAATATTATTACTTATATTGTTTTAGCATCTGGAGGCATTGGGGGCTCCATTGTGCTACCCCCAGGACACACAATAAGAAGACAGGCCATGCCCTATATAGTTTACAGTCTAAGGCCCTAATCCTGCAATGACTTATGCACATATTTAACTTTACACATTGAGATCAATGGGACAACTCACTGATTAAACTTAAACACATGCATTAGTACTTCCAGGGTAAAGGTATAAGTAAACTATATATTGTTTTATCTATACATGTTATTGTAAATTAATATTATGCTGTACGCTACCACCTTTTGGGTCTCTACAGAAGCATGTATGTTATTGAAGATGTTGCAAGCATATAAATGTGGTCTAAAGGCCACTTAGTAGTGTTCCATATCTAAATGCTGCCATTTCACCTTCCGCTGTGATACTGTCAGATATCTCAGTCTACACACAGTTGAGCTGAATCTGTTCTTGTATTGAAGATTTACATAGAACACCAATAAATAGCATGTACTGCAAAATGGGATGGGCTTGATTCAATAGGTAGCCCAGAGAGTTGGTCCTGAACCAATGACTCAGCACTACATTAAGAGAGAGGTAGTATCTGTAGTCATTGAAGATCTTGAAGTTTCACCTGGATGCAGACATCTTCATTCCCTGTCCTAAACTGTAATGCAGTGTTACTGTATGATGTTAATAAGCTACTAAATTTCATTGGCGGGAGAAGTGATACTTTTCTATCTCTCACTGACAAGGTAAGAACAGGGGTATAATAATAGAAATAAGGTTGGAAAGACTCATTAGGTTGGGAACTATCTTGGATGGATATGAAATGTACCTTTAATTTAAGTACTGTCTGTTGGTGTTCAAGGAAGGGAAGCCTCTTCCCCATCCAGATAACAGGGCAGACTCTCTGCTTATTCTCAAGGAGGTATCAGGAGAGATCTGAGTACCACACAGATACATGCACTTCAAGAGGGTGTGGCCTGCTAGCCAAGGAGGAGGTCCAGCCCATAGCCTGCTAGTGCACAAGCTGGATCTGTGGCATATGCTGTCCAAGGAAGCAAGCTGCTCCTGTTTAGGATTTCTGGGGGAATCCCATCTTGGGAGCAAGATTCTTGGAGCACAGTATTCAGATGTCAGCATACTCTCAACTTTCAGTGCTGGCCGGAGACAGGATTTGGACCAATGTATTTGTATAGAACTTTGAGATCCTCAGCTGAAAGGCATACTAGAAGTGCAAAGTCTTATTAATATAATGTTTAGTTTAAAATCATGAATTACTGTTTGAAGCAGCCCATAAAATCTTTATATTTTGGCCCTCACAAGGGACGCCAACTATGACTGTGCAGCCTACAGTATGCACCATAAACAGAATCTCCTCCTTAACAAAGGTCTATTGTATTAAGCTGCTGTTTTGTAGATGAAATAAACACACCCATGGCAAATAGTTATATCATGTTATCTCAGAGATTTAGAATGGACTGAAATTCTTCCAAAAATAGGTATACAGGGCGTTGCCTTAAAGTCTAGTTGAAGTTAAATACTTTCCAACAAGCTCCTTGTCAGGGACTTGCAAGTGTTACTACAGCCAGGGAAATGAATAAAGACTCACAAGGGGCCAGATGACCCTCTCCTGCAGTAAAGTCCATCTGAAGGTACAGTGTATAGGAATTGGGTAGTATCCCTTTAAAACAATTGTTTTGTCTTTGCTTTCTGCACAATACTGAGAATATGAAGACACCACATAGGCAGTTGGATTCCAAATAACCATGTTTACTACCTATATGCAAACACACAAAGCCTAGCTATGCATATAAACTACTGTTCTGTCAAGTTCCGGTGGCTTCAGCAATAATAGACAGGGAGTCTCATAAGAGGGCTCACAGGCTCTCTTAAGAGATACTACCCCATTCCTGTACACTACAAAAAGGGATAAGAGAGGAAGTCTCCTGGAGGTTCTCTTCATGGAAAATCTTCTAGATTATTCCATTGGCCAGCTAGGAATTGTGCCCCCTGAAATGAGCTGTGGGTTCTATCCCTAAACCTGGAGAATCTCAGGAGTTTCAGAGGTGGCAGGGGAATGTGCCTGAGTACAGTGCTTCTAGGCCTGTCCTGTTCCCAAAATCACCCCTATCTCCCTGCTTCCTGACAGCGTAGTTCCAAAGGACATCAGAATCAGACAGGACTTGCCATACCAGATATTACCACTGTTCTAATGTGGTCTTGTATCTTATCCCTGGAAGCAGCCAGTATTAGATGCTTCAAAGAAAGATAAAATATTATAGCATGGCTGAGCTTTGAGTTTGCCATGTAGCTTACTAATTTCAGGATTAATTGGTTAATGTTTTTCAGTATCTTGTACAGAACGCTATGCAGAAACCATCCCCCTGCAACTAAGAAACTCCAGCAGATAAAGACTAGTTTTCAGATGTACTATGACCTGACAACTAGAGAGAACACAAAAGAGAATATCACCTATTCAGTGCTACCTACAGATCATCAGAAACCATTATAGTTACCATATCATTCTTATTGCCCATCAAAGCTTAGCTACAAATGACTTCATGCAAATAGTGTTCCCCAAAAGGGGCCAGATTCTGCATTTCTTGTGCAGACAAAACTCCTGTTCATTTTCAAACTGCAATGGGAATTGTGCTTGCAGGACTGAACCCATAAAACCAATTTTTATACTGTGAATAGAAAATACATAAAACTATCATGTATCTAACTTAAAATAAGCAGCCAGCAAATAGGTTTATTGTTAGTGCACTTTTTCCTGCTTTTCAGAAAAATCGCTTTTTTAACCTTTAAATCGATGATACAAAGGACTGTAAACAAATATGTTTACAGCACACAGAGAACGTATTGTTCTCTTGCGGAGAGGAGGGAGCCATTTATAAAATTATTAATGGTTTCTTCATGATCAAAGTACTTTAAAATCACTGTGAATCTTCAGTGTAGAAGCTTTAGGCCAGCATAGTAAGGCATAGAGCGGGCCATAGCGTTCCACACTCATTATGTGTTCTGCGATTATTTGTCTGATAACATGAATGATAAGAGAAATGGGAAATGCATTCACGGCACAAATGAAGATGTATGGAAAGGGAGAGCACACATTATTTCTTTCCATTATTTCCCAGTGAAATTCCTGAAGGTGTTGTGTTCTTATTAGTAGATTTGCTCTAGGAAGCACTCCTGGCCCCAGTGAAGACAATGGCAAAATTCCCATTGACTTCATGGAGCCAGAGTTTCACCCTAGAAGTTTAAAGAGAGGGATTCTTTTCCCTCTCTCCTCACCGCTTTCTCCTTCCAAGATGGGATTAAGTTTATATGCTTCCACCATAGTTTAATATGTTATTTCTATTTTTACTTAACTGAAAAATAGTTTTGCTTTAAAGAAAATAGTAAGCAAGTCCACTAGTTCATTTATCGGGTAAATGTTTGTCAGATAGTTCAGTGGGAATACTAAACAGTGGAATAAAATGGAATTAAACCTTAATATTTTGCTCTCCAAGCCTAGAAACATGATAGAAAATAATATTCTATATGATGGAAAGTTTGTGTTTTTATCAAAATATTTAGACAAAAGTCATTTTATTTTTATTTTTGATATGTTGCTTCAGCATATCTGTAATTCCAAAAAGAATTTCAACAACATATTGCAACTACAGTCTACCAGCAAACTTTCCTGTTTTAGTCTTCATAATTTCTGTTCCACACTGATATGTTCAACTTGTTTTCAGAAGCATCATGCATTGCTTGCCAGCTAAGAGGTTTTTGTTTTCATGAATGTGCTTCTATTTCTGAAATGAAAACATTAACATTCAGTCTTTGTGTTCTTCAAAAATCATATCAAAGTGATTGCCTTTAAAATTACTATACACGGAGAGCAAATCTGTTGTTTGAAAACGGAAAAGAAATTCCATTTGAGCTGGCCACAGTACTTTTATTGATAGCAATATTTGACTAGAGTGGAGGGCAATAGTAACAAATGACAGCCTATAGATTAAAACCAAAGATGGTGCAATATTGAGTTACGGAAGGAACTGTTTCAGTCCTTATGTAGAAAGTTTCCTTTTTTTGCCCTTGAATCTACTCACATGCTGTTTTCTTAACCTTTTGGATTTTTGGAACCCTTGGTTGTTGCACGGGAGATACTCTATGATGTGATGTGATGGAACAACAGTGGTAAGAGTGGAACAGGCATGACGACACTGGATAGGCTATTGCCCTATGTAAGCAAAATATTAACTTCTGGCCTTTAACCCTCTCATCCCGCCCCTCCAACATCAACATCAGAAGCAAGCTCTCCACTGACCAGGACACACCAACTCAAAGTGGCACCAGACCCTGCCAGAATAACAGATGCAAAACCTGTGGACATATGTCCACTGCTATGATGATCAACACACCTTTCAAGATTTACGAGTCCTACACGTGCCTATCACAACATGTGGCACACCTCATCCAGTGCATCAAATGCTCCGACGACGACTATTTAGGTTAAGCCAGATAAATTACTAAGCTCTCAAATGAACTCACAGAAAAATTATAAGACAAAAACACCATATCACCCATAGGCGAGCACTTTTCAAAAAGCGATCACTCAAAATCTGACCTCTCAGTCCACATCCTTAAAGGAAATCTGCACAACCCTTTCAAAAGACAAGCCTGGGAATTTAAATTCATAACTCTGCTGAACACTGAAAACCATGGACTTACCACAGACACGTGTTCTATGGCCCAGTTTTTACAACACCCTGTTGCCCACTAATCTTCCACTGTCCTGACTGAAGAGGTGTTAATTGCCTTCTTCATTTTAAGTGGTCTCCTACAATATGTGTGTTATGTGTAACAATCTGCCCCACCTTCTATTTAGTTTGGACACTCTGGTTTCTTTCTCCAGACCTGAAAATCTCTGTGAAGCTTGAAAGCTTGTTCCTTCCACCAACAGAAAATGGTCTAGTAAAATATATTACCTTACCCACCTTGTCTCTTGTATAAACCTATAGGAGGACAATGCCCCTGACCTGAAAAGCATACAGTCCAAGGATTAATACACACACATACAGGGCCAGATTGCTGGACCAGTTTCTAGCTTCTTTGCATAGCAAAGCCGCCAGATTTGTCCCTGGCCTAGGAGAATCTCCAAGTGATACTGATAAGCATAGTGGGCTCTGCACTACACCCTTCCTTTCCAGTGTAGGGGCCATGCTTGAATAGTGGGGTGTCTGATAGGGGCTATTGCATGTGGTGCTTCAACAATTTTCACTGGCATAATGGCCCCTAAGGGGCCAGCCGGTGCAAAGTACAGCAGCAATTGTCAGTCGGGGAAAAGGAGGCGAAGTAGGTACCATGACTTTCACTGAGGGTCAGCTTGGTCCCTAGCTAGATCCAGAATTGGACAGGCAAGAGAGAGGGAGAACATAGTGGAAAGTTGGTTTAAAGACACTTTTACTCCCAGTATACATACACAATACACAGTGTGCACAGAGGATGGTGGTAACTGTACACATGATCAAGCGACTGCATAGCTCAACCAGGATACAAGTACAATTAAAGGAATAGTTATTTCAATATTAGTACAAAACCTCAAATTCCTTAACCTATTTTCTCTATGTAATTTTTACCTGGGGCCTGATTCTGGCTTATGTGGCCCTGAATTCAGTTTCTTGATGTTTAACTCTTATTACACATTTTCAATAAAAGAAATTGTTTAGAACTGATCTCCACCATTCTCATCTTGTTTATTCATTGTCTCTCTGCAGGGCTAATTCCTGCCATTGGTGGCCCTATGAACCCAACAGAGGAAAGGTAATTTGTACCTCCACAAACATTGCTGTAAATTCTGGATTTAGCAGACAGGGAACTCAAAAGTGCATTAACTGATATTGCTGGCTCATGTGCTGAGATGTTTCTCATAGCCTGAGAGGCTGCAATAAAATGGTGGCTTGTGGAAGGAGATACCCTGGGGATGGATATATAAATATCTTCCCCATTAAGTTTAGAGCCTGGCTAGCTCCAAAGCTGTTAAGTGCACACTATTACAGAAGCACATATATGTATACTAGCATTGTTACCACTGAACAATGTGGGCCAGCTGAAAGGAGTTAAAAGGGCACATCGCAGCACCTACTTCAGCCTGCTATGTGGATTTCTCCACTGCACTGTCAGGATTCCTTTTCAACTGGTTGTATCAGATGGCATCTCTACTGCGTCTGGCTGAGCAGGCCTTCAGGCACAAGTGCAGTACTTGACCCAGGGCCTCCTAAACAAGATTCAGCAAATCAAATACCAACAGCAGCTGAAGACAGACAAATTAGTGTCTTCATTCTTATTATTAAAAAATAATAATTTAGGATCATGTTGACATAGCTGGAGACACACTGATTGTCTGGAACTTTTCTGGTATGTTGATGCCCAATTGGCTCTTTTCTTTATGCAAACTGCATCGGGGTGATTTATGATATTAGCCCTGGTGGTTTGGATGGCATATCACATACCAGCTCAATAAACAATTTGAAGTGCTCTTTAAATGTTGAAATACTGTGGCAGCAGCACACCCAAGTGAAAATATGCTCCATAAAAATCAGTAAGAGGTGATGGTTTTTCTGTTTGTTTTGTTTTTTAACCCACAAGCTATTGTCTGACTTTAATTGTATTTTTAATCAACCATATTGCATCATTGAGGAAGGCCAGACAATTCTAAGATTTACAGACATCATTGATGGTAACATCATTGCTCACACCTAGAAGATGGACATTTCTATCCACTGATTATCTTTTAAAAAACCTAACATTGGCTTTATCTGAATAAAGCAATATTGCATCAAGAGCTATGTGATGTGACAATAACCAGACACACTGATAACATCAAAAGACTCATTTAGAATCTTCACTGGTATATACTGCTTATGGGAATATAGTTCCACGTGTGAAAGAGAATTTTGTATTAGTGGTTCTTACACTCAGAAGTACTGAGGAGTGGTATAATCCATGGCAACATAGTTCTATCAGAGTGGTGGTGCAATGCAGGACTCAGGGCAGAGGCATTCGGAATCTGCAGCGTGGCAATGTGCCTGTAATGGACATGAGGGATATTAGAGGGATTCCCACGTCTTGTGGGAATGACAGAGTCTCAGAGCTCTCCCTCCTCCAGCTCCCGTCCTGTAGGGTTTACAAATAAAATGTACACAATTATTTTAAAAGTTCTTAATATTCTCCACACCCTTACTGATCAGGCTCTGAACAACAGCAGAAAATGCAATAGAAAAAGGACAATAGCCAGCTTTCCCTCTCATTACAATTCAAATAAGAAAACCAGTTGGAATGGTCCAACACAGAAAGAGCGGGGCCAACTTTTTGTTTCAGAAGGTGGAGGAAGTATCCAGAGGGACAGACACTTTAGACTCCATTCTGACTAACAGAAAGGAACTGGCTGTGAATCTGAAGGTTGAGGGAAATTTGGGTGAGTGATTATGAAATTATAGATTTAATGCTAAGGAAAGGAAGGAGTGAACCGCAAAATAAGGACAATGGACTTCAAAAAAAACACTTTAGCAAACTCAGAGAACTGGTAAATAAGGTCCCATGGGATGAAAATCTTAGGGAAAAAAGGAGTTCAGGAGAGCTGACAGTTTCTCAAAAGAGATGATACTAAAGGCAAAACGGCAAATCATCCTGATGCAAACAAAAGAAGCCAATATGGCTCCACCAAGAGCTCTTTAATGACCTGACAATCAAAAATGAATCCTACAAAAAGTAGAAACAAGTACAAATTGCTGAGGATGAGTATAAATGAATAGCACAAGCATGTAAGGGCAAAATCAGAAAGGCACAAAATGAGTTGTACCTAGCAAAGGACATAAAAGGCAGTTAGAGGTTCCATAAATACATTAGAATCAAGAGAAAGCAAAGGAAAGTATAGGGCCTCTACGTAGCAGGGAAGGAGAGTAATAAGAGACAACCTCAAGAAGGCCTATTTTGCTTCAGTCGTCACTAAAAAGGTGAACCACAACCAGACTCTTGACAATCAACAAGGAGGAAGGAACACAAGACAAAATAGGGAAAGAACAGGTTAAAGAATATTTAGATAAGTTAGATGTACTCAAGTTGGCTGGGCCAGATGAAGTTTGTCCCAGAGTATTTAAGGACCTAATTGAAGCAGTCTTGCAGCCATTAGCAATTATCTTCAAGAACTCACAGAGGACGGGTGAGGTTCCAGAGAACTGAAGAATGGCAAACATAGTATCTATCTTTAAAAAAAGTGGGAAGGGAGAAAGAGGACCCAGGGAACTGTGGAACAGTCAGCTTAACTTTGATATCTGGAAAGATACTGCAACAAATTACTAAGCAATCAATTTATAATCACCTAGAGGACGATAGGGTTATAAAGAATAGCCAGTATAGATTTGCCAAGAACTCATGCCAAACCAACCTAATTTCCTTCTTTGACAGGGTTATTTGCCTAGGGGATAGGATGGAAGTTGTAGACTAATATATCTTGATTTTTGTAAGGCTTTTGACACAATCCCACATGGCAGTCTCATAAGCGAACTAAGGAAATGTGGTCCTGTTGAAATTACTATAAAACAGGTGCACAGATGGTTGAAAGACTGTACTTAAAGAGTAGTTATCAATGGCTTGCTGTCAAACTGGGAGGATGGATCTAGTGGGATCCAGTAGTGGTCTGTACTGGGTCTGGTACTATTCAGTATTTTCATTATGACTTAAATAATGCAGTAGAGAATATGCTTATAAAATTTGCAGATGACATCAAGCTGGGAGGGGTTGCAAGCACTTTGGAGGGCAGGATTAGAATTCAAAAAAACCTTGACAAATTGGAGAACTGGTCTGAATTCAACAAGCTATAAATCAGTAAAGACAAGTGCAAAGTACTATGCTTAGGAAGAAAAGAAAATCAAATGCATAATTACAAAATGGGGAAGAACTGGTGAGGCAATAGTACTGCTGAAAAGGATCTGCAGCGTCTAATGAGTCACAGATGGAATATGAGTCAACAATGTGATGCAACTGCTAAAAAGGCTAATATCATTCTTGGGTGTATTAATAGGAATGTCCTATGTAAGTCACAGGAGGTAATTTTCTCATTCTATTCAGTGCTGGTGAGGCCTCAGCTGGAATACAATGTCCAGCTCTAGGTTGGCAAATTTGAGTGAGTCCAAAGGAGAGCCTGTATGGCACTCTGCCTCCTGATAGCTTACTAGCAGTTGGCACTGGGGACCGTGACCATCTAGAGGAGCTCGGCTCTTTTAAGGAATGCTGTTTTGATGCTCTGTGCTTCTTCCCTGGCACCAGAGAAAGGGATTGGTGCTGACTTTCCAATGCATTTCCTGGAGGGGCACTGCTAACCAAAGGTAGAAATACCGGATGCCCATCCTGAACGGAAAGGTTCAGAAGGTGGACGATCTTGCAAGTGACCCTCACCAAGAGTCTTTAGACACGGATCAGAACAGGAGTTACGCATCAGCAAAGACTTTTTGCAGCTGGCATGAGGCTTAAAGCTTGGAGATGGGCATAAACCCCAGTATTGGGAGACTATTCCCCTTGTAAGGTAGGGATTTGATACTCAAAGCTGTAATAAAAAACAACAAAGCAAGCCATGCTAACTTACACTAACAAGTACTATTAGCTAACTATTTACAGAGGGGAGATAAACCCTCTGCAATGGGAGAAAATGTATAGTAGCAAGCTGACATGCTCTGAATACTTATCATGGGCAGAAAGAAGGAGCTGAGGGTGGTTGGGGGCAGCCCTGGTCTGTATACCATAAAGCAATGGTGCACGAATGCTAGCGGCACTGCCCTGACAGATACCGACAGGGGAAAAAATGTCCGGGTCTAGTGCACTGGTCAGGTATACTCCTGCCATGGACTGGACACGTGCAATCACTTGAAGAAGAATATTATTGGCACCTACATACTCTGATAATGGGGGCATAGAGAACAGCAAGACATATATGATGCTTCTTTGTGATATTGGAGATATCAAAGAAAATCTCTGAAATACTATAGGAATTCCAACACTATTTGCAAAAAAAAAAAAAAAAAAAAAAAAGGGTAACAAACTGAAATTTCCCCCTCTCCTTCTGTTTTTTGTTGAAATTGAAAATTTCCAGGAAAAAATCTTAACTGAAAAAAATCAGACTCAAAATATGAAAAAATTTCAACCAGCTCTCAATAGAATTCACAGAAAGAAGCGGAATTGAATAAAAAAACCTTAGACTATAATGCAGTGAATTCTACCAGAATTACCCTGTATGAATAATCCGTATATACAGGCTACTATTATATGGATTATGAAATGTATTGATATCTTTATATATTTCTTTAAAACCTGAACAACCATTCGTCCTATTTGAGCCTCACTAAGATATGGACTTAATTACATTGCTGAATGGAGCCTTAGCATCATGTAACATTACACATGTGAGTAGTTCCATTGATTCACTTGCTTTAAGTTATATACCTGCTTATTGAATCAGGTCTTTAAAAACAGTTAAGCAGAGCCCATTAACAGGTCCAACCTTAAGGATATTTGAAACATCAGGCCAGAGAGAGAGTACACTCTCAGTTGTGAATATACCTGGGCTTATTGCCACCAAAACTCCTAAACAATTCCATCATGTTACTTTAAAAACAGTTGTTTCCCACTGGCATTACTTAAGTGTTTAATTACACAGAGGTAGAGTTGCGGTCTTCCTGCTTCCTCTATTTGCACATTAAAATAAGCTTCCCCCTGTCCCAGAAAAAGGGCTGGAAAGGGAGAATCAATATATCTATAGTAACAGAGTCCAAGAAGTTTTGACATATCATCCCTTTCTGTTCATGCTGGAAAGTTCAGTGGACATGGTCAGAACTATATGCACATTGTAGGCTGAAGAATAAAGGATGCAGATAATGGAAACCACCTGGAATCTGACCTAACCCTAGCCACAGGCCTAACCCGTCTATCTTCTTCCTTGGCATATCCACATTTTTATTGACTCCTCTAGAGTCCATCCCTAGATCCTAGTGGGGCCTTGGTCCTTGCCTTTAAACAACAAATTTCTAAGGCCATCTAAGCAAACAGTGCATAAAATTTGAACACTTACATTACAAACATTAACTTAACACTCTCTTACCTTACAGGCACATTAATTAGTTTAGAAATTTTCTTTTCAGGGGTGCAATAGCTGTTGGTATCAAGGGAAAACAGAGGTGGAAGTACTTTTATAAAGCCATTTCCAAAATGTTTTTACCACATCCTGGATAATGGAATATGTACACACGCTGGGGTGAATAAGAGAACGTATCACTCAGAACAAGACAGCAGTCTGAAGTTTTCCATCTGAAGGTGATCCTGTAATTTTTGTTAGTTACCTGTTAACACAAAAGCCATTACAGTATTCCATAGTAAGGCTTAAAAGTGAATAGAACTTACCATACTGTAACTGCAACATTTTTGCACCATTTCTGTAAATACTCCATAATATTTTATGAAATAAGGCCCAAAGATTTTGAAGGTGCAAGAACACAGAATAGTACTGTGGAGAGCTTCCCTCTTTCTATTTATCTTTTAAATTCAGTAAGATCACATGGATCTTTCTCTGTTCATTTAGCATCTACTGAGAACTCCTTGATTCTGTGTTGCAAACTCCCAATTTTAGCAATTTCTCTCCACACTGAACTTTTGTAAAATGCTTAATGAATTCAATGACTTGTGCATTTGTAATATTGCTGCCTCTGATTCCTCCTTTCATGCCTCCTGTTTGGCTTGTTCTCACTAACAGCCTCTCACAGGAATCTCCCCTTACACACCATAAAACATCTTTTGAGGACTATCAACTTCATTAACACCAGAGAGATCATTACATGGTTTTCTTTTCATGTGAATAACAGAAGGGTAAAAACAAATAGACTACAAGCCATTCCCTTGTAAAGCACTATATTTAGGATTTACATAATAAGCTTTTCTTTTCCACTCTAGCACAGTACTAGTGCAGTAACAGTTTGTAGTATGTTAGTGTTACGTGTTGTGTATATTGTTACTAGTGTAAAATAATTTACAGGAGGAGGTAGCAGGAGAGAGGTATCATTGAGAAAGGGTGAGAGAGGCCAGAGACTGAAGAAAGTGTAAGTGATGTCACAAATAAATTTATATCCCAGCTCTGGCACTATTTTAAAATGCTGGTAGGTTTACTAGCCTATGCTAGTATGCTTATATCTCTCTGCATTGGCTTTCCCAGCTCTTGTGCATTCAGCTGAGCATGTAAGGTACCTACAGCTCTGCTCTTGTCTCCATTCTGATTGCTTGTGTGCCTAGACCCCTACCCACCCTATGCTTTATCCACTGTTTTGCTGGATTTTGGAGTGAATTAAAACC
This sequence comes from Natator depressus, assembly GCF_965152275.1. Taxonomy (NCBI): domain Eukaryota; kingdom Metazoa; phylum Chordata; order Testudines; family Cheloniidae; genus Natator; species Natator depressus. The sequence continues at coordinate 49,198,428 of NC_134239.1, read as the reverse complement.
TTAATTTCTCTGAAGTGGAAAGTCACTTTAATCTTTGACCTACAAATGGTTGATAAAGGGTTTTTCAAAGCTCTTAGTGAAGTTACAAGACTGTTAGACCAGACTAGAACTTTCATAAAATGAAAGGGAATGTCCATATGCAGATGACAGGACAGCTCTTTTGACTGACCAATGTTGGTACCCCTTTAACATTTTATTCCCTAAAGCACTTAATAAATTAATATTGCAGAGAATTTAAAGCACACCAAGGAAATCATTACCATTACAGGCTGGTACTTGGGCAATTACCACATCACTGGACCTTTTTCCTGATCCTGAAAAAAATGTTCTGATCAGTCTACACAAGAAGAGCATCATCTCCACAAGAGGTGAACCAAAGGCTCCTGCTAGTCCCTCTACAGCATGTCAGTTTCTGCATCACCTTATTTCTCCTATTTTTCTCTGTTTAACTTCTGTCTAACCAGAGTCAAGATCAGCAAGGCAGCACAAATCTAACCTTACAACACTTTGCTGTGACCAGGTTGGCATGCTAAAGTGATTCCATGTGCCCTGCTGTCATAAACATAAAGGGAAGGGTAACCACCTTTCTGTATACAGTGCTATAAAATCCCTCCTGTCCATAGGCAAAACCCTTTCACCTGTAAAGGGTTAAGAAGCTAAGATAACCTTGCTGGGACCTGACCCAAAATGACCAATGAGGGGACAAGATACTTTCAAATCTGGAGGGGGGGCGGAACAAAGGGGTTGTCTGTGTGATGCTTTTGCCAGGAACAGATCAGGAATGCAGCCTTACAACTCATGTTAGGTTAGTAAGTAATCTAGCTAGAAATGCCTTAGATTTCCTTTTGTTTAGTGGCTGGTAAAATAAGCTGTGGTTGATGGAATGTATATTCCTGTTTTTGTGTCTTTTTGTAACTTAAGGTTTTGCCTAGAGGGATTCTCTATGTTTTGAATCTGATTACCCTATAAGGTATTTACCATCCTGATTTTACAGAGGTGATTCTTTTACCTTTTAATTAAAATTCTTCTTTTAAGAACTTGATTGATTTTTCATTGTTCTTAAGATCCAAGGGCTTGGGTCTGTGTTCACCTGTACCAATTGATGAGGATTTTTATCAAGCCTTCCCCAGGAAAGGGGGTGTAGGGCTTGGGGGGGATATTTTGGAGGAAGATGTCTCCAAGTGGGCTCTTTCCCTGTTCTTTGTTTAAAAACGCTTGGTGGTGGCAGTATATGGTTCAAGGACAAGGCAAAGTTTGTACCTTGGGGAAGTTTTTACCTAAGCTGGTAAGAATAAGCTTAGGGGGTCTTTCATGCAGGTCCCCACATCTGTACCCTAGAGTTCAGAGTGGAGAAGGAACCTTGACACCTGTTCTGCCCGCAGTTTTCCAGTAACTGACATGCAAACATTAAGTGACTGTCAGCACATTTTCTTTTGGTTTTCTTTGCTCTCCCTCTTTATGAGCATATGTCTTCTTTTGCGTTGAGAAAACACAGGCTCAAACTTTAACACAAACTCTGAGCACTACCACGTAAAGCTGACTTTTCCCCTCCAACAGGAACATTTGGAGAGGATGTGAAAAACTTAGAAGGCAGGATTTTTCCCTTTAAAAGACTAAGTGAAAGAGAATATAGGAGTTTACTAAGTGAAGATTTATTTGAAGTTTTGAGTTTTAAATGTTAATCTTTTCCCTCTTTTCCTTTTGTGCATGTTCAAACTAAATTCCTTAGTTTGCTGCTATACAACAAAGCAAAGCAAATCCCTAGCAACAGAAATCCAAATGAACATTTGTTACTTTTGTACTACCACAATATTGAGTAATTTTTATGTTATAATGTCACAAAAATCTTGTTTGATCCTCACATCATTACCCTTGCCTCCCTCCTTATCACTACTCCCCTTGCCCACTCTTGACTCTGGGCCACATCCTCAAATGGTATAGATGGCCTTCAGTGAAGCTACTCTGATTTATATCAGCTGACAGTCTGGTCGCCATGTCTTCTTCCAATTACAGAAGCTGGCAATGAACCAGCTTCCAAATCAATATTCACTAAGCTCCTTTAAAATCACTCCTAACCCCTCATCCACCACCTGTTGAATGTCCATGGGGACATTAAATGAAACTGAAAGGTGCAAAGGGAAACTTGATAAAAAGAAATACTTATTAACAGAATGTACTTTAGCCTATGGAACTCATTGCCACAAAATATCAACTGAGTCCAAGAGCTTAGCATATTTCCAAAAGGTATTAGACATTTATATGGATAAAAAGAATATACAAAGTTGTAACCGGAAATACTGCAAAACCATACATGAGTTTTAGAAGGAATATAAAACCCTAATGCTTTGAGATTTAGCTATGCTTTATTTATTGGGGCTGGGAGGAAACTTCCATTGGGTCAAGTCATCCCATGCCATACCTGCCTGCTGCTACACCTTCCTACACCTCTTCTCAAGCATCTGGTACTGGCCGATGTTGCAGACATGATACTGGACTAGATGGATCAGTGGTCTAATCCAGTATCATAATTCCATATTCTTGTATTAACATCCAAATGCAATTTGCCTTTCAAATTCTTGTAGTAATTGTTCTATTCTGTGTTCATCCTTAGAATATATGTTCTTTGGAGTATTTTTATTACTGCAAAGTGTTGTATACATCTGTACTGCAGTATTATTATTTATACACTCTGTAAAATGTAACCATGATTCACCAAAATTGTAATCCCACCCAAAGCCCTTTAAAAGCCTCCCAGACCCTTCTTCCCAGCTGAGCCTCTCAGGATGGACTGTCTCTTTTGTGCAATTCCCAAATGAAATCTTATCTTCCTCCTGTTCCTGAATCCTTGATCATTCTCCCAAGTGAGGCAGCCCTGCTTTCCCCAGAATACATTAATCAGATCAGATTCATGTTGCACAGCTGCCTAATACTGACTCATTGTTCCATCCGGGTGCCCTCTGACCGTGGGAAGCTAGGGGAGTGGAGGGCACTCAGTGCCTCTCAGGAGCTGCTCAGCCTAGAGTTTACTGTTGTGGAGAGACTGCAGCAGTAAATGTAGAGACATGAAAGCAATGAATATCTGTGTCTGTTTTCTACATTGCACACTAAACTAGAGCTCTGACTCAGGTTTGAGCACAAGCCCCCCTTCCATTCACACACAAAATCAGTCTGACTCGGGTCAGCAAGCACTCAGGTTCTAGGACCCTGCTGGGGGGGTGGGTCAGAGTCCGAGTCCCTCTAACTGAGGTTCAAGGCCTCTCATTTTGCAGTGCAATGAGCTCAAGCAGCAAACTTGAGTCAGAAGGTCTGCATAATACAGTATGTACATGTTAGCTGTGAGACCCAGGTCCAGAAATTGTACATCCAGGTTTACAATGCCATATGGACACTCCAGCATGGACTTGGAAACACCAAGTCCACAAGCCCAGCTCCCACAGACCCAGGTTTACAGTGCTAAGACACAAAATGGGTTAGCATCTCTCTTTGGAAACCTAGCTTCAATTTCCTTTGCTCCAAAGAACAAAGTGTCCTGTTCTGACACACAGTTTGGCATATTTCCACATAATTTTCAATCTCTGCTCAGAAGAGTCTGGGGATTGCAACTGTAAGAGCATTGCAAACAAGGTGAATTGGAGCTCTGTAGGGATGTTTGGTTCTAACCAACACTCTATTCCTCCCTTGTACAAGAAAATTGTGTCTTACTTTCCCTGCCTGCTGACCAACAGATAACTCAGGAATATAAAATCATTCCTGGATACAGCTTCAGATTCTACAGTCACTGGAGTATACAAAGCTCCCATTCACTTCAGTGGGAATTATGTCTGCAGAAATCATGGTAGCTGAGAGCACCTTTCCTATAGCCAGACACCTCAGATATAGTCCAGCAGTTCTCTGTGTCTATTGCTTCCTTCCCAAATATAACCATACCTCAAACTCAATAAATGACCAGATTCTTTGTATGAAAAAAAAAAAAGGAAAAGTAACCAGAAAAAAACCCAAGATGCAGAATTAAACAATCTTCCTTAAAATAAACTCTGTGGTAATGTCTGCCTATTGTCAAAAGTTATTAGGGAATAAATGTGACAGACCTGTCTGCTAAAAGACTTCACTTGAACAGGGGACATACTTAAAACTTGTCAGAGATTTCCCCTCTGTTAGTATGTCTGCTTATGCTTACTATACACACCCTGTTACATTGGTATATACTCTTGCATTGTAGAAGGAGCTGATTTATTTGTTGAAGGAAAGAACACTCCTTTCCCCCATGTAATTCTACCCACTTGGGGTTATAGCCTTTGTTTACTCTGAACACAAAATAGCAAAGTCATAGACTAAAACCAGACTACCTAAGATTACTTCTGCTTAAAGGATAAAGTCAACAGGGACCGGCTAATGCAAACAAAGGTGGAATTGACCCATCAAACAATTGTATACTAAGTTGCCTACACTAGATATTCTTTAAATAAAAGCTAGAACTTGACAATATTTTATCAGGCAATTATAAATCACGAATTGTAGAGGGGACAGAACAATTCAGGGTAAAAGGGTGAAATCTTTCAATTCAGGGGCTAAACAGGGACTCGTCTAGTGGCATCAACAGAAGATGTAATCATGAACATATTCAAAGGCATTAGAAAAGCACTTAAAGCTGAACTCCTGTGGCTTCTTGTCATGCAAAACTCCTAATGGGAATTAAAATAAGTAAAATAAAAATATAGCAAGCTACATACATTGGGCAGATGGGATTTAAATGGACTACAGAACTTCCTTCTGTACAAACAAAATGTCAGCATATGAAAGGGAGGTGCTCCTTCTTCCTTTTCATCAAAACTTGCCAACCTGCTATCTGATCCCGCAGTTCTTTACTATACCAAACTCCCACTGAATAGTATGAGAATACAGCATGCATAAGGATTCCCATAAGTTCATATTAGTCAATACCATAATAAGGGAAGCAAAAAACTCTCACTTCAAATGGACAGCTTTGAAAGCATGACCCTAGCCTGAATCCCAGAGGGTGATAACTTTTATTATGATCCTATCGGTCTCTGAACTTAGGGGGAATTTGTTTGCTGTATTAAGGCTGAAAGTGGAGAGCTAAAACAAATTTGACAAGCACAGTTCCCTGATACTCAAACAAACAAAGTCATTCTGAAAAAATTGACCACTAAAGTAATTTTGTAATAGAGGCAGTGTGGTCTGGTATACTGAGCACAGGACTGGGGTCAGTAACTTCTGTATTCTATACCCAACATTACCACTGATTCCTTCCGCAACTGTGGGCATGTCCCTTAACCTCTTTGCAGCTCAGTCAGCAGGAGTCAGAACATTTAACTACGTACTACACTGAAATGTTATGAGACTTAATTGTGATGATGTTAGAGAGATTCCCACACCTGGGCCATTCTTTTTAGGTGGCAAATATGAGGAACTGTCCCAAATTGAGGTGTCAGTGTTTTGGAATAAGTTGATAAATACCAGATGGTATTCACCTAAAAGGTCTGAAGGATCTCAAATATGAAATTGCAGAACTACTAACTTTGGTATGTAACCTATAACTTAAACCAGCCTCTGTACCAGATGACTGGAGGATAGCTAATGTAACGCCAATTTTTTAAAAGGCTCCAGAGGTGATACTGGCAATTATAGCCCAGTAAGCCTAAATTCAGTACCAGGCAAATTGGTTGAAACTATAGCAAAGAACAGAGTGATCAGTCACATAGATAAACACAATACGTTGGGGGAAGAGTCAACACGGCTTTTGTAAAGGGAAATCATGCCTCACCAATCTATCAGAATTCTTTGGGGGCGGGGGTGTCAAATAAACATGTAGACAAGGGTGATCCAGTTGATATAGTGTATTTGGACTTTCAGAAAGCCTTTGACAAGGTCCCTCAACAAAGGCTTTTATGCAACTTAAGGAGTCATGGGATAAGAGGGAAAGTACTCTCATGAATTAGTAACTGGTTAAAACATAGGAAACAAAGGGTAGGAATAAATGGACTTTCACAGCGGAGAGAGGTAAATATCAGGGTCTCCCAAGGATCTGTACTGGGACCAGAGATGTTCAACATATTCATACATGATCTGGAAAAAGGGGTAAACAGTGAGGTGGCAAAGTTTGCAGATAATACACAATTACTCAAGATAGTTAACTCCAAAGCATACTCTGAAGAGTTTCAAAGGGATCTCACAAAACTGGGTGACTGGGCAAGAAAATGGCAGATGAAAGTCAATGTTAATAAATGCAGTGCATGTTGGAAAACATAATCCAACTATACATACAAAATGATGGGCTCTAAATTAGCTGCTACCACTCAAGAAAGATCTTGGAATCATCCTGGATAGATCTCTGAAAACATCTGCTCATTGTTCAGCATCAGCAAAAAAGCTAACAGAATGTTAGGAACCATTAGGAAAGGAATAGAGAAGACAGAAAATATAATGTCGCTATATAGAATCCTGGTACACCCACAACTTGAATACTGTGTGCAGTTCTGGTCACCCCATCTCAAAAAAGATATATTAGAATTGGAAAAAAGCAGAGAAGGGCAACAAAAATGATTAGGGGTAAGGAACAGCTTCCATATGAGGAAAGAGTAAAAGGACTTGGAGTATTCAGCTTAGAAAAGAGATGACTCGGGGGGGGGGAGGGGAAGGGAATATGATAGAGGTCTATAAAATCATGAATGGTGTGGAGAAAAAGTGTCATTTACTCCTTCAGATAATACACAAACCCAGGGGTCACACAAGGAAATTAACAGGCAGCAGGTTTAAAACAAACATAAACTGCTTCTTCACATGGTGCACAGCCAACCTGTGGAACTCATTGCCGGGGATGTTGTGAAGGCCAAAAATATAACTCTGTTAACAAATAATTACATACATTCATGGCAGATAGGTCCAAAATGACTATTAGCCAAGATGGTCAAAGATACATCCTCATGATATAGATGTCCCTAGGCCACTAACTACTAGAAGCTGGGACTGGATAACAGGGGATAGATCACTTGATAAATTGCCTTGTTCTGTTCACTCCTTCTAAAGCATCTTGCACCGGCCACTGTCAGAAGACAGGATATGGGGCTAGATGGACCACTGGTCTTAACCACTATGGCCATTCTTGTGTTCTTATGTAAGATGGAATGGAAAGCATTCAATGCTGAATTTTATTAATGAAGAGTTTACCAATGTAGGAGCTCATCTGAACCACCATCCACACAGAGGCCTGAATTTCAGGGGAACTGGATTTGAATCCCTGGATCTGAACCAGTCATTACTGATCTGGTTAGGGATTTCATCCAAACCAAGAAGGGATCTATTTTCTACATCTAGTTTGAACATTGTCCAATAAAAGATATGTTTCATGAAAGGACCAGTTTGAGATTAAATATTGTAAGGAACATTTTGTGAGCTTTTAGCACTCTTGAATCTGAAGCCAGAGTAGCCCTAGTTTGATCTTGAGCCAGCATTCTGAACCCCACCTTAAAGAGGCTCCAAACCCAAAATGAACACTGCCTCAGACTATCACTATTATCAATAAAGCATTGAACAGAAAAGTCTTGCTCTTGTAAAGTCATGCAAGGAATAACATTTCCAACGTTTTTGAATGCAAGTTGAAAACCCACCCAAATGGGGCTATTTTATTATGTAGTTTTTGGAACAGAATGTGGAAGCACAAAATAAGTTAAAATGATAAAGACCTGAATAGAAAATTGCAGTTATAAATGGAATGGTTGCTGTAAGCAGATAGTTCTGTACATCCACATCTGTTCCAGTTCAGAGCAGTTCATGTGAACCAGTGGGAGAAACTGTTCCCCCCCCACCCCCCGCCCCTTAGACTGCTACAAACCTATCTGCATTTGCTCAACCACCGGAAGTGGAAAGAGGTGGCAACCACCCAAAAATTGGCTCAACCTGAGTTTCACTGGGACAATATCTCCCTGACCCATCCTTTTTGCTTCCATCTTCCCTATCCCCACAACAATGCAGCATTATTTGGGGGGGAAGAAGAACCAGATGTATTTTCAAATTCTTATGGGAATTCAAAAATGTTTGGTTTTGCCAACTTATCAAGTCATTTGCAGTTTAACAAAAGCTGCATTTTTGTCCTTCACTACAGATTAGTTTTTCTTTCACAAGTGTCCCCTCAGGGGTCACTTAGACGATAAATAAGGAAAAAGCTGACAGAAGAGTCAAGTGGGGAAATAGATATTAAAAATAATGATGCTGCTCCAAAACTAATTCAGGTTCCGGACAGAATGCAAACTTCCAGCGCAGAGTTTATTTTAAAGTGTCTCCTTCCCCCTCCACTTCTGTCTCTGTTTTATCTCCTGTATTTTCATCTTTTTTATGTCTTAAACCCTATTCCTAAAAAAGACAGTAATAATAGAAGCAGCCACACAGAGAGGAGGCAAGATGTAAACATTCTGTTCCAAAATCCGCTGTGAAACAAAAGGGCAAGGGGATTACATTTGGTAAGGGCTGAAATTTGTCCAGTGTTTTGAGCTGAAACTGAACCCCACATGTCTCAATGTGTTTGGATGTGTCACCCCTCTGAAAAAGTATGACTAGGAGAACTGATTATTTTTCAATTTGAATATTCTTCAGTTGATTAGTATTGAGCCACAGGCAGTTTATACACAGAATGCATTTGTTTTAACTATTATTTTTAATAGACGTTTAAATAGATCTGTGTTTTTTCCAACCTGCAAAAACTTCCAAGCTTAAATTCTGCAGTTGATTCTGCATGGGCAGTTCTGGGCCGCAGACTTTACTATGTGTTGGGGTCTGTCTGGAGAGAGCCAGTTGCATGACTAGGTCTTCACTGCTTTCAGGTGAATTATGTGAACATACCAAAACCAGTATCTGGCTGTCCAGGACTGCTTTGACTGGACATTGCTATAAAGATTTAGTGCTAGATCCTGTGAGTTAGTGGACCTTTAACTCCAATTAGACCTGTGTTTCTGCTCCAGAAGTGAAGTCAATGGCAAAACTCTCACTGACTTAAATTGGAGGTAGAACAGGCCCCTTTGTAATTTAACTGGAATTCAGGGTGCTCAGCACCTCACAGGATTGGGTCTTTAAGGAAGAGTGGACTGATCCCACACTTCTTACTCAGACTAAACACCCACTGATGTAATTAAAAATATTCCTGAGAAAGGGATGCAGATTCTAACTTGTACTATGACTCAGTAGTTAAAAGAAAGAGTAGCGTCCCTGTGTTTCAGTTTAGGCTATGCTAGTGGTGGGTGCTGAGAACATCTTGGAAAGTACTATGCAAATTAAATTTTTACTGAAAGTAGGGTTGCCAGTTTTGGTTGGACATATTCCTGAAGGTTTCATCACATGACATTAATCTTTAATTTAAGATTAATCTTTAATTCCTGGAAACTCCAAGACAATCCTGGAGGATTGGCAACCCTAACTGAAGGCGGTTATAAATGGAGGCTGCTTAGTATCTGCAAGATCAGGCCTTCAGCCACTTGACCGCCTTGTTCTTCACCAAAAGCGATCATTGGGACTACTCACATGCTTAAAATTAAAGCACTTGCTTAAGTGCTTTGCCTGATTAAGGCTAGTCTTGAAACTTTTTGAGTCTAGATAAACTATTCTGGAAAAATACATTGCAAGACAGAGAAACTGACTCAAAAAAGAGGCTTCATTCATTTTAATAGAAAAGTAAAAAAAAATTATATTTTGGAAACAAGAGCCTAGCTTCTTTAGCAGAAGTATTATTAGCAAGCTGCTGAAAGGAGAAAGATTAAAATGAAATTAACGTACCTACCATTTAAAAACAACTAACGTGGAAGGCTTATATTTATGCAGCAGGTATTATTATAAAATTTTAAAAGTCTACAGTGTGAAAAAGGGTTCTGCTTTTCCATTGGCAGGCTGTAGAGGTTCTGCTTTCTGTCATCCAACAAATCATTTATATTCTGGCAGTGATTTTTTTTCTCCCTTTTTGAAGATTCATACGTCTATCATAAATTTATTTACTGGACCAGCATGAAGAGAAAATACTTTTTACATGATCATTTGAAATGGTATTTTTAAGGCACAGTTTTTCTTCCAGTTGATGTTAGCATTATCATCAGTTATTATCGTAACCCTAGTTTGAGACCATATTTGCTCTGAGAGGAAACTAATATGGACCTAAAATGAAGCCATATTTTCTAAATGTGCTGATCAGCCAATGATCTCTTTGAAGCAGACAGCCAAACTAATGAGTGTAGCATGGTAGCTTTAGGCCCAGATCCTGAGCTGTAGCTGAGGAACACCTGGAGCAGCTCAGAAGTGGGGTTGCAAAGATGGCTTAACACGATCATTGCACTCCCCTGATTCTGGGCAAAAATATGCTGTTTTGGTCTCCTCCACTGCAATTTGCAGCAGCCTACTTTGCAAAAATACCACTATGTAGTTCCATGTTTTATTGTCTCTCATTGACTCCATTTCAAATTTACTCAGGTTGGAAGGAAAAAGGTTTTGCCCTCAACTGCCGGCCCAACAAATTCAGATCCGAAAGTCAAGTCCTCTCCTCATCATAATCATGTGTAATAAAGGTTTGGCAAGCCAAATCATACTCTCAGTAAGACCTGTGCGACACCTATTTTCTCCAAATCATGCCCTCAGGTACATCTGCGCAACCCCATTGCAAGCTCATTATGATTTGTTCTTTGATATCTGCAGTTGGAAGGTGCTATAGAAGTACAAAAGATTTATTCCATTATAAACCCACCTCAACAGGATTATTCAGATTAATGTTACACATCACTGTTTAACCCTTGGACCTCAATCTAGCCTCCTCACCCACCTTAAAAGAGAATTTACTGAGTATGAGAATGTCCTTAGGTACTATAGCTCAGATATGCAATACATTCCTGTGTTTGGAAAGCCTGAACCTCCTGTACAACACCATGGCACAATAGCTGAACCTTTCTCAGGGTTTCAGTTATAATATTGAATTTCTTGTCTTTGTTGTTTGGTTTAAGTCAGTCTCCAAGGCATGCCTTAAACTGAGCTTTCATTCTGAAATGCATTTTAGCCCAGGCTCAACTGCCTGCCAAATATCATTATTGATAATGACTGTAAAGGTGGAATAATATTTCAAACCTGCTTCCCTGTGATCATCAGAGGACCTAGAAAACTGTTCAGACAGAATTCAGGTCACCTACTAATAAGATTCTACTTTTAGATCATTGAATTCCATGTCCCTGGAAACCTGTAATCCCAATACACTGAATTAAAATGATTAGGGCTAAATTCTGCCAGTGTTTATAGGTGTCTTTCATTGAAGAAAATGGAAGACACAAGCATGGATCCAAAGATAAAACTAACTTTTTTCCCCCTGGTCCAACTTTCAAACTTTTATTTCATTTCATCATCTAGACATTCAGAATCTATGATTTGGATGCCTTTCACAAGGCCCTATATACTGACATTAACAGAAATTCTATTTTTCAGCAAACAGTGCAGCAGTAATTTTAAGCACAGGTGTGGATAAAGCTAAATATGTTATGGCTCCCAAAAGGACAAAAAGGAAACAATCTTTCATACAAAATATATTTGCAAACAGAGGCTATAAAGAAATGCTAGTAGTGTGGATTAGAATGCACAGACATAGTACATACTGTACGTACCAAAAACTTAAGAGCCTGTATCTCATAAGCCCAGAAAAGGAATACATGGAATGGGAAAAGGGAAAATTCTTATTTTAATCTTATAATACACACAAGGTCAAGGAGTAGACATCACTTAGAAACATGTACAGTATATTGCTATGGTCTAAATTTCTTTAATCACTTGTCTGGACACAGCAGCCCTGAGAACTCTACTTATCATATTGAAGGGAGGTTTTATTACTACCCAAGTCATGTCTCTAGTCAATTCGGTCATTCCATTTTTATTAGTACAATGCATAGTGGACTTCAGTAAGCCCTCCCCATCCATTGTCCATACAGCATATCCTATAAGACAAGCCCTTATATCAGGCATACATTATACTGCCTAAAGATGTACCTTTTTGAGAGATATATAGTATACTCTATAAGGTTTGCTTCTGCATTGGATATACGGGGTACCATATGGACCTGATCCTGGGAAGTGCTCCGAGTCTTCTCTAAAGAGATGTACTCCCTCAATTTCCCATGGACATCCAGGCATATTTTAGATTGGGCCCTATATTTTCCAAGGACACAGAAACAAGATAGTAACTTATGTTTTCTATAGGTTAGAAGATCCCAATATTTTAGTAGATAATCCCCACAAAAAGGTGGACTCTTCACTTACTTAAAACCTGAATGAAATGCATATATCTTCAGACCTATTTGAATGCAAGATTATGGGCTTATCAGCAAGATGATGAACTGAGAGTATGTGCTAAGAGCTTAAATTATGTAAAAAAAATTTTGCTTGACTTAATGAAGTGGAAGTAATTGTTATTTTGGACTATAGCCTGATCAGTATTAGGAGTGGTGTTGAGGGAATAGTTAATTGGAAGCTCCCTCACGCTTAATTATTTTAGTAATTAACAGACCTTAATAGATTTCTTAGATTCTCTTTTGCTGATTGTGCAGATGCATTTATTTACAAGGTCTTTCCAACGATCTCCACAGTGCTAAAGGTACAGGAGAGGGCATTTCCCAATATTCTACAAATTAAACATGTGAACATTCTGTATTAGAAAGAAGCCTGCAGCAGAACCCTGGATCCACTCCCCTTCCACCCTCAACACACATCACAAACCCAGGATCCTAATCCTCTACCCCCACTGCAAATGGTGAGACAGTTCAGTTCCATATCCAAACTTGGTAACTCAGCTCTTACACTAAGTCTCCTGGTAATTATATGGTTGAATAAAATATATTAAGTCACAGGAAATAAAAAAAGGAAAAACCATTAATTTATTTTTAGAAACCTTGACTCGTCATTCATCAAAAAGAACATTCACAATATGCACTCAGATACCAGCATCTGCGCAAGGTTTGCCTGACCACATGCTGAAATGCATATTACATATAGAGAACCATTTTTCATCTTTAGACCAGGTTCAGACTCTGTGCCAGTGAACACAGGAGATATACAGCAATGTAATAATTTCTACCAGTAAGTAGAACTATACCAGGGCTTCATTGTACATGACAGAGCTTGCTTTGACAGTCTGTCCAGCCTTATCCTCTCACTGCTGCCACATCTGATGCCCCAAACCATTCAATACACATCTTCCATTGATATTGGCAGTGTGCACACTTGAATATTAGAGCAGAGGACACATGGCCTTATTCAGCTCCCTCACACACATAACCACCAAATGGGCCCATACTCATGTTCAAGAAAGCAGTTTTAATGGATGCCTGAATGATCATCTCTCAGCAACCCAATGAACAGATTGTTCCTGCTCATAACACTGTGCGTGTGTGTGTGTATGTACACGTGCATACACTGCCACTATCAAGTCAGGGAGCATAGGCACACAAGTCAGTGAAACACACCCACTAGGTCTGCTGCTCTCCCTGAAATTTTTCTTGTAGTGGCTCTGGTGCTAGAATAGGGGTGGAAAAGTGTATGCACACAGATGCACGTGCAGAATTCCCTTTTAAGACATCAGTACCACAAATCAGTTTGGGTCAATTTAGTGACTTTTGGCACAAACACTTCCTTCTTTTGTACATTGCAATAATTTTCCCCCTAGGTTGGCACAAAGTTCCTTGAATTTCTACATGCTAGTCAAGAAAAAAAAAATTTAAAAATCAGTCACTATACACAAACATATAGGGGATGGGAAACAAGATTTTGAAGAGATAATATAACAATATGACAGACTAGACATAAATGAATAAATTTCTTCCTGTTATTGATCACACTAAGCAGGCCCAGATCCTGTAAGGAGCTGAACACTTTCAAATCCCACTGAAGTTAAGGAGTCAAATCCTGAGAGTCCTAAATAAGGCCCTATCTTATCCCACTGAAGTCAATTGTAAAACTGCCCCAAAAATAAAAGCAATGGAAAAAGGTGGCATGGATAAATTATATTTTAGAGCAAGCTATTTATATTTAGGGATACAGTGAAGACAAGAGTCTAAAAGTCTTTCATCCCTACTTCAACAGCATCACAAGGCCAACGTTAAGTAAGTATCTGCTCAGGATAGCTGGCTCAGAACAGTGGTTGTGTGATTTACCTAATACAAGGCAACATGTTCTGAATTTTGTATTTGTGAATTTAATAGTTGTCCATGCGTTTCCTTTCCTGTCATTATTAACCGGGTGCTTTTAAAATTAGTTTAATCCCTTCTCTTTGGACAGAATTTTGCTATTTGATCTCATCAGCCATGCAGATTTCTATTCCATATTCTGAGCTTGTTCTATGAGCAGAACTTCAACTGACATCAGTGAGTGCAGAACAGGCAATAAATATCTGTAGTGTGGACAGGAGAGAGAATTTTGCACATACTGGTGCATACTGATCAAGTTTCCTGGCATACAGACAGGAATGGTCACAGGCCTGGCATCCAGAAACACCTGAGTTTTAAACTCAGTTCTCAAACTAATTTGCTCTATAGCCAAAGTTAAGTCACTGAATTTCTCTGCCTGAATCCTTCCTTCTGTAAAATGGAGATAATATTTTCCAGCCTCACAGGATGTTGACATGATTCCTTAAATGTTTGTAAAGCAATTTGAAATGTGCTGTAAAAAGGCTTAGTATCAGGATTATAATATGACCAATAAGCATCTATGTTGTGCAACTGACCTAGGAGAAAAATGCTGTACAAGTTCCCTTGTAACCTCTTAAAAAAAAAAAAGCAGCGATATTCTCTGTAAAGATAGCTATCTATCTATCTATGGAACTTTAAAGATTATTTAAAAAAAGTGACAAATTCCATCTTGGGGAGTTGCACTCTAAGGGCTTAGAGCCTGCAAACCCATATACATGCGAGTAGTCCTAACCAGCACTAACAATCCCAGAGTATAAATATTACAAGGACCATTTGCATGAATAAGAGTTTGCATGAGAGGGCTCTAACTTACAAGCCACCTATTTTGATTGCTGTTAAAAAGCTTACCTTTATTTAAATTATCTCAGAGTAGCAGCATTGCCAAAGTCCCAGTCATTCCAAGGTGCTGAGCAGCTCCTGAGAAGTGCTCAGTGCTTTGAAGCCAATGGGAGATGAGGGCATTCAGCACCAGGATCAGGCCCTGAAATCTGCAATGTCTGCTAAGATTCCCCAAGAAAAGTGATTGAATACAATCTCTCTCCCCACTCACAGTGAGTCCCCAGCATCTCCTTTTCTCATCAGAATCCAGGGGGTATAATACAATTTAAAAGGGACATTTTTTCCCTCTTGGTGCCAACAAATGCTGCCACTTCCCAGGGTGACTCTTCCGCCTTCTGTTTTGGCAGGCTAGCCTTCTTCCATATTTCATAACTACAGTTGCGTAACAGACCATAGCTATAGCAGCTTCTGGTTGTGGTAAACATGCTGGGTCTTAACCCCATTACCAGCTCTGCTGTGTCACTTATTTCCTGATACTCACTTTCTCCATAACCCCTTGCCGTGACTGGTGAACTGTTCTGCTGCCTGCCAGGCTTATGGAGGACTAGACATATTGTACCACAAGTTATTCAGCAGAGTGAGACATCTGGCTGCAGACCCCAAGAACTGTCACTGAATCAAAACTACCTGCTGGAGGTGCTTGGGCTGAACGTGTACCCATCTCCATAAATGAATAAGTTATTTCAAGTTAAAACAAAGTTAATGAGGTGAATGACTGCAGAGCTGGAAGAGAAAGTCTAATTAAATCAAAGTGGTTATTAGTTAGTCTCTTATCACTACTGATTAATTATTAGCTGGAGATAATTCATCACTTTAACTGGCAGTGGAAATAGCTCAAGTGTTGTTATCAAGGGCAGAAATGTAATAAAAACAATAAACCTATAGGTCTGCTCTAGAAGTTCCAATTCAGAGCTGAATAATCTCTTCTAGAGGGAGAGCCAGGGAAATGGGTATGGGGTGAAACCCTGGCAAAACTCCCATTGACTTTAGTAGGGTCAAGATTTCACCCCAGGGGGAAGAAGGAGTTGATGGTTTAAACTTCACTTGGAAGTGGGGATTTGCTTCCATTCTAGTTCTGCAGGAGACCTCATCCTCCAGTCCTAAAGATATACTGAGCCTCATGCCCATTGCCTCCAAACTGCTCCCCAAGGTCTCATCTTACCTATGCCAGCATGGTTCCTTCAGACACTATGTTGCCTGTGCCTCCTTTATAGAGGGAGCCCCAGCACTACCTCTACTTGCAACTCCACAGCATAAGAGAATGCTGAAAACTGTTAGCAATGCCAGCACTATCACATGCCTATGGGTTTGTGGGGCCATGACACAGCAGATGACACTCATCCCCTTTGATCTTTCCCCTTCATGATACCAATGAAGCCCAAAATTCCTGGAGGGGGCTTCTGATGAGTCAATGGCAGAGGGGCACTGATGACACTTAGGCTTGACTATAGTCACGCATAAGTCAACCAATTTTTGCAGATTTTTCTTGTTTACCCATTCTCTTCTGTTTTTTAAAAATATGTCCCTCAATCCTTACTCCAGGCTAAATTGCAACAGCAGCCAGTGGAAGTTTTGCTTGAGTAAGGACCATGTAGAGACTTCAGGAATAGGTTCTACATCATTTTTCAGTGGGAGCAAAGGTTCCCAAGGTAAACTGACAATCTACAGCTCTGCAGTGTAGTTAGATGGCTTATATTTTTATAAACATTCAAAAGAAGCGTTTTGGATGGCTTGTCAATAGAAATGCAATGATGTATTTGGGAGACCAAAAACTGTTCCCTGCTCATATTGATGGGATTGGGTACATTCAGTTCACGCTGCTAATGGGTGAATCAGTAAATTAAATGGAGAATGTCACTAAAGTATTTCTCAGAGCTCTTTTGGCTATCACTTTGATTGCCTTATGATAAATAGCTGCCTGCCTCATGAGAAATAGTATTTTTTTTTTAGTACCAATCGGTCCTCATATTGATTTCACTCTTGATGTACTTTGATAACACTGTAGCTTCCCCTGTTTTTCCTCCTTTTTTTCCTCCAGAGTGCCCCTTCATGTTCAACTTTGAAATGAAGAAGTTATACCTCTTCTTCTACTATAAATATGTTAACATGGGGGCAATTAATGGACAGCAGAAGAGCAATATTTTGATATAAAACCCAGCTGTTTTCTGTCAGGTTGATTTCCACAAGTTTTTTTTCCTTTTTTATCCTGAGACACTCTGGCTAGTCTGAGATTTGATGAGCATACAGTGTTACTTTTAGAAATGGGCTGAACTCCAGTTAAATATTTGGCTGTTTAATACGCAGACTTTAGGATAACAGTCTTCATGGGAATCCAAAAACAGGGAGTGAAGAAAGGGCTCCCCGTGCTATTCTTAGCAGCACACAGTTAGATTTGGAATTTTGATTGTAAAGCATGGAATTTATAAACGTTGCCATTCTAAATTTACTTCGTTTGTATACAATTCAGCTGGATAATCAAGTGTTACAGTATGTTCCTGCTTAGCAGCTCAATTCTGAGTTTAACAGCCTCTAAACTAGGAGAAAATTTCATTCAATAAACATTGATAGTGTCATTTGTTTTCCAACTGTTGAAGTAAGTGAATTTTTTTTGTGTGTGCATATAGATGCACACATACACAGCAATGATTTATTTCTATGGGGAAACCAAGGAAATTCTCTCCCTGTGCCCCATATCATCCAAGGTATCTGTTCTTTGGTTCTAAATGTTAAGTAAGTTCTCAGCCAAGGAATGTACTTTCACTCTCCAATCAATAGATATCTGTTTGCACTCATTAATTAATAGTGGGATACACAAATTACCTTATTTAACAATTTATACACACACAGAAAGACATTTCAATTTAAATCCTTCTTTGTTTGTCTTCGGTTTTATAATGTGAATTCATTGAAATAGTATTTGTTTATATATATCATTACCATATACTGCATTTTTCAGTGTTTCATAGGTAGATTGGCTTTGTAAGATTTGAGCTTTCAATTGCTATATTTGGGCAGCTATGACTGATCATGTTTTATGTTTTAGAAGAAAATAAAGACTTATTTTGGCCAGTACTTTGCTAAGTAGGATATTACTCCTGGAATTTTAAAGTATTAAATAAAAATTGCTAGTAAGTTCCTTATTATGGCACTTCTGATGGGGAAGCATTTGGATAATCTGGTTTTCCTTTAGAATTACCAGACTAGAGTAAAATGACGTTCCCTTTAACAACATCCCCAAGCTCCAAACTCTAAGACCTTTTGCATCCCCCTCCCCCATTGCTATAAACACTTACGTGGCCCCCAAGGTGCCTCTGGGGGGATTCTGTGAAGGTCAAGCTCATCCTTATCCATTTCTTATCCAAGCCTGGAAAGCTCAGCTGCAAATTAGTACCAAAAAGAATATTTGAACTTGAAGGGATCCTTCCTCTTTGCTTTTTTTTTTTTTTTTTTTTTGGGGGGGGGGGGGGCTCTCATTCAATGGGCACAAGAAGTCAGTCCGCTACTGCAGGTTGCCACACAGCACACTTGCAAGCAATCCTACTACCACCACTAACAATAAAAGTAGGGTCCCTGGAATTGAAGGCAGCCAAATTTGAAAGAGAGAGAGAGAGAGAGAAGAAAATTCCCAAAATTGCCCTGGAAAACAGAGCAGCTTAAAACGCACCGAAGAGCTGACCCTGCTCCCCTTGCAGCGAGTCACAGATGCAGCCTCTGCCCGGCACAGGAGGTTTAAACTGATCGCTGCTGCTATTGCAGCCGCTGCGCGAGGAGCCCCCCTGGCGAAGAGAGAGGCACTGACTTTAAATAGCAGCGCTCTGCGCCGAGTCCGCTCACGCTAACTGCGGCCGCTGGAGACAGAAGGCAGTGGGAACCCAGCCCCCCCCCCCCCCCCGCGTGACTCAGATGGGTGCAGAACTATGCACGAAAATCCAGCCGGGAGCAGGCGGATGGGAGCGTCTCTCCCCACATGATCCAAACCTCTCCCGGATCCGGGGCTCACCGACGCACACGCGGACCCTAAGCTGCCGGAGGAACCGCCCGAGGAAGAGTTGGGCGCACTTCCCGCTCACGGTAGCGCAGAGAGCGGCTTCGGGCTCCCGGCATCTCCTAGGGGCCCCACCAGCGCCCGTGCTTTGCTTTGCTGGCTGGCGTCCGCCCGCCGGACTAGCGAGTCAGAACCGTTGTGTGGCTCTGCCCTGAGGCGCCGGTCGGGTGGAATAGGAGCTCTCTCTCTTCTGCACCGTTGGTTGACAGGCATCCGAGATCGGAGCACCTGTAGCTGGGTGTTTTGTCCAGGGACTGTGGGGACAGGAGCATTCCCTTTACAGGAGGAGACGCACTACTGCCGAACGGGCTCCTGTGGTAATCCCAGGCTCTGGTCAGACTCCGGAGTTGCCGGGAGGGGGTGAAATTGGGGTGCCTAGAAAATGCAGAGAGGTTAGGATGGAGCTGCCCAACCCCCTCTGCAGTAAGTCTGCGGTGTTGAGATGGGAGAATTTAGAGAAAGGGGACCCGGCAGAGCGGAGGGTATGTGGCTCTTTTCTAAACTTGAAACATTCCCAGTGCCTTTCCACAGGCTTTGAGGCCAAAGGAGATTTCAGGCGCTCTCCTCCAGTTTTGCTGCAGGCAAGAGAGGGGGGGGAAAAAAAAAAGTGCTGAACCGTAGCCTGTAAAGGAAGGCGCCTTCTTATGTATCCATAAAACCCTGCCAATGACACCCATAGATAAATATAATAAATCCCAACCCAGATCTCCCTTAAACAAAGTGGGTTTGCAGCAAGTGAGCTGACCTTGGGCGTTTGAGTAACCCGCCTGAATGATGGCAGCAGCTGACATGTGCAGGGAGAATTCCTCTCAAAGGTCACTAACGTTTTTTTCCCTCCAGCAGGCTGCAGAAGCCTACGCAACTTTTGGAAACCACACACTGCAACCTCAGAAGAACTTTTAAGGGGGTTGGGGTGAGTTCTTGGACATCACCCCCAGCATTCAGGGTGCTGAGAAAATTAATGTGTCTTGACTGCTGATAGCAATCAGAGTAAAATATAATTAAGACGCTGTTAGCACTATAAAGTCTTTGGTGGTTTGACATCTTCAAAGCCAAATGACACTTAACAGAGTAATTATTGAAGATATTGATCTGTCTCCTTTTGGAAGATTTTCAGTGTCCTAATCTTTTTTGTATCATAGTTTAACTATTTCTTTAACTTTCCCAGACTTCATGGATGCTGAACCTGTCCATGAATCTTTCATTAAAGAAAACAAATCCTTTAGCACATTTTGGGCTTTTACCCAAGGAAAGGCCAAAATTTAATAGGACTGTGGTGAGGAGGCCCTCCTCATGCATCTTGCTGGTGCTCAACTGCCTAGTCAGATCAGGATTTAATGGTTGAGTGCCCACCAGAGTTATTTTTAACTTTATTTTCCCCTCTTTTTAAGAATATGTAGGCCTTGTCATCTAAAATCATTCCTAAGGGCCTAGTTTTTAATGTAGTTGCCTAAAGATGCAGATAAGTGCCTTGTGGGATTTTCAAAAGCACCTACTTTCGCCTTTAGGAGCCTACATATCTTTAAAGACCTTACTCACTGAGCCTCATCAGTGATGTTAGAGATGGGGAAATGGAAGCAGGGCATTTTGTAGCTCATGAATACCTGTGCAAGGGAGTAAAGTGCATAAGGAACTCCCTCATTCCCCTAGGTGGGCTACCTGCATTGCAGGTTATGGGGGGGGGGGGGTGAGAGCAGCTGCTGCTAGGCTTCTGCTCCCCCTCCTGCACAAGTAGGCCGGGCCTTGGTTCTGTCCTCTCCCCAATACACTGGCTACCACTGCTTCCAAAATGAGCTGCACCAAGAAAGAGGCAGGCACAGTTTACTTCTCCCACAGAACAAGGGGGACGCAAGGACCCTATTGTGATGGAGTCATTTTGATGCCTCATTGCTCCTGGAGCAGTGCAGCTATGGTCTATTCCTTATTCAGGGCAGATTGCAGGGTGCCAATGTAACTCCAATTGGCTTAGCCAAAGCTGCAGAAGTATTGGGGGCTAGAGATAGTATTAGAATTCAAACTCTTACCTTCTATGCATAGCACTAGGCCACAGACCTCATTCTTTTTCTCTCTCACTGAAGGAGTGCTTCAGTAGTCAGACTCCTAATTTCACTTTCTCAGGTTTCCTTGGTGGTTTAACTGGTTAGGCTTTTGTGGTCACTGCAGTACTAAAACAAAGAACAATTTTTCTCAGAATAAGTTTGAAATCGGACGTGATGGAGTGGAAAGACACAGTTGGGTAAATGTATAATCAAGGGAATTTTAGAATTTAGATAATTTCTTGACAGAATGTAATCCTGAGAGGCTTTAAAATGAGTCAGTATGCTTTTAGGCTATTTTTAAAACCCATTGTTTACTCCCTTTTAACTTTTATTTTTATGCAAATATGAGTTTAGGCAATTTTGAAAATATTATTAGAGTAACAGTACAGTATGTTGTTTTGTAGATCTGTGATATATTTGAGCCTAATCTTGCTACTCTTATTTATGTGCGTATAAACTGCTAGAGGATCATGCCCTTAATATCAAAGACAGTTCTCTTTTCCTTTGTCTAAATTTCATTCATTCCTGCTGGAGAGTCACAGCAGAATCCTATATATGAGCAAGATCAAAATATATATTTCACAAAGTTTAAAATATAAAAAAGGTGGGGTTTTTTTCCCTATTAGGTTTTGTAAAGTAGAAACTGTGGAAATCTTCACACGCAATTAACCAACTGCCTACCGTAGTCTTGGAAAATGCAGCCATAAGGATCAAAATTCCAGTACTCTTACTAAATAAAACCTTATAGATGTGAATAGTCTCAGATTATTTAGGTGCTACTCAGTGTGACAAAATATCATAATCTAGCCCATAGACCTCATTTCTAGGTTTTATTGCATAGAGTAACACTCATCAACCTGGAATTTAACTCATCATTTTTGATGAATACTCCCACACACATAAAGTACAGATGTAGAAGCATCCAGTTAAGAGAGTAGAAGTGATATTTTCATGATTGGTGAGTGTGAAATCACTCATTTATCTAGCTGGGGCTGACTAGAGTTAAGCCATCCGTGGTAAGTGAATGGCTTAGCTAGTTGGATTTTAAGAAGGTGGAATACCTCACATCAGGGTTCTTACCATCTGTGAAGATTTTGGGCATTGGGACCTTTCCTAAACATACACACAATACATTGCAACAAAGTAGTCATTCATGGCTTGGCTGTTATCACAAAGCATATGCCTTTTGATAAAGGCTATTCTTTGCAGAGGACTTGAATGGGACTATAGCCCATTCAAAGGCAGCCCTCCTCATGATGACATTGTTTTGTAATTGCCTTGGAAAATGTTGGCCTGACAAGTAAGATTTCAAATACTGAGTTTCTGTGCCAGCCAACCAGTGTAATTATTTTAGGGGTTTTATATATTGAACCAGACATCTGGATGAATGGGGACAATACTAAATGTTAATGACTTATCAAGCCTTCATAAAAGGTCTTGAAAATTAAAAATATAGTACGTGCCATGTACTCCTATAAAGGATCAAATTTAAGAACAAAGTCTTGCATTCAAAGAAGCAGTCATGTCTCCATAAGTCTATAGGCTATGTTGCTTCCACTTATGATCATTTGCATTCATGCAATGATCAAGGCACACAGTGCAATAGTACTTTTCACCACATTGGTGAGTGCAGGGCCATGGACTTCTTACTAATCTAATGTCAAAGTATCAGGTAGCTTTCATAAGGAATGTTGGTGCATTCATGGATATAAAATGGTCAGATAAAGCAAAAAACAGATGCTGGTTTCACCATTGTACAGGCAGTGCCAGTAGATACGTGATTTGGCTAGCACACTAACATCCTGTGAATGGAGAAAGAGCAAATACCAAAGCATGGAGCTCAGACTAAAGGTCTCTTCTTGCCTTGAAATCTATAATTCTAAGGTGAACTGGTTCATGGAAAAAAACAAGCATAAAAATCATGCTCATTTTATTCATCCCTTTTACATCAGACTACTCATGTAAGTATAGCAAGCAAAAATCTTCCCCTCAAAAAAGGTACCATACATTCAAATAAAATGTGCGCCTGTACAACATTAACATATGTACATTGGAGAATAGGGCTGTTGTCAAAGGATGTCCTGGATCTATGGCCAGGAAGGGGTACTAAATGTGACCTTGTAGGTGCTCCCTATCCCCCAATGTCATCCAGAAGGTCATTAAGGCTTTACGTAGGGAACAATACAGCCTTCCTGAGGGGTAGGGAGGTCTACTTTATCAAAAATAAAATTAAAATACAAGCAAGCCTTCCTCCCAGCATCATAGTTGGAAGATGGATATCCTGAGACAGACTATTCCCACCTAGGTCCATCTCTTCACTCCAGTAGGGTTCTCTCTGCCTAGATCCCTTTCTTGGGGTTAGATATCTTGCCACTACCTGGCCCTTCCCCAGAGCTAGAGGTCTACATAGATCTGACAGCTGCAGCTCTTTTCTGGTACAGCATGTCAGTCCTGACAGGGGCTGGACTTGCCAGCCATTGCATAGGAGTTACCTGTCCTTCAGAGCACACTTTCCAGAGCCCTTGCTCTGGTGAGTTCTCCTGGGAGCACCTCTCCAGCTTCCAGTCTCTACAACTTATCCCAGCTGCACCCTGGTAACCTTTTATCAGGCTCATTAGCTAATTAGCTACCAACCAGCCACCTAGAGATTGAATTCTTTTCAGATGTAACTGAGTTGGCTCATTCTCTCTTCCAGAAGCCTGTGGCAGGTAGGCTGACTCCCCTTCAATGGCCAGGCTCTGTGATAGCTGCCAACTGAACTTTCAGTAAATGTCAGTGAAGTTCTGTCAGTGTTTTAACAAGGGCTTCTTGTGATAATCCCCAGTCTACCATTGGAGTGTGTACTTGCAAGGAAGAAGTGGAATGGGCCAGTGAATCTATTCATTTGTCTGCCCATTTGAACAAAAATGCTTTCTCACAAGCAGGGAAGGAGACGGCACCACTTGGCAATCAAGCTTATATTAAGTACACTTGCATGCAATGTTTATACTTTGCTCCTGAAAAATATACTGAGTACCTGGATAGTATAGCAGGGCTCCTCTCACATAATCTGAAACACAGAAAACAGACATTTTATTGGGGTCTGGGGTTTTCCCCAATTGTCTTGCAGTTGCCCTGGAATGATTTAATTATTTTTGTCCTAGAATTATTTTTATGAACCCCTTGGATGGCTTAGAGGTGAACCCTATGGGAGGCAGGGAAATCACTTCAATTCTCTCTTGGATTGGGTGGTAGAATTTTAATAAGGGGCACCTAAGAGAACAGCTTTGGCAATAGAGTGACACTCTTTGAGGATAATCACATGATCATGAAACAAAACACTGACTGTGTTTACAAGAACAATCCCATAGCCAATGTATTTTCTTCAATAGTAATACTGTAAGCAATAACCTCCCACCTCCAATCGTCAGTTGCAAAATGTCAACAGGTAGGGCACATACAAGGAATACAATTGGACCATGTAATACTCAATGCCTAGCTTTCATATAGCACTCTTCATCCACAGATCTCAAAGCACTTGATAGCTTGCTGTTTATATCCTATCATTCCCTCTGAGGAATTCTCATTGAAGTCAGTTCATTTTTTGTGCAAAACTCCAGCTATTGGATATGGCCCAAAATGTAAAGACACCAACTTGCCAGTATGTGATTTCAATGACATGAGCCAAGCTAGTAAAGGTAAGCGTATATACTCATGTTTGCAGGATCAGGGTCCTATTGTATAGGCATCATAACTAGGACTGGCACTGGCTGACTTATTCTTTCCCCTTCCAATGAAAATGTAATTGCTGTGCTGAAGTGCTAGTGCTAGAAGGACTTAAGCGCTTTGCTGAATTTGGGCAAGGGTGAGAGAGGTATTTAGAGTTCACTTTATAAACAGAAATATACATTATGTCAAATTAACTCATTGCATACAGTAATATATGCCCTAAAAATGGGATACATTTTTAGGGCATAGGACCGGGTAAAGATGTCAAACTGGGGATTTGCTACCCAAACTAATGTATTGCTTTGTCAAATAAAATAAAACCTGTTAGCAGATCAGCAGGAGAGATAAGGAAGGTTTCAGATACAAACTCTTTTACTTTAAAATAAAAAGGGATTCCTACATTTCCTACCTTGGGTTCTTCCCTTCTTAGCTCTACATGAAGTAACCATGAACAGTCACAAGGTTCACTGTGGCCCTGATCCTGCAAAAACTTATGCACATACTTAAAGTTAAGCATGAGCATAAGTGCTTGCAGAATTTGGGCCTAAATTATTATTTTATAGCATCTGCTCACACACAAAACACATTTGACACCCCATTCTCCCTTGTATTACTTGTGTTTACTTTGCTCACTTTACAGCAGCCAAGATTTGGGGTCTCTTCAGTGACTAACTGTATTTTCCACTGAATGCATCCAATGAAGTGAGCTGTAGCTTATGCTCAAATAAATTGGTTAGTCTCTAAGGTGCCACTAGTACTCCTTTTCTTTCAGTGGCTAACAGTAACTAGTACAAGTTTTAGCACTAGTACTGGTAAAAGTTTTCAAGAGACATTTTGAGGAAGCTGAAGGAACTCAGTGCTTCTCCCACTGAGGAGTACACTGTGAGATGTGATGCTATCTGTGGGTCCAGAGAGGACTTTGAAGGCTAAATTTTGATTTAACTGCAAGAAGTTGTGTATAAGCTGCATTGCCATGGGAGTAGCCAGAGAGGCACTGACTCAGACACAACTCTGAGTCACAGTTCCTCTTGCTCCATTCTTGCTGTTGAGGGAAGGAAATTATAGCAAACCTCATGCCAGTCCAGCTGAATAAGAAAGGGGGGGGGGGGGATGGAACCAAGCCACTTGTCGTTTCCCTCCACTCCCCACCCACTGACAGCCACTTATTCCTGCATGCCTGGACCTAAGAGAGCATAAGGTGAGTTATGACTCATGTTACTCCCTTGCAGGGGTGTGTAGTTCAAGTCACAACTAACCCCAAATATAGGTTCTGAATGGCAGGCTCTACCTATGCCAGCCACTACTACATTCTGACTCTTGTCTTTCTGACTCTACTGAGGTGCCAGTTAGAAAAGCAGACAGACAGTGTTCCCCCTAGATTAGAAAGCAAGAGCCTTCATGGTTCTGGTTACAGCCAAAGTTCCTTCAGCCCCCTTTATATCACATGGAGAAAAGAGTTGAGTATTTGTTTATATGCTTTGGCATTTATTTAATTTATAATATACTCTTCTCCAGAGATGTGTGTTGAATTCACAAAAAGAAAAGGAGTACTTGTGGCACCTTAGACTAACCAATTTATTTGAGCATAAGCTTTTGTGAGCTACAGCTCACTTCATCGGATGCACTCACGAAAGCTTATGCTCAAATAAATTGGTTAGTCTCTAAGGTGCCACAAGTACTCCTTTTCTTTTTGCGAATACAGACTAATACGGCTGCTACTCTGAAACCTGTTGAATTCAGTGACCCGTTCCACACTGTGATGTTGCCTTTCCAATCTAAGATCACTGTATAATTTACAAGGAAAAGTACAGAGAAGAGGTTAAGCCTTTTATTCACTTCAGGTATTGTGAAACCTTCTCAGTGCTCCTTCTAATACATCTCTTCAGCAGTTTGGTTAGATGGATATTTGAAGACAGTGGCATACATATAATCAAAATGATCTGAACAGCATAAGAGCAGCAGTCACTCCTGTATGCACATGTATCATTTGATCACAATAGTTCCGTCTGGCCTTAATCTATAATTATACTTCCTCTCTGGTTCACATTGAAATCAAGAGGCATTTTGCCGGTAGTTATAATGGTTTAAGGTAGACAAATACGTGAAACAGACAGCTATACATTGATACATCTTTATTACATATCATGGAATAAATCACTAGAACTCCTACCTACTAGAGTGTCAATTATTTAATGGCACATTTGATGCAGAGAGAGCAGATAATTTAGGGCCAGATTTCATCAATCTCATTCACAAAAAGTAGTACTTTATTATTCATATGGTCCCACTGAAACAGGGCTACTTATGGACTAAAGTGCTACTCAATGTGAGTGAAGGTATCAGAATCTGGCATTACAAAATGTATAAAAGATAGAACAACATGTTGCAAAACTATCTGGGTGATGTTACCAAATATACTATGGTTACACAGTGTCTCAGGAAACAATCACATGTTTTACATTCAGCCATTCGTGCCATAGGGGTCTAACACAATAATTATTTCCCCTGGTATTTAATATACAAATATTGCAAGACCCTTTTATAGTTAACCATAATTAGCGGAGTACTTATGCAGAAGGACTACTACAGAGTTTCTTGCCTTCTGTATGTTTCATCCTTAACTGTATTCTATTGTCAATATTTCTGGTTTGTTTGTTTTAAGTTACCTGTGTTGATATCAATAATTCATCTCTAGAGAGCTTGAGTTAAAGAAACAAGTGAGGCCCAAATTCAAGCATGGCCTCTGTGAAGGTTCACTTAAAAAAAAGGGAATAAACTATGCAGAAATCAGATGTAATGATGGTGCTGATAGTTAAAGGAACAGATGTGTTGTCTTCTTCAGTCTTCCTACCTATATACCTCTAATGTATGTGCCCCAAGAAAAACTGTTTCTATATGGAATAATTTAGCCAGGGAAGAATACATAGATCCAAGCAGGACTGAATATCATATAAGAATATGAGTGTTGGATTTGGATGAATGTAGGCATTTGAAGATTGCGGATTCAGTCAATTAATTTCGGTCATTTCTGTCATCACTATGTATTGAGTTGTTGGGGAATTGACAGGTCTGTTATATTAGTATATTTAAAAAAAATAATCAAAGGTGCCCAGAGTATTAGATGAGCATATTCATGTTATGCTTTTTATACATCTAAATAAATAAAATAAGGCTGCTATGATTGTGTCCTGATTATTATAAAGTGCAAGGGCAGAGTGTGTATTTGCACATACACAGCCATATGTGAGCAAACAGCAATGGTGTAAAGGATGCTGCACGTCTCCCATTGCATAATTAAAACTAACACACCCATAAAATACACCAGGTGTAGCATCTGCAACACAGCGAGCTTCAACACAAGCAGTAGTGTGTTAAAAATGAGTAAGAATAATTTAAGTTTAAGAAGAACCTGTCTAGATTAATTTTTGTCATATTTCAGTCTAGAAGTGTCAAGCAGGCCATTTTGTTTTAGTCTCATCTTCTTTGTATACCCTTAATAAATGAATCATTTGAGACTTAAACTGTTGATTGGGAATTTCATGAAGACTGTCCCAGAGAGCTCAAATAAATAGTCTGCTACCTCTAAAGAATGGTAGCTGAAGATCAGTCATTTGGATCTTACCCTGCTCAGGATTCTCAGTCAAGAGCCTGGACTAAGGAATCCTGTTCCAGAATATGTGCTGCTTGCAGGGCAGCGGTCAGAAGTATATACAGGAAAGTCCTCATAACCACAGATGAAAATACAATTTAAGGGGCTTCAGATAACAGTGTATATACCATCATTTGTTTCCACAAATGATAGTGTTCAAAAAATGCATGTACAAACTACTGTACTTGCATAAACAAACTTGTGAACATATGGTGGCTAGGTTGAGGTCCCTTCAAAAGGGGACATTTTAAGGCAAATTTTGAAAACACAATGCATTTTAGCATCCTTTAGAACTCGTTGGATCTTTGTACTATACCTGCATATACCATCCATCAACCTGTATCTGCACCTCACTATTCCAATTGCTACGCCACAGTCTAGTATTTCTTTTTTGGTAGATATGCTGCTGACATGTCCTCATATGCTTCTAAATCAATGTGGACTATACACTGACACCTGAGTTGCAACAGATATGATGGGTGTAATTTTCTGCCATTAACCCCAGTCCCAATCACATGTGTGTTTGCCAATTCTGCTGCTGACTCAGAGGAGAATTCACAAATACATTTATGTTAGTTCTGGGACCTGAATGCCATGGTTTTTCCCTCCCCTAGATCTGTTTACATGACTAAACACAAAATGTAGGCATTAGCAACTAAGTTGATATTATATGTCTATGAACAACAACATTTTTATGGTGCCAAAAGACAGACAGACATACAGAGTACTTCTTATAGTCATTCACCCTCATCTCAAGATGCTGTAAAAAAGGTACATAGTGTTAATATCTCCTTTTACAGATGGAGACACTAAAGCTCAGCATAGTTAAGTGATTTGCCCAAGGTGTGAAAGCAAGGAAGTGACAGGCCTAGTTGCATAATACAGGTGCAGATTCTGATCTCAGAGAATTTCTATATGCCTGTATAGAACATGTAAGAGTGACATCAGAATTAGGCCCCAAGTCTTGTAAATCTTTTCTTACCATGCCTTCTCTGATTAAGAATACAGGGCGAGCTTCTGCCAGCCTTACACTGAGTAGTATCTCATTCCACAGGTACCCAGTTTTGTTTTAGTAATTATGTCTCTATGAAATACCTCTATAATAGTGAAACAAATATTTTTGGTTCAATAGAGCCGTTGTAATAATTAATAGCGATAGTAAAAACAATTATTTGAAAAATGGCTTTTTTTAAAAATTGTCAGCACTATCCAAATTTTTCATTTTCATGTGAAAAAATTTTACTTTCAAATTTTTCAATATTTTTCAGAATATTTAAACATTTAAAACATTATGAAAAAACAAAAAAGTGACCTGTTTTGAGCCCTTCAAAATGAAAGAACTTCAAAAATTCAGTTTTTTCTCAAAATTAGATTTCATTTTTCAACTGGCTCCAATATTTCAAGTTCTCCTGTATGAAGTTTACTTCTTAAAGGATTAAAAAGCATCAGGCAAAATGTATCCGGTTCTTTTAAACACAAGGGGGCACCAGCAAGCTAGTGGAGCAGGATGAATGATTAAATTTTTCTCACGCATGTTAAATTAGAGAAAACTGCTGCAAATCTTCACACTTTTTAAAGTGAAAATGATTTTGAGAACAAAAGGTGGCAATGTAATATGCTCTTTAATTTATATTAAATAACTGTATAAACAAAAATCCTTGTTATGTGCCTCGTATGCTGTTTCTTTTGCTAGGTGGAATTTGAATTATTTCATATTACAGAGGGTAAAATCCAGTTCCTTTTACAATGTAGGGAAGATATTTTAACATCTCAGTAGAAATTGTTGAATGCGTGGGGATGTCTGAGTGAGAACACTGATCCCAGAGGACATGCAAGTGCCTTTTCTTTTTTTTTAAATGAAACAATGGAATTTGCAGGATTATGTGTTAATTCAATCCAAATGTCAGCTCCAGATCTGAATTTTGCATTCCTTTCATAGGCAATTCCAAACACTCTTGAACTTGGGAGCTTGAAATGTAGATTCAGATCTGAACTTTTCCATTTTAAATTTGTCAACTCTGAACTCGAATCTGGGGTTTGGATTCAAGGCCATCTCTTTACATATGCACATGCTCACAGTGAAATTCATCTTAGTGCTGAGGGTCAGCATGAGGTCTGTGCACCATTAAAGTCTCAAAAACAGGGCAGCAGTGGGACATAAGAGGTAACTAGGCCTTGGGATTGTCCCTCTTCACAGGGGTGAGTTTTACTGAGTACATATAAACCTTCCCCACGAATAAATAAGACTCAGCTTGAGACCAGTGCTGTTCTGTATGAAAATATTCATCGAGTGATGTGTCACAGGCTCCTAGAATTTTTCTCCTACTCTGGGATGGTCCAAGAGTTGTACCTGTTATCCTGAGTTATGAAGCAGCATTTCCTTACAATATACTAGGATATATAACTGAAAAGTGATAATTAAAGCCCTGAATGCTCAGTGTATGCCTTGCTTTCCTAACTCTCGCAATCTACGGCACAATCCTGTGTCATATTATGAGGTTACATATGCGAAGGATCACTTACCAGTTATTTGCTATTTCCACTTTTGCTCATAAAAAGATACTCATACTTTTTTCCCTGTGTTCATACATCTTAAGCTTGCCCTGTTTTAACTAATACTTGCTAGTCACTGTCACTGACTTGTTTTATATAGAATTACCAGTAGAGTTTAAGGTTGAGAAAACTTTCCTGGTACTGTAAATAAACCCACATTAAAGAAAGCGTACGACGTATTCTTTCAGTTCAATAGGCTTGCAAACATCATGCAAACTTAGAATGGTTTCGTGGCTAAAGCACAGACGTGGGAGTCAATAGATCAGATCTTTCCTAGCTCTGACAAGGACTTGCTGTGTGACCATTAATCAGTTAGCTTTTCTGAGGTTGAGCTCTTCATGGATAAAATATTTACCTATTGTAAGGAATCCACGCATTCATGACAGAGACAATTACTAGGAAAATCAAACACTAGTGCAGACCTGGACCTAAACCCCTACTTTTGCAGCTCCAAAAACAAAGGCCTCATTTGATCTAAAGGAGATGTGCTCTAATGCAGTCTGGAAAGGTTGAGAGCCACTGCAGTACACCTTTCAGGAGTCTGATTTGTCTTGTGCACCCCAAGTTTCACCTCACTTAAAAACTACTTGCTTACAAAAATCAGATAAAAATACAAAAGTGTCACAGCACACTACTACTGAAAAATTGCTTACTTTCTCACTTTTGCCATATAAACTATAAAATAAATCAATTGGAATATAAATATTGTACTTACATTTCAGTGTATATAGAGCAGTATAAACAAGTCATTGTCTGTATGAAATTTTAGTTTGTACTGACTTTGCTAATGCTTTAAATGTAGCTTGTTGTAAAACTAGGCAAATATCTAGATGAGTTCGTGTACCCACTGGAAGACCTCTGTGTACCCACAGGGGTACACATACCTCTGGTTGAGAATGACTGCTCTGCTCTAACTGAGAGTAGCAGCAAATCTCCTATCATCCCTGTGGGCCAGTCACTAGAGGGTAGAGGTCACACATCCAAAGCAGGTTAGCTTCCACTCCTTCTCTTATTTAATATGAGGCTGTTGGTGGGGATGGAAATGGGGAGGGGAAATGCATTTGGTTTGGACCTGTTAAGCTGGTACTTAAGCCAAATTTTACTCTCTTTCTTCCTCCCTCATCACTTCCAAAAATATCAGTGGCATTCACTTCCTATATATACACACACACACACTACTCTGAATATGATCATGATTCAGCTATTTTATTGCGATTGGGTTCTTGTACTTCCAAAAGCTTATGTTTCCTTCTTATGTGATTGCACAATGTTCCCTATTTATCCAGAACTACCCTCAGCCTGCACCACTTGAGACAACAGCAGTCACCTTACTAACTGTGAGGGCTGTGGTGCACCTTTTTGGGGGGGGGCATAGATTTGCACCCCTGCCTGACCCTTCTCTTGCCCTCTTAGGCATCCCACAACCACCTCCAGCAGACTGACCCCCTGACTAGGGTGACCAGATGACAAGAACAAAATATTGGGACACATGGGGTGGCAGCCACAGGCTCACTCCTCCCCCCCCCTCCCCACCACCACCAGGGCCAGCTCTGGGTCTTTTGCCGCCACAAGGAAAAAAAAAAAAAGCCGGAGTGCCGCTGAAGCAAAATATTGGGACAAATGGCGTCCCGACTGTACATCATTCGGGACGTGGGACAAATAACTAAATATCGGGACAGTCCCGATTTTATCAGGACATCTGGTCACCCTACCCCTGGCCCATTAGCCCCTACCCTCTGCAAATTTGAGTGAGTAGCACTGGGGGTCACAGCACCACTGGAGTTTGGCCTAGCCAAAAAATGGTTGGGCCATGAACCAAGTGTCTCCCCCCAGCTCCATGGCCTATGAACTGGAATAAGTTTATTCGCTAGACTTTACAACTGGGACAGATAGTTTGGATTATAGCAAATGCAAGGCATCATCTATTCTACTGCAACCCAGGACTAATACCTCTATGTTTTTGTGGATCCTTTGTTTACAATTAGTACTTGCTGTAGTGTTTCGATATTTATCTTTAGTTTTTTCTCTCCTGTGAAATATCTTTGATTCCTACTGCTTTCTTTCCATTTTGCTAACTTTTTCAGCTACAGATATTTTACATTTGTACACTGACTTTCATCCCTTGTCACTTTATAGACAGATGTACATACAACACCACTGACAACCATCCGCTTTGGGTGGTATCCAAACAGAATGCAACACAATGAACAACACAGAGGGGCGGATCAAGGACACCAGAGCAAGCCTCTACTATTGCAAACAGTGTCCTTACATCTTTTATGTTCACGTAGAACATCTGGTTCACATCCAAAAGATCCTCATGCAAGAAAATTGCATGATAATATAGCTACCTCAGAAGTATGAATCAACTGTGTTGGGATTTGAACATGTTGTTCTAGGGAAGCGAGACATTCCACACATGATACTTAAGTTACTATCTAGAGCTTGTCAAAAATTTTCCATTGGAAAATGCTCTTTTGTCAAAATCAAAACTTTCTGCAGTAATGTGTCTCAATGAAATTTCACTTAGAAAAAAAATTGAAAACAATTTCAATGAGGTCAAAACTGGAACACTTCAAACTTATCAGAACAGAATGTTTCAACTTTTTGTTTAAAAATGTGTTTTATTTTATATTGTATTAAATTCTAATTTTACATAAAATCAAAATCTGAACAAAACATTTTAATAATGTTTCATAGAATATCAGGACCTCAGGATGTCATCTAGTCCAATCCCCTGCTCAAACCAGGATCAATCCCCAATTTTTGGCCCATATCCCTAAATGGCCCCCCTCAAGGATTGAACTCACAAACCCTAGGTTTAGCAGGCCAATGCTCAAACCTCTGAGCCATCCCTCCCTCCCAATTGTTTTGATTGAGCTGAAACTAAATATTTTCAAACATTTCCATTTGTAGCATATTTCAAAATGTCAGAATTTCCCCTGGAAAGGAAATTGTATTGTTAAGCCATCCACTAAAAAACAAGTTTGAAAAAAGTCTGATGGTCAACACACCATAATTCACTTTCTATTTTATTTTCACTTTCCAATTAAGACTATTGTTTTGTCCTCCAAAAAATAATGGCCTGAATTCATAGAACACCACATAACATTAATAAAAGGGAGCTTCTACATACAGTACATACTGTGGACACAAGCTTGGATATCCAATAATGCACGTTTGAAGGCAAAGCTCTCCAATCCACGTGTCTTTCTTTAGATACTGTTTCATGCAGCGTTGTTGTAGCCGTGTTATCTGCAGTATGTAGCTCTGCTGCAGATCTCCATTTGTTTTGCACAGAGAATTTCCATTATCATCAACTAAAATTGGATCTGCAGAGAATTGTGTTCTATAACTTGTTACCTCTAACGCTTTAATTTTAAAAATTGTAATGCTTACTGAGTGCATTTGATGTTTACAGAACTGCTGAGCAATCCAACAGACCTCAGATAAACTTTATTCTAAAATATACTAAAGAATCAAGGTTATAAAATTAAATAAAAATGATTTCAGTCAGTTTAATGCACAGTAGTATAATCAAAAGAGGTTCCTTACTTGGTAACAGTGGCAAGGAAGTACATTCTGCAGTGGAAGGTGCAGTTGCAGTCCCCTGTTCACGTATTCCTGTTTCAGATGCTACAGTGTGCTAGAAACAAAAAGAAACCGCTAGTGAAAATTGGACCTCTCGATTTATATGAACAGGAAGTTAATGGGGAAAAAATAAAAAAACACTGCTGATAAATAAAGGTGGAGTTCAGTGTTCTAATGGAACCTACCTTGAATTTCTTGAACAACAAGTTTATAATCTTAATTCACAACTGACATACGCCAACACTGATTAGAGAGTTTCATCTTCAGGACAAGTTTCACAGGCCATCCTAACATGGCTAGGGCAGAGTTTGCAAAAACAGAGCGACATGATTAAATGATAGATACAATTTTTGTTTCAGAAGTGTTTTTTTTCCTTTAGTGACATTGACTGTGGAATTTTTTCTACGTTGAGGAAGACAACTCTTTCATCCTAAACTGCTGTTCCCCACTCCAGCAGCAAATTCACTGACATTTCTCTGTGATCACAATAGAACATAATAGCATAGTGTAATTCTGAGAGTGCATTTTGCCTGATTTGTATCAGGGCCTGATCTCAAGGGATGCCGAGTACCTTGTGCAAGGCAAAGTCTAAAGAAATTTAGGGTGCTCAGCACCCTTCAATATTGGCCCTACACCCACAGAATAGCTTAACGTATTATTGTTAAATAGACAATGGAATTATGTAAGAAAACATTTAATGAAAACTACATGGAGACTGATTCTCCTCTGTCTACATTGATGTAAATCAAGAGTAACTTTACTGAAGTCCATGTAGGTACACTGGTAAGACAGAGGCCTAAAGTACTGGACTGAAAGTCACCTAGCAGGGCTTAACATTTACACTCATCTTATTATTACAGTAATGCTAATAACCAACACATTGCAGTGCCAAACATTTATAAATACTGCCAGAGTATTAATATTATCCACGATACACTGCAGCAGTAACCTTGCTCATGTGATAAATATTGAAATAAGTTTAAGGAAAAGACATGTTTGTCTCAAAAAACGATCTCTGCGGTTTTGGTCTTTTTAATTAGTTCCGCTTTCTGTCAGTCTCTGGGATTGATTTTTACATGTTTATTCGTTCCAAACTGTGTGTGAAATTCTTACATAAGTGCCAGAACTCAGGTGATATTTTGTTCATCTCTGAAGCTTTGTTAAAACGTTTTGAAAGTGAAAAATGGAAGTTTCTATAAATCTGTCAGAGATTCATAGCCAGTTTTTAAAAAAAGATAAAGAAACTTGGAAATGGGCAGGAAAGGTTGAAATATGTTTTCTCTAACAGCTTGAAACATCGTATTTCATGTTGCTATTATAAACAGTGAAATGCTATATTACCTTTTTTGGTTAAAAATGCCTATGAGCTATATGCAGAAGGTATTCTGCCTTAAAAGTTTTTTTCTTCTAAAAGGACAATTAATTACATTGCATTGTAGTTGGCATACCCTATTGGTGCTACTGATTTGTAAAGAGAACTATTGAAAAGTTCTGTTTTGAGGTACAGTTCACAACCTCTCTGTTTGGATTAACAGGGGAAGAATGCTTGTATGAATTTTTTTGTAAAAACATGAGCTTCCAATGTTTAATGGAAGTGATATAATAACACAGTCCATGTCTCCAGAGTTATCTTACAATGAACAGCAGAACAGTTTTAAATGCAAACATAGATTTCATAAACTTGAGTTTATTTATTTGATCTTTTTAAATGAGGGGATAAATCTTAAAGTCCAACAAAGGAAAAATTTGTTAGTCAAGCATTGTGTTAAAGCTTATGCACTGGACAACCGTTTCCAAGGAACTGTATGCTTTGTAGTCAAGATAGCCATTTACCTTTGATTACACAACTTTCAATAACTGGAAGTTGAAACTATGTAAGGCTCTTTATGTACCTTTGCATATCTTTTTTCTAGGTTGGTTATCTGTTCAATCTAGGTCTAAACATAGGTTTAGCATTTAAAAGCACTGCCCTGCCCTCTGATACCAAGACATGAATCATCACATACCAACTCAATTCTGATATTTGCATAAGTGAAGTATCTGATCTTACAAAGATACATGCCAATGCCTGCACGTATTGGGTGGCAAGACTGGATTCTAGCTCTACTAAAAATCACAAAAAGTATGACTGTGAGGGAGGATGTAAAATAAGCTCTCCGTACTTACATCTGCCAAGGACGTGCTAGTTGCCGCTTCCTGCAGCTCCCATTGGCCAGGAACGGCGAACCGCATCCACTGGGAGATGCGGGTGGCTGCGGAAATGTAAACAAACTGTCTGGCGGCCCACCAGCAGATTACCCTGATGGGCAGCGTGCAGCCTGCAGGCCACAGGTTACCCACCACTGTCTTAAACTCATGCACTCTACCATTTCATGATCACTTTCACCTAAGCTGCCTTCTACTTTCAAATTCTCAGCCTGTTCCTCCTTCTTTGTCCAAATAAAATCTAGAACAGCCTATTCCCTAGTAGCTTTCTCCACCTTCTGAAATAAAAAATACGAAATAATCAAAGCTGTATTGGAAATTTTGGGTGGTGTTGCAGGGAATGCCTGAGATGGTTTTCACAGGGTTTTACTAAAAAGAGGTGCAGAAGCAAGTCACCACAAGATGTTTTATGTAACCAAAATCAAACCTTAACAGGGCTGTGTGTAAAAGAAGAAAGTTCATCAGGCTTCTTAAGCACAAGCATCTTCATT
The DNA here is from genome assembly GCF_965152275.1 of Natator depressus. Classification (NCBI taxonomy): domain Eukaryota; kingdom Metazoa; phylum Chordata; order Testudines; family Cheloniidae; genus Natator; species Natator depressus. The sequence goes on along the minus strand of NC_134239.1, from coordinate 49,161,097 downwards.
TTCACTTTGTCATAGAAGATAACGGAGATAATGCAAAACGCTGCATATGCCTGGCCACTGAGTTATAAGAGAGGGCCTCAGATTCTATTCTAATTGAAGTCAATGTTATTTTTGCCATTTTGAGCATAAAATAAATGACTCTAAGTGCTAGATACTATGGAGGCTTTGCAGATTCATGTGAAAAATAGAAAATATCTTGAAAGTGAAGTAAAAATATTAATAACTTGCTTTTTCCTTTTCTAAATTCAATATTATTTTTCCAAGTTTAGTTCAAGTAAAATGGACAGTTCACATACTGTGATGAACAAGTGGGAAATGACTGCCTAGGAAGAAGTACTGCAGAAGAGGATCTGGGAGTTATAGTGGATTGCAAACTAAATAGGAGTCAAACAATGTCATGCTGTTGCAGAAAAAATGAACATCATTTTGGAATGTATTAGTAGGAGCATTGTAAACAAGACCCAAGAAACAATTCTTCCACTCTACTCAGCATTGATAAGGCCTCAACTGGAGTACTGTGTCCAGTTCTGGGCACCACACTTCGAGAAAGAGGTGAAAAAATTGGAGAAAGTCCAGAGGAGAGCAACAAAAATGATTAAAGGTCTAGAAAACATGACCTATGAGGGAAGATTGAAAATAGGGTTTGTTTAGACTGGAGAAGACTGAAGGGAGACATAACAGTCTTTAAGTACATAAAAAGGAGGGTGATAAATTGTTCTTCTTAACACTGAAGATAGGATAAGAAATTCTGGTCTTAAATTGCGCAAAGGAGATTTAGGTTAGATATGAGGAAAAGCTTCCTAACTGTCAGGGTAGTTAAGCGCTAGAACAAATAACCTATGGAGGTTGTGGAATTTCTGTCACTGGAAGTTTAAGAACAGGTTAGACAAATACCTGTCAGGGATGGTTTAGATCAGTGCTTCTAAAGCTATCTGATGTGGGGGACCGGCAATTTTTTTTTTCCAATGTGCGCGCAGACCGGCAGCTGATGGCTCGCGGACTGGCACCAGTCAGCATGGGTTACACATGCATTCAGAATTATACCTGCCTTTAAAGGCTAAAGATTTTTCTGCTCTTTTCTACTGTTAATTATGCAGAACCAAACCAATAAAATATTGTGAGCTGGATCCTGTATTGTGAGCTGGATCCTGTTTTGTGCATAATCAACAGAAGAGTTTGCCAAGTTCCAATCAGTTACATGTTATGTCTATGCAACCTTGTTAACATAAATGGGTCTGCGTAGGTATCACCGAGGGCATAATTAGGCCTACAAACATTGCTATTGATCATACACAATTAAGAAAGAACCAAGCTTGATTCTAAGATCTCAGTTTGAGGTTGAAGGGTTGGCACGGTGGGCCCGGGGGGGGATGGGGAGGGGGCACGGGACGGGACTCTGATATTGAAAATCTGAAATTGACAATACATTTGATACTGAAATTGTTGAGTCATTAACATGAAACTCCACAATTTTACAGTCACTTTTTGGAGAGTAGAAATGCACTTTGTGTTCAGTGGAGAGAGAGAAAGTGGTCTAGTCTATTGTATAGATAATTACAGGTAACTTCATAGTCTGTGTATGTACATATGCAGAGTTATGATCATACATTCACAACATACATAATGCACTCAGATTAGCAAAGTTTTCTGCATGCCTACATACAACACTCCCTTATGCCCCACCCTACAAAAGACAAATAAAAATAATAGAAAATATTTCAAAACTATAAGATCAGGTGCCACATGTCAGATTGTGCAGATACAGGGCTGCTTTCCAACTGATCTTCTCTTCATTTGGAAGATCTATTTCTTTCATCTCTACAGAGTGGTTATTAACATAGATAGCAACTTCTCTGGAATGGGGACGGAAAGGAACAGCTGGGTGGGAGGAGAAAAGTTATAAAACCAGATTTGTCTTTGTCAGGTCTACTGAATAAATACTGCTAATGGGGTTTCCAGCTTCTGAGAGTCTCCTAAAGGTCTTGTTTTCGGGACAAAGTCACCATGGGGGAGTTGCCAAGAATAAACCATAATTTAAAAATAAAAAATCATTCCTCCCCAGTTTAGAGGAGATCATCATAGCATCATAATTTCCCACAGACTTGAACATAGTTAGTGAGATGCTCCTTCTAAAGATATTAAATAATAAATAAAGATATTTCCATTCTAGGGGGATTCCCCTTCAAAGATTCTAGCATGTTATTACAGAGTCACTATATGGCTGCCAAGGATAGTCCTATGAGAAAATTACAACTGTGACATTGCCTTGTGAGGTGTCTCTCTTCTCATTCTCCATGGGACTGGGAGAAAATGAGAACTGTGGTGTTGCACCTCTCAGAATTTGGCCCATTTTGCACTAATTTCATGCTAATCTATATACATTCTTATATCATGCTCATCACCATATTATCTGAACGCCTTCCAGTAGTTCATTAAGCGACGTGACTAACATTCATCACATGTTTGCTCTCTCATCCTGTCCCCAGAGGGAGGAGTGTGTTCAGTAGAATGTTTATTATGAAATTTTTATAACATACACATGTTGCTACATGTTTATGTTAGAGAAGGCCAGGTCAAAGAACTGCGCCTTGCTCTTAGAGCAGAAGGTTGTGAGGATTGTGCTGGTCCTGGATTCTTGTGGGAGTTCATTCCACAGACCTGGGGTGGTCTCTGAAAAAGTTCTGACTCCTGCACAGATGAGTTTTACCCTTATTGTAGAAACTTCCATTGTGCCAGAGGAACATGGTGGTCCAACATAGTCTTCAGCCTGAGCTTTAGGCAATCTTTTAGATAGCCTGGGCCCAGGCCATAACAACTTTGAAAATACAGACTGAGACCTTGAACTTGATGTGATATTCAATGGCAAGCCAGTACAGAGAGCAGAGCACAAGGTTAATGAGCTGAGGGTAGCCTGTGCTGCTGAGGAGATGCATTGCAGTGCTCTGTGCTAAAGTTGCACATTCCTAAGTGCTGAAGGCTTCATGCCCGGGTTTATCACATTGCTAAACAGTAACTCCCCACTTAACGTCCTCTCTCTTAACGTTGTTTCGAGGTTACGTCCCTGCTCCATTACAGAACATGCTTGTTTAAAGTTGTGCAATGCTCCCCTATAACGTCATTTGGCTGCCTGCTTTGTCCACAGCTGGCGGACCCCATATCATCTTCCCTACACTCCCCACCCAGCACCTTCACCCGCCTGTGGACCCCGCGGATCAGCGCCTTACCCCTGCTTCCCCCGTCTCCTGTCTGCGGCAATCAGCTGTCTTGCGGTGTTCAGGAGGCAGGGGGAAGGAGCGAGGATGCGGCCCACAAGCCTCCCCCATCCCTCCTCTCTCCCCTGCCTCCTGAATGCCCCAAACCAGCTGATTGCCACAGGCAGGAGGCAGGGGGAGGCTGCGTGCCACATCCTTGCTCCTTCCCCCCGCCTCCTGAACACCGCAAGACAGTGGATTGCCGCCGGCAGGAGGCTGGGGGCAGGGGGAAGGAGCAAGGACATGGCGTGCGGAGTAAAGGAGGAGGAGAACGACGACGAGGCAGGGGAGAAGAGGCGGGTTAAGGATGGGGTTTGGGGGAAAGGGGTGGTGTGGATGGCCTGAAGGTTGAGCCCCCCGTCCCTGGCAAAGTTGGTGCCTGAGCTTGCAAGAACAGCAAGAGGAGCGGCCAGACAATCCACCCTCTTCCACTCTCTAACTCCACCACTTCAACCAAGCTTCATACTCAGCAATGATGATTATAGTATTAAATTGTTTCTTTAAAATTGTTTAAAACTTATACCTGTATTAAATTGCTTGTTTAAAATGCACATAATGCCTTTTGTCTGGCAAAAAAAAAATCCCTGGAACCTAACCCCCCCATTTACATTAATTCTTATGGGGAAATTAGATTCGCTTAACATCGTTTTGCTTAACGTCGCATTTTTTAGGAACATAACTACAACGTTAAGTGAGGAGTTATTGTATTTCAGCCAGGAAGTGACAAAGCCATGAATAACTGAGGCCCGGTCACTGTTCACCAGGATGGGACGGAGCTCCTTGCCAACCAGAGATGGTAGAAAGCATTATTCTCTGGTGCTGCTATGTGGGAGCCTCATGTTGCTGAGAAAGGAATCCAGGAGCAGTCCTAAGCTACAGACTGCACTGGCCATGACTGGGTGTGTACCTTCAACCAAAGCACCTAGTATCTCACTGTCTTTGTTAGTGTTTCTCTTGGATAACTTTTATCCATTTGGGATGTTTCTTCCTCTGGAAAGATTCAGACTGCAGGAGCAAAATCGGAGGAGACTTTAGCCTGCCTAATGGGGTCATATTAGGGTATAAGTAAAAGAGATAAGAAAATGAAGACAGACAAAGTAGTTCTGAGAATATGGGAAATAAGCTTGTTCTGACTGGAGCTATAAGAAACTTGGTGTTTTGGTTCACAAGTTATATTTTTGTTACCAACATTTTGCAAAAAAACTCTAATTCTTGCTATATGTCAAGTACAGATAGAGTACTTGTCTGTTCTATTACAACAATTCCTGAAGGCAAATTCTGAAGTTCTTAGTTAGACCCCAAAAAAACAAAAAGCTTTAACACAGTCACAACTCTTAAGGATTTCTGCATTTGGCCCTTATTGCCTAATCTTAGTTAAAGATGGCATCAATATTGCCTATGTAGCTGTGTAACTAAAAGGAGATGTTGACTTTTTTTGAGAACTGGGGCTATAAATGCAGTAGGAGTCCCCCCCCTACATAATCTATCCCATCCATCATGAGCAAAATGCAGGGTCATGACTTCTTTGGCATCACTCCAGAAAGTCTAACAAAAATATCCTGTACAGACAAATACAGTAGGTCATATTTTAATTGAAAATCCAGGTAGCTGACTATTGTTCACTCTTTCATTCCTACTGTACTTTAGAAATTACCCTTCACCTCTCACTGCTTTCAGTACATTTTCCAAAGGATAGCCGAATATGAATTTACTTTATGAAAAAGGCCTGAGTACATCTAGGCCTGGGAAATGTTTTAATCCGATGATGGGCTTCAGTCCTTGCCCTGTCACAGACATGATACCAAATATTTTGTTTTTGGCAATACTTTCTCTGAATAAATTTTCACACTACAGAGGACTAACTCACTAAAGGTAGACTGGATAAACATGGGTTGTGTTCATCCTTGGTGTAAGTCCATTGATTTCAGCTGAGTTGCACCAGGGATGAATTTGTCCCAATATTTTTATCTTCTTTCATTTGCTAAAGTAGATACAGACAGTAAATCCTAAAGTAGGATTTGCTACTTACAAGTGCCATGTAATTTATGGTATTCTGTAAGCAGAGATATTAATGCCCATGATAGCCAGAAAGGTACAAAGGATTCATTTTGCTTATCTCATGTATGAGTTCTCCTACAGTACTTATTTCACTCTTAATTCCAGCTAATCATTCTAAAAACTTTGTTAGTATAAAAACCTGTATTTATGTTTCCACTATTGACTTCCACTCTGGCTGACTTGTGTGTGAAAACTGCACGCCACATGGCACTTTAGCCAGTGGAAGTGGTGCATTAACATTAAATTCACACACCAGAAAAAACAAAACACGACTGAAAAGTGTTGAAATGAACATAACTCCTAGGCAACAGTAATGAATAGATTAGTCTAACATCTTATAAAACCTGACAGTCTGTTTTACTGAAGAAATGTTAATACATAATGTGCTCCTCAGAATACATTTCATTGGGTCACAGTACCACGAAACCCATTATTGAATGTTGAGCTGCCTTAAAGAAACACACACTAGTACATTCTGAACAAATCTAAACATTTTGAGAGAGAGGCATAAAGTGTTGAATGTTCTTTAAAGGTCATATTAACGTTTTAAGTGCATAACTTATGTAAAAGACAGCTGGTAACTTTGTGAGGGCTCATATCAACGATAGTGACAGCATCAGCAGAACAACGAGTAGAAACTTTGCAATCCTTTTGTCATATTAACTTTTAATTTCTAGAAGCATTTCCCTGTGGAATGTCATTAAAACCTCAGTAATGTCGATAAACTAGTATTGCTACGTCAGCAATGAGGAGACTTATTTTTCAGAGATGGTACTAAACTGGAGAGAGGTTTTTAATAGTATCATGGAGTTGGACATAATAGAACTGTATAAAGTTTTCCTTACAAATTCCCCAAAATAAGCAGATTGCTGCTGGTTTCCTGTTTAATTACAAACCATACATTTTTGGTAACTTTTGAGTTGAGATACAGAGCCTGTTACATTTTAGATGGTTCAAACCCATCCCATTAACCTTTTGGTGCCTCTAATCCCCCATTATAATCCTTTACATTTAAAACAGAAAAACAAAATTTAATTAGTAAACTGTATCATCCTTCAATAACTGAAGCTTTTAAAAAAACCAAAAACTTTACTGAACACCCTAGTTTAGAAGCCATTCTGTTCATTAATTACCTTTTAGGGAGTCATTTGGTACAGACAACCTGGAAAAATTGAGTTCTTTCTTACTTTTAAAAGTAAGCTAATGCATAAAATTATGTTCACTATTTGTGATATTATTTCAACTCTTGAATGGAGTCTGCAAAAAGAGACACACTAAATCCTCCACCTTAATCCAGGTTTGACTGTGGTTTTCAAAGGAGCCTTAGGGAGTAAAGGTACCCAAATCCCATTAACATGCATTTGGAATTTTGTTCTAAACTACCTCAGGCTCCTTTGGAAACCCCAGGTTACATATTAAAATAATTAAATTCCACTTCTTTATTGGTTAGTCTCTAAGGTGCCACTAGTACTTCTTTTCTTTCTTTAGAGTACTTTTTATTGGTTCACAAACATAGCAACACTTACAACATGTCTCACACATTTTAAAGCATCAGATCAGCAGTAAACAAGACTTCAAGACAGTGGATATATCATGAGAATTTCATACAGAGACTAAATATTTGAAACTTAGTTTTGGGGGAAGAAAAGTCAACATGCCTAAATAAAATACATAAAAACCACACACCTATATCCCAATGATTATTGATTATTTCTATCACAGTACTGCCTCAGTGCTTAAAGTGGGGCCTTTGTTTCATTGCAGTAGACTCTATCCTTCAGCACGTACCCTTGAAAGATCTAAAAAAGCCCAGCCCAACTCCACTATTTCATAGTAACAAGTTAGTCCACATCCAACTCAATTTTGTTGTTCTGTCTGGAGGACAATTTAGGTATTGCCTCCATACATTCCCCCTTCTCCCTCCTGAGGGAAGAGTGTTTAATCAAATACAGGAACACATGCTTTTGGAAGTTACTACTAGCTATTTTGCATTACTAGTTAAAGGGTTGCCCCAAATCTATCATTTTTGAATGGGAAAAACAAACAAACAAACAAACAAATCAAACAGGCTAGGAGATTTAACAGTTCTCCAGAGAGACAAATGGGGGATTGACCTGGTATACTAGGTCTATAAAAGTTGAGATAACAGACAGAGGTCACTTGGTTTGAGAAGGTGGCTGACCCTGACCTGTTATTCAGAGAAAAATGAAAGCCCTGCTGCAAGTGGATGATAATAAGATGTTTTCTATATCTGTGTTAGTCCTTGCTGAATATATTTGAATTAATGTATCTCCATCATAACATTGCTGTTAGAAATGGAAGCAAAAAGCTTAGCCCTAAATGGACTTTTGTGATCACATCAACCAGATAAAAGAATCAAACACAGCACAAACTATTTCATGATGCAGTAAAACAAACCTCAAGCCTCTCCCACCAAAAATCAGTGAAGAGAAAAGTGTTTGTGTAGTATAAAATGATGGTTTTCAGGAGTAAAAACTAAAGGTAGCATTCTCAGAAAAGCTGCAGTGGAAAATATCCCTATGTTTGAGGGAGTCTTGATTTTTGCAGTCCAGTGACGCTCTGAGCACATGCATACAAATCAATATAGGCCAAATCCTGCAGTCCTTAAGTCAGGCAAAACCACCACTGATTCTAGTGGGAGCTCAGTTAAAGTCAACAGGAACTTTGTCCGCAAGATCTGGTCCTGTAGCTACATTTTATTTGTCCTTGCCATCTTCATTATGACAATTTAGAACATGCATTATCCCAGAAGAGACTGATGAAAGAGCACATGCCATCCAAAGGAAGGCTGGGTCAAATTCCGAGTGATTTTTCTACATTTTATACATCAGGTCAAATTCTGCTTACCTTTCTCACGGAAGTAGTCAGATTGACTCTAATGGGATTACTGATGTGTGTAACAAATAGTAATTGGCTCATCTTTGTCATCTTGTGGTATTTTCTATAAATGCAAGCATCTTTTTCACACACATGCTTCTGCACCACACCAAAGTACCTGGTATTAAAGCACATTAAGAACAGTTACTTTCATTGCATTTGGCAACCTTGTTGGCAGTCTTAGAAGAGAGACTAAGGATGCTGTCTCAAACCTAGCCCTAGACTGAAGTAGAGCTGTAAACAGGGGAATTTGAGTGGGAGTTTGAAAGGGGAGTTTGTCTTGTGGTGCTTGTTTTTTGCTGTGGGGGGTGGTGTTTTGGTGTGGTTTGTGTTTCCCAGATTAACAGGATTTAGGTGGGAAGGCAATGACAGATACAGAGGTAGCAGTGGGAGTGACCCATGTCATGGAAGACACACTCAAGATGACTGGATGTGGAAGCTGTGGTATGTACATGATCCTGGAGGGGGTACCTGGTAAGAGTTTTGTCTGTATGAAATGCCGTCTGATAGAGCTGATGGAGGAAAAGATCCGAGGTTTGGAGTTGCAGGTGGAGAGTCTGGTAGAGTTTAGGAAGGGGTTTGAGCAGATTATGGAGCAAAGACATGAGGTATCTGAAGGGAAAAGCTCAGACTTGCAGATGGAAGCAGGGCTGGGGAATTCTGAGGGGAGACTGGGTGAGGAAAGTGGTCAGTGGAAGCATGTGACTAAAAGAACCAGGCAGAGGAAAAGACGGGCTAGTGAAGGAGAAATAGAGCTCAGGAATAGGTATGCAGAGTTGGAAAATGAAGAAGGGGCTCAGCAGGTAGTCAATGAAGGTGGAAGGGCAAGGAAGAAGAGAAGAGCGGCTAGTCCTAATGGAAAAGGGGAAGAGTTAATGGAGATTACACCAAATATGAGCCCCAGAAGGATTCAGGATGGGTTTAAGAGGATTACAAGGGAGAATAGGAATGGAAAGAACTTTCAGCCAGAGGGAACAGGGGATAGACTGGAGAATAGCACCGTCACTAGGAAAAGGCAGGTCTATGTGATTGGGGACTCTTTACTGAGAAGAATAGACAGGTCTGTAACCAGAGCTGATCCAGAGAATAGGAGGGCGTGCTGTCTTCCAGGTGCTAAGATACGGGATGTAGACCTGAGGTTGAAAAGGATTCTAAAGGGAGCGGGAAAGAATCCCCTAATTATCCTTCATGTGGGAACAAATGATACGGCTAGATTCTCGCTGGAAAGTATTAAGGGAGACTATGCTAGGCTGGGGAAGACACTTAAGGAAATTGAGGCTCACGTGATCTTTAGTGGGATTCTGCCTGTTCCTAGAGAAGGGCAACAAAGGTGTGACAAGATTATGACTATCAACAGATGGCTTAGGCAGTGGTGCTATAAAGAGGGCTTTGGGGCTATAAGTATGGCCACTGGGAGGCATTCATGGATAGAGGACAGTTCTCTCGGGATGGACTTCATCTGAGTAGGGAAGGAAATAGACTTCTAGGATGGAGGCTGGCACAACTGATTAAGAGAGCTTTAAACTAGGAATTAGGGGGAGATGTCCAGGTAATCTCCACGCCAGAATTTAGCATTGAGAGGAAAGAAAATGAAGTAAGAGTGGATACAGCCGTGGGTCGGAGGAAGGGCAGTGTAGATACAAGTCTATAGGTTATACTGGTAGTAAAATGACCTTGCCTAATAGGGTACAGAATGTGAGTGAGGCCAAACAGCAAAAATTAAGATGTTTGTACACTAATGCTAGGAGCCTAGGTAACAAAATGGAGGAACTAGAGCTACTGGTGCAGGAAGTGAAACCAGATATTATAGGGATAACAGAAACATGGTGGAATAGTAGTCATGACTAGACTACAGGTATTGAAGGGTATGTGCTGTTTAGGAAAGACCGAAATAAAGGTAAAGGTGGTGGAGTAGCATTGTATATCAATGATGAGGTAGAATGTAAAGAAATAAGAAGCAATGAAATGAATATGACTGAGTCCGTCTGGGCAAAAATTACATTGGGGAAGAAAACTATTAGAACCTCCCCTGGGATAGTGCTTGGGGTGTGCTATAGACCGCTGGGATCTAATTTGGATATGGATAGAGCACTTTTTAATGTTTTTAATAAAGTAAATACTAATGGAAAAAGAAAAGGAGTACTTGTGGCACCTTAGAGACTAACCAATTTATTTGAGCATAAGCTTTCGTGAGCTACAGCTCACTTCATCAGATGCATCCTCGGATGCTGTAGCTCACGAAAGCTTATGCTCAAATAAATTGGTTAGTCTCTAAGGTGCCACAAGTACTCCTTTTCTTTTTGCGACTACAGGCTAACACGGCTGTTACTCTGAAACCTACTAATGGAAACTGTGTGATCATGGGAGACTTTAACTTCCCAGATATAGACAGGAGGATGAGTGCTAGTAATAATAATAGGGCTCAGATTTTCCTAGATGCGATAGCTGATGGATTCCTTCAGCAAGTAGTTGCTGAACCAACTAGAGGGGATGCCATTTTAGATTTGGTTTTGGTGAGTAGTGAGGACCTCATAGAAGAAATGGTTGTAGGGGATAATCTTGGCTCAAGTGATCATGAGCTAATTCAGTTCAAACTGAATGGAAGGATTAATAAAAATAAATCTGCAGCTAGGGTTTTTGATTTCAAAAGGGCTGACTTTCAAAAATTAAGGAAATTGGTTAGGGAAGTGGATTGGACTGAAGAATGTATGGATCTAAAGGTAGAGGAGGCCTGGGATTATTTTAAGTCAAAACTGCGGAAGCCTGCATCCCAAGTAAGGGGAAAAAATTCATACGCAGGAGTTGTAGAACAAGCTGGATGAGCAAGCATCTCAGAGAGGTGATTAAGAAAAAGCAGAAAGCATATAGGGAGTGGAAGAAGGGAGGGATCAGCAAGGAAAGCTACCTTATTGAGGTCAGAACATGTAGGGATAAAGTGAGACAGGCTAAAAGTCAAGTAGAGTTGGACCTTGCAAAGGGAATTAAAACCAATAATAAAAGGTTCTATAGCCACATAAATAAGAAGAAAACAAAGAAAGAAGAAGGAGTGGGACCGCTAAACACTGAGGATGGAGTGGAGGTCAAGGATAATCTAGGCATGGCCCAATATCTAAACAAATACTTTGCCTCAGTCTTTAATAAGACTAAAGAGGATCTTAGGGATAATGGTAGCATGACAAATGGGAATGAGGATATGGAGGCAGACATTACCATATTTGAGGTAGAAGCGAAACTCAAACAGCTTAATGGGACTAAATCGGGGGGCCCAGATAATCTTCGTCCAAGAATATTAAAGGAATTGGCACATGAAATTGCAAGCCCATTAGCAAGAATTTTTAATGAATCTGTAAACTCAGGGGTTGTACCGTATGATTGGAGAATTGCTAACATAGTTCCTATTTTTAGGAAAGGGGAAAAAAGTGATCCGGGTAATTATAGGCCTGTTAGCTTGACACCTGTAGTATGCAAGGTCTTGGAAAAAATTTTGAAGGAGAAGGTAGTTAAGGACATTGAAGTCAATGGTAAATGGGACAAAATACAACATGCTTTTACAAAAGGTAGATCGTGCCAAACCAACCTGATCTCCTTCTTTGAGAAAGTAACAGATTTTTTAGACAAAGGAAACGCAGTGGATCTTATTTACCTAGATTTTAGTAAGGCATTTGATACCGTGCCACATGGGGAATTATTAGTTAAATTGGGTAAGATGGGGATCAATAGGAAAATTGAAAGGTGGATAAGGAATTGGTTAAAGGGGAGACTACAACGGGTCCTACTGAAAGGTGACCTGTCAGGCTGGAGGGAGGTTACCAGTGGAGTTCCTCAAGGATCGGTTTTGGGACCAATCTTATTTAATCTTTTTATTACTGACCTTGGCACAAAAAGTGGGAGTGTGCTAATAAAGTTTGCGGATGATACAATACTGGGAGGTATTGCCAATTTATAGAAGGACAGGGATACCCTACAGGAGGATCTGGATGACCTTGTAAACTGGAGTAATAGTAATAGAATGAAATTTAATAGTGAGAAGTGTAAGGTCATGCATTTAGGGATTAATAACAAGAATTTTAGTTATAAGCTAGGGACGCATCAATTAGAAGTAACGGAGGAGGAAAAGGACCTTGGAGTATTGGTTGATCATAGGATGACTATGAGCCGCCAATGTGAAATGACTGTGAAAAAGGGTAATGCGGTCTTGGGATGCATCAGGAGAGGTATTTCCAGTAGGGATAAGGAGGTTTTAGTACCGTTATACAAGGCACTGGTGAGACCTCACCTGGAATACTGTGTGCAGTTCTGGTCTCCCATGTTTAAGAAGGATGAATTCAAACTGGAACAGGTACAGAGAAGGGCTACTAGGATGATCCGAGGAATGGAAAACTTGTCTTATGAAAGGAGACTCAGGGAGCTTGGCTTGTTTAACCTAACTAAAAGAAGGTTGAGGGGGAATATGATTGCTCTCTATAAATATATCAGAGGGATAAATACTGGAGAGGAATTATTTAAGCTCAGTACCAATGTGGACACAAGAACAAATGGATATAAACTGGCCACTAGGAAATTTAGACTAGAAATTAGACGAAGGTTTTTAACCATCAGAGGAGTGAAGTTTTGGAATAGCCTTCCAAGGGAAGCAGTGGGGGCAAAAGATCTATCTGGCTTTAAGATTAAACTCGATAAGTTTATGGAAGAGATGGTATGATGGGATAACATGGTTTTGATAATTAAATATTCATGGTAAATAGGCCCAATGGCCTGTGATGGGCTATTAGATGGGGTGAGATCTGAGTTACCCAGGAAAGAATTTTCTGTAGTATCTGGCTGATGAATCTTGCCCATATGCTCAGGGTTTAGCCGATCGCCATATTTGGGGTCGGGAAGGAATTTTCCTCCAGGGCAGATTGGAAGAGGCCCTGGAGGTTTTTCGCCTTCCTATGTAGAATGGGGCACGGGTCACTTGCTGGAGGATTCTCTGCTCCTTGAATTCTTTAAACTACGATTTGAGGACTTCAATAGCACAGATATAGGTGTCCGGTGTTTTTTTTTGTAGGAGTGGTGGGTGAAATTCTGTGGCCTGCGTTGTGCAGGAGGTCAGACTAGATGATCATAATGGTTCCTTCTGACCTAAATATCTATGAATCTATTTCTGAGGAACACCAGGCAGTGCAGAGGCATGCAAAAATTAACACAAATAAACTAAAAGGTTAACTGAACTCATCTGAAGTTTAAAGTGTGAGGTTCATTTTGGTTCATGATTGGACCCAGGTTTATATCTACTTATATTCGATAATAAAAACTGTCTCAGTTACCTTGAATAATAAAAAGAGACTGTGGCCAAAAGCTGGAAGCCCTTACTCAAGCAAAACAGTGATTGAACTCAAGGAAGTAATTAGTGAAGAAAACTGAGTGAGGACTTTAGGATTCTATTTAGAATAATGCCTAAATATATTAGCTTGTACATAACTTTACCCATGCAAGTAGTCCAAAGGGATAGTCATAAGAATGTTCATAACTTTCATATTTGAAGGACTGGCACCTCACTTTTTACCATTATGTTTAATTAAACTAGTTACTTTTTATGCCTTATTTACCTGGATCTCTAATGCGATCGGACAGGTCAGCTTCACTTTCTATTTACATTTAGTGAGAGTGAGAACCAGAAAGTGAAACTGAATGTCCTGATCCAGCAAAGCTCTTAACCACTTGCTTAAAGTTAAGCATAAGCTTAAATGCTTGGCTGAATCAGGGCCTATGCTGTGGAGACGTCAAACACCACAAGGAGGGTAATACTTTAATTTAAAACAAAATTTCTCTTTCTGCAAGCACACACTCACAAGTTCTCACTATCCTAGAGTCTATTTACAGTTCAAAAGAGTCAATTAAAGGCTTACATACTTGTTTACATTTTACAATGATTAACCACCACTTTATCCTCTCCTTTTCCCTAAATATGTCACACTCTGTATCCTTCCATTAAACACAGCAACATCATAGTTTAACTATATTCTTTTCATAAACATGATATTAAAATACTATTTGTAAAAGTCTTCCTCATTTTGCAATAGTAAAGTCTTCCCACAGTGGGCTTTGTCTCCTGGGACAAAGTTAAATATAGATAAATTTGCTATTGCAATCACTCCAGAACATAAACAACAAGTGGTTCTTAGGAATATTGACAGAGGAAGATTCAGTAGATTTACATTTACACTGAGGATAAGAGTGTTTGATTGCTCTGATGGAATCCGTTGGAAAACAGGATATTTGCATAACCATATTAAAATGACTGGCAGTTTTCCTTCATGAGAGGAAAACAAACTTCCTGACAAAGATAATAGCATAATAGCTAAGCAACCCTTTTGTGGTAACTGGAACACCAGCAACAGAAATATTTACACTGTTTTTATAGCACTTTAGGACTTAGCTATCTAGAAGGCTGGAGGAATTTTTCTGTACTTCTAAAAATGGATGCCAGACAGAGGGCCTGAAAAGAAAAATAAGCTTTAGCTTTTTGGAAATATGTATAGTGACTACAAAATAAAATGTTGGCACTCAGTGCCACTGCCCAGACTCCGATGTGTTTTTCTTTCTAAGATGCAGTTTGTGAATTTGTTTGAATATCATTTTAAATATTCTATTGAATATCATCAGTGGTTAAAATTTCCAATTGATATCAGGTATTACAATTATATTCTAGTCTGAGTAGAAGGAAAGACTTGTAAACTAGCAAAGGTTAAGTTTTTCAGTGTAACTACTGCCACGAATGGAAAACAGCAAAAAGCTGAGAAGGCAACATGCATTTGATAGGTTTCAGAGTAACAGCCGTGTTAGTCTGTATTCGCAAAAAGAAAAGGAGTACTTGTGGCACCTTATAGACTAACCCAATTTATTTGAGCATAAGCTTTCGTGAGCTCAAATAAATTGATTAGTCTCTAAGGTGCCACAAGTACTCCTTTTCTTTATGCATTTGATAGTGAGTAAAAATACAAAAAGGTCTAAAGAACCTCCTAAATTCCACATTTGATACTTACTATATAGGTCATTAAATATACTTAGATTACACACACACACAATTTATACCACAGAAGTAGTGCATACACAAGACTACTCAATTATTAGAGAATGATGATGGTTTAAGGCCAGGTTGTGAAACACTTCTCTTCCCCCCACCCCCCCAGACACACACACACACACACACACACACACACACACACACACACACAGAGGAGAGGAATTACTCAGGTGACTAAAGTCAGTGGGACAATGTGTGTGAACATTTTTTCATTATGGCCCCTGCTGAAGAAAACATACCTCTCAGGAGGGTGCTTAAATACTAAGTACAGGCTGAAGTACTCTCCTGAATAGGGATAAATTTAAGTGCTTTCCTAAATTGGGGCCTATGGAGAGGAAGGGGTTTTGCAATCTGGTCCATAAGGTGTAGTGGTTTAGTCACTACTAAAATGTCAGGTTTCAGAGTAACAGCCGTGTTAGTCTGTCTTCAACAACAAAACTTCAAATCCAGACTCCAGCAAGAAACTGTTGAATTGGAATTCATTTGCAAATTGGATACAATTAACTTAGGCTTGAATAGAGACTGGGAGTGCCTAAGTCATTATGCAAGGTAACCTATTTCCCCTTAAAAAGAAAAGGAGTACTTGTGGCACCTTAGAGACTAACCAATTTATTTGAGCATAAGCTTTCGTGAGCTACAGCTCACTTCATCGGATGCATACTGTGGACAGTCCACAGTATGCATCCGATGAAGTAGGCTGTAGCTCACGAAAGCTTATGCTCAAATAAATTGGTTAGTCTCTAAGGTGCCACAAGTACTCCTTTTCTTTTTGCGAATACAGACTAACACGGCTGTTACTCTGAAACCTATTTCCCCTTGTTTTTTCCTAACCCCCCTCCCCCCCCTCAGACGTTCTTGTTAAACCCTGGATTTGTGCTGGAAATGGCCCACCTTGATTATCATACACATTATAAGGAGAATGGTCACTTTAGATAAACTATTGCCAGCAGGAGAGTGGGGTGGGGGGAGGTATTTTTTCATGCTTTGTGTGTATAAAAGATCTTCTACACTTTCCACAGTATGCATTCAATGAAGTGAGCTGTAGCTCACGAAAGCTTATGATCAAATAAATTGGTTAGTCTCTAAGGTGCCACAAGTACTCCTTTTCTTTTTACTAAAATGTCAAAATTCTGTGGGTAGCTGTTGGTAAATATTATCTGAGATATTGAAGTTCTTCCTGTTCTGAGCAGAGAAAAGCAATGTTTATCTCAGATACTGACTGTGCTCAGTGAGGGCAAATGCTGATTTTTGACTGTTGACCATCACATGAAAATACTAAGGTACAGGTGGATTTGAAAGCACCTACAGTGATTTACTGAGCGACATGGCATCTCTCTCAAATATGAGTGAAGGACTGGAAGGTACAACTCTTGTGTATCATAGGACTGCTCTTTCCCATAATTGTGAGTAGACCGGCTTTAACTCTGTCTTCAGAGAGTTGTTCCATACAGAGGAGAACAGTGTTTTCCTTGGATGAAGGCTTTGCTACCCTGCAGTGGAAGAGAGGAGGTTGGGAGCTAATCACAAAAAGAGGCTGAAATCCTAAACCCATTATTCATGCAGCTAGTATCTAATCAGTTTTGACCAGGAGCACCAAATCATAGAATCATAGAGTATCAAGGTTGAAGGGACCTCAGGAGGTCATCTAGTCCAACCCCCTGCCCAAAGCAGGACCAATCCCCAACTAAATCATCCCAGCCAGGGCTTTGTCAAGCCTGACCTTAAAAACCTCAAAAGGAAGGAGATTCCACCACCTTCCTAGGTAATGCATTCCAGTGCTTCACCACCCTCCTAGTGAAAAAGTTTTTCCTAATATCCAACCTAAACTTACCCCACTGCAACTTGAGACCATTACTCCTTGTTCTGTCATCTGCTACCACTGAGAACAGTCTAGATCCGTCCTCTTTGGAACCCCCTTTCAGGTAGTTGAAAGCAGCTATCAAATCCCCCCTCATTCTTCTCTTCCGCAAACTAAACAATCCCAGTTCCCTCAGCCTCTCCTCATAAGTCATGTGTTCCAGTCCTCTAATCATTTTTGCTGCCCTCCGCTGGACTCTCTCCAATTTTTCCACATCCTTCTTGTAGTGTGGGGCCCAAAACTGGACACAATACTCCAGATGAGGCCTCACCAATGTCGAATAGCGGGGAACGATCAAGTCCCTCGATCTGCTGGCAATGCTTCTACTTATACTGCCCAAAATGCAGTTAGCCTTCTTGGCAACAAGGGCATACTGTTTACTCATATCCAGCTTCTCGTCCACTGTAACCCCTAGGTCCTTTTCTGCAGAACTGCTGCCTAGCCATTCAGTCCCTAGTCTGTAGTGGAGCATGGGATTCTTCCGTCCTAAGTGCAGGACTCTGCACTTGTCCTTGTTGAACCTCATCAGATTTCTTTTGGCCAAATCCTCCAATTTGTCTAGGTCCCTCTATATCCTATCCCTACCCTCCAGCGTATCTACCACTCCTCCCAGTTTAGTGTCATCTGCAAACTTGCTAAGGGTGCAGTCCATGCCATTCTCCAGATCATTAAAGATGATATTGAACAAAACCGGGCCCAGGACCGACGCTTGGGGCACTCCGCTTGATACTGGCTGCCAACTAGACATGGAGCCATTGATCACTACCCATTGAGACCGACAATCTAGCCAACTTTCTATAGTCCATCCATCCAGCCCGTACTTCTTTAACTTGCTGGCAAGAATACTGTGGGAGACCGTATCAAAAGCTTTGCTGAAGTCAAGGAATAACAAGTCCACTGCTTTCCCCTATTCCACAGAGCCAGTTATCTCATCATAGAAGGCAATTAGATTAGTCAGGCATCACTTGCCTTTTGTGAATCCATGCTGACTGTTCCTGATCACTTTCCTCTCCTCTAAGTGCTTCAGAATTGATTCCTTGAGGATCTGCTCCATGATTTTTCCAGGGACTGAGGTGAGGCTGACTGGCCTGTAGTTCCCCAGATCCTCCTCCTTCCCTTTTTTAAAAATGGGCACTATGTTAACCTTTTTCCAGTTGTCCGGGACCTCCCCTGATCACCATGCGTTTTCAAAGATAATAGCGAATGGCTCTGCAATCCGCCAACTCCTTTAGCACTCTCGGATGCAACGCATCCGACCCCATGGACTTGTGCTCGTCCAGCTTTTCTAAATAGTCCAGAACCAATTCTTTCTCCACAGAGGGCTGGTCACCTCCTCCCCATGCTGTGCTGCCCAGTGCAGTAATCTGGGAGCTGACCTTGTTCATGAAGACAGAGGCAAAAAAAGCATTGAGTACATTAGCTTTTTCCACATCCTCTGTCACTAGGTTGCCGCCCCCATTCAGTAAGGGGCCCACACTTTCCTTGACTTTCTTCTTGTTGCTAACATACCTGAAAAAACCCTTCTTGTTACTCTTAACATCTCTTGCTAGCTGCAACTCCAAGTGTGCTTTGGCCTTCCTGATTTCACCCCTGCATATCTGAGCAATATTTTTATACTCCTCCCTGGTCATTTGTCCAGTCTTCCACTTCTTGTAAGCTTCTTTTTTGTGTTTAAAATCAGCAAGGATTTCACTGTTAAGCCAAGCTGGTCACCTGCCATATTTACTATTTTTTCTATACATCGGGATGGTTTTTTTGTGTAACCTCAATAAGGATTCTTTAAAATACAGCCAACCCTCCTGGACTCCTTTCTCCCTCATGTTATTCTCCCAGGGGATCCTGCCCATCAGTTCCCTGAGGGAGTCAGTCTGCTTTTCTGAAGTCCAGCCTCTGTATTCTGCTGCTCTCCTTTCTTCCTTGTGTCAGGATCCTGAACTCGACCATCTCATGGTCACTGCCTCCCAGGTTCCCCTCCACTTTTGCTTCCCCTACTAATTCTTCCCGGTTTGTGAGCAGCGGGTCAAAAGGAGCTCTGCCCCTAGTTGGTTCCTCCAGCACTTGCACCAGGAAATTGTCCCCTACACTTTCCAAAAACTTCTTGGATTGTCTGTGCACCGCTGTAGTGCTCTCCCAGCAGATATCAGGGTGATTGAAGTCTCCCATGAGAACCAGGGCCTGCGATCTAGTAACTTCCGTTATTTGCTGGAAGAAAGCCTCGTCCATCTCATCCCCCTGGTCTGGTAGTCTATAGCAGACTCCCACCACGACATCACCCTTGTTGCTCACACTTCTAAACTTAATCCAGAGACTATCAGGTTTTTCTGCAGTTTCATACCAGAGCTCTGAGCCGTCATACTGCTCTCTTACATACAATGCAACTCCTCCACCTTTTCTGCCCTGCCTGTCCTTCCTGAACAGTTTATATCCATCCATGACAGTACTCCAGTCATGTGAGTTATCCCACCAAGTCTCTGTTATTCCAATCACATCATAATTCCTTGACTGTGCCAGGACTTCCAGTTCTCCCTGCTTGTTTCCCAGGCTTCTTGCATTTCTGTATAGGCACTTAAGATAACTCTCTGATTGTCCTGCTTTCTCAGTATGAGGCAGGAGCCCTCCCCTCTTGCACTCTCCTGCTTGTGCTTCCTCCCGATATCGCACTTCCCCACTTACCTCACGGCTTTGGTCTCCTTTCACCAGTGAACCTAGTTTAAAGCCCTCCTCACTAGGTTAGCCAGCCTGCTTGTAAAGATGCTCTTCCCTCTTCGTTAGGTGGAACTTGTCTGTGCCTAGCACTCCTCCTTCTTGGAACAGCATCCCATGGTCAAAGAATCCAAAGCCTTCTCTCCGACACCATCTGTGTAGCCATTCGTTGACTTCCACGATTCAATGGTCTCTACCCAGGCCTTTTCCTTCCACAGGGAGGATGGACGAGACCACCACTTGCACCTCAAACGCCTTTATCCTTCTTCCCAGAGCTACATAGTCTGCAGTGATCTGCTCAAGGTCATTCTTGGCAGTAACATTGGTGCCCATGTGGAGAAGTAGGAAGGGGTAGCGATCTGAGGGCTTGATGAGTTTTGGCAGTCTCTCTGTTACATCATGAATCCTAGCTCCTGGCAAGCAGCGGACTTCTCAGTTTTCCCGGTCGGGGTGGCAGAGAGATGACTCAGTCTCCCTGAGGAGGGAGTCCCCGACCACCATCACCCACCCCCTTCTCTTGGGAGCGGTGGTCGTGGAACCCCCATCCCTAGGACAGTGCATCTCATACCTTCCAATCGGCGGAGACGCCTTCTGCTCTCTTTCCCTCAGATGTATCATCTAGTCCACTCTCCGCATTAGTACCTGTGGAGAGAACATGAAAACGGTTGCTTTCCTGTATCTGCATGCTGGTACATGGATGCTCCCCTTTCTTCTTCTGGAGGTCACATGCTGCCAAATTTCTTCACCATCCTTCTGTCCCCGCTGCGCAGCCTGCTCTCAATCTTCAGAATGTTGTGTCCGTAGAAGCATATCCTGCCATCTGTCCAGGAAATCTTCAGTTTCTCTTATGCAATGCAGGGTCGATACTTGTTTCTCCAGACCTTGAGCCTTCTCTTCCAACATGGAGACGAGCTTGCACTTTGTACAGAAATTTCCACTACATGCATCCAACGAAGTGGGTATTCACCCACGAAAGCTTATGCTCCATAGACTCATAGATATTAAGGTCAGAAGGGACCATTATGATCATCTAGTCACAGAATCTCACCCACACACTCCTGCAATAAACCGCTCACCTATGTCTGAGCTATTGAAGTCCTCAAATCATGGTTTAAAGACTTCAAGGTGCAGAGAATCCTCCAGCAAGTGACCCATGCCACATGCTACAGGGGAAGGCGAAAAACCCCCAGGGCCTCTTCCAATCTTCCAGTCCTTCCCGACCCCAAATATGGCGATCAGCTGAACCCTGAGCATGTGGGCAAAATTCACCAGCTAGATACCCAGGAAAGAATTCTCTGTAGTAACTCAGATCCCACCCCATCTAACATCCCATATGTCTGTTAGTCTATAAGGTGCCACAGGACTCTTTGCTGTTTGTACAGAAAGTCGCTTCTTTCCTGTGGAAGAAAGACAAACATGGCACATCCTGTGCAGGTAACAACAGCTGAACGCTCACCATCCATATTACCTTCCTTCTAAGAGCTTCCTCAAGTGTTGTAGTAACTACTCAGAGAAGCCTGCAAGATGAAAGCCTTAGTGGGCTCTCCCCAGGCAAACTCCCTCTCTTAGCCTCTCTGCTGTTCGCCAGTCAGCTGGGTTGCAGCTGACTGGCTTTTTATAAGAGTCAGGCCCACTCAAGGCTCTCCTGGAACAAATGATGCATTCCACAGGTATTCAATCCCATGCTGAAATTCAGCGAAGTTCAAGTTCCACTGGTATTTTGAAAAAAACATTTTTCTTTGGCTGCAGATCTGGGTGTGGGAAAGTATTTTACCATTTTTTCTCCTGTGCCATTAATGTAACTAAACCAAAAGTGGTAGATGGAGAAATTCAGTTTCATTATACAATCTCCATGCTCCTGCTATAGACACTTCCCCCTCTGGAAATACAGTACTTGCAAAACCTAAGTTTCCCTGCAGAACATCATATTAAGAATCTAATCTACCAGACACTTACGTGCATTACTCATGATGTGAGTATAGTTCTCTCATTGAATCTCAGGGAAGGATGCTGAAATAGATGTAAATCCAGATCACCTGGAGAGGGATTAATAATTTTCAGAAAGAAAAATCAAGCATTAGCATGGAGAAAATACATGTTCTTGCTATCTCAGGCCTATTATGGGATGGGGAGTAGCACACTCAGCACAACCAAGAAAAACAAATTATCTTATCACTGTGTGCTATGAAGACATTTAGTACAATATGCTGATAGAGTGTTATGTGTTTGTCTGCTCAGCAACAAGGCAGAGTTGTTCTGTCGTGTTTAATTCATCCTTGCTCCTTAACTTCTCATGTGAGACTGGGGGTGGGGGGGGGGTTGGAAATCAAATCCAGGTTTGTCAACTAAGCTTCTCCATCATGGCAAAATTTACTGAAAGTAAAAAAAGGTGGGTTCTCCCATGCTTATCGTCTCAGATGAATCGGAGTGGCAAGCAAGGAATCTTTCCCTATAGGCTGAAAAACTTCTCCACTGATAAAGTCTCAGGTGGAGAACTGTGTCCAGTTCTGGGTGCCACATTTCAGGAAAGATGTAGACAAATTGGAGGAAGTCCAGAGGGGAGCAACAAAAATAATTAAAAGGGTTTAAAAAAATTACCTCCAGATTAAATACATCCAAGTTTTTAAATCTTTCTTCATAGAAGAGATAATAGTTTCAAGCACACAAAAGGAGGAGGGAGAAGAATTGTTCTCCTTACCCACTGAGGATAGGACAAGAAGCAATGGTCTTAAATTGCAGCAAGGGACGTTTAAGTTAGACATTAGGAAAAACTTCCTAACTGTCAGGGTGGTTAAGCACTGAAACAAATTGCCTAGGGAATCTGTTTTTTGGAGGTTTTTAAGAACAGGTTAGACAAACACCGGTCAGGAATGGTCTAGTGCAAGGGACTGGACTAGATTACCTACTGAGGTCCCTTCCAGTCCTATGATTCTATCATCTTCTGCTATGATAGCCCTCTCACTCCACTAGCCTTTATGGCCCTAATGTGTCACCACCATTTCTCCCCCCTCCCCGCTCAATAGTTTTACATAAAATTCACAGATTAAAAATGACTGAGCAATTTAAGACTTGGACTCATGCTAGGATTTCCAGCTTAGGTTTTCAGACACAAGTGGTTGGATAAGCTTCTTTTATTCCTTGGATGGGTCACTGGCAGCAGAGATCAAACATGGGACCTTTGCATCTGAAAGCATGATCTTCCACTGCACTGCTAAACAAACCAGCTCTCTTAAGGCTGGAGTAGGCTCATCCATTTCTACATATAGCTCAGCCACCACTTTAGAGAGACAGAACCATGCTGAGCAGGTCTAGGTTACACATCCAAATTTGGGGTTTGATTTAGATAAGCATTTAGAAAAATAAGGGCAACATTTGGAAACCTAGCTGGTTTAGAGTCTAACTTCAAATCCACATATCAGACCTAAATAAGAGTGGCCTGTTTTTTTGTCTTGTGGGTGATCAGCAGCTCTGAAAGTCAGACCACTCTTGTTTGTGTGCTGATATAGTCATTTAGACACCTACTTTTAGGTGACCTTATCCCTTAGAAGGTGACCCATCTATATTTCCTGGAAAAGCTATAAGTACCCTTCTAATATGAAGAGTCTAAAGCCACCCTTTTTGTCATCAAAGGTACCTCAAAGATCACTGTAAAATCACTGACCTTCCCAGACAAGTTGAAAATGACTATTGTTGGTAACTCATAATGCATTGACTTATGGGGACAAATCTCAGCTTGTGAAAATTGTCACTGCTGCTGATCTGGCCCATGAGCTGTATGTAATTAATCAACCGCAATGTGTGTCTTAAGGGTTCTGAGACATTTCAAGTGAGCACCTCAACTGGAGTAAATCTATATAGCTTAGATGAAGTCAATAGAGATCCTCTGCTGGTGAAAAAAAATCAGTGTATCAGGTCTCTTATGTTGAGATCTGTGTTTAGGCTGGATCATGTCTACACTACGGAATAAGGTCGAATTTATAGAAGTCAGTTTTTTAGAAATCGGTTTTATATATTCGAGTGTGTGTGTCCCCACAGAAAATGCTCTAAGTGCATTAAGTGCATTAACTCGGCGGAGTGCTTCCACAGTACCGAGGCAAGCGTCGACTTCCGGAGCATTGCACTGTGGGTAGCTATCCCACAGTTCCCGCAGTCTCCGCTGCCCATTGGAATTCTGGGTTGAGATCCCAATGCCTGATGGGGCTAAAACATTGTCGCGGGTGGTTCTGGGTACATATCGTCAGGCCTTCCCTCCCTCCCTCCCTCCGTGAAAGCAAGGGCAGACAATCGTTTCGCGCCTTTTTTCCTGAGTTACCTGTGCAGACGCCATACCACAGCAAGCACGGAGCCCGCTCAGGTAACCGTCACCGTATGTCTCCTGGGTGCTGGCAGACGCGGTACGGCATTGCTACACAGTAGCAGCAACCCATTGCCTTCTGGCAGCAGACGGTACAATACGACTGGTAGCCGTCCTCGTCATGTCCGAGGTGCTCCTGGCCATGTCGGTTGGGAGCGCCTGGGCAGACATGGGCGCAGGGACTAAATTTGGAGTGACTTGACCAGGTCATTCTCTTTAGTCCTGCAGTCAGTCCTATTGAACCGTCTTATGGTGAGCAGGCAGGCAATACGGATTGCTAGCAGTCATACTGTACCATCTTCTGCCGGGCAGGCAAGAGATGACGATGGCTAGCAATCGTATTGTACCATCTTCTGCCGGGCAGGCAAGAGATGAGGATGGCTAGCAGTCGTACTGTACCATCTTCTGCCGAGCAACCATGAGATGTGGATGGCATGCAGTCCTTCTGCACCGTCTGCTGCCAGCCAAAGATGTAAAAGATAGATGGAGTGGATCAAAACAAGAAATAGACCAGATTTGTTTTGTACTCATTTGCCTCCTCCCCTGTCTAGGGGACTCATTCCTCTAGGTCACACTGCAGTCACTCACAGAGAAGGTGTAGTGAGGTAAATCTAGCCATGTATCAATCAGAGGCCAGGCTAACCTCCTTGTTCCAATAAGAACAATAACTTAGGTGAACCATTTCTTATTGGAACCCTCCATGAAGTCCTGCCTGAAATACTCCTTGATGTAAAGCCACCCCCTTTGTTGATTTTAGCTCCCTGAAGCCAACCCTGTAAGCCGTGTCCTCAGTCGCCCCTCCCTGCGTCAGAGCAATGGCAAACAATCGTGCATCTGAGTTGAGAGTGCTGTCCAGAGCAGTCACAATGGAGCACTCTGATGGGGCTAAAACATTGTCGCGGGTGGTTCTGGGTACATATTGTCAGGCCCCCGTTCCCTCCCTCCCTCCGTGAAAGCAAGGGCAGACAATCGTTTCGCGCCTTTTTTCCTGAGTTACCTGTGCAGACGCCATACCACGGCAAGCATGGAGCCCGCGCAGGTAACCGTCACCGTATGTCTCCTGGGTGCTGGCAGACGCGGTACGGCATTGCTACACAGTAGCAGCAACCCATTGCCTTGTGGCAGCAGACGGTACAGTACGACTGATAGCCGTCCTCGTCATGTCCGAGGTGCTCCTGGCCACGTCAGCTGGGAGCACCTGGGCAGACATGGGCGCAAGGACTAAATTTGGAGTGACTTGACCAGGTCATTCTCTTTAGTCCTGCAGTCAGTCCTATTGAACTGTCTTATGGTGAGCGGGCAGGTGATACGGATTGCTAGCAGTCCTATTGCATCATCTTCTGCTGGGCAGGCAAGAGATGAGGATGGCTAGCAGTCCTACTGCACCATCTTCTGCTGAGCAGCCATGAGATGTGGATGGCATGCAGTCCTTCTGCACCGTCTGCTGCCAGCCAAAGATGTAAAAGATAGATGGAGTGGATCAAAACAAGAAATAGACCAGATTTGTTTTGTACTCATTTGCCTCCTCCCCCGTCTAGGGGACTCATTCCTCTAGGTCACACTGCAGTCACTCACAGAGAAGGTGCAGCGAGGTAAATCTAGCCATGTATCAATCAGAGGCCAGGCTAACCTCCTTGTTCCAATAAGAACAATAACTTAGGTGCACCATTTCTTATTGGAACCCTCCGTGAAGTCCTGCCTGAAATACTCCTTGATGTAAACGAACCCCCTTTGGTGATTTTAGCTCCCTGAAGGCAACCCTGTAAGCCGTGTCCTCAGTCGCCCCTCCCTCCGTCAGAGCAACGGCAGACAATCGTTCCGCGCCTTTTTTCTGTGCGGACGCCATACCAAGGCAAGCATGGAGGCCGCTCAGCTCACTTTGGCAATTAGGAGCACATTAAACACCACACGCATTATCCAGCAGTATATGCAGCACCAGAACCTGGCAAAGCGATACCGGGCGAGGAGGGGACGTCAGCACGGTCACGTGAGTGATCAGGACATGGACACAGATTTCTCTCAAAGCATGGGCCCTGCCAATGCATGCATCATGGTGCTAATGGGGCAGGTTCATGCTGTGGAACGCCGATTCTGGGCTCGGGAAACAAGCACAGACTGGTGGGACCGCATAGTGTTGCAGGTCTGGGACGATTCCCAGTGGCTGCGAAACTTTCGCATGCGTAAGGGCACTTTCATGGAACTTTGTGACTTGCTTTCCCCTGCCCTGAAGCGCATGAATACCAAGATGAGAGCAGCCCTCACAGTTGAGAAGCGAGTGGCGATAGCCCTGTGGAAGCTTGCAATGCCAGACAGCTACCGGTCAGTTGGGAATCAATTTGGAGTGGGCAAATCTGCTGTGGGGGCTGCTGTGATGCAAGTAGCCAACGCAATCAAAGATCTGCTGATATCAAGGGTAGTGACCCTGGGAAATGTGCAGGTCATAGTGGATGGCTTTGCTGCAATGGGATTCCCTAACTGTGGTGGGGCCATAGACGGAACCCATATCCCTATCTTGGCACCGGAGCACCAAGCCGGCGAGTACATAAACCGCAAGGGGTACTTTTCAATAGTGCTGCAAGCTCTGGTGGATCACAAGGGACGTTTCACCAACATCAACGTGGGATGGCCGGGAAAGGTACATGACGCTCGCATCTTCAGGAACTCTGGTCTGTTTCAAAAGCTGTAGGAAGGGACTTTATTCCCAGACCAGAAAATAACTGTTGGGGATGTTGAAATGCCTATAGTTATCCTTGGGGACCCAGCCTACCCCTTAATGCCATGGCTCATGAAGCCGTACACAGGCAGCCTGGACAGTAGTCAGGAGCTGTTCAACTACAGGCTGAGCAAGTGCAGAATGGTGGTGGAATGTGCATTTGGACGTTTAAAGGCGCACTGGCGCAGTTTACTGACTCGCTTAGACCTCAGCGAAACCAATATTCCCACTGTTATTACTGCTTGCTGTGTGCTCCACAATATCTGTGAGAGTAAGGGGGAGACGTTTATGGCGGGGTGAGAGGTTGAGGCAAGTCGCCTGGCTGCTGGTTACGCGCAGCCAGACACCAGGGCGGTTAGAAGAGCACAGGAGGGCGCGGTACGCATCAGAGAAGCTTTGAAAACCAGTTTCATGACTGGCCAGGCTACGGTGTGAAAGTTCTGTTTGTTTCTCCTTGATGAAACCCCCCGCCCCTTGGTTCACTCTGCTTCCCTGTGAGCTAACCACCCTCCCCTCCTCCCTTCGATCACCGCTTGCAGAGGCAATAAAGTCATTGTTGCTTCACATTCATGCATTCTTTATTCATTCATCACACAAATAGGGGGATGACTACCAAGGTAGCCCAGGAGGGGTGATGGAGGAGGGAAGGAAAATGCCACATAGCACTTTAAAAGTTTACAACTTTAAAATTTATTGAATGCCTGCCTTCTTTTTTTTGGGCAATCCTCTGTGGCGGAGTGGCTGGTCGGCCGGTGGCCCCCCCCCACCGCGTTCTTGGGCGTCTGGGTGTGGAGGCTATGGAACTTGGGGAGGAGGGCGGTTGGTTACACAGGGGCTGTAGTGGCAGTCTGTGCTCCAGCTGCCTTTGCTGCAGCTCAACCATACACTGGAGCATACTGGTTTGGTCCTCCAGCAGCCTCAGCATTGAATCCTGCCTCCTCTCATCACGCTGCCGCCACATTTGAGCTTCAGCCCTCTCTTCAGACCGCCACCTACTCTCTTCAGCCCACCACTTCTCCTCCCGGTCATTTTGTGCTTTCCTGCACTCTGACATTATTTGCCTCCACGCATTCGTCTGTGCTCTGTCAGTGTGGGAGGACAGCATGAGCTCAGAGAACATTCATCACGAGTGCACTTTTTTTTCTTTCTAATCTTCACTAGCCTCTGGGAAGGAGAAGATCCCGTGATCATTGAAACACATGCAGCTGGTGGAGAAAAAAAAAAGGGACAGCGGTATTTAAAAAGACACATTTTATAAAACAGTGGCTACACTCTTTCAGGGTAAACCTTGCTGTTAACATTACATACATAGCACATGTGCTTTCGTTACAAGGTCGCATTTTGCCTCCCCCCACCGCGTGGCTACCCCCTCAACCCTCCCCCCTCCCTGTGGCTAACAGCGGGGAACATTTCTGTTTAGCCACAGGCAAACAGCCCAGCAGGAATGGGCTCCTCTGAGTGTCCCCTGAAGAAAAGCACTCTATTTCAACCAGGTGACCATGAATGATATCTCACTCTCCTGAGGATAACACAGAGAGATAAAGAACGGATGTTGTTTGAATGCCAGCAAACATACACTGCAATGCTTTGTTGTACAATGATTCCCGAGGACGTGTTACTGGCCTGGAGTGGTAAAGTGTCCTACCATGAAGGACGCAATAAGGCTGCCCTCCCCAGAAACCTTTTGCAAAGGCTTTGGGAGTACATCCAGGAGAGCCGCGAATGCCAGGGCAAAGTAATCCTTTCACATGCTTGCTTTTAAACCATGTATAGTATTTTAAAAGGTACACTCACCGGAGGTCCCTTCTCCGCCTGCTGGGTCCAGGAGGCAGCCTTGGGTGGGTTCGGGGGGTACTGGCTCCAGGTCCAGGGTGAGAAACAGTTCCTGGCTGTCGGGAAAACCGGTTTCTCCGCTTGCTTGCTGTGAGCTATCTTCTTCGTCCCCAAAACCTGCTTCCGTATTGCCTCCATCTCCATTGAAGGAGTCAAACAAAATGGCTGGGGTAGTGGTGGCTGAACCCCCTAAAATGGCATGCAGCTCATCATAGAAGTGGCATGTTTGGGGCTCTGATCCGGAGCGGCCGTTCGCCTCTCTGGTTTTCTGGTAGGCTTGCCTCAGCTCCTTAAGTTTCACGCAGCACTGCTTCGGGTCCCTGTTATGGCCTCTGTCCTTCATGCCCTGGGAGATTTTGACAAAGGTTTTGGCATTTTGAAAACTGGAACGAAGTTCTGATAGCACGGATTCCTCTCCCCATACAGCGATCAGATCCCGTACCTCCCGTTCAGTCCATGCTGGAGCTCTTTTGCGATTCTGGGATTCCATCATGGTCACCTCTGCTGATGAGCTCTGCATGGTCAACTCTGCTGATGAGCCCTGCATGGTCACCTGCAGCTTGCCATGCTGGCCAAACAGGAAATGAGATTCAAAAGTTCGCGGTTCTTTTCCTGTCTACCTGGCCAGTGCATCTGAGTTGAGAGTGCTGTCCAGAGCGGTCAAAATGGAGCACTCTGGGATAGCTCCCGGAGGCCAATACCGTCGAATTGTGTCCACAGTACCCCAAATTCGAGCTGGCAAGGCCGATTTAAGCACTAATCCACTTGTCAGGGGTGGAGTAAGGAAATCGATTTTAAGAGCCCTTTAAGTCAAAATAAAGGGCTTCATCGTGTGGACAGGTGCACGTTTACATCGATTTAATGCTGCTAAATTCGACCTAAAGTCCTAGTGTAGACCAGGGCTAAGGGAGTAAAGTGCCCAACTCCTGTTGAAAGCCAGTGGGATTTGGGCATCTAGCTCCTTTTAGGTTAGGGTTTTCAATGAAGTCTTTGAGCAAAAGTTAGGATGTAGGTGGAAAGAGGGTAACAATTAGACCATCGTTCCTTGTGTAATTTAATGTGAAAAATGCATATTTGTACTTAGCTTTACTTTCAGCATGCCAGCTGAGATTGCTTGTAAAAACAGAAAATGAAGCTAGTCAAATATACCTACTGCTATAATCTGAATCTGTAAGAATTTTGCTAAGTTTTCTAACAGAGGAATCTGTGTGGCGTTTTGTTTAATTTGTTTCATTATCTTAGTCAAGAAATATGACACAACACTTAAGAACGTAAACACTCTGACTTATGACAGTTTGTTGCTATACAAGTAAAAGACTTTTCTCAAAGCCATGGCAGACATGAACATACACAAAGATGTTCTGCATAGCAGAGAAGGCCACACACAAAGTTCTGTGAATTTAATTTTTTGATTCACATTCCTTTTCTCCCATAAACCCAAGGTGGGCCATGGCTGTTTTTTCATAAATGCTGAGAATTCTCAAAGCCTTGCCATTAGTGCCTCAAATATGGAGTGTCAGAAAAAAAAAATCAGACAAGACCCTATTTTCATGTGTACAAGACCCTATTTTCATGCGTACATGAATTCCCCAATAAGAAAAGCTTAGACTGAGTGAAATGTTATGGAGACCTTATTCTTCTACATTCTAAAGAAAATTCCCTGGTTGCCATCAAACCTTACTCCTAATGCCAACCAAAGAGCCAGCCACAGGAGATATTACTGCTCGAAAAATGCATTCTGAAGGTTGGCATCTAGGTCTTGCAGCTGCTAAGCACAGGCTATGGGTGGTCGGAGCTGTTGACTCCGAAACTGCAGCAGTCACAGTCAGCAAAATAGATAACAGCAAAGGAGAAAGGAAACAGTGTCCAGTAAACATGTACCTGACCCAAATTTGTCTAGTTACTCAAGCTCTATTTAGAGCTAAGGTGACCGTACATCCTGTTTTGGCCAGGACAGTCCCTTTTTTAAAGCCGTGTCCCAGCCATCCTGACCTTTTTTTGGCAAAATTGGCTATTTGCCCTGTTTGCTGTTGCTGACTTGATCAGGTGGCCTGAGCAAACAGGATAAATGCCCACTTTTGTCAAAAAGGTGTAGTGCGGATGAATATGCGGGGAGACAGGCAGGGCTTGGGCAAGCAACGAAGCCAGCCCCAAGCTCATGCAGGGGACGAGCAGTGCCACCAGCCCTGCAAATGGGGAGAGGGGACCCACGCTCCGATAAGTAGCTTAGGCCAGCCCCATGCAGGGGGGCAGGAGGGGTCGGGCTAGCCCTATACGGTGTCCCATTTTCCCTTTGGGATATGGTCACCCTATTTAGAGCAGTAGTAGTGTCTAGAAACATGTGGATGTCAATGGAGCTATGTGACTTCACACTAGCGGAGGACATGGCCCTTAACATATGACTTCCAAATAGTACAAAAGTACAAGATATCTAGGTTTAGAAGGTTGAAGGGGAGAGAGAGAGCAAGATGCTCTCATCTTAATCCTTTAAAGCACAGGATCTAGAAATATGTTCTTCCTTCCCTAAATGGACCCTTCCACTATTGAGACTGAAAAGAAATGAGCTAACAAGGACATTTGTACATTTTACTTACATAGACAATCAACCTCTCCCCTACTTTTTTGCTACCGGTTTGTTGTGTCCTGTCTAAAATTAGACCATTAGTAGTTCTGTTCAGGGACCATGTCTTATCTGGTTTTTTAGGTGACTAGCATAGTTGCAGTGCTATAGAATATATAAAAACAATCCTGTTAGAACACATTTAAATGCCTATGATGTGCCAAGCAGCTGGACAAATTCTCAGGCTTTTCCAGCTTTTTCTCTACATCTCAACCAGCAATCATGTGAAGCTCAGATTCATTGTACCACTTTTTGACACTTACGCAGTTAAGCTGCTGTACTTCTTCCTCATACCAATACCTGACTAATTGCCATTTACTTGGGCACAAAGGAAATCCATATACATAGATTCAGTGGAGGAAGTATACTGAAACAGCAAATGAAGCTCTGCACTGGCTAAGGAAATGGGGGAGCTGAGGGAGAGCCCTGCTCCTTCAAAGCAAGGAGAGAAAGGGAAGCTTCTCTGCTTTAGTAGAAGAGCAATAGCTGTCCTCTCATGAAACCTCTTTACTTTAACCCCCTGGGCACATTTTCCAAAAACCATCCTGGTAGAACAAAACCAAAAATAAGGACCAACATTCCAAATATCTACAATAAAGGGGCATGTACGCTTCCCAGGACAGGAATCATGTGTGCATTTTAATCTTCTATAAAACTGAGCACAACATCAGCACTAGTTTAACAAATAACAAGCCTAATAGGATGGTGTCCCAACAGGTTCATGGACAAGACTTTCATCTCTGGAGACCTGGGTATATCCTAATTTACAGTAGGTCACATGTAAAAGTAAGCTTAGTGGACTCCTTCATCTCCCTATCATGCAGGTTAACATAATTAAGCATATTAGACAGTTTTTTTCCCCCCTCAAAAAAAAAATCCAGGGATATCATTGCAGGTAGGAAATGGGTGGTATTGACAAAGTTTTGGCAGGGAGCTTGTGAAATTCTTGCCTCACGGCCTTTTTAAAGACATTGAGTCTCACACTGCTGTTTTAAACGGGGGGGGGAGGGATAAGTATTAAAAACTCCACTAATTTATCCAGCAGTGCCTGCATTTCTGGTACTGGTAGAGGAGGTATGGAAACAAAACCCTGACTCAAAGATCACCAGAGATCAAAGATCAAAAGATCAAAGATCAAAGATCACTCAAAGATCCTAAAACTGATGAAAGATACATTTTGAGACTGAAAGCCAAGTTTCAGATCTTCATTGGACTTTTTTGTTGTCATGAATTTATAACGAAAGTATCAGCACTGAAAAGAGTTCACCATCTCCGATACCACACTGACAGGCACCGTATGGGAACCCACACAGAGAGATGGGTCTGTGGGGATATATACCTTTTACAATTTTTATTTATTATTTTTTGCAGGCATGAATGAGATGTGCTTGTGCCCAAGTCCAGGCTTCTTTTTATCATCACCTTGTTAGTGCAAGCATTCATTTACTACATCAAGATCTGAGGTTTCCCCTGTATAACATGATCTTGGCTTCCTATGAAAACTTGTATGCTCTCCTGGAGCTTAACATCCTGAGGCTGAATACAGCATCTCTTTAATGGGTGGGTAAATATTTATACTACATTGTCCAGAATTTAGCATAACAACTTCAACACTTTCTGTCAAGAAAGCCAGTACAGGTCATTCTGTCAATGGCAAGGCTTCTCAATAACTAAACAACACTCACTGACCACTAATTTATATGCATTATAACTCAGATTTAATAACTTGTGTAGGCCAATAAAATAAACCATTCAGACACCAAATATGTATTTGCTGTGACACTATATTTACATTCAAGTACACCAATGGTAGTGACTCAAGGGAAGACTTTAGAAGAGGAAGAATAGAGGACGCTTTTCCTTTCCCATTTGTTTAATAGCTTACTGTATTTATGTAATGGTTTGATGCACAAATTGGAAGTCTACTTAGGGTGGGAGTCTTTAATTACGGACTTCAATGGGCCAAATCATAGAATCATAGAATATCAGGGTTGGAAGGGACCTCAGGAGGTCATCTAGTCCAACCCCCTGCTCAAAGCAGGACCAATGAACACCACTCTTTGTTTTCTTATAAAAATACATAGAAGACATGGGACCCAACCCCAAACCTTGGAGCTAAATGCACTTAAGTTATGGCTAAGTTTTGCACCAGACATTCAGGGCCAAGGCCCATCCCTGGTAACTGGATAGTAATTGCTCTTTGTATAAAACAAGAGACCTCTCTGATGTAGGCTGCAGTATACACCACTCTAAGTCATGTCATACAGTGTAGCCCACTAAAGTTCACTTATTGTTTATTATTTGTATTACCATAGTGACTAGGTCCTCATTGTGCTAGGTGCTGTATAAACACAGAACAAAAAGATGGTCTCTGCCCCCAAATAGTTGCAATGGGGGAGGTTTAGATTGGATATTAGGAAAAACTTTTTCACTAAGAGGGTGGTGAAACACTGGAATGCGTTACCTAGGGAGGTGGTAGAATCTCCTTCCTTAGAGGTTTTTAAGGTCAGGCTTGACAAAGCCCTGGCTGGGATGATTTAACTGGGAATTGGCCCTGCTTCGAGCAGGGGGTTGGACTAGATGACCTTCTGGGGTCCCTTCCAACCCTGATATTCTATGATTCTATGAAATAGTTCACAATCCAAATAGCTGTATGTTATTTTGCCCTTCAAATTTGATACATTCTGGAAAGTCAGTAGAATAGAAAATCTTGTATATATTTTTTGGAAAAAAAAAAGTAGTCTTGTCTTCCTTTTACAGTTCAGGATAAATGTACCTTAAAAGGCTCAAGAGAAACATATAGAGGGCAGATCTAATTGTTATCCTGTACTGCCCATTATGTTCTAGTGCAAATGTACTTTTGAAACACTTCCAAACTCAAGAGTTCCTTTTCAGTGCTTAATACCATTCAGTACAATTCTAGGTACAAACACCTTATATATTCTCTGTAGCAGAGAAGTGTCAGAAGCAGTTCATATTTGATGCTAATCCCACTGTGTTGAAAGTGTATTACATTACGGTATGCTACTGAAACTTCCCCAGGCATAACTGATATCTCCTTGCCTACATAAAAAATGAAATATTTGCAAATAAGTTTTGAAGATCAGGTGCATAACTAAAGTGGACCCCTCATGCTATAGTTAGCTCTGTGGCTATCTGCCTATAACTGTGGCGATTCTTGTATCCAACAAACAATTCTACATCATCGTGAGTGGTCTTCTCTTATTAAGCTCTGCTCTTGCACAGTTCTTTCTGTAATAGGTACGTTAGCCACAATAAGTTTCTGTACATTTAACTTGTTCTAGTAGAGACAATATCTTCACCATAACACAAATCTATCTCTTTGCAGCACTTATATTCAGTCTCCCAAGGGAGGAAAGCTACATAATCAGGAATGGACTTACTTAGAATGGAAGTTCCTTGGGGCAGAGATAATCTTTTAGTTCTGTGTTTGTACAGCACCCAGTAAAATGTGGTCCTGGTCCATCACTGCGTCTCCTTGGTGCTAACATAATATAAACAAAAATTAAAGACACTCTGGGGCCCAAGGAACACCATGGCATGGCCCCCATTCCTTTCACTCACCTGAAATTGCAGTATTGGGGGTCCCTCTCCCTTCCCACCTCCAGAGATGCAGAGTCATGACACGGGCCCTCTACCTTCCCCAGGAGAAATAGCAGAAATCCTTTCTCCTGCCATCTCCCATCTATAAAAGCAATGAAAGCAGCAGGAGAGTCCCCCCACCCTCCAGCATGTAGTGGCTTGGCTGGCTAGACCCACTGCATTCATCTCATGTTATTATGAAGAGAGACCTATTCTGAGATAGTGTAGAAGAGTTGACTCATCACTAGAGTGCCCCCTCATGGATAAGCATGGTACAGCAGTCTCTCCTGTGTAGAGACCCCTGCCAAACATCACTCTGATCCCCGGGTAGTTTGCCTTTCCTCCTGACATGGCCCTCCAGCCAGGTCATCTTTGGTCCCTACCCCTTCCCAGGTAACAAAGTCCAGCAAAACAAGACAAATATCCAACCCCTCTGTGAGATCTGCCGCCCTCAATTGTAGTCCCAAAGGTTCATACCCACTTTCTCATGTTCTCCAGTAGTCCAGATCATCTTCTCAGGAGCATCCCGTCACTTTACCAGTGGCTGTAAGGGAACCCAGGCCCACCTTCTACATCAACTACCAGTTCAGTAACCTTAGGACAGGCAATCAACGTTCACTCTGCCAGATTCCTTGCTACCAGCTCTCTGGACTTCTTCCTAATAAGCTTCCCCGGGCTTTCTACTGGCCCTGAATGAGCCTTGTTGTTCCTTTGCTCTGAGTATCAGGAGAGCGAATGCAAAGTTTCTCCCTACAGCCCCCTTCCTTTTCTTCTTCTTATGCATAACGGATAAGTAAATGCATCTACTGAGTCTATAACCACCACCTACTATAGCCCTCATACATTCACACCACTACACTTTCTTGCTTTCCTCTACAGCCTTAAGGAGAGTTTTTTTCGTGAGAGTATTGGGGAAAGTGGGGTAATATTAAACACCTTACAGAATGTTCTGTCACCTTAAAGCAGCTAAATTCTTCATAAAGAGCCTTTCTTTCCTGGGAACACCCCCAGCATTTCCATATCAGCTGAGCAACTGTTTCTTTATCCTTTCATGTGTCACATTTGTATTTATTCAATAAATATAAGTTATTAGTCAAATCAAAGCAACCAGTTAACAATCTAAATAGGAGAACTTCTCTGATCCTTTTATACCTTTGAAATGGTGCGTTATCCTCTATCTGGGGGCATACTTCATAGAATCAT
Organism: Natator depressus; assembly: GCF_965152275.1. Taxonomy (NCBI): domain Eukaryota; kingdom Metazoa; phylum Chordata; order Testudines; family Cheloniidae; genus Natator; species Natator depressus. The sequence goes on along the minus strand of NC_134239.1, from coordinate 49,124,934 downwards.
CTTCCTCTTTTCTCCTTATTCCACAATTCTTGCTATTTTTTAAACTCCTTTTCTTCCCCGTGCTGAACTGCCTCTGTTTATAACACCATTAAACCTCTCCCCAGCTGGGTTTCATCATTAATTAGACTTGACCCACTCTCCAGGTGCAACCAGGTGGGCTAATTGAATTCTCTGACTGCTTTTAACTCTTTGTTTACCTGTGTGGGGTAGATACCTCATCACAGATGGTTATTATTATTATTTATTTGTATTAGAGTAGCACCCACGAACCCTAGTTATGGACCAGGACCCCATTGTGCTAGGCACTGTACAAACAGAACAGATGGTTCCTTAAACGCTTCTTAAAACTATCTTTTTCTGTGATGCTTACAAAAAACTTGAGAACTGCTGAAAGGTTTTGATAGGCTTCACAGAAAGGGACAGTTTTAAGGAGGATAAGGCATTAATTTTATTGATGTTTTAGTTCCACTACCTGGAACTAAATTGCCTATTTAATTATTGATACAAAGTAGAACATCTTCAACAGGAGCGATTAAGGAACTCCCCACCCCAGAATATACCAACGCACCTTATTTAGGGCAGCCACCTGAGAGGAGGCCTCTGTTCAGATAAATACTGCCTTCCCATGAGGTAGAGCAGGGAATTGAACCTGAGTCTCCTACATAGCAAATGACTGCTCTAAGCACTAGGCTGAAAGTTCTACTATACACACTAACCCCTCCTACTCTTAATCCTTCCTTCCATTGTGAGTGGGGCAGTCTGTTAGGTGGCCTCTGAGCACCTCTGAGATAGGTGGAAGAGCATGCCTGTCTTCCTCTAGTTCATAGATCGCACTCGGGCATAGGCAGGAGATAGGTTTCCAGACTTGCCTAGAGTGAAGCACCAGTGTGCATGCCCAAAGGCAGATACTTAGGAGTGTTGGGATTCTTTTTCCTGAAAACTTAGGTGCCAAGTGAGTTCAGGTGCTTACAAGGTTAGGTGGTAGCTGAATGGGCGTTTTGTGGCTCATGGTGGTGCCTAAAACCGGGAGTTAGGCATCTAAGTATCTTTGTAAATTTGGTCCCAGGTGCTCAATCTATTTAGTTTTACAAACAGAAGGTTAAGGGATGACTTGAACACAGTATATAAGTACCTACTGGGGGAGCACAACTTTGCTAAAAAGCTCTTCAGTCTATTAGACAAAAGTATAACAAGATCCAATGGCTGGAAGTTGAAGCTAGACAAACTTCGACTGGAAATAAGGTACATATTTTTAACAGTGAGGGTAATTAAATATTGGAACAACTTACCAAGGGTTGTCATGGATTCTCCATCACTGGCAATGTTTAAATCAAGATTGGATGTTTTTCCTCTGTTTTGCACTACTTGAAACAGGAATCAATTCAGGGAAGCTCCGTGGCCTGTATTATACAGGAGGTGAGACTGGATGATCACAGTGGTCCCTTCTGGCCTTATAAACTATGAATCTATGAAGAAAAGCATGGTTGACTGTGACAGGTCAAGGAGGATGAGAATGGAGGACTGATTCTGACCTTTGGCTAGAAAAATGTTATTAAAGACTTTGGCAAGAACTGTTTCAGTAGAGTACAAGGAGCACTGATGGTCTTAGTGTTGATGGGGGTCCCACAGAGAAGTGGGTCTTGGAGTTAGCACCCTATTGTGATGTCTGGGGTAGCTCATGTGTTTCAGAGCTATTGTATCAGCCTGTCTGAAGACCTTGGTAGATGTCACTGCACCTGTTACATTCAGGTCATGTTTTCTAACATTTCTTCACCACTGTGAGGGCTAGAAAGTTCCTTTTTTAAAAATAAAGCAAGCTGAAATCCTTATGTAATCCCCTCTGTCCAGGAGCTTGGGCCCCAGGGCCGCCCTTAGACATACACAACATATGCAGATGCACAGGGCACCTGAAAATTTGGGGCACCACTGGGTCTTAGGGCTTGGCTACACTTGCGAGTTACAGGGCAATAAAGGAGCTCCGGGTGCACTAGCTCACTACCCATCCACACTGGCAAGGCACGTAGAGCGCTCTGAATCCGCGGCTACAGCACTCCTGGTACTCCACCTTGGTGAGTGGAATAATGTTTGCTGCGCCCCCTCTGGAGCACCGCAGCACCAGTGTGAACGAGATGTTGCATTACTGTGCTCTGATCAGCCTCCGGAAACATCCCATACTCTCCTTAAGTCAAGTGGCCACTCTTGTCATTGTTTGGAATGATGGAAATGCCCATTGAAAGCTCCATTTCTGACAGCCCGCTGCTTATCTCCTCCGAGACAAAGCAACCATTTGTGTGGAATGCTGTGTGTGAGGGAGAGAGGAGCGGGGTGGGGGGGGTCCTGCTGAAGTCTGAACTTACAAGACAGCATGCTGACATGCGCTCAGCCCCCCAACAACACACTCCTTGTCACACTCCATCCCCCCTCCCCCCCATTTGTAAAGCACCGTTGCAGTCACTTGCATGCTGGGATAGCTGCCCATAATGCACCACGCCCAATGCCTCTGCAAGTGCTGTAAATGTGGCCACGCCAGCACACTTGAAGCTGTCCGTGTGGACAGATTGCAGCGCTTTCCCTACTGTGCTCTATGAAGGCTGGTTTAACTCAAAGCGCTCTACATCATGCAAGTGTAGCCATGCCCTTAGTGTCCACCCTTTTGGCTTTCCTGTCCCTGTTCTGACCCTTCCTGCAGGCTCCCACAGATGGCTGCTGCAGCCTGGTGAGTCTTCCTCTGTAGGGGATCTAGTAGTTAAAAGTGAAAAAGCGCTCCAGCCTGCCAGACCTATTAACACAGCATTGAAACTGTCAAAGAGCCATTCAAGGGGGAATTAAGTCATTTAACAGGCATTTGCCAAACCCCAGGTGTATACTGTCAGTTTCTGAATTTACTGACAAAAACAGTTGTGCATTACTGTAATATTTACACAGAACATGTCAGTCTATAGGACCTTAGTTTAAAATTTGCTTTAAAATATTGCATTAGTGAGTTGGTGAAGATTATAAAATCACATCTCTAAAAAATCCTTGCATAGATTTTTAGATACAAAATCATCTTTAGCCTTAAATGCCGGGATCTTCAGACACATAGTTTTTTTAAATAAATCCTTCAAAAAAGATCACCCTTATCTAAAATTCACATTTTAATTGCTATAGTAAAAAAAAAAAAAACTTGCTTCCAAAGTCTTCCTGTCCTTTCTGTCCATCCCTTTCTCCCTTCATCCCCATTCCCCCCACCCTACCCCCATTGAAGAGAGCCCTTAAAGGGACAACACCCTTTTCCTTCCAGATAGCTGGACAAAGAATTTCCCTTTCTTTACTTTTGACTATCTGATGAATTAGTTCTAAGAGAACGGTCCAGCAAAATCAGTATCTTAGTGAGATATACAATCCTTTTAGGCCTAAATTTTTTGGAAACATATTTTTTAAAGTTGGTGAAATTTCATAAACATGTCTATTGTTATGTTTCAGAGTAGCAGCAGTGTTAGTCTGTATTCGCAAAAAGAAAAGGAGTACTTGTGGCACCTTAGAGACTAAGTCTCTAAGGTGCCACAAGTACTCCTTTTCTATTGTTATGGAGATCACACAAAGTAAATTAGTGTTCCCTTTTTCTAAAAGCAATTAACATTGTTATGAACACACTAAACCTCTGTGACTGATTAATTTAAAATAATGTCTTTGTTTCAGTGAGTTAAATATGCACTAATCTGGAATGATTACGTTATGAAGGATTAAGAGTACATTTAAAATATAAAATCAGCTTAGAAATACTGATTAAGAAAATGTAAAACAGAGACGAGCTGCATCATGTATTCCATAATATTTAATGTTGTACTCAGCAAGACAGTTGACTCACCCTTACTTCAAAGTTTTTGCAAATAAATGTCTGACAAACTTCAGGGCATATCAAAAAACCTTGGACTGACATTTTTTATTCCCAATTTTAGTGCTTTTAATTAGGTACCTTCTGCATGTCCATTCTGCATGAGGGAGAGGGTACAAGGGTCTCTGCGGGGAACTGTGACTCTCTGCCACTGTGAGGTAGGGCCGTGCGTCTTGTTATTCTTTGCTGCCTCATCCCTCCCACCCCCTCCAGGCTGCGAGCTCAGGCTGCCTCGGGCATAGGGGCACCAGTTTAATAATACTGGATATGGCCCCATAAATCCTATGGACGGCCCTCTTGGGCCCTACACATGTGCTTGTATTGCCTATGCCTCAGTCTGGACCTGTACACAATACAATAATAGTAGGTGCAGTTAGAGATCTATATCTCTGTGTTAATTGAAGTCCAGATGAAAAACAAAATCACCCCTAACATGTGGTGTCCCACAAAATTAAAAACACATACTCTGTACAGTGCTGAGTGTTTTGTTACCTATGCATTCTATGAAGGTGTTGCATTTAAAGGAGAGCTATGAACGATTGGCATCATAAGCAGTCCACACAAGCAGAACCTATAAAACAATATGAATATTTTCTCTCTCAAATAATTGATTTCCAACTGAAGAATTCTTTTTTAGAAATCATTCATTTTAATATGAAGTAGGCAGAAGTATGCTAAGCACTTACTTTCTTCTGTCACAGTACCATAACAGACAAAAGTGCTAGAAACAACCAAAGGGCCTGATTCACTACTAGACAAATTACCACTTGTAGAGGCACTTTTTGCAACCAAAGTTTCCAAAAATAATTCAATAGAAGATAAGGAGAAAGGAATTGATAACGGGTCCTGAAAACATTAGCAATACATCCATTTTGCCTTTTCACTGTTCACGGCGGTGAAGCAACCCATGAAGCATATGATATATTCCAAAGTAAAGTGTATCTTCTTCTCACTTGAAGGTTGAAGATGCATTGAAATAGGAGAGCTGTGGATTCCAGTACATTCCTATTGTTCTTGTCATAAATTGTATTAGGTGTTTTCAAATAATTTTTGAATGTAATATCATCTGAATGTAGAGCCCTAGATGGAATTTCATTCAACTTTTTTGACAACGAAGTTATATTTCTTTTAATGAATTTATTCACAGATCTCTAGAGAGTACTCCTTTGGCATATCTCCTGATTGTCACTGACTGATAGGAAGTAAAGGAAAGGAAGGATATAAACAGGAAACCCTCCACTAGTATTTAATACAGTAATATAGATAGCTCTAAAGGGACTTCTCTTCTAGTACACTTCCTTGCTCATTGAAATTAGAGGCATAAAATGCCTTTTGGGCTTGATTTAGTAGCCAATGATTTTACGCCTTCAGATTATTGTGTGTACATCTTATAATACTTTGACATCTAGCTAACTGTGCATAATTTTCTCTTCTTAATGGCCTTTTTTTAAAAAAGGATTTCTAAATTATATAAAGTAGTCTAGCTTCCTTCAACCATACTTTACATTCAAATACTGGAAAAAACTATCAAACATACATTTTTAGAGGCAGGTAGAACTTGCTTGCTCTTCTCTCGGATGAAAATAGCCTCTGGTACAATAGATTTCACATATATGTTAAATCCAGATTATATTTGGCCTCAATGAGCAAGACTTTGGCCTGGTCTACACTATGAGGTTAGGTCAAATTTAGCCGCGTTAGGTCGATTTTAGAATGAATGCATCTATACAACCAACCCCGTTCCGCCAACCTAAAGGGCTCTTAAAATCAACTGCTGTACTCCTCCCTGGCGAGGGGAGTAGTGCTAAAATGGACTTTCCTGGGTTGAATTTGGGGTAGTGTAGATGCAGCACTATGCAATTTGATGGTATTGGCCTCCGGGAGCTATCCCAGAATGCTCCAATGTGACCGCTCTGGACAGCACTTTCAACTCCGATGCACTAGCCAGGTACACAGGAAAAGCATCGGGAACTTTTGAATTTCATTTCCTGTTTGGTCAGTGTGGTGAGCTCAGCAGAACAGGTGACCATGCAGTCCCAGAATCGCAAACGAGTTCCAGCATGGAGCGAACGGGAGACACTGGATCTGACTGTAGTACAGGGAGAAGAATCTGTGCAGGCAGAATCCCAATCCAGCAGAAGAAATGCTGACATATATGCCAAAATCCCACAGGGCATGGTGGAGAGAGGCTACACCAGGGATGCACAGCAGTGCTGTGTGAAAATTAAGGAGCTCAGGCATTTGGTGGCAGAGGCCAGGAAAGCATACAGTTAGTATGATCGGAACATGCAGGAGGAGATGCTGAGGCTAATGGGAGCAAATGGACATGATGAGGAGTCTGGTGGAGCTGCAGGAAAGGCAACTAGAGTACAGATCACTGCTGCAGCCATTGTGTAACCACCTGCCCTCTTCACTAAGTTCCACATCCTCCTCACTCAGAAGCCCAAGAACGTGGTGGAGAGGCTCCGGGCATCCTGCCACTCAGCTCCAGGGGATGGCCCAAGCAACAGAAGGCTGTCATTCAAACAGCTGTGATTTGTAGGGTGGCTACAATAAGCAATGTGGCCTGTCCTTCCCTCCTCCCCCACCCCATCCCATTATTAAACCCTTTGTACACCCAGGCTTCCTTTTACTAATAAGAGTTGTCAGTGATCTCAAGTATTTTTTAATAAATAAAGAATAAATGGATTCAGAACAGTGGGGACTTTATTTCCTGTGCCAGCTGTGATCGAAGGGGGAAGCGGGATTGGCTTACAGGGAAGTACATTTGCCAAAGGGGGCAGCTTTGCATCAAGGACAAACACACACAACTGTCATACCGTAGCCTGGTCAGTCATGAAGCTGTTTTTCAAAGCCTCTCTGATGCGCAGCGCGCCTCTGTGTGATATTCTAATTGCCCTGGTGTCTGGCTGTTCAAAATTGGCTGCCAGGCGATCTGCCTCAACCTCCCACCCCGCCATAAACGTCTCCCCCTTACTCTCACAGATATTATGGAGCACACAGCAAGCATCAATAACAATGGGAATATTGCTTTCGCTGAGGTCTAACCTACTCAGCAAACTGCGCCAGTGCCCTTTTAAACATCCAAAGGCACATTCTACTATCATTCTGCACTTGCTCAGCCTATAGTTGAACTGCTTCTTACGGCTGTCCAGGCTGCCTGTGTATGGCTTCATGAGCCATGGGAGCAAGGGGTAGTCTGGGTCCCCAAGGATAACAACTGGCATTTCAATATCCCCAACAGTAATTTTCTGGTCTGGGAAGAAAGTCCCTTCTTGCAGCTTTCCGAACAGCCCAGAGTTCTGAAAGACGCGCACATCATGCACCTTTCCCAACCATCCCACACTGATGTCAGTGAAATGGCCCTTGTGATCCACCAGTGCTTGCAACACCATTGAGAAGTACCCGTTGCAGTTTATGTACTCTTTGGCAAGGTGGTCCTGTGCCAAGATAGATGTTATGCTTAAACAGAGCACACGAGATCTTTTTATAGAGTAAAAGGCAACACGCCGCATTTATTGAGAAGACAGCAATTAGCATATGCTTTTCAGTCACACACACACTCACCATGCACACAGTCCCGCCAGTCGATGTTTATAGTTACCAGTTCAGAGTCTGGATCAATCTAGCGGCCAGCCAGATTGGTCACAGAGGGGAGCCAGACTCTGTCAGTCATGATCTGATGCGCCTGGAGTAGTGGCAAGACAAACTCAAAGTCCCATGGCAAAGCACACGGTTCTTGTAGTCTTTTTACTCCATTGAAGTCTACGGATTTTGCTGTGTCAGTTTGCGACCAGTTACTCCTTAATTGGTGTTATCTTTTGATGGCCTAAAACACCTCCAGAAGGGTCATCCTATCTGGTTTCGATTTAATCAATTATCTTGTGTTTTAAGGGTGCCAGCCTTCACCTCAGGGTTGTCAGTCTGCCCCTCCTCAACCATGGGTGCCCGTTGATGGTTTTCTGGTGTCTCTGAGTCTCTTCAGTCTCTTCAGTTTCTTCACCCCTCCTCCCTTGGCCATCTGGCTTCAAAAATGGCCTTCACACCTTATCTTTCCCTGATGCATACATTCCTCATTCACGCAAACAATTCTTTGCAGAGACCTTCAAAAGGTAACAAATAGCAGGGTTTTATGTTGAACAAGAAAGGCATCATAAATTAGACCTTACTAAATCTTGTAACTGTCCTTTCCCACACTGGGGCCTGGGCCTCCAAAATTCCTCTAATCTAATTAACATAGGTACAGATAAAATCCTGTCTGTTACTTACAAGGCATAAAAAGAAAAGGCCTAATACTAGTATCCACTATCCTATTCATTTATTTTAATACCTTAATTCTTACTATAAAACATACACTGGATATAGCCAAAACATAACCAATTATATAGCACAGTACCCATGGTATAACATAGGGATATGCGTTCCGTCTATCGCCCCACCACAGTTAGGGAATCCCATTGCAGCAAAACCATCCACTATGACCTGCACATTTCTCAGATTCACTACCCCTCTTAGCAGAAGGGTATTGATTGCCCTGGTTACTTGGATCACAGCAGCCCACACGATAGATTTGCCCACTCCAAACTAATTCCCGACTGACTGGTAGCAGTCAGGCTTTGCTAGCTTCCACAGGGCTATCACCACTTGCTTCTTAACTGTCAGGGCAGCTCTCATCTTGGTATTCCTGCACTTCAGGGCGGGGGAAACCAACTCACAAAGTTCCATGAAAGTGGCCTTACACATGCAAAAGTTTCACAGCCACTGGGAATCATCCCATAGCCGCAACACTATGCGGTCCCACAAGTCTGTGCTTGTTTCCCAGGCCGAATCGGCATTCTGCTGTAACAACATGCCCCAATGCTGCCATGATATCCCAATTGCCACATCCTGTGTTTTCAGGAATGTCTGTGTCCATGTCCTTCTCACACTCTTCCTCATGCTGGCGGCTCCTAGCTAGGCTCTGCAGGATAATGCACAAGGTGTCTGCAATGCTCACAAAAGCAGTGTTCAGCTGAGTGGGCTCCAGGCTTGCCGTGCTATGGCATCTGCATGGATAACCCAGGAAAAAAGGCGTGAAATGATTGTTTGCTGTTGCTTTCAAGGCAGGAGGGAGGGGAGACTGACGATATGTACCCAAAATCACCCACAACAATGTTTTTGCCCCATCAGGCATTGGGAGCTTAACCCAGAATTCCAATGGGCAGCGGGGACTGTGGGATAGCTACCCACAGTGCACCACTCTGTGAGTTGAAGCTAGCCACAGTATTGAGGATGCACTCCGCCAACCTAATGAGCTTAATGGAGACATGCACGATCGACTGTATAAAATCGGTTACTAAAAGATCGACTTCTATAAAATCGACCTAATTTTGTAGCGTAGACATGCCCTTTAGATCACTATACGGAGATGAAGCAGAATTGGGTGGCTAAAACATAGAACTGCTCATCAAGCAATCTGCTTTCTATCTCTGACTCTGCTGCAGACTTGCTGCGTGACCTTGGTTGAGTCACTTACATTCTCCCTATCTCATTTTCTCAAGCTCTGAATATTAAAAATATTAACTTATCTCACTGTGGTATTGTTAGACTTTAAGCAATTTGGTGAATTAAAGTGCTTTGATAAAGAATGCTCCACCAATGCAAAGTGCTATAGAACTCAAAGAATTATTATTATAACCATTTTGTTGTAAAGGAAATGGATGAAGACTCTACAGATCTGATGTTATGATATTTATTGGTCGTCAATGCGATTGCAGAGAATACCAGTAAAAGTACAAACTCGTATTCCATGATTATTCCAGTAGAACCTGTACCTCATCTTTTTCCAATCTCATCACAGAATAAAACAAAATGGAACAGCCCCATAAATCAAACATCTGAAGTGAGTCTTGTTTGTATTCTGGGTAGGCAGGATGTAATGTACTAGCTTACGAATCCAATCTATGGCCTCTTGTGTTTTGAAAACGTGGCCAATGATTGAATTAGAAATGGAGTGTCTCGATTTTCTAGGGCACACTGAGAATTTGTGAAACACAGTTTGGAAAACATCACAGCGTGGCAGCCATGCACAGGAAATTTGATATGTAACAGATTTAGAAGAGTTATGAGGAACAACTTCCTTTCTGATGACGTCTAGGAAGTCATTTATCATCCCACAGAGGAGTCTGGCACCTTCAAGTGTTTATCTAAGGAAAGGAAATGAACCCCGGCTTCTAACAGAAACAGTATTTGATTAATTTCACAATGAAATACATTGGTCAAAAGAATTTTAAGTAATTGTGGACTCCAGCATTTGACTGTACCTGGTTCTTGTCTCCAGGAAGGGCTCAATCCGTTATTTTCTTGGTGTTTTCCTTTCTTTTCAGCCCTTTCCTTGTTTAAGCAATCTTCTGGTTTGAAGATCCTCATAGATTCACATATTTTCAGATACAATGTAGAAATATGTTTATTTGAACAAAATAGATTGTTTAGATACATCAAAAAAGGGGCTAATAAGAAAAACAATGAGTAGTACATTATATCTTTTTCATATCTATAATGCAGACTATAATGCACTGGTTCAAAGATAAAGCTGGCTCCCATACACAGGGTCTGATCCAAACCTAATGAATTTTTTTCTGTTGATTTTAATGGACTTTGGATCAGGCTGTTAGTGCATATTACACTACACTTCCTAATTTCTGTGCTCACCAACAGGTAATGCAAACTCAGAAATCCATTTATAAGATGGAAGTGGCATTAGGATTGTAATGGTCCAGTAATGCACAGCCAGCAGGCACACACAGTTCTGCAATTCTCCACCAGCAGTTTTTCTTTTCATGCTCCTGTAGAATAGGAAGCTGTAGATAAAAGTACAAGTCATCGGGCCTCATTGAGTGAATTGTTAACAATAAGGCACAGACATCCTAAAAAACATTGAGCATGGGCTTAAATTGCAGCAAAGGAGATTTAGATTGGACATTAGGAAAAGCTTCTTGTCATGGTGGTTAAGCACTGGAATAAATTGCCTAGGAAGGTTGTGGAATCTCCATCATTGGAGGTTTTTAAGAGCAGGTTAGACAAACACCTGGCAGGTCTAGATAATACTTAGTCCTGCCTTGAGTGCAGGGGACTGGACTAGAAGACCTCTTGAGGTCCTTTCTAGTCCTATGATTCAATGAAGAGGAAAGGAAGAAGTTATAGACATTTTAAAGGAAGATTTGATGGGATACAGTGACAGCCTGGATATAGTGGAGACGGAGGGAAAGCAGTCAAATGTGACACCAAAGATGTGATCCTTGTATCTCCAGTCAGCAACAGTAAAGCTAATAGGGCAAGTAGGAAATGTAATGCATGACAGGAGATCTTATTCTGGCATCGCTTTGTTCAAACCCAAGTATCACAGATTGCTCCACACACAAATAGTCATCTATAACAGAAAATACAAGGTACCAGATAATCATGCTGGTTAACAACTAGATGGGTACAGGATGGAAGAGGAAGGAAGAGGAGGGAACAAGGAAGCTGCCCCTTATTTGTTCACTTTGCAGGGGCCAGGCACAAGTCCCATCTTTACCCTGAGGAGATGGATTGAAGCTAGTACTGACAGCTATGCAAGCCTCCTGAAAGCAATTTAAGAAAGTGGAGTTTAGGGCTATGGCCCTGCCTTGTATTGCCTCTTGGCCGAAGGGCAGGAGGAATGAATAGTGGATCCCTGTAGCAAAGAGGTGTGGCCTCCCTCAGGGATTGGCAGTGAGGGAGGGCCACACACACCATGGTGGGCGGAACCAGGGAGTCCATGCCCACCACGCTGAATGTAGAGAGGCAGGACAGGAACAGGAAGCATAATGGGCAGGCCCTGTAGCTCAGTTGAGCAGGAGCTGCCAAAGGAGGCAGATGCCTTTAGCCTGCTGCTGGAACTGGAACCTGTGGAAGACTCCTGCTGCCCTGAGGACACCTCCGACAGGGAGCAGGATTGCCAGACACACCCGACGTTGAGGAGCTGCTAGGATTGCCACTGGCATTATACCCCAATGAGACCCCTGCCGGTGCCCTAGAGTGTTTGCTGGGTGCCTGACCCTGACCCATAGACTCAGCTTGGTGCTTACCCCAGGCCTGAGCCCATAGACTGTGGGTGGTGCTTGCTCCTGCCTGAGGGCCAGAGCGCTAGATTGCAAGGTGCCCCACCCTGCCCAAGGGCCTGGGCCTCTGAACAGTCCTCAACTACTGTACCCCACTTGAGGACTGGAACTCTAGGCTGCTTGGGGCCTTGCCTCACCTATGGGCTTGGGCCCCGAGATTGTTTGCTGCTCTCCCATGACTGAGGGTTGAGCCCGTGAGACTGCTAACTTTCCCCCTTTGATAGACTGCTACTCTAGGGGCATGACAGCAAAGAACTGTGGCCTTCCTCGGAGACTGGCAGTGAGGGAGGGCCACACACATCCCTACACCACTACAATCCCATAAAAGGACCTGCACACATTTGTGACCTAGAGTTACAATTGTAATGTGACAAGGGGGTCATTTTTCCTAAAGAAGAAGCATCCCTGAGCAACAGTTGAAAAAATATCAGCTTTGTGCTATTGATGTGAAAAAATCCATAGAACTGGATAAATGGTCGTGGTTTGCAGAGCACAAGTGAAGCAGGGAAAGGAACTAATTGCTCCTTCAGGTGAGATGCTAAAACCCATTAGTGTACCTGGGACTATTGTAGTGGGTCCCCTTCTTCAGAGCTTAAAGTGGTGAAAGGAGGAGGCTGAGGATGAACAATTCCTTAAGGAGGGGAAGTGGATGTGATTGTTCTCCAGTAACACCATCCCATATGATACACAAGCCCCCTGCAAGGCAATGAGAGTGAGCTATGGACTCTCCCACTCTCCCTGTCTCAAGAACTGTATATAGGTGGGTTTCTGTCAGCCTTTCCTCCTTAGTTATATTTCTCTCTCTAACCCTTACTTCAATTGTAGTCTGATTTCTCTGGACTCTGCTTCCATCATAGCCAGTACCACATAGCTGCCACCACAGGATGATTCTCTTGTATTAGCCATCCTTTGAGATTAAGGATTTTTGAGATGACCCTTCCTGTCTCCCCCTGTCTGCTGCTCTCAGATCCCCAGACCACCTTAAAATCCCATCTCAAGACTCCTCAGACTAGTTCAAATAAAACAACTAAATCGTCCTCCTCCCACAGCCTCTAATTTCACTGTGGTGCTAGCAGACCAGGAGCCAGCTCAAGCCAAGGCCCCGAGGCCTCACTGCATGCTGATAAATGCATAGCTGGAAACCAGTCTGGCTCACCTATGAGTTAGCATTGTTAAAATAGACGTTAAGTTGACAAGAATGTTTAGAATGGACAAAATGCTTGTATGATGCTGCATGTATTGATCTCACTTCTAACATCTGTAGCCCATGGTATAAAGTTATTTTGAGTGTTTGCATTGTAAACCTCTGTAATTGTAAAAAGAACAGGAGTACTTTTGGCACCTTAGAGACTAACAAATTTATTAGAGCATAAGCTTTCGTGGGCTACAGCCCACTTCATTGGATGCATAGAATGGATCATAGAGTAAGATATATACATACAGATAAGTTGGAAGTTACCATACAAACTGTGAGAGGCTAATTAGTTAAGATGAGCTATTAGCAGCAGGAGAAAAAACTTTTGTAGTGATAATCAAGATGGCCCATTTGGACAGTTGACAAGAAAGTGTGAGGATACTTAACTTAAGGAAATAGGTTCAATATGTGTAATGACCCAGCCACTCCCAGTCTCTATTCAAACCCAAGTTAATGGTATCTAGTTTGCATATTAATTCAAGCTCAGCAGTTTCTCGTTGGAGTCTGTTTTTGAAGCTTTTCTGTTGCAAAATTGCCACTCTTAAGTCTTTTACTGAGTGGCCAAAGAGGTTGACGTGATCTCCTACCAGTTTTTGAATGTTATGATCCCTGATGTCAGATTTGTGTCCATTTATTCTTTTGCATAGAGACTGTCCGGTTTGGCCAATGTACATGGGAGAGGGGCATTGCTGGCACATGATGGTATATATCACATTGGTAGATGTGCAGGTGAACGAGCCCCTGCTGGCATGGCTAATGTGATTAGGTCCTATGATGGTGTCACTTGAATAAATATATGGATAGAGTTGGCAACGGGCTTTGTTGCAAGGATAGGTTCCTGGGTTAGTGTTTTTGTTGTGTGGTTGCTGGAGAGTATTTGCTTCAGGTTGGGGGGCTGTCTGTAAGCGAGGACTGGTCTGTCTCCCAAAATCTGTGAGAGTGAGGGATCATTTTTTCAGGATAGGTTGTAAATCTTTGATGATGCGCTGGAGAGGTTTTAGTTGGGAGCTGAAGGTGACAGCTAGTGGGGTTCTGTTATTTTCTTTGTTCGGCCTGTCCTGTAGTAGGTGACTTCTGGGTACTCTTCTGGCTCTGTCAATCTGTTTTTTCACTTCAGCAGGTGGGTATTGTAATTTTAAGAATACTTGATAGAGATCTTGTAGGTGATTGTCTCTGTTTGAGGGGTTGGAGCAAATGCGGTTGTATCTTAGAGCTTGGCTGTAGACAATGGATCGTGTGGTGTGTCCTGGATGGAAGCTGGAGGCATGTAGGTAAGTATAGCGCTCAGTAGGTTTCCGGTATAGGGTGGTGTTTGTGACCATCGCTTATTAGCTCAGTAGTGTCCAGGAAATGGACCGCTTGTGTAGATTGGTCTAGGCTGAGGTTGATGGTGGGATGAAAATTGTTGAAATGCGTACTCTGAAACCTCTGTAATTGTGTATCTCCTCAAACAGGAAAGAAGCAATAGATAGTATAAAATGCTGGTCCTGTACACAAGAAGGCCCAGTGAAACCAAATGAGCCATTGTGAAATATCAAAGGACATTTTGTTGATTTCTCTTCACCTCACCCATGAAGAGGGGATCTGTGCATGAACTCCTCCCATCAGCTTGAACTCTGGGGGGATGGAATAAAAATGCCTGACAAGAAGAAACTGGATCAGTATGCTGCTTGGATTTTGGAGAGGGCAATATTTCTAAGCACAAGCAAGGGATCCCCAAGCTATTTGACTTGGGTTAGCCCTAAAAGACACACAGGGCTTGCATATTATAGCACATATAGCTTTTGGAACCTAAGACTCTATCTCCATTTGTGTCTGTATGTTTATCAGCTTTTACCTTGTAAAATAACTCTTTTTCATAGTTAATGAATCTTTTTAGTACTATAGGACTGGCTAAAAGCATTGTCTTTGGTTTGAGATCTCAGGTACAATTGACCTAGGGGCAAGTGACTGGTTGTAACATGAATACTGTTGTGATTTTTGGCATAAGAAACCATCTATCACAAAGGCAGGCTTGCTTGGGTGGCAATATAGAGTGGAGTGCCAAAGGGGACTGTCTATGACTCCATGCTAAGGCTGTTATAGTGCTTTAGGAATTCAAACTTGTTACTTGGTTGGTGAAATCCAATTATAGAACATTAAACCAGTTTGGGGTTTTTGATCTGTTCCTTGACAGTCTGCCATGAGGTTGGCACTCATGGTCGTGTGCTACTCTGGACAGCTTGATAGTCACTTTCTCAGCTGTTGTACCAGGAACATGTTTATTACAATATCCTTTATTTTGCCTTGCTGTATCTATGGATGCTGTGGCATTCTCTAATGCTTTGCTTTATGTAAGTTGCACTGCTATCTACTACATTTCTTATTGCTTTATTTTTATTCTTGCAGACTTTTTTTTTGGCTGTCCTTTACTCTTACTGGTTGCTTGATACTTTCATCCCTTTTGATTTCATTTGATTCTTTGTATCTGGCCATTGCCATGAACTGTACCTCCCCACCCCCATCAAATTCAAAGAACAAGTTTATGAAAAAACATTACCATCTGCCTGAGAATCCCTAACTCTGCCCCTGACCCATTTGAGTCACTCAGTAGAAAGCTGTGTAAACATTTTTAGGAACTGCCAGAAAGAGAACAAACTTCTCATGCACAGATTAAAACAAGAAGTGTCAGTCCAGCTTGGTGGTCTAAAATTATGGCAAAATTACTACAAAGGAGCTTCACAGCTCATGACATCACACACCAGTGATGTGACAACAGAACGTAGACCCCGTGGAACCAGATTGAGACAGCTTTTTATTTTTGGCACTTCTCCATTGATATGGATACAGAGCTATTTAGCTCCAGATAAAGTCAATGGGCCAAATTGATGCCTGGCACAACTCTGTTAGCCCTCTAGATATCAGTGGTGTTACACCAGGGATTAATTTGGCCCTGACTCGCCTGCCTAAATCCATTCCTCCAGTGCAACTATACTCTTCTTATGGCATTTAATTGACCTTGTTTAGAATGATGAATCAGAGATGAAAAGTATAAAGCCATATGGAATTGCTGAACTGGGAAAGGTTGCTGGGTCGAACAAGCCTTTTATGTTTATCTCTATTCTGTGTTCCTGCTGTGTCACTAAATCCTTAAATCCACTCTCTCAAGTAAAATGTTCATCTTCCTCTCTAACTCATTAAACTTTACTTTATTTGATGGCCTTACTTGGCAAATTAGTCCTGTTGTTTACCGCGTCAGTGAAATCTCTGGGCCTGAATCCTCAGTCTGTTCTTAATTTTCCTTTTTCCCTTCACTTGTGATGTTCTCAGCCTCATTTCTCATTCAGGTTTCAGAGTAACAGCCGTGTTAGTCTGTATTCGCAAAAAGAAAAGGAGGACTTGTGGCACCTTAGAGACTAACCAATTTATTTGAGCATGAGCTTTCGTGAGCTACAGCTCACTTCATCGGATGCATACTGTGGAAATTGCAGAAGACATTATATACACAGACACCATGAAACAATACCTCCTCCCACCCCACTCTCCTGCTGGTAATAGCTTATCTAAAGTGATCATCAAGTTGGGCCATTTCCATCACAAATCCAGGTTTTCTCACCCTCCGCCCCTCCAAAGTGACCACTCTCTTGTGAAGAGAGTGGTCACTTTGGATGGGCTATTACCAGCAAGAGAGTGAGTTTGTCTGTGGGGGGGGCGGAGGGTGAGAAAACCTGGATTTGTGCTGGAAATGGCCCAACTTGATGATCACTTTAGATAAGCTATTACCAGCAGGAGAGTGGGGTGGGAGGAGGTATTGTTTCATGGTGTCTGTGTATATAATGTCTTCTGCAATTTCCACAGTATGCATCCGATGAAGTGAGCTGTAGCTCACAAAAGCTCATGCTCAAATAAATTGGTTAGCCTCTAAGGTGCCACAAGTCCTCCTTTTCTTATTTCTCATTCAGTTTCATCAATCTCGATTATAGATTTTTTTCAGTACCTCTAGAAGTAACCTTAAAAGTGCTCTCTCTTCGGCTGAATTAATCCAACCTCTTTAGCGTAATTCTTGTCCCCCCCCACCCCCCCACCCCCCACCTATGTTACATCTTGTGCAGGACCATTCCTGACTTGCAGGAAGGTAGTCAAAAGCAAGAACACCTGATGGAAGCTAATCCCCATGATGCCTCTAAGAAATAAATGCTCTTGGCTAGGCTAGTTTCTCCTCTCACTTACACCAGTTTAAATCCTGAGTAACCCCAGTAAAGTCAATTGAGCTACCTCAAGAAAAACTTGGTGTGAGGGGAGAATCCTCACACTGACACCCCTCCCCCCCCCCCCACCAAAATGGTGAAACATAAATTTTTTTACTTTAATGGAAAAGGTATTCTACTGATTTAGTTACATAACTGGCTGGGTTCAGCAAAAGGGTAGAGACGCCAAGCAGAACCCACTCAGACTGTTAAAAAATCTTGGCTCAACATTCATACCCAGCTTCAAAGAAAATTTTCTTCAGGGGAAACTCAGGGAAAAAAGCAATATAAAAAGAGGAGACATATACTTACTAACTGGAAAGGAGGGAGCAAAGGGGAGTTAGACTCAGTGTTGGCAGTCCCTAACTTTTAGGTGCCCTACCACCAGGTTAGGTACCCAGGCTTGTTATACAACACATGAGGAGAGTTAGGCATCTCAAATGGGGACTAACTGAAACCAGCACTCTGAGGGTATGTCTACACTACGAAATTAGGTCGAATTTATAGAAGTCATTTTTTTAGAAATCGGTTTTATATATTCGAGTGTGTGTGTCCCCACAGAAAATGCTCTAAGTGCATTAAGTGCATTAACTCAGCAGAGTGCTTCCACAGTACCAAGGCAAGCGTCGACTTCCGGAGTGTTGCACTGTGGGTAGCTATCCCACAGTTCCCGCAGTCTCTGGAAATGAGATTCAAAAGTTCACGGTTCTTTTCCTGTCTACCTGGCCAGTGCATCTGAGTTGAGAGTGCTGTCCAGAGTGGTCACAATAGAGCACTCTGGGATAGCTCCCAGAGGCCAATACCGTCGAATTGTGTCCACAGTATCCCAAATTCGACCCGGCAAGGCCGATTTAAGCGCTAATCCACTTGTCAGGGGTAGAGTAAGGAAATCGATTTTAAGAGCCCTTTAAGTCGAAAAAAAGGGCTTCATCATGTGGACGGGTGCAGGTTTACATTGATTTAACGCTGCTAAATTCGACCTAAAGTCCTAGTGTAGACCAGGGCTGATTAGCCTAAAATAGCCAGTAGGAAATGCCAAGGAAAGGGTGGGGCCCAAACCGCAAAGGCAGTAGGTTCCTCCTTCAATTTGGGCTTCACAGCTGTGAATGCTTTCCTGGAGTTAGGCTAAACCAGGTCAGGTCAAGAAAAAACAAGGAGGAGGAGTAACCTCTTCCTTTAGTCCAGTGGTTAATGCACTCACCCAGGATGTCAGAGACCCAGTTGCACCCTCCCCTTCTGCCTGATACAGAACACAGGGATTTGAACCATTGTCTCACAAGTCCCAGGTGATTGCCCTAATGCCTATGGGACATTCTGGGGTGGAGCTTTCTTCTGTTGAACCTGTTCCATATTTTATAAAATATTTAAATTTTACAGGAGCAGAACTTGAACTTGGGTCTCCCACCTGCTACATGAGTGCCCTAACCACAGGGATATAGTCAATCTCTCACCCCCCTTGGTCCAATGACTATTTATGTATTTTATCAGTGGAGCTACGTTCCAAAACCTTTAAAAATCTGGGCCACAGTTATGCTGTATTTAATGGAAAATGTAGTTTAATATTTTTGTCATGTGTTATGCAATTTTTCAAATTTACTAGATTTTTCACTTGTGGCAAATCATGGCAGTTTCCTGGAGTTTGACTCAGACCCTTGTATAGCAACTTTACTTGTTTACATAGGACTCTTTCTCTTCATACATTGAGGTTGATTTCAATCTACCTGTAGTCCCATTACATGGATCAGCATGATGCCTAATTGTTCCACTTTAGCCTGCTCTACCTTTTTTGCCCAAAGCTTTATTTGCCCAAATTCATCTCTGGTGACTATCCAATGACTTCAATGCCTATTTTTTCTATGTTGTAACAGAAGCCATTGCACTCAGTGGACATTGCCTTCTGCTACATGTCATGGTAAACTCTTTCGTAATCCTGACCCATCTCATACGAATTTGGCTGGTAAATAAAGTCAGTCTCTTCTGTATGTCAACCCTTCATTGCGTACCATCAACCCCGAGTTCTCGTGTACCTGAAAAATCCAAATCCCTTAAAATTGTGCACCACCCTTTGTCATTTTAATACTTTCAATTTTGGTATTAGCCAAACTTCATTTCTGGCTCTCTCCCTTCAGTGCCCCTTCTATTATCTTTGTCATTTAGTCCACAGGACAAAGGGATTAGCAGTTATCTAAAAATATCAATAAGGATGTCATTAATTTTGGTTACTTCCTTGGAAACTCACATACACATACTGTTCAGACTTTTGTCCACATAAGTGTATTCAGTCTTTCCATAGCCGTTTCCCTTATGATCTAAACAATCTTTCACTCCTCCCACTCCATGTTAGGAAATCTAACCCTCATGGGCCAGTAGCTCTTTGGACTCTCCCTGCTCTGTAAAGACAGAAGCTAAATAATTGTCAGATTAACCTGACATTTCCTTATCCTGTCTGAGATTCACCATTTGTTCTTAGTGATTGCTTCCTCATTTACTTTCTGTCTACACTGAATCTCCAGGGTTTCATTAATGTCAATTAAAGTGTTCTGTTACTTTGTTTAATATTTCTTTCTGCTAATTAACATGTAACATACTATGTTTTCTTATTCTTATCAAATAGTTCATGTTTTTAAAATAACATTTTGTATCTATTACTATCAAGCACCCAAAGATAAGCTGTGTGCCTTACAAAAGAAAAACCAATCCCTGCCCAAAATAGCATACAATCCGGATTCAACATGATACAAACAGTGCATGTGGATGTAGATGATGGGGGTGGTCAAAAACAGACAAAATTGTGGGAAGGGAGAGGAAGAATAAAGGAGATGAGAACAAGATAATGTGGTTACACAATAAGCACCTGATCTAATGCCCACTGAAGTCAATGGGAATCTTTTAATTGATTTAGCAATCATTGGGTAGGGCCTTTTGATACGACCAGCATCTTGATGGTTACATTAAAACAACTTATATATTTATTAGTGTGTTTAGCATTTCCTCCTATGCACTTCTCAGAGGCAAGATGGCAGAAGTGAGGTTTTTAGAAGGGATTTGAAGGTGTGCGGGAGGTGACTTGGTTGAGGGAAGGCATCCCAAATATAAGGAGCAGCACAGGAGAAAGCACAAAGATGCCTATAAAAGAAGGATACAAACTGGGTATCAAAGCTGCTGTGCCATTGGTGGAATGAGGTAACAAGACTGGTGTGTCACTGGTAAGAAGGGATAAAGAAAAAGTTAAAGGCTACCTGGTTAGTGAAGTACACTTTGATATGGCACCATTCATGTAAGAATCTCAAAACACCTGAAAAATAATTACCTCACAGATAGATTTTAATAAATATCTAAATTTTCCATTGTACCGTTGGAGCAACTGTGATATAGAGTGGTTATGTGCTTTGTCCACAGGAAGGGAGCAAGTCAGTGACACAACTGGAAATCCAGGAGGCATGAATCCCAGCCATCTACTGTAAATTCTAGACAACACTCCTTCCATTTTTATTTCTTGACTACACCATTTTGTCAGGTTCCCTAATCAGGATGACTTGGAATGAGTTTTAATTGTAGTTTTGCTTCTTTCATGTTTCTTGCTTGTCTGGAGAAGCTCACATTAAAGAGTTTTAATTAAAACTCCTCAGGGCATTCAACATCCTATGGATGTTGGGTTTCTTAAAATCGAAATTGTTCCTGTGTAAAACTGTGCTGCCCCTGTAGCTGCAATATTGCACTATCACAACATCTCCTCCACAATCTCTTCATACTGAAAGACTGATAGAAATAGCAGGTAATTCACTGACTGCCACCTGGTCAGCAATGTCTCCGTCCTTCCACAACCTTTCGTCTGCTGCATATTTAAAGACCAGACCACTTACAGAGAATCATTTAACTTATCTAACTTCTGTTCACACTGTCGAGCCAAAATATTTTACTGCATTTTATCTGCAAACTCACTGTGACTCATCCTAAATGCAGAACCTCCCCTCCTTCTGCCTATCATCTGTCATTTTCCTAGTTTAGCTGTTTCTGTTACTGTAATTACAGTGGCATCTACTTTAGAGAAGGATGAAATATGCTTTCCATTCTAATCCTCATTTTTCCACATCATTCTTTTTAAAAAAAATCATCTATCTACATATCTTTTGGGCTGAATATTTTCATGTTTGGTCTTAGTCCCAAGAAATGTTGAGGGAAAGTTTTAACCATTTTTCAATTATTTAGCATGAATAAAAAGAATGTTTTCTTTATGTCTTCCAGTAGTGATCTGGTAACTCAAAAATGGATAAACTAGAAATTTTACACATGGGCTTGTTTTGTGGATGTCACTGAGTTCAAATCAAGCCAGGACTGATGACCATCAGTTTTAAATATATGAATGATTAATGTTGTCAATTTTGCTCAAGTGCATTAGAACTTCTCCATTATTACTTTTTTCTAATGCAGTTGAAGGACCCATTTGTTAATGATTTATTTGCGTAAGTGTAAATCCCACAGGTTGAATACCTCCATATCAAGCAA